>NW_028225294.1:0-600000 GCF_052327205.1 Somniosus microcephalus
GGGTGAATCAGAAGAAGCAGAAGAAGGAGAAGGAGAAGATGAAGTCTGGAGGGTGAATCAGAAGAAGCAGAAGAAGGAGAAGGAGAAGGTGAAGTCTGGAGGGTGAATCAGAAGAAGCAGAAGAAGGAGAAGGAGAAGGTGAAGTCTGGAGGGTGAATCAGAAGAAGTAGAAGAAGGAGAAGGAGAAGGTGAAGTCTGGAGGGTGAATCAGAAGAAGTAGAAGAAGGAGAAGGAGAAGGTGAAGTCTGGAGGGTGAATCAGAAGAAGCAGAAGAAGAAGAAGGAGAAGGTGAAGTCTGGAGGGTGAATCAGAAGAAGCAGAAGAAGGAGAAGGAGAAGATGAAGTCTGGAGGGTGAATCAGAAGAAGTAGAAGAAGGAGAAGGAGAAGTTGTGGTCTGGAGGGTGAATCAGAAGAAGCAGAAGAAGGAGAAGGAGAAGGTGAAGTCTGAAGGGTGAATCAGAAGAAGCAGAAGAAGGAGAAGGAGAAGGTGAAGTCTGGAGGGTGAATCAGAAGAAGCAGAAGAAGGAGAAGGAGAAGGTGAAGTCTGGACGGTGAATCAGAAGAAGCAGAAGAAGGAGAAGGAGAAGGTGAAGTCTGAAGGGTGAATCAGAAGAAGTAGAAGAAGGAGAAGGAGAAGGTGAAGTCTGGAGGGTGAATCAGAAGAAGTAGAAGAAGGAGAAGGAGAAGGTGAAGTCTGGAGGGTGAATCAGAAGAAGCAGAAGAAGGAGAAGGAGAAGGTGAAGTCTGGAGGGTGAATCAGAAGAAGCAGAAGAAGGAGAAGGAGAAGATGAAGTCTGGAGGGTGAATCAGAAGAAGTAGAAGAAGGAGAAGGAGAAGGTGATGTCTGGAGGGTGAATCAGTAGAAGCAGAAGAAGGAGAAGGAGAAGGTGAAGTCAGGAGGGTGAATCAGAAGAAGCAGAAGAAGGAGAAGGAGAAGGTGAAGTCTGGAGGGTGAATCAGAAGAAGCAGAAGAAGGAGAAGGAGAAGGTGAAGACTGGAGGGTGAATCAGAAGAAGTAGAAGAAGGAGAAGAAGAAGGTGAAGTCTGGAGGGTGAATCAGAAGAAGTAGAAGAAGGAGAAGGAGAAGGCGAAGTCTGGAGGGTGAATCAGAAGAAGCAGAAGAAGGAGAAGGAGAAGGTGAAGTCTGGAGGGTGAATCAGAAGAAGCAGAAGAAGGAGAAGGAGAAGATGAAGTCTGGTGGGTGAATCAGAAGATGCAGAAGAAGGAGAAGGAGAAGGTGAAGTCTGGAGGGTGAATCAGAAGAAGCAGAAGAAGGAGAAGGAGAAGGTGAAGTCTGGAGGGTGAATCAGAAGAAGTAGAAGAAGGAGAAGGAGAAGGTGAAGTCAGGAGGGTGAATCAGAAGAAGTAGAAGAAGGAGAAGGAGAAGGTGAAGTCTGGAGGGTGAATCAGAAGAAGCAGAAGAAGGAGAAGGAGAAGGTGAAGTCTGGAGGGTGAATCAGAAGAAGCAGAAGAAGGAGAAGGAGAAGATGAAGTGTGGAGGGTGAATCAGAAGAAGTAGAAGAAGGAGAAGGAGAAGGTGTGGTCTGGAGGGTGAATCAGAAGAAGCAGAAGAAGGAGAAGGAGAAGGTGAAGTCTGAAGGGTGAATCAGAAGAAGCAGAAGAAGGAGAAGGAGAAGGTGAAGTCTGGAGGGTGAATCAGAAGAAGCAGAAGAAGGAGAAGGAGAAGGTGAAGTCTGGACGGTGAATCAGAAGAAGCAGAAGAAGGAGAAGGAGAAGGTGAAGTCTGGAGGGTGATTCAGAAGAAGTAGAAGAAGGAGAAGGAGAAGGTGAAGTCTGGAGGGCGAATCAGAAGAAGTAGAAGAAGGAGAAGGAGAAGGTGAAGTCTGGAGGGTGAATCAGAAGAAGCAGAAGAAGGAGAAGGAGAAGGTGAAGTCTGGAGGGTGAATCAGAAGAAGCAGAAGAAGGAGAAGGAGAAGTTGAAGTCTGGAGGGTGAATCAGAAGAAGTAGAAGAAGGAGAAGGAGAAGGTGAAGTCTGGAGGGTGAATCAGAAGAAGCAGAAGAAGGAGAAGGAGACGGTGAAGTCTGGAGGGTGAATCGGAAGAAGTAGAAGAAGGAGAAGGAGAAGGTGAAGTTTGGAGGGTGAATCAGAAGAAGTAGAAGAAGGAGAAGGAGAAAGTGAAGTCTGGAGGGTGTATCAGAAGAAGTAGAAGAAGGTGAAGGAGAAGGTGAAGTTTGGAGGGTGAATCAGAAGAAGTAGAAGAAGGAGAAGGAGAAGGTGAAGTCTGGAGGGTGAATCAGAAGAAGCAGAAGAAGGAGAAGGAGAAGGTGAAGACTGGAGGGTGAATCAGAAGAAGTAGAAGAAGGAGAAGGAGAAGGTGTAGTCTGGAGGGTGAATCAGAAGAAGTAGACGAAGGAGAAGGAGAATGTGAAGTCTGGAGGGTGAATCAGAAGAAGCAGAAGCAGGAGAAGGAGAAGGTGAAGTCTGGAGGGTGAATCAGAAGAAGTATAAGAAGGAGAAGGAGAAGGTGAAGTCTGGAGGGTGAATCAGAAGAAGCAGAAGAAGGAGAAGGAGAAGGTGAAGTCTGGAGGGTGAAGCAGAAGAAGCAGAAGAAGGAGAAGGAGAAGGTGAAGTCTGCAGGGTGAATCAGAAGAAGCAGAAGAAGGAGAAGGAGAAGGTGAAGTCTGGAGGGTGAATCAGAAGAAGCAGAAGAAGTAGAAGGAGAAGGTGAAGTCTGGAGGGTGAATCAGAAGAAGTAGAAGAAGGAGAAGGAGTAGGTGAAGTCTGGAGGGTGAATCAGAAGAAGCAGAAGAAGGAGAAGGAGAAGGTGAAGTCAGGAGGGTGAATCAGAAGAAGCAGTAGAAGGAGAAGGAGAAGGTGAAGTCTGGAGGGTGAATCAGAAGAAGAAGAAGATGGAGAAGGAGAACGTGAAGACTGGAGGGTGAATCAGAAGAAGTACAAGATGGAGAACTAGAAGGTGAAGTCTGGAGGGTGAATCAGAAGAAGTAGAAGAAGGAGAAGGAGAAGGCGAAGTCTGGAGGGAGAATCAGAAGAAGCAGAAGAAGGAGAAGGAGAAGGTGAAGACTGGAGGGTGAATCAGAAGAAGTAGAAGATGGAGAAGGAGAAGGTGAAGTCTGGACGGTGAATCAGAAGAAGTAGAAGAAGGAGAAGGAGAAGGCGAAGACTGGAGGGTGAATCAGAAGAAGCAGAAGAAGGAGAAGGAGAAGGTGAAGTCTGGAGGGTGAATCAGAAGAAGCAGAAGAAGGAGAAGGAAAAGATGAAGTCTGGAGGGTGAATCAGAAGAAGTATAAGAAGGAGAAGGAGAAGGTGAAGTCTGGAGGGTGAATCAGAAGAAGTAGAAGAAGGAGAAGGTGAAGTCTGGAGGGTGAAGCAGAAGAAGCAGAAGAAGGAGAAGGAGAAGGTGAAGTCTGGAGGGTGAAGCAGAAGAAGCAGAAGAAGGAGAAGGAGAAGGTGAAGTCAGGAGGGTGAATCAGAAGAAGTAGAAGAAGGAGAAGGAGAAGATGAAGTCTGGAGGGTGAATCAGAAGAAGTAGAAGAAGGAGAAGGAGAAGGTGAAGTCTGGAGGGTGAATCAGAAGAAGTAGAAGAAGGAGAAGGTGAAGTCTGGAGGGTGAATCAGAAGAAGCAGAAGAAGGAGAAGGAGAAGGTGAAGTCTGGAGGGAGAAGCAGAAGAAGTAGAAGAAGGAGAAGGAGAAGGTGAAGTCTGGAGGGTGAATCAGAAGAAGTAGAAGAAGGAGAAGGAGAAGGTGAAGTTTGGAGGGTGAATCAGAAGAAGTAGAAGAAGGAGAAGGAGAAGGTGAAGTCTGGAGGGTGAAGCAGAAGAAGCAGAAGAAGGAGAAGGAGAAGGTGAAGACTGGAGGGTGAATCAGAAGAAGCAGAAGAAGGAGAAGGAGAAGGTGAAGTCAGGAGGGAGAATCAGAAGAAGCAGAAGAAGGAGAAGGAGAAGGTGAAGTTAGGAAGGTGAATCAGAAGAAGCAGAAGAAGGAGAAGGAGAAGGTGAAGTCAGGAGGGTGAAGCAGAAGAAGCAGAAGAAGGAGAAGGAGAAGGTGAAGTCTGGAGGGTGAATCAGAAGAAGCAGAAGAAGGAGAAGGAGAAGGTGAAGTCTGGAGGGTGAAGCAGAAGAAGCAGAAGAAGGAGAAGGAGAAGGTGAAGTCTGGAGGGTGAAGCAGAAGAAGCAGAAGAAGGAGAAGGAGAAGGTGAAGTCAGGAGGGTGAATCAGAAGAAGTAGAAGAAGGAGAAGGAGAAGGTGAAGTCTGGAGGGTGAATCAGAAGAAGTAGAAGAAGGAGAAGGAGAAGGTGAAGTCTGGAGGGTGAAACAGAAGAAGTAGAAGAAGGAGAAGGTGAAGTCTGGAGGGTGAATCAGAAGAAGCAGAAGAAGGAGAAGGAGAAGGTGAAGTCTGGAGGGAGAAGCAGAAGAAGTAGAAGAAGGAGAAGGAGAAGGTGAAGTCTGGAGGGTGAATCAGAAGAAGTAGAAGAAGGAGAAGGAGAAGGTGAAGTTTGGAGGGTGAATCAGAAGAAGTAGAAGAAGGAGAAGGAGAAGGTGAAGTCTGGAGGGTGAAGCAGAAGAAGCAGAAGAAGGAGAAGGAGAAGGTGAAGACTGGAGGGTGAATCAGAAGAAGCAGAAGAAGGAGAAGGAGAAGGTGAAGTCAGGAGGGAGAATCAGAAGAAGCAGAAGAAGGAGAAGGAGAAGGTGAAGTTAGGAAGGTGAATCAGAAGAAGCAGAAGAAGGAGAAGGAGAAGGTGAAGTCAGGAGGGTGAAGCAGAAGAAGCAGAAGAAGGAGAAGGAGAAGGTGAAGTCTGGAGGGTGAATCAGAAGAAGCAGAAGAAGGAGAAGGAGAAGGTGAAGTCTGGAGGGTGAAGCAGAAGAAGCAGAAGAAGGAGAAGGAGAAGGTGAAGTCTGGAGGGTGAAGCAGAAGAAGCAGAAGAAGGAGAAGGAGAAGGTGAAGTCAGGAGGGTGAATCAGAAGAAGTAGAAGAAGGAGAAGGAGAAGGTGAAGTCTGGAGGGTGAATCAGAAGAAGTAGAAGAAGGAGAAGGAGAAGGTGAAGTCTGGAGGGTGAAACAGAAGAAGTAGAAGAAGGAGAAGGTGAAGTCTGGAGGGTGAATCAGAAGAAGCAGAAGAAGGAGAAGGAGAAGGTGAAGTCTGGAGGGAGAAGCAGAAGAAGTAGAAGAAGGAGAAGGAGAAGGTGAAGTCTGGAGGGTGAATCAGAAGAAGTAGAAGAAGGAGAAGGAGAAGGTGAAGTTTGGAGGGTGAATCAGAAGAAGTAGAAGAAGGAGAAGGGGAAGGTGAAGTCTGGAGGGTGAAGCAGAAGAAGCAGAAGAAGGAGAAGGAGAAGGTGAAGACTGGAGGGTGAATCAGAAGAAGCAGAAGAAGGAGAAGGAGAAGGTGAAGTCAGGAGGGTGAATCAGAAGAAGCAGAAGAAGGAGAAGGAGAAGGTGAAGTTAGGAAGGTGAATCAGAAGAAGCAGAAGAAGGAGAAGGAGAAGGTGAAGTCAGGGGGGTGAAGCAGAAGAAGTAGAAGAAGTAGAAGGAGAAGGTGAAGTCAGGAGGGTGAAGCAGAAGAAGCAGAAGAAGGAGAAGGAGAAGGTGAAGTCTGGAGGGCGCAGCAGAAGAAGCAGAAGAAGGAGAAGGAGAAGGTGAAGTCTGGAGGGTGAAGCAGAAGAAGCAGAAGAAGGAGAAGGAGAAGGTGAAGTCTGGAAGGTGAATCAGAAGAAGCAGAAGAAGGAGAAGGAGAAGGAGAAGTCAGGAGGGTGAATCAGAAGAAGTAGAAGAAGGAGAAGGAGAAGGTGAAGTCTGGAGGGTGAAGCAGAAGAAGTAGAAGAAGGAGAACGAGAAGGTGAATCAGGAGGGTTAATCGGAAGAAGTAGAAGAAGGAGAAGGAGAAGGTGAAGTCAGGAGGGTGAATCAGAAGAAGCAGAAGAAGGAGAAGTAGAAGGTGAAGTCTGGAGGGTGAATCAGAAGAATCAGAAGAAGGAGAAGGAGAAGGTGAAGTCTGGAGGGTGTATCAGAAGAAGCAGAAGAAAGAGAAGGAGAAGGTGAAGTCTGGAGGGTGAAGCAGAAGAAGCAGAAGAAGGAGAAGGAGAAGGTGAAGACTGGAGGGTGAATCAGAAGAAGCAGAAGAAGGAGAAGGAGAAGGTGAAATCTGGAGGGTGAATCAGAAGAAGCAGAAGAAGGAGAAGGAGAAGGTGAAGTCTGGAGGGTGAATCAGAAGAAGCGGAAGAAGGAGAAGGAGAAGGTGAAGTCAGGAGGGTGAATCAGAAGAAGCAGAAGAAGGAGAAGGAGAAGGTGAAGTTAGGAGGTTGAATCAGAAGAAGCAGAAGAAGGAGAAGGAGAAGGTGAAGTCAGGGGGGTAAAGCAGAAGAAGTAGAAGAAGTAGAAGGAGAAGGTGAAGTCAGGAGGGTGAAGCAGAAGAAGCAGAAGAAGGAGAAGCAGAAGGTGAAGTCTGGAGGGCGCAGCAGAAGAAGCAGAAGAAGGAGAAGGAGAAGGTGAAGTCTGGAGGGTGAAGCAGAAGAAGCAGAAGAAGGAGAAGGAGAAGGTGAAGTCTGGAGGGTGAATCAGAAGAAGTGGATGAAGGAGAAGGAGAAGGTGAAGTCAGGAGGGTGAAGCAGAAGAAGCAGAAGAAGGAGAAGGAGAAGGTGAAGTCTGGAGGGTGAAGCAGAAGAAGCAGAAGAAGGAGAAGGAGAAGGTGAAGTCTGGAGGGCGAAGCAGAAGAAGCAGAAGAAGGAGAAGGAGAAGGTGAAGTCTGGAGGGTGAAGCAGAAGAAGCAGAAGAAGGAGAAGGAGAAGGTGAAGTCTGGAGGGTGAATCAGAAGAAGTAGAAGAAGGAGAAGGAGAAGGTGAAGTCAGGAGGGTGAAGCTGAAGATGCAGAAGAAGGAGAAGGAGAAGGTGAAGTCTGGAGGGTGAAGCAGAAGAAGCAGAAGAAGGAGAAGGAGAAGGTGAAGTCTGGAGGGTGAAGCAGAAGAAGCAGAAGAAGGAGAAGGAGAAGGTGAAGTCAGGAGGGTGAATCAGAAGAAGTAGAAGAAGGAGAAGGAGAAGGTGAAGTCTGGAGGGTGAATCAGAAGAAGTAGAAGAAGGAGAAGGAGAAGGTGAAGTCTGGAGGGTGAATCAGAAGAAGTAGAAGAAGGAGAAGGAGAAGGTGAAGTCTGGAGGGTGAATCAGAAGAAGCAGAAGAAGGAGAAGGAGACGGTGAAGTCTGGAGGGAGAAGCAGAAGAAATAGAAGAAGGAGAAGGAGAAGGTGAAGTCTGGAGGGTGTATCAGAAGAAGTAGAAGAAGGTGAAGGAGAAGGTGAAGTTTGGAGGGTGAATCAGAAGAAGTAGAAGAAGGAGAAGGAGAAGGTGAAGTCTGGAGGGTGAATCAGAAGAAGCAGAAGAAGGAGAAGGAGAAGGTGAAGTCTGGAGGGTGAATCAGAAGAAGTAGAAGTAGAAGAAGGAGAAGGTGAAGTCTGGAGGGTGAATCAGAAGAAGCAGAAGAAGGAGAAGGAGAAGGTGAAGTCTGGAGGGAGAAGCAGAAGAAGTAGAAGAAGGAGAAGGAGAAGGTGAAGTCTGGAGGGTGAATCAGAAGAAGTAGAAGAAGGAGAAGGAGAAGGTTAAGTTTGGAGGGTGAATCAGAAGAAGTAGAAGAAGGAGAAGGAGAAGGTGAAGTCAGGAGGGTGAATCAGAAGAAGTAGAAGAAGGAGAAGGAGAAGGTGAAGTCTGGAGGGTGAAGCAGAAGAAGTAGAAGAAGGAGAACGAGAAGGTGAATCAGGAGGGTGAATCAGAAGAAGTAGAAGAAGGAGAAGGAGAAGGTGAAGTCAGGAGGGTGAATCAGAAGAAGCAGAAGAAGGAGAAGTAGAAGGTGAAGTCTGGAGGGTGAATCAGAAGAATCAGAAGAAGGAGAAGGAGAAGGTGAAGTCTGGAGGGTGAATCAGAAGAAGCAGAAGAAAGAGAAGGAGAAGGTGAAGTCTGGAGGGTGAAGCAGAAGAAGCAGAAGAAGGAGAAGGAGAAGGTGAAGACTGGAGGGTGAATCAGAAGAAGCAGAAGAAGGAGAAGGAGAAGGTGAAGTCTGGAGGGTGAATCAGAAGAAGCAGAAGAAGGAGAAGGTGAAGTCTGGAGGGTGAATCAGAAGAAGCGGAAGAAGGAGAAGGAGAAGGCGAAGTCAGGAGGGTGAATCAGAAGAAGCAGAAGAAGGAGAAGGAGAAGGTGAAGTTAGGAGGTTGAATCAGAAGAAGCAGAAGAAGGAGAAGGAGAAGGTGAAGTCAGGGGGGTAAAGCAGAAGAAGTAGAAGAAGTAGAAGGAGAAGGTGAAGTCAGGAGGGTGAAGCAGAAGAAGCAGAAGAAGGAGAAGGAGAAGGTGAAGTCTGGAGGGCGCAGCAGAAGAAGCAGAAGAAGGAGAAGGAGAAGGTGAAGTCTGGAGGGTGAAGCAGAAGAAGCAGAAGAAGGAGAAGGAGAAGGTGAAGTCTGGAGGGTGAATCAGAAGAAGTAGAAGAAGGAGAAGGAGAAGGTGAAGTCAGGAGGGTGAAGCTGAAGATGCAGAAGAAGGAGAAGGAGAAGGTGAAGTCTGGAGGGTGAAGCAGAAGAAGCAGAAGAAGGAGAAGGAGAAGGTGAAGTCTGGAGGGTGAAGCAGAAGAAGCAGAAGAAGGAGAAGGAGAAGGTGAAGTCAGGAGGGTGAATCAGAAGAAGTAGAAGAAGGAGAAGGAGAAGGTGAAGTCTGGAGGGTGAATCAGAAGAAGTAGAAGAAGGAGAAGGAGAAGGTGAAGTCTGGAGGGTGAATCAGAAGAAGTAGAAGAAGGAGAATGAGAAGGTGAAGTCTGGAGGGTGAATCAGAAGAAGCAGAAGAAGGAGAAGGAGACGGTGAAGTCTGGAGGGAGAAGCAGAAGAAACAGAAGAAGGAGAAGGAGAAGGTGAAGTCTGGAGGGTGTATCAGAAGAAGTAGAAGAAGGTGAAGGAGAAGGTGAAGTTTGGAGGGTGAATCAGAAGAAGTAGAAGAAGGAGAAGGAGAAGGTGAAGTCTGGAGGGTGAATCAGAAGAAGCAGAAGAAGGAGAAGGAGAAGGTGAAGTCTGGAGGGTGAATCAGAAGAAGTAGAAGAAGGAGAAGGAGAAGGTGTAGTCTGGAGGGTGAATCAGAAGAAGTAGACGAAGGAGAAGGAGAATGTGAAGTCTGGAGGGTGAATCAGAAGAAGCAGAAGCAGGAGAAGGAGAAGGTGAAGTCTGGAGGGTGAATCAGAAGAAGTATAAGAAGGAGAAGGAGAAGGTGAAGTCTGGAGGGTGAATCAGAAGAAGCAGAAGAAGGAGAAGGAGAAGGTGAAGTCTGGAGGGTGAAGCAGAAGAAGCAGAAGAAGGAGAAGGAGAAGGTGAAGTCTGCAGGGTGAATCAGAAGAAGCAGAAGAAGGAGAAGGAGAAGGTGAAGTCTGGAGGGTGAATCAGAAGAAGCAGAAGAAGTAGAAGGAGAAGGTGAAGTCTGGAGGGTGAATCAGAAGAAGTAGAAGAAGGAGAAGGAGTAGGTGAAGTCTGGAGGGTGAATCAGAAGAAGCAGAAGAAGGAGAAGGAGAAGGTGAAGTCAGGAGGGTGAATCAGAAGAAGCAGAAGAAGGAGAAGGAGAAGGTGAAGTCTGGAGGGTGAATCAGAAGAAGCAGAAGATGGAGAAGGAGAACGTGAAGACTGGAGGGTGAATCAGAAGAAGTAGAAGATGGAGAACTAGAAGGTGAAGTCTGGAGGGTGAATCAGAAGAAGTAGAAGAAGGAGAAGGAGAAGGCGAAGTCTGGAGGGTGAATCAGAAGAAGCAGAAGAAGGAGAAGGAGAAGGTGAAGACTGGAGGGTGAATCAGAAGAAGTAGAAGATGGAGAAGGAGAAGGTGAAGTCTGGACGGTGAATCAGAAGAAGTAGAAGAAGGAGAAGGAGAAGGCGAAGTCTGGAGGGTGAATCAGAAGAAGCAGAAGAAGGAGAAGGAGAAGGTGAAGTCTGGAGGGTGAATCAGAAGAAGCAGAAGAAGGAGAAGGAAAAGATGAAGTCTGGAGGGTGAATCAGAAGAAGTATAAGAAGGAGAAGGAGAAGGTGAAGTCTGGAGGGTGAATCAGAAGAAGTAGAAGAAGGAGAAGGAGAAAGTGAAGTCAGGAGGGTGAAGCAGAAGAAGCAGAAGAAGGAGAAGGAGACAGTGAAGTCTGGAGGTTGAAGCAGAAGAAGCAGAAGAAGGAGAAGGAGAAGGTGAAGTCTGGAGGGTGAAGCAGAAGAAGCAGAAGAAGGAGAAGGAGAAGGTGAAGTCAGTAGGGTGAATCAGAAGAAGTAGAAGAAGGAGAAGGAGAAGATGAAGTCTGGAGGGTGAATCAGAAGAAGTAGAAGAAGGAGAAGGAGAAGGTGAAGTCTGGAGGGTGAATCAGAAGAAGTAGAAGTAGGAGAAGGTGAAGTCTGGAGGGTGAATCAGAAGAAGCAGAAGAAGGAGAAGGAGAAGGTGAAGTCTGGAGGGAGAAGCAGAAGAAGTAGAAGAAGGAGAAGGAGAAGGTGAAGTCTGGAGGGTGAATCAGAAGAAGTAGAAGAAGGAGAAGGAGAAGGTGAAGTTTGGAGGGTGAATCAGAAGAAGTAGAAGAAAGAGAAGGAGAAGGTGAAGTCTGGAGGGTGAAGCAGAAGAAGCAGAAGAAGGAGAAGGAGAAGGTGAAGACTGGAGGGTGAATCAGAAGAAGCAGAAGAAGGAGAAGGAGAAGGTGAAGTCAGGAGGGTGAATCAGAAGAAGCAGAAGAAGGAGAAGGAGAAGGTGAAGTTAGGAGGGTGAATCAGAAGAAGCAGAAGAAGGAGAAGGAGAAGGTGAAGTCAGGGGGGTGAAGCAGAAGAAGTAGAAGAAGTAGAAGGAGAAGGTGAAGTCAGGAGGGTGAAGCAGAAGAAGCAGAAGAAGGAGAAGGAGAAGGTGAAGTCTGGAGGGTGAAGCAGAAGAAGCAGAAGAAGGAGAAGGAGAAGGTGAAGTCAGGAGGGTGAATCAGAAGAAGTAGAAGAAGGAGAAGGAGAAGGTGAAGTCTGGAGGGTGAATCAGAAGAAGTAGAAGAAGGGGAAGGAGAAGGTGAAGTCTGGAGGGTGAATCAGAAGAAGTAGAAGAAGGAGAAGGTGAAGTCTGGAGGGTGAATCAGAAGAAGCAGAAGAAGGAGAAGGAGAAGGTGAAGTCTGGAGGGAGAAGCAGAAGAAGTAGAAGAAGGAGAAGGAGAAGGTGAAGTCTGCAGGGTGAATCAGAAGAAGTAGAAGAAGGAGAAGGAGAAGGTGAAGTTTGGAGGGTGAATCAGAAGAAGTAGAAGAAGGAGAAGGAGAAGGTGAAGTCTGGAGGGTGAAGCAGAAGAAGCAGAAGAAGGAGAAGGAGAAGGTGAAGACTGGAGGGTGAATCAGAAGAAGCAGAAGAAGGAGAAGGAGAAGGTGAAGTCAGGAGGGTGAATCAGAAGAAGCAGAAGAAGGAGAAGGAGACGGTGAAGTCTGGAGGGAGAAGCAGAAGAAATAGAAGAAGGAGAAGGAGAAAGTGAAGTCTGGAGGGTGTATCAGAAGAAGTAGAAGAAGGTGAAGGAGAAGGTGAAGTTTGGAGGGTGAATCAGAAGAAGTAGAAGAAGGAGAAGGAGAAGGTGAAGTCTGGAGGGTGAATCAGAAGAAGCAGAAGAAGGAGAAGGAGAAGGTGAAGACTGGAGGGTGAATCAGAAGAAGTAGAAGAAGGAGAAGGAGAAGGTGTAGTCTGGAGGGTGAATCAGAAGAAGTAGACGAAGGAGAAGGAGAATGTGAAGTCTGGAGGGTGAATCAGAAGAAGCAGAAGCAGGAGAAGGAGAAGGTGAAGTCTGGAGGGTGAATCAGAAGAAGTATAAGAAGGAGAAGGAGAAGGTGAAGTCTGGAGGGTGAATCAGAAGAAGCAGAAGAAGGAGAAGGAGAAGGTGAAGTCTGGAGGGTGAAGCAGAAGAAGCAGAAGAAGGAGAAGGAGAAGGTGAAGTCTGCAGGGTGAATCAGAAGAAGCAGAAGAAGGAGAAGGAGAAGGTGAAGTCTGGAGGGTGAATCAGAAGAAGCAGAAGAAGTAGAAGGAGAAGGTGAAGTCTGGAGGGTGAATCAGAAGAAGTAGAAGAAGGAGAAGGAGTAGGTGAAGTCTGGAGGGTGAATCAGAAGAAGCAGAAGAAGGAGAAGGAGAAGGTGAAGTCAGGAGGGTGAATCAGAAGAAGCAGTAGAAGGAGAAGGAGAAGGTGAAGTCTGGAGGGTGAATCAGAAGAAGCAGAAGATGGAGAAGGAGAACGTGAAGACTGGAGGGTGAATCAGAAGAAGTAGAAGATGGAGAACTAGAAGGTGAAGTCTGGAGGGTGAATCAGAAGAAGTAGAAGAAGGAGAAGGAGAAGGCGAAGTCTGGAGGGAGAATCAGAAGAAGCAGAAGAAGGAGAAGGAGAAGGTGAAGACTGGAGGGTGAATCAGAAGAAGTAGAAGATGGAGAAGGAGAAGTTGAAGTCTGGACGGTGAATCAGAAGAAGTAGAAGAAGGAGAAGGAGAAGGCGAAGACTGGAGGGTGAATCAGAAGAAGCAGAAGAAGGAGAAGGAGAAGGTGAAGTCTGGAGGGTGAATCAGAAGAAGCAGAAGAAGGAGAAGGAAAAGATGAAGTCTGGAGGGTGAATCAGAAGAAGTATAAGAAGGAGAAGGAGAAGGTGAAGTCTGGAGGGTGAATCAGAAGAAGTAGAAGAAGGAGAAGGTGAAGTCTGGAGGGTGAAGCAGAAGAAGCAGAAGAAGGAGAAGGAGAAGGTGAAGTCTGGAGGGTGAAGCAGAAGAAGCAGAAGAAGGAGAAGGAGAAGGTGAAGTCAGGAGGGTGAATCAGAAGAAGTAGAAGAAGGAGAAGGAGAAGATGAAGTCTGGAGGGTGAATCAGAAGAAGTAGAAGAAGGAGAAGGAGAAGGTGAAGTCTGGAGGGTGAATCAGAAGAAGTAGAAGAAGGAGAAGGTGAAGTCTGGAGGGTGAATCAGAAGAAGCAGAAGAAGGAGAAGGAGAAGGTGAAGTCTGGAGGGAGAAGCAGAAGAAGTAGAAGAAGGAGAAGGAGAAGGTGAAGTCTGGAGGGTGAATCAGAAGAAGTAGAAGAAGGAGAAGGAGAAGGTGAAGTTTGGAGGGTGAATCAGAAGAAGTAGAAGAAGGAGAAGGAGAAGGTGAAGTCTGGAGGGTGAAGCAGAAGATGCAGAAGAAGGAGAAGGAGAAGGTGAAGACTGGAGGGTGAATCAGAAGAAGCAGAAGAAGGAGAAGGAGAAGGTGAAGTCAGGAGGGTGAATCAGAAGAAGCAGAAGAAGGAGAAGGAGAAGGTGAAGTTAGGAAGGTGAATCAGAAGAAGCAGAAGAAGGAGAAGGAGAAGGTGAAGTCAGGAGGGTGAAGCAGAAGAAGCAGAAGAAGGAGAAGGAGAAGGTGAAGTCTGGAGGGTGAATCAGAAGAAGCAGAAGAAGGAGAAGGAGAAGGTGAAGTCTGGAGGGTGAAGCAGAAGAAGCAGAAGAAGGAGAAGGAGAAGGTGAAGTCTGGAGGGTGAAGCAGAAGAAGCAGAAGAAGGAGAAGGAGAAGGTGAAGTCAGGAGGGTGAATCAGAAGAAGTAGAAGAAGGAGAAGGAGAAGGTGAAGTCTGGAGGGTGAATCAGAAGAAGTAGAAGAAGGAGAAGGAGAAGGTGAAGTCTGGAGGGTGAAACAGAAGAAGTAGAAGAAGGAGAAGGTGAAGTCTGGAGGGTGAATCAGAAGAAGCAGAAGAAGGAGAAGGAGAAGGTGAAGTCTGGAGGGAGAAGCAGAAGAAGTAGAAGAAGGAGAAGGAGAAGGTGAAGTCTGGAGGGTGAATCAGAAGAAGTAGAAGAAGGAGAAGGAGAAGGTGAAGTTTGGAGGGTGAATCAGAAGAAGTAGAAGAAGGAGAAGGGGAAGGTGACGTCTGGAGGGTGAAGCAGAAGAAGCAGAAGAAGGAGAAGGAGAAGGTGAAGACTGGAGGGTGAATCAGAAGAAGCAGAAGAAGGAGAAGGGGAAGGTGAAGTCAGGAGGGTGAATCAGAAGAAGCAGAAGAAGGAGAAGGAGAAGGTGAAGTTAGGAAGGTGAATCAGAAGAAGCAGAAGAAGGAGAAGGAGAAGGTGAAGTCAGGGGGGTGAAGCAGAAGAAGTAGAAGAAGTAGAAGGAGAAGGTGAAGTCAGGAGGGTGAAGCAGAAGAAGCAGAAGAAGGAGAAGGAGAAGGTGAAGTCTGGAGGGCGCAGCAGAAGAAGCAGAAGAAGGAGAAGGAGAAGGTGAAGTCTGGAGGGTGAAGCAGAAGAAGCAGAAGAAGGAGAAGGAGAAGGTGAAGTCTGGAAGGTGAATCAGAAGAAGCAGAAGAAGGAGAAGGAGAAGGTGAAGTCAGGAGGGTGAATCAGAAGAAGTAGAAGAAGGAGAAGGAGAAGGTGAAGTCTGGAGGGTGAAGCAGAAGAAGTAGAAGAAGGAGAACGAGAAGGTGAATCAGGAGGGTTAATCAGAAGAAGTAGAAGAAGGAGAAGGAGAAGGTGAAGTCAGGAGGGTGAATCAGAAGAAGCAGAAGAAGGAGAAGTAGAAGGTGAAGTCTGGAGGGTGAATCAGAAGAATCAGAAGAAGGAGAAGGAGAAGGTGAAGTCTGGAGGGTGTATCAGAAGAAGCAGAAGAAAGAGAAGGAGAAGGTGAAGTCTGGAGGGTGAAGCAGAAGAAGCAGAAGAAGGAGAAGGAGAAGGTGAAGACTGGAGGGTGAATCAGAAGAAGCAGAAGAAGGAGAAGGAGAAGGTGAAATCTGGAGGGTGTATCAGAAGAAGCAGAAGAAGGAGAAGGAGAAGGTGAAGTCTGGAGGGTGAATCAGAAGAAGCGGAAGAAGGAGAAGGAGAAGGTGAAGTCAGGAGGGTGAATCAGAAGAAGCAGAAGAAGGAGAAGGAGAAGGTGAAGTTAGGAGGTTGAATCAGAAGAAGCAGAAGAAGGAGAAGGAGAAGGTGAAGTCAGGGGGGTAAAGCAGAAGAAGTAGAAGAAGTAGAAGGAGAAGGTGAAGTCAGGAGGGTGAAGCAGAAGAAGCAGAAGAAGGAGAAGCAGAAGGTGAAGTCTGGAGGGCGCAGCAGAAGAAGCAGAAGAAGGAGAAGGAGAAGGTGAAGTCTGGAGGGTGAAGCAGAAGAAGCAGAAGAAGGAGAAGGAGAAGGTGAAGTCTGGAGGGTGAATCAGAAGAAGTGGATGAAGGAGAAGGAGAAGGTGAAGTCAGGAGGGTGAAGCAGAAGAAGCAGAAGAAGGAGAAGGAGAAGGTGAAGTCTGGAGGGTGAAGCAGAAGAAGCAGAAGAAGGAGAAGGAGAAGGTGAAGTCTGGAGGGCGAAGCAGAAGAAGCAGAAGAAGGAGAAGGAGAAGGTGAAGTCTGGAGGGTGAAGCAGAAGAAGCAGAAGAAGGAGAAGGAGAAGGTGAAGTCTGGAGGGTGAATCAGAAGAAGTAGAAGAAGGAGAAGGAGAAGGTGAAGTCAGGAGGGTGAAGCTGAAGATGCAGAAGAAGGAGAAGGAGAAGGTGAAGTCTGGAGGGTGAAGCAGAAGAAGCAGAAGAAGGAGAAGGAGAAGGTGAAGTCTGGAGGGTGAAGCAGAAGAAGCAGAAGAAGGAGAAGGAGAAGGTGAAGTCAGGAGGGTGAATCAGAAGAAGTAGAAGAAGGAGAAGGAGAAGGTGAAGTCTGGAGGGTGAATCAGAAGAAGTAGAAGAAGGAGAAGGAGAAGGTGAAGTCTGGAGGGTGAATCAGAAGAAGTAGAAGAAGGAGAAGGAGAAGGTGAAGTCTGGAGGGTGAATCAGAAGAAGCAGAAGAAGGAGAAGGAGACGGTGAAGTCTGGAGGGAGAAGCAGAAGAAATAGAAGAAGGAGAAGGAGAAGGTGAAGTCTGGAGGGTGTATCAGAAGAAGTAGAAGAAGGTGAAGGAGAAGGTGAAGTTTGGAGGGTGAATCAGAAGAAGTAGAAGAAGGAGAAGGAGAAGGTGAAGTCTGGAGGGTGAATCAGAAGAAGCAGAAGAAGGAGAAGGAGAAGGTGAAGTCTGGAGGGTGAATCAGAAGAAGTAGAAGTAGAAGAAGGAGAAGGTGAAGTCTGGAGGGTGAATCAGAAGAAGCAGAAGAAGGAGAAGGAGAAGGTGAAGTCTGGAGGGAGAAGCAGAAGAAGTAGAAGAAGGAGAAGGAGAAGGTGAAGTCTGGAGGGTGAATCAGAAGAAGTAGAAGAAGGAGAAGGAGAAGGTTAAGTTTGGAGGGTGAATCAGAAGAAGTAGAAGAAGGAGAAGGAGAAGGTGAAGTCAGGAGGGTGAATCAGAAGAAGTAGAAGAAGGAGAAGGAGAAGGTGAAGTCTGGAGGGTGAAGCAGAAGAAGTAGAAGAAGGAGAACGAGAAGGTGAATCAGGAGGGTGAATCAGAAGAAGTAGAAGAAGGAGAAGGAGAAGGTGAAGTCAGGAGGGTGAATCAGAAGAAGCAGAAGAAGGAGAAGTAGAAGGTGAAGTCTGGAGGGTGAATCAGAAGAATCAGAAGAAGGAGAAGGAGAAGGTGAAGTCTGGAGGGTGAATCAGAAGAAGCAGAAGAAAGAGAAGGAGAAGGTGAAGTCTGGAGGGTGAAGCAGAAGAAGCAGAAGAAGGAGAAGGAGAAGGTGAAGACTGGAGGGTGAATCAGAAGAAGCAGAAGAAGGAGAAGGAGAAGGTGAAGTCTGGAGGGTGAATCAGAAGAAGCAGAAGAAGGAGAAGGAGAAGGTGAAGTCTGGAGGGTGAATCAGAAGAAGCGGAAGAAGGAGAAGGAGAAGGCGAAGTCAGGAGGGTGAATCAGAAGAAGCAGAAGAAGGAGAAGGAGAAGGTGAAGTTAGGAGGTTGAATCAGAAGAAGCAGAAGAAGGAGAAGGAGAAGGTGAAGTCAGGGGGGTAAAGCAGAAGAAGTAGAAGAAGTAGAAGGAGAAGGTGAAGTCAGGAGGGTGAAGCAGAAGAAGCAGAAGAAGGAGAAGGAGAAGGTGAAGTCTGGAGGGCGCAGCAGAAGAAGCAGAAGAAGGAGAAGGAGAAGGTGAAGTCTGGAGGGTGAAGCAGAAGAAGCAGAAGAAGGAGAAGGAGAAGGTGAAGTCTGGAGGGTGAATCAGAAGAAGTAGAAGAAGGAGAAGGAGAAGGTGAAGTCAGGAGGGTGAAGCTGAAGATGCAGAAGAAGGAGAAGGAGAAGGTGAAGTCTGGAGGGTGAAGCAGAAGAAGCAGAAGAAGGAGAAGGAGAAGGTGAAGTCTGGAGGGTGAAGCAGAAGAAGCAGAAGAAGGAGAAGGAGAAGGTGAAGTCAGGAGGGTGAATCAGAAGAAGTAGAAGAAGGAGAAGGAGAAGGTGAAGTCTGGAGGGTGAATCAGAAGAAGTAGAAGAAGGAGAAGGAGAAGGTGAAGTCTGGAGGGTGAATCAGAAGAAGTAGAAGAAGGAGAATGAGAAGGTGAAGTCTGGAGGGTGAATCAGAAGAAGCAGAAGAAGGAGAAGGAGACGGTGAAGTCTGGAGGGAGAAGCAGAAGAAACAGAAGAAGGAGAAGGAGAAGGTGAAGTCTGGAGGGTGTATCAGAAGAAGTAGAAGAAGGTGAAGGAGAAGGTGAAGTTTGGAGGGTGAATCAGAAGAAGTAGAAGAAGGAGAAGGAGAAGGTGAAGTCTGGAGGGTGAATCAGAAGAAGCAGAAGAAGGAGAAGGAGAAGGTGAAGTCTGGAGGGTGAATCAGAAGAAGTAGAAGAAGGAGAAGGAGAAGGTGTAGTCTGGAGGGTGAATCAGAAGAAGTAGACGAAGGAGAAGGAGAATGTGAAGTCTGGAGGGTGAATCAGAAGAAGCAGAAGCAGGAGAAGGAGAAGGTGAAGTCTGGAGGGTGAATCAGAAGAAGTATAAGAAGGAGAAGGAGAAGGTGAAGTCTGGAGGGTGAATCAGAAGAAGCAGAAGAAGGAGAAGGAGAAGGTGAAGTCTGGAGGGTGAAGCAGAAGAAGCAGAAGAAGGAGAAGGAGAAGGTGAAGTCTGCAGGGTGAATCAGAAGAAGCAGAAGAAGGAGAAGGAGAAGGTGAAGACTGGAGGGTGAATCAGAAGAAGTAGAAGATGGAGAACTAGAAGGTGAAGTCTGGAGGGTGAATGAGAAGAAGTAGAAGAAGGAGAAGGAGAAGGCGAAGTCTGGAGGGTGAATCAGAAGAAGCAGAAGAAGGAGAAGGAGAAGGTGAAGACTGGAGGGTGAATCAGAAGAAGTAGAAGATGGAGAAGGAGAAGGTGAAGTCTGGACGGTGAATCAGAAGAAGTAGAAGAAGGAGAAGGAGAAGGCGAAGTCTGGAGGGTGAATCAGAAGAAGCAGAAGAAGGAGAAGGAGAAGGTGAAGTCTGGAGGGTGAATCAGAAGAAGCAGAAGAAGGAGAAGGAAAAGATGAAGTCTGGAGGGTGAATCAGAAGAAGTATAAGAAGGAGAAGGAGAAGGTGAAGTCTGGAGGGTGAATCAGAAGAAGTAGAAGAAGGAGAAGGAGAAAGTGAAGTCAGGAGGGTGAAGCAGAAGAAGCAGAAGAAGGAGAAGGAGACAGTGAAGTCTGGAGGGTGAAGCAGAAGAAGCAGAAGAAGGAGAAGGAGAAGGTGAAGTCTGGAGGGTGAAGCAGAAGAAGCAGAAGAAGGAGAAGGAGAAGGTGAAGTCAGGAGGGTGAATCAGAAGAAGTAGAAGAAGGAGAAGGAGAAGATGAAGTCTGGAGGGTGAATCAGAAGAAGTAGAAGAAGGAGAAGGAGAAGGTGAAGTCTGGAGGGTGAATCAGAAGAAGTAGAAGTAGGAGAAGGTGAAGTCTGGAGGGTGAATCAGAAGAAGCAGAAGAAGGAGAAGGAGAAGGTGAAGTCTGGAGGGAGAAGCAGAAGAAGTAGAAGAAGGAGAAGGAGAAGGTGAAGTCTGGAGGGTGAATCAGAAGAAGTAGAAGAAGGAGAAGGAGAAGGTGAAGTTTGGAGGGTGAATCAGAAGAAGTAGAAGAAGGAGAAGGAGAAGGTGAAGTCTGGAGGGTGAAGCAGAAGAAGCAGAAGAAGGAGAAGGAGAAGGTGAAGACTGGAGGGTGAATCAGAAGAAGCAGAAGAAGGAGAAGGAGAAGGTGAAGTCAGGAGGGTGAATCAGAAGAAGCAGAAGAAGGAGAAGGAGAAGGTGAAGTTAGGAGGGTGAATCAGAAGAAGCAGAAGAAGGAGAAGGAGAAGGTGAAGTCAGGGGGGTGAAGCAGAAGAAGTAGAAGAAGTAGAAGGAGAAGGTGAAGTCAGGAGGGTGAAGCAGAAGAAGCAGAAGAAGGAGAAGGAGAAGGTGAAGTCTGGAGGGTGAAGCAGAAGAAGCAGAAGAAGGAGAAGGAGAAGGTGAAGTCAGGAGGGTGAATCAGAAGAAGTAGAAGAAGGAGAAGGAGAAGGTGAAGTCTGGAGGGTGAATCAGAAGAAGTAGAAGAAGGAGAAGGAGAAGGTGAAGTCTGGAGGGTGAATCAGAAGAAGTAGAAGAAGGAGAAGGTGAAGTCTGGAGGGTGAATCAGAAGAAGCAGAAGAAGGAGAAGGAGAAGGTGAAGTCTGGAGGGAGAAGCAGAAGAAGTAGAAGAAGGAGAAGGAGAAGGTGAAGTCTGGAGGGTGAATCAGAAGAAGTAGAAGAAGGAGAAGGAGAAGGTGAAGTTTGGAGGGTGAATCAGAAGAAGTAGAAGAAGGAGAAGGAGAAGGTGAAGTCTGGAGGGTGAAGCAGAAGAAGCAGAAGAAGGAGAAGGAGAAGGTGAAGACTGGAGGGTGAATCAGAAGAAGCAGAAGAAGGAGAAGGAGAAGGTGAAGTCAGGAGGGTGAATCAGAAGAAGCAGAAGAAGGAGAAGGAGAAGGTGAAGTTAGGAAGGTGAATCAGAAGAAGCAGAAGAAGGAGAAGGAGAAGGTGAAGTCAGGAGGGTGAAGCAGAAGAAGCAGAAGAAGGAGAAGGAGAAGGTGAAGTCTGGAGGGTGAATCAGAAGAAGCAGAAGAAGGAGAAGGAGAAGGTGAAGTCTGGAGGGTGAAGCAGAAGAAGCAGAAGAAGGAGAAGGAGAAGGTGAAGTCTGGAGGGTGAAGCAGAAGAAGCAGAAGAAGGAGAAGGAGAAGGTGAAGTCAGGAGGGTGAATCAGAAGAAGTAGAAGAAGGAGAAGGAGAAGTTGAAGTCTGGAGGGTGAATCAGAAGAAGTAGAAGAAGGAGAAGGAGAAGGTGAAGTCTGGAGGGTGAATTAGAAGAAGTAGAAGAAGGAGAAGGTGAAGTCTGGAGGGTGAATCAGAAGAAGCAGAAGAAGGAGAAGGAGAAGGTGAAGTCTGGAGGGAGAAGCAGAAGAAGTAGAAGAAGGAGAAGGAGAAGGTGAAGTCTGGAGGGTGAATCAGAAGAAGTAGAAGAAGGAGAAGGAGAAGGTGAAGTTTGGAGGGTGAATCAGAAGAAGTAGAAGAAGGAGAAGGAGAAGGTGAAGTCTGGAGGGTGAAGCAGAAGAAGCAGAAGAAGGAGAAGGAGAAGGTGAAGACTGGAGGGTGAATCAGAAGAAGCAGAAGAAGGAGAAGGAGAAGGTGAAGTCAGGAGGGTGAATCAGAAGAAGCAGAAGAAGGAGAAGGAGAAGGTGAAGTTAGGAAGGTGAATCAGAAGAAGCAGAAGAAGGAGAAGGAGAAGGTGAAGTCAGGGGGGTGAAGCAGAAGAAGTAGAAGAAGTAGAAGGAGAAGGTGAAGTCAGGAGGGTGAAGCAGAAGAAGCAGAAGAAGGAGAAGGAGAAGGTGAAGTCTGGAGGGCGCAGCAGAAGAAGCAGAAGAAGGAGAAGGAGAAGGTGAAGTCTGGAGGGTGAAGCAGAAGAAGCAGAAGAAGGAGAAGGAGAAGGTGAAGTCTGGAAGGTGAATCAGAAGAAGCAGAAGAAGGAGAAGGAGAAGGTGGAGTCTGGAGGGTGAAGCAGAAGAAGCAGAAGAAGGAGAAGGAGAAGGTGAAGTCTGGAGGGTGAATCAGAAGAAGTAGAAGAAGGAGAAGGAGAAGGTGAAGTCAGGAGGGTGAATCAGAAGAAGTAGAAGAAGGAGAAGGAGAAGGTGAAGTCAGGAGGGTGAAGCAGAAGTAGCAGAAGAAGGAGAAGGAGAAGGTGAAGTCTGGAGGGTGAAGCAGAAGAAGCAGAAGAAGGAGAAGGTGAAGGTGAAGGCTGGAGGGTGAAGCAGAAGAAGCAGAAGAAGGAGAAGGAGAAGGTGAAGTCAGGAGGGTGAATCAGAAGAAGTAGAAGAAGGAGAAGGAGAAGGTGAAGTCTGGAGGGTGAATCAGAAGAAGCAGAATAAGGAGAAGGAGAAGGTGAATTCTGGAGGGTGAATCAGAAGAAGCAGCAGAAGGAGAAGGAGAAGGTGAAGTCTGGAGGGTGAATCAGAAGAAGTAGAAGAAGGAGAAGGAGAAGGTGAAGTCTCGAGTGTGAAGCAGAAGAGGAAGAAGAAGGAGAAGTAGAAGGTGAAGTCAGGAGGGTGAATCAGAAGAAGTAGAAGAAGGAGAAGGAGAAGGTGAAGTCAGGAGGGTGAATCAGAAGAAGCAGAAGAAGGAGAAGGAGAAGATGAAGTCTGGAGGGTGAATCAGAAGAAGTAGAAGAAGGAGAAGGAGAAGGTGAGGTCTGGAGGGTGAATCAGAAGAAGCAGAAGAAGGAGAAGGAGAAGGCGAAGTCTGGAGGGTGAATCAGAAGAAGCAGAAGAAGTAGAAGGAGAAGGTGAAGTCTGGAGGGTGAATCAGAAGAAGTAGAAGAAGGAGAAGGAGAAGGTGAATTCTGGAGGGCGAATCAGAAGAAGGAGAAGAAGGAGAAGGAGAAGGTGAAGTCTGGAGGGTGAATCAGAAGAAGCAGAAGAAGGAGAAGGAGAAGGTGAAGTCTAGAGGGTGAATCAGAAGAAGCAGAAGAAGGAGAAGGAGAAGATGAAGTCTGGAGGGTGAATCAGAAGAAGCAGAAGAAGGAGAAGGAGAAGGTGAAGTCTGGAGGGTGAATCAGAAGAAGCAGAAGAAGGAGAAGGAAAAGATGAAGTCTGGAGGGTGAATCAGAAGAAGTAGAAGAAGGAGAAGGAGAAGGTGAGGTCTGGAGGGTGAATCAGAAGAAGCAGAAGAAGGAGAAGGAGAAGGTGAAGTCTGGAGGGTGAATCAGAAGAAGCAGAAGAAGTAGAAGGAGAAGGTGAAGTCTGGAGGGTGAATCAGAAGAAGTAGAAGAAGGAGAAGGAGAAGGTGAATTCTGGAGGGCGAATCAGAAGAAGGAGAAGAAGGAGAAGGAGAAGGTGAAGTCTGGAGGGTGAATCAGAAGAAGCAGAAGAAGGAGAAGGAGAAGGTGAAGTCTAGAGGGTGAATCAGAAGAAGCAGAAGAAGGAGAAGGAGAAGATGAAGTCTGGAGGGTGAATCAGAAGAAGTAGTAGAAGGAGAAGGAGAAGGTGAGGTCTGGAGGGTGAATCAGAAGAAGCAGAAGAAGGAGAAGGAGAAGGTGAAGTCTGGAGGGTGAATCAGAAGAAGCAGAAGAAGGAGAAGAAGAAGGTGAAGTCTGTATGGTTAATCAGAAGAAGCAGAAGAAGGAGAAGGAGAAGATGAAGTCAGGAGGGTGAATCAGAAGAAGCAGAAGAAGGAGAAGGAGAAGGTGAAGTTGGGAGGGTGAATCAGAAGAAGCAGAAGAAGGAGAAGGAGAACGTGAAGTCAGGGGGGTGAAGCAGAAGAAGTAGAAGAAGGAGAAGGAGAAGGTGGAGTCAGGAGGGTGAAGCAGAAGAAGCAGAAGAAGGAGAAGGAGAAGGTGAAGTCTGGAGGGCGCAGCAGAAGAAGCAGAAGTAGGAGAAGGAGAAGGTGAAGTCTGGAGGGTGAAGCAGAAGAAGCAGAAGAAGGAGAAGGAGAAGGTGAAGTCAGGAGGGTGAAGCAGAAGAAGCAGAAGAAGGAGAAGGAGAAGGTGAAGTCTGGAGGGTGAAGTAGAAGAAGCAGAAGAAGGAGAAGGAGAAGGTGAAGTCTGGAGGGTGAAGCAGAAGAAGCAGAAGAAGGAGAAGGAGAAGGTGAAGTCAGGAGGGTGAATCAGAAGAAGTAGAAGAAGGAGAAGAAGAAGGTGAAGTCTGGAGGGTGAATCAGAAGAAGTAGAAGAAGGAGAAGGAGAAGGTGAAGTCTGGAGGGTGAATCAGAAGAAGTAGAAGAAGGAGCAGGAGAAGGTGAAGTGTGGAGGGTGAATCAGAAGAAGCAGAAGAAGGAGAAGGAGAAGGTGAAGTCTGGAGGGAGAAGCAGAAGAATTAGAAGAAGGAGAAGGAGAAGGTGAAGTCTGGAGGGTGAATCAGAAGAAGTAGAAGAAGGAGAAGGAGAAGGTAAAGTTTGGAGGGGGAATCAGAAGAAGTAGAAGAAGGAGAAGGAGAAGGTGAAGTCTGGAGGGTGAATCAGAAGAAGCAGAAGAAGGAGAAGGAGAAGGTGAAGTCTGGAGGGTGAATCAGAAGAAGTAGAAGAAGGAGAAGGAGAAGGTTAAGTCTGGAGGGTGAATCAGAAGAAGTAGACGAAGGAGAAGGAGAATGTGAAGTCTGGAGGGTGAATCAGAAGAAGCAGAAGCAGGAGAAGGAGAAGGTGAAGTCTGGAGGGTGAATCAGACGAAGCAGAAGAAGGAGAAGGAGAAGTTGAAGTATGGAGGGTGAATCAGAAGAAGCAGAAGAAGGAGAAGGAGAAGGTGAAGTCTGGAGGGTGAATCAGAAGAAGCAGAAGAAGTAGAAGGAGAAGGTGAAGTCTGGAGGGTGAATCAGAAGAACTGGAAGAAGGAGAAGGAGAAGGTGAAGTCAGGAGGGTGAATCAGAAGAAGTAGAAGAAGGAGAAGGAGAAGGTGAAGTCTGGAGGGTGAAGCAGAAGAAGTAGAAGAAGGAGAAGGAGAAGGTGAAGTCAGGAGGGTGAATCAGAAGAAGTAGAAGAAGGAGAAGGAGAAGGTGAAGTCAGGAGGGTGAATCAGAAGAAGCAGAAGAAGGAGAAGGAGAAGGTGAAGTCTGGAGGGTGAATCAGAAGAAGCAGAAGAAAGAGAAGGAGAAGGTGAAGTCTGGAGGGTGAAGCAGAAGAAGCAGAAGAAGGAGAAGGAGAAGATGAAGTTAGGAGGGTGAATCAAAAGAAGCAGAAGAAGGAGAAGGAGAAGGTGAAGTCAGGGGGGTGAAGCAGAAGAAGTAAAAGAAGGAGAAGGAGAAGGTGAAGTCTGGAGGGCGAATCAGAAGAAGTAGAAGAAGGAGAAGGAGAAGGTGAAGTCTGGAGGGTGAATCAGAAGAAGTAGAAGAAGGAGAAGGTGAAGTCTGGATGGTGAATCAGAAGAAGCAGAAGAAGGAGAAGGAGAAGGTGAAGTCTGGAGGGAGAAGCAGAAGAAGTAGAAGAAGGAGAAGGAGAAGGTGAAGTCTGGAGGGTGAATCAGAAGAAGTAGAAGAAGGAGAAGGAGAAGGTGAAGTTTGGAGGGTGAATCAGAAGAAGTAGAAGAAGGAGAAGGAGAAGGTGAAGTCTGGAGGGTGAAGCAGAAGAAGCAGAAGAAGGAGAAGGAGAAGGTGAAGACTGGAGGGTGAATCAGAAGAAGCAGAAGAAGGAGAAGGAGAAGGTGAAGTCAGGAGGGTGAATCAGAAGAAGCAGAAGAAGGAGAAGGAGAAGGTGAAGTTAGGAAGGTGAATCAGAAGAAGCAGAAGAAGGAGAAGGAGAAGGTGAAGTCAGGGGGGTGAAGCAGAAGAAGTAGAAGAAGTAGAAGGAGAAGGTGAAGTCAGGAGGGTGAAGCAGAAGAAGCAGAAGAAGGAGAAGGAGAAGGTGAAGTCTGGAGGGCGCAGCAGAAGAAGCAGAAGAAGGAGAAGGAGAAGGTGAAGTCTGGAGTGTGAAGCAGAAGAAGCAGAAGAAGGAGAAGGAGAAGGTGAAGTCTGGAAGGTGAATCAGAAGAAGCAGAAGAAGGAGAAGGAGAAGGTGGAGTCTGGAGGGTGAAGCAGAAGAAGCAGAAGAAGGAGAAGGAGAAGGTGAAGTCTGGAGGGTGAATCAGAAGAAGTAGAAGAAGGAGAAGGAGAAGGTGAAGACAGGAGGGTGAATCAGAAGAAGTAGAAGAAGGAGAAGGAGAAGGTGAAGTCAGGAGGGTGAAGCAGAAGAAGCAGAAGAAGGAGAAGGAGAAGGTGAAGTCTGGAGGGTGAAGGAGAAGAAGCAGAAGAAGGAGAAGGTGAAGGTGAAGGCTGGAGGGTGAAGCAGAAGAAGCAGAAGAAGGAGAAGGAGAAGGTGAAGTCAGGAGGGTGAATCAGAAGAAGTAGAAGAAGGAGAAGGAGAAGGTGAAGTCTGGAGGGTGAATCAGAAGAAGCAGAATAAGGAGAAGGAGAAGGTGAAGTCTGGAGGGTGAATCAGAAGAAGCAGCAGAAGGAGAAGGAGAAGGTGAAGTCTGGAGGGTGAATCAGAAGAAGTAGAAGAAGGAGAAGGAGAAGGTGAAGTCTCGAGTGTGAAGCAGAAGAGGAAGAAGAAGGAGAAGGAGAAGGTGAAGTCAGGAGGGTGAATCAGAAGAAGTAGAAGAAGGAGAAGGAGAAGGTGAAGTCAGGAGGGTGAATCAGAAGAAGCAGAAGAAGGAGAAGGAGAAGATGAAGTCTGGAGGGTGAATCAGAAGAAGTAGAAGAAGGAGAAGGAGAAGGTGAGGTCTGGAGGGTGAATCAGAAGAAGCAGAAGAAGGAGAAGGAGAAGGTGAAGTCTGGAGGGTGAATCAGAAGAAGCAGAAGAAGTAGAAGGAGAAGGTGAAGTCTGGAGGGTGAATCAGAAGAAGTAGAAGAAGGTGAAGGAGAAGGTGAATTCTGGAGGGCGAATCAGAAGAAGGAGAAGAAGGAGAAGGAGAAGGTGAAGTCTGGAGGGTGAATCAGAAGAAGCAGAAGAAGGAGAAGGAGAAGGTGAAGTCTAGAGGGTGAATCAGAAGAAGCAGAAGAAGGAGAAGGAGAAGATGAAGTCTGGAGGGTGAATCAGAAGAAGTAGAAGAAGGAGAAGGAGAAGTTGAGGTCTGGAGGGTGAATCAGAAGAAGCAGAAGAAGGAGAAGGAGAAGGTGAAGTCTGGAGGGTGAATCAGAAGAAGCAGAAGAAGGAGAAGAAGAAGGTGAAGTCTGTATGGTTAATCAGAAGAAGCAGAAGAAGGAGAAGGAGAAGATGAAGTCAGGAGGGTGAATCAGAAGAAGCAGAAGAAGGAGAAGGAGAAGGTGAAGTTAGGAGGGTGAATCAGAAGAAGCAGAAGAAGGAGAAGGAGAACGTGAAGTCAGGGGGGTGAAGCAGAAGAAGTAGAAGAAGAAGAAGGAGAAGGTGGAGTCAGGAGGGTGAAGCAGAAGAAGCAGAAGAAGGAGAAGGAGAAGGTGAAGTCTGGAGGGCGCAGCAGAAGAAGCAGAAGTAGGAGAAGGAGAAGGTGAAGTCTGGAGGGTGAAGCAGAAGAAGCAGAAGAAGGAGAAGGAGAAGGTGAAGTCTGGAGAGTGAATCAGAAGATGTAGAAGAAGGAGAAGGAGAAGGTGAAGCCAGGAGGGTGAAGCAGAAGAAGCAGAAGAAGGAGAAGGAGAAGGTGAAGTCTGGAGGGTGAAGCAGAAGAAGCAGAAGAAGGAGAAGGAGAAGGTGAAGTCTGGAGGGCGAAGCAGAAGAAGCAGCAGAAGGAGAAGGAGAAGGTGAAGTCTGGAGGGTGAAGCAGAAGAAGCAGAAGAAGGAGAAGGAGAAGGTGAAGTCTGGAGGGTGAATCAGAAGAAGTAGAAGAAGGAGAAGGAGAAGGTGAAGTCAGGAGGGTGAAGCAGAAGAAGCAGAAGAAGGAGAAGGAGAAGGTGAAGTCTGGAGGGTGAAGCAGAAGAGGCAGAAGAAGGAGAAGGAGAAGGTGAAGTCTGGAGGGTGAAGCAGAAGAAGCAGAAGAAGGAGAAGGAGAAGGTGAAGTCTGGAGGGCGAAGCAGAAGAAGCAGCAGAAGGAGAAGGAGAAGGTGAAGTCTGGAGGGTGAAGCAGAAGAAGCAGAAGAAGGAGAAGGAGAAGGTGAAGTCTGGAGGGTGAATGAGAAGAAGTAGAAGAAGGAGAAGGAGAAGGTGAAGTCAGGAGGGTGAAGCAGAAGAAGCAGAAGAAGGAGAAGGAGAAGGTGAAGTCTGGAGGTTGAAGTAGAAGAAGCAGAAGAAGGAGAAGGAGAAGGTGAAGTCTGGAGGGTGAAGCAGAAGAAGCAGAAGAAGGAGAAGGAGAAGGTGAAGTCAGGAGGGTGAATCAGAAGAAGTAGAAGAAGGAGAAGAAGAAGGTGAAGTCTGGAGGGTGAATCAGAAGAAGTAGAAGAAGGAGAAGGAGAAGGTGAAGTCTGGAGGGTGAATCAGAAGAAGTAGAAGAAGGAGAAGGAGAAGGTGAAGTGTGGAGGGTGAATCAGAAGAAGCAGAAGAAGGAGAAGGAGAAGGTGAAGTCTGGAGGGAGAAGCAGAAGAATTAGAAGAAGGAGAAGGAGAAGGTGAAGTCTGGAGGGTGAATCAGAAGAAGTAGAAGAAGGAGAAGGAGAAGGTAAAGTTTGGAGGGCGCAGCAGAAGAAGCAGAAGTAGGAGAAGGAGAAGGTGAAGTCTGGAGGGTGAAGCAGAAGAAGCAGAAGAAGGAGAAGGAGAAGGTGAAGTCTGGAGAGTGAATCAGAAGATGTAGAAGAAGGAGAAGGAGAAGGTGAAGCCAGGAGGGTGAAGCAGAAGAAGCAGAAGAAGGAGAAGGAGAAGGTGAAGTCTGGAGGGTGAAGCAGAAGAAGCAGAAGAAGGAGAAGGAGAAGGTGAAGTCTGGAGGGCGAAGCAGAAGAAGCAGCAGAAGGAGAAGGAGAAGGTGAAGTCTGGAGGGTGAAGCAGAAGAAGCAGAAGAAGGAGAAGGAGAAGGTGAAGTCTGGAGGGTGAATCAGAAGAAGTAGAAGAAGGAGAAGGAGAAGGTGAAGTCAGGAGGGTGAAGCAGAAGAAGCAGAAGAAGGAGAAGGAGAAGGTGAAGTCTGGAGGGTGAAGCAGAAGAGGCAGAAGAAGGAGAAGGAGAAGGTGAAGTCTGGAGGGTGAAGCAGAAGAAGCAGAAGAAGGAGAAGGAGAAGGTGAAGTCTGGAGGGCGAAGCAGAAGAAGCAGCAGAAGGAGAAGGAGAAGGTGAAGTCTGGAGGGTGAAGCAGAAGAAGCAGAAGAAGGAGAAGGAGAAGGTGAAGTCTGGAGGGTGAATGAGAAGAAGTAGAAGAAGGAGAAGGAGAAGGTGAAGTCAGGAGGGTGAAGCAGAAGAAGCAGAAGAAGGAGAAGGAGAAGGTGAAGTCTGGAGGTTGAAGTAGAAGAAGCAGAAGAAGGAGAAGGAGAAGGTGAAGTCTGGAGGGTGAAGCAGAAGAAGCAGAAGAAGGAGAAGGAGAAGGTGAAGTCAGGAGGGTGAATCAGAAGAAGTAGAAGAAGGAGAAGAAGAAGGTGAAGTCTGGAGGGTGAATCAGAAGAAGTAGAAGAAGGAGAAGGAGAAGGTGAAGTCTGGAGGGTGAATCAGAAGAAGTAGAAGAAGGAGAAGGAGAAGGTGAAGTGTGGAGGGTGAATCAGAAGAAGCAGAAGAAGGAGAAGGAGAAGGTGAAGTCTGGAGGGAGAAGCAGAAGAATTAGAAGAAGGAGAAGGAGAAGGTGAAGTCTGGAGGGTGAATCAGAAGAAGTAGAAGAAGGAGAAGGAGAAGGTAAAGTTTGGAGGGGGAATCAGAAGAAGTAGGAGAAGGAGAAGGTGAAGTCTGGAGGGTGAATCAGAAGAAGCAGAAGAAGGAGAAGGAGAAGGTGAAGTCTGGAGGGTGAATCAGAAGAAGTAGAAGAAGGAGAAGGAGAAGGTTAAGTCTGGAGGGTGAATCAGAAGAAGTAGACGAAGGAGAAGGAGAATGTGAAGTCTGGAGGGTGAATCAGAAGAAGCAGAAGCAGGAGAAGGAGAAGGTGAAGTCTGGAGGGTGAATCAGAAGAAGCAGAAGAAGTAGAAGGAGAAGGTGAAGTCTGGAGGGTGAATCAGAAGAAGTAGAAGAAGGAGAAGGAGAAGGTGAAGTCAGGAGGGTGAATCAGAAGAAGTAGAAGAAGGAGAAGGAGAAGGTGAAGTCTGGAGGGTGAAGCAGAAGAAGTAGAAGAAGGAGAAGGAGAAGGTGAAGTCAGGAGGGTGAATCAGAAGAAGTAGAAGAAGGAGAAGGAGAAGGTGAAGTCAGGAGGGTGAATCAGAAGAAGCAGAAGAAGGAGAAGGAGAAGGTGAAGTCTGGAGGGTGAATCAGAAGAATCAGAAGAAGGAGAAGGAGAAGGTGAAGTCTGGAGGGTGAATCAGAAGAAGCAGAAGAAAGAGAAGGAGAAGGTGAAGTCTGGAGGGTGAAGCAGAAGAAGCAGAAGAAGGAGAAGGAGAAGATGAAGTTAGGAGGGTGAATCAGAAGAAGCAGAAGAAGGAGAAGGAGAAGGTGAAGTCAGGGGGGTGAAGCAGAAGAAGTAGAAGAAGGAGAAGGAGAAGGTGAAGTCAGAAGGGTGAAGCAGAAGAAGCAGAAGAAGGAGAAGGAGAAGGTGACGTCTGGAGGGCGCAGCAGAAGAAGCAGAAGAAGGAGAAGGAGAAGGTGAAGTCTGGAGGGTGAAGCAGAAGAAGCAGAAGAAGGAGAAGGAGAAGGTGAAGTCTGGAGGGTGAATCAGAACAAGTGGATGAAGGAGAAGGAGAAGGTGAAGTCAGGAGAGTGAAGCAGAAGAAGCAGAATAAAGAGAAGGAGAAGGTGAAGTCAGGAGGGTGAATCAGAAGAAGCAGAAGGAGGAGAAGGAGAAGATGAAGTTAGGAGGGTGAATCAGAAGAAGCAGAAGAAGGAGAAGGAGAAGGTGAAGTCAGGGGGGTGAAGCAGAAGAAGTAGAAGAAGGAGAAGGAGAAGGTGAAGTCAGAAGGGTGAAGCAGAAGAAGCAGAAGAAGGAGAAGGAGAAGGTGAAGTCTGGATGGCGCAGCAGAAGAAGCAGAAGAAGGAGAAGGAGAAGGTGAAGTCTGGAGGGTGAAGCAGAAGAAGCAGAAGAAGGAGAAGGAGAAGGTGAACTCTGGAGGGTGAATCAGAAGAAGTGGATGAAGGAGAAGGAGAAGGTGAAGTCAGGAGGGTGAAGCAGAAGAAGCAGAAGAAGGAGAAGGAGAAGGTGAAGTCTGGAGGGTGAATCAGAAGACGTAGAAGAAGGAGAAGGAGAAGGTGAAGTTTGGAGGGTGAATCAGAAGAAGTAGAAGAAGGAGAAGGAGAAGGTGAAGTCTGGAGGGTGAATCAGAAGAAGCAGAAGAAGGAGAAGGAGAAGGTGAAGTCTGGAGGGTGAATCAGAAGAAGTAGAAGAAGGAGAAGGAGAAGGTGTAGTCTGGAGGTTGAATCAGAAGAAGTAGACGAAGGAGAAGGAGAATGTGAAGTCTGGAGGGTGAATCAGAAGAAGCAGAAGCAGGAGAAGGAGAAGGTGAAGTCTGGAGGGTGAATCAGAAGAAGTAGAAGAAGGAGAAGGAGAAGGTGAAGTCTGGAGGGTGAATCCGAAGAAGCAAAAGAAGGAGAAGGAGAAGTTGAAGTCTGGAGGGTGAAGCAGAAGAAGCAGAAGAAGGAGAAGGAGAAGGTGAAGTCTGGAGGGTGAATCAGAAGAAGCAGAAGAAGGAGAAGGAGAAGGTGAAGTCTGGAGGGTGAATCAGAATAAGCAGAAGAAGTAGAAGGAGAAGGTGAAGTCTGGAGGGTGAATCAGAAGAAGTAGAAGAAGGAGAAGGAGAAGGTGAAGTCTGGAGGGTGAATCAGAAGAAGCAGAAGAAGGAGTAGGAGAAGGTGAAGTCAGGAGGGTGAATCAGAAGAAGCTGAAGAAGGAGAAGGAGAAGGTGAAGTCTGGAGGGTGAATCAGAAGAAGCAGAAGAAGGAGAAGGAGAAGGTGAAGACTGGAGGGTGAATCAGATGAAGTAGAAGATGGAGAAGGAGAAGGTGAAGTCTGGAGGGTGAATCAGAAGAAGTAGAAGAAGGAGAAGGAGAAGGCGAAGTCTGGAGGGTGAATCAGAAGAAGCAGAAGAAGGAGAAGGAGAAGATGAAGTCTGGAGGGTGAATCAGAAGAAGCAGAAGAAGGAGAAGGAAAAGATGAAGTCTGGAGGGTGAATCAGAAGAAGTATAAGAAGGAGAAGGAGAAGGTGAAGTCTGGAGGGTGAATCAGAAGAAGTAGAAGAAGGAGAAGGAGAAGGTGAAGTCAGGAGGTTGAAGCAGAAGAAGCAGAAGAAGGAGAAGGAGAAGGTGAAGTCTGGAGGGTGAACCAGAAGATGTAGAAGAAGGAGAAGGAGAAGGTGAAGCCAGGAGGGTGAAGCAGAAGAAGCAGAAGAAGGAGAAGGAGAAGGTGAAGTCTGGAGGGTGAAGCAGAAGAAGCAGAAGAAGGAGAAGGAGAAGGTGAAGTCTGGAGGGTGAAGCAGAAGAAGCAGAAGAAGGAGAAGGAGAAGGTGAAGTCTGGAGGGTGAATCAGAAGATGTAGAAGAAGGAGAAGGAGAAGGTGAAGCCAGGAGGGTGAAGCAGAAGAAGCAGAAGAAGGAGAAGGAGAAGGTGAAGTCTGGAGGGTGAAGCAGAAGAAGCAGAAGAAGGAGAAGGAGAAGGTGAAGTCTGGAGGGCGAAGCAGAAGAAGCAGCAGAAGGAGAAGGAGAAGGTGAAGTCTGGAGGGTGAAGCAGAAGAAGCAGAAGAAGGAGAAGGAGAAGGTGAAGTCTGGAGGGTGAAGCAGAAGAAGCAGAAGAAGGAGAAGGAGAAGGTGAAGTCTGGAGGGCGAAGCAGAAGAAGCAGCAGAAGGAGAAGGAGAAGGTGAAGTCTGGAGGGTGAAGCAGAAGAAGCAGAAGAAGGAGAAGGAGAAGGTGAAGTCTGGAGGGTGAATCAGAAGAAGTAGAAGAAGGAGAAGGAGAAGGTGAAGTCAGGAGGGCGCAGCAGAAGAAGCAGAAGTAGGAGAAGGAGAAGGTGAAGTCTGGAGGGTGAAGCAGAAGAAGCAGAAGAAGGAGAAGGAGAAGGTGAAGTCTGGAGGGTGAATCAGAAGATGTAGAAGAAGGAGAAGGAGAAGGTGAAGCCAGGAGGGTGAAGCAGAAGAAGCAGAAGAAGGAGAAGGAGAAGGTGAAGTCTGGAGGGTGAAGCAGAAGAAGCAGAAGAAGGAGAAGGAGAAGGTGAAGTCTGGAGGGCGAAGCAGAAGAAGCAGCAGAAGGAGAAGGAGAAGGTGAAGTCTGGAGGGTGAAGCAGAAGAAGCAGAAGAAGGAGAAGGAGAAGGTGAAGTCTGGAGGGTGAATCAGAAGAAGTAGAAGAAGGAGAAGGAGAAGGTGAAGTCAGGAGGGTGAAGCAGAAGAAGCAGAAGAAGGAGAAGGAGAAGGTGAAGTCTGGAGGGTGAAGCAGAAGAGGCAGAAGAAGGAGAAGGAGAAGGTGAAGTCTGGAGGGTGAAGCAGAAGAAGCAGAAGAAGGAGAAGGAGAAGGTGAAGTCTGGAGGGCGAAGCAGAAGAAGCAGCAGAAGGAGAAGGAGAAGGTGAAGTCTGGAGGGTGAAGCAGAAGAAGCAGAAGAAGGAGAAGGAGAAGGTGAAGTCTGGAGGGTGAATGAGAAGAAGTAGAAGAAGGAGAAGGAGAAGGTGAAGTCAGGAGGGTGAAGCAGAAGAAGCAGAAGAAGGAGAAGGAGAAGGTGAAGTCTGGAGGTTGAAGTAGAAGAAGCAGAAGAAGGAGAAGGAGAAGGTGAAGTCTGGAGGGTGAAGCAGAAGAAGCAGAAGAAGGAGAAGGAGAAGGTGAAGTCAGGAGGGTGAATCAGAAGAAGTAGAAGAAGGAGAAGAAGAAGGTGAAGTCTGGAGGGTGAATCAGAAGAAGTAGAAGAAGGAGAAGGAGAAGGTGAAGTCTGGAGGGTGAATCAGAAGAAGTAGAAGAAGGAGAAGGAGAAGGTGAAGTGTGGAGGGTGAATCAGAAGAAGCAGAAGAAGGAGAAGGAGAAGGTGAAGTCTGGAGGGAGAAGCAGAAGAATTAGAAGAAGGAGAAGGAGAAGGTGAAGTCTGGAGGGTGAAACAGAAGAAGTAGAAGAAGGAGAAGGAGAAGGTAAAGTTTGGAGGGGGAATCAGAAGAAGTAGGAGAAGGAGAAGGTGAAGTCTGGAGGGTGAATCAGAAGAAGCAGAAGAAGGAGAAGGAGAAGATGAAGTCTGGAGGGTGAATCAGAAGAAGTAGAAGAAGGAGAAGGAGAAGGTTAAGTCTGGAGGGTGAATCAGAAGAAGTAGACGAAGGAGAAGGAGAATGTGAAGTCTGGAGGGTGAATCAGAAGAAGCAGAAGCAGGAGAAGGAGAAGGTGAAGTCTGGAGGGTGAATCAGACGAAGCAGAAGAAGGAGAAGGAGAAGGTGAAGTCTGGAGGGTGAATCAGAAGAAGCAGAAGAAGGAGAAGGAGAAGGTGAAGTCTGGAGGGTGAATCAGAAGAAGCAGAAGAAGTAGAAGGAGAAGGTGAAGTCTGGAGGGTGAATCAGAAGAAGTAGAAGAAGGAGAAGGAGAAGGTGAAGTCAGGAGGGTGAATCAGAAGAAGTAGAAGAAGGAGAAGGAGAAGGTGAAGTCTGGAGGGTGAAGCAGAAGAAGTAGAAGAAGGAGAAGGAGAAGGTGAAGTCAGGAGGGTGAATCAGAAGAAGTAGAAGAAGGAGAAGGAGAAGGTGAAGTCAGGAGGGTGAATCAGAAGAAGCAGAAGAAGGAGAAGGAGAAGGTGAAGTCTGGAGGGTGAATCAGAAGAATCAGAAGAAGGAGAAGGAGAAGGTGAAGTCTGGAGGGTGAATCAGAAGAAGCAGAAGAAAGAGAAGGAGAAGGTGAAGTCTGGAGGGTGAAGCAGAAGAAGCAGAAGAAGGAGAAGGAGAAGATGAAGTTAGGAGGGTGAATCAGAAGAAGCAGAAGAAGGAGAAGGAGAAGGTGAAGTCAGGGGGGTGAAGCAGAAGAAGTAGAAGAAGGAGAAGGAGAAGGTGAAGTCTGGAGGGTGAATCAGAAGAAGCAGAAGAAAGAGAAGGAGAAGGTGAAGTCTGGAGGGTGAAGCAGAAGAAGTAGATGAAGGAGAAGGAGAAGGTGAAGTCTGGAGGGTGAATCAGAAGAAGCAGAAGAAAGAGAAGGAGAAGGTGAAGTCTGGAGGGTGAAGCAGAAGAAGCAGAAGAAGGAGAAGGAGAAGATGAAGTTAGGAGGGTGAATCAGAAGAAGCAGAAGAAGGAGAAGGAGAAGGTGAAGTCAGTGGGGTGAAGCAGAAGAAGTAGAAGAAGGAGAAGGAGAAGGTGAAGTCAGAAGGGTGAAGCAGAAGAAGCAGAAGAAGGAGAAGGAGAAGGTGAAGTCTGGAGGGCGCAGCAGAAGAAGCAGAAGAAGGAGAAGGAGAAGGTGAAGTCTGGAGGGTGAAGCAGAAGAAGCAGAAGAAGGAGAAGGAGAAGGTGAAGTCTGGAGGGTGAATCAGAACAAGTGGATGAAGGAGAAGGAGAAGGTGAAGTCAGGAGGGTGAAGCAGAAGAAGCAGAATAAAGAGAAGGAGAAGGTGAAGTCAGGAGGGTGAATCAGAAGAAGCAGAAGAAGGAGAAGGAGAAGATGAAGTTAGGAGGGTGAATCAGAAGAAGCAGAAGAAGGAGAAGGAGAAGGTGAAGTCAGGGGGGTGAAGCAGAAGAAGTAGAAGAAGGAGAAGGAGAAGGTGAAGTCAGAAGGGTGAAGCAGAAGAAGCAGAAGAAGGAGAAGGAGAAGGTGAAGTCTGGATGGCGCAGCAGAAGAAGCAGAAGAAGGAGAAGGAGAAGGTGAAGTCTGGAGGGTGAAGCAGAAGAAGCAGAAGAAGGAGAAGGAGAAGGTGAAGTCTGGAGGGTGAATCAGAAGAAGTGGATGAAGGAGAAGGAGAAGGTGAAGTCAGGAGGGTGAAGCAGAAGAAGCAGAAGAAGGAGAAGGAGAAGGTGAAGTCTGGAGGGTGAAGCAGAAGAAGCAGAAGAAGGAGAAGGAGAAGGTGAAGTCAGGAGGGTGAATCAGAAGAAGTAGAAGAAGGAGAAGAAGAAGGTGAAGTCTGGAGGGTGAATCAGAAGAAGTAGAAGAAGGAGAAGGAGAAGGTGAAGTCTGGAGGGTGAATCAGAAGAAGTAGAAGAAGGAGAAGGAGAAGGTGAAGTGTGGAGGGTGAATCAGAAGAAGCAGAAGAAGGAGAAGGAGAAGGTGAAGTCTGGAGGGAGAAGCAGAAGAATTAGAAGAAGGAGAAGGAGAAGGTGAAGTCTGGAGGGTGAATCAGAAGAAGTAGAAGAAGGAGAAGGAGAAGGTAAAGTTTGGAGGGGGAATCAGAAGAAGTAGGAGAAGGAGAAGGTGAAGTCTGGAGGGTGAATCAGAAGAAGCAGAAGAAGAAGAAGGAGAAGGTGAAGTCTGGAGGGTGAATCAGAAGAAGTAGAAGAAGGAGAAGGAGAAGGTTAAGTCTGGAGGGTGAATCAGAAGAAGTAGACGAAGGAGAAGGAGAATGTGAAGTCTGGAGGGTGAATCAGAAGAAGCAGAAGCAGGAGAAGGAGAAGGTGAAGTCTGGAGGGTGAATCAGACGAAGCAGAAGAAGGAGAAGGAGAAGGTGAAGTCTGGAGGGTGAATCAGAAGAAGCAGAAGAAGGAGAAGGAGAAGGTGAAGTCTGGAGGGTGAATCAGAAGAAGCAGAAGAAGTAGAAGGAGAAGGTGAAGTCTGGAGGGTGAATCAGAAGAAGTAGAAGAATGAGAAGGAGAAGGTGAAGTCAGGAGGGTGAATCAGAAGAAGTAGAAGAAGGAGAAGGAGAAGGTGAAGTCTGGAGGGTGAAGCAGAAGAAGTAGAAGAAGGAGAAGGAGAAGGTGAAGTCAGGAGGGTGAATCAGAAGAAGTAGAAGAAGGAGAAGGAGAAGGTGAAGTCAGGAGGGTGAATCAGAAGAAGCAGAAGAAGGAGAAGGAGAAGGTGAAGTCTGGAGGGTGAATCAGAAGAATCAGAAGAAGGAGAAGGAGAAGGTGAAGTCTGGAGGGTGAATCAGAAGAAGCAGAAGAAAGAGAAGGAGAAGGTGAAGTCTGGAGGGTGAAGCAGAAGAAGCAGAAGAAGGAGAAGGAGAAGATGAAGTTAGGAGGGTGAATCAGAAGAAGCAGAAGAAGGAGAAGGAGAAGGTGAAGTCAGGGGGGTGAAGCAGAAGAAGTAGAAGAAGGAGAAGGAGAAGGTGAAGTCTGGAGGGTGAATCAGAAGAAGCAGAAGAAAGAGAAGGAGAAGGTGAAGTCTGGAGGGTGAAGCAGAAGAAGTAGAAGAAGGAGAAGGAGAAGGTGAAGTCTGGAGGGTGAATCAGAAGAAGCAGAAGCAAGAGAAGGAGAAGGTGAAGTCTGGAGGGTGAAGCAGAAGAAGCAGAAGAAGGAGAAGGAGAAGATGAAGTTAGGAGGGTGAATCAGAAGAAGCAGAAGAAGGAGAAGGAGAAGGTGAAGTCAGGGGGGTGAAGCAGAAGAAGTAGAAGAAGGAGAAGGAGAAGGTGAAGTCAGAAGGGTGAAGCAGAAGAAGCAGAAGAAGGAGAAGGAGAAGGTGAAGTCTGGAGGGCGCAGCAGAAGAAGCAGAAGAAGGAGAAGGAGAAGGTGAAGTCTGGAGGGTGAAGCAGAAGAAGCAGAAGAAGGAGAAGGAGAAGGTGAAGTCTGGAGGGTGAATCAGAACAAGTGGATGAAGGAGAAGGAGAAGGTGAAGTCAGGAGGGTGAAGCAGAAGAAGCAGAATAAAGAGAAGGAGAAGGTGAAGTCAGGAGGGTGAATCAGAAGAAGCAGAAGAAGGAGAAGGAGAAGATGAAGTTAGGAGGGTGAATCAGAAGAAGCAGAAGAAGGAGAAGGAGAAGGTGAAGTCAGGGGGGTGAAGCAGAAGAAGTAGAAGAAGGAGAAGGAGAAGGTGAAGTCAGAAGGGTGAAGCAGAAGAAGCAGAAGAAGGAGAAGGAGAAGGTGAAGTCTGGATGGCGCAGCAGAAGAAGCAGAAGAAGGAGAAGGAGAAGGTGAAGTCTGGAGGGTGAAGCAGAAGAAGCAGAAGAAGGAGAAGGAGAAGGTGAAGTCTGGAGGGTGAATCAGAAGAAGTGGATGAAGGAGAAGTAGAAGGTGAAGTCAGGAGGGTGAAGCAGAAGAAGCAGAAGAAGGAGAAGGAGAAGGTGAAGTCTGGAGGGTGAAGCAGAAGAAGCAGAAGAAGGAGAAGGAGAAGGTGAAGTCTGGAGGGCGAAGCAGAAGAAGCAGAAGAAGGAGAAGGAGAAGGTGAAGTCTGGAGGGTGAAGCAGAAGAAGCAGAAGAAGGAGAAGGAGAAGGTGAAGTCTGGAGGGTGAATCAGAAGACGTAGAAGAAGGAGAAGGAGAAGGTGAAGTTTGGAGGGTGAATCAGAAGAAGTAGAAGAAGGAGAAGGAGAAGGTGAAGTCTGGAGGGTGAATCAGAAGAAGCAGAAGAAGGAGAAGGAGAAGGTGAAGTCTGGAGGGTGAATCAGAAGAAGTAGAAGAAGGAGAAGGAGAAGGTGTAGTCTGGAGGTTGAATCAGAAGAAGTAGACGAAGGAGAAGGAGAATGTGAAGTCTGGAGGGTGAATCAGAAGAAGCAGAAGCAGGAGAAGGAGAAGGTGAAGTCTGGAGGGTGAATCAGAAGAAGTAGAAGAAGGAGAAGGAGAAGGTGAAGTCTGGAGGGTGAATCAGAAGAAGTAGAAGAAGGAGAAGGAGAAGGTTAAGTCTGGAGGGTGAATCAGAAGAAGTAGACGAAGGAGAAGGAGAATGTGAAGTCTGGAGGGTGAATCAGAAGAAGCAGAAGCAGGAGAAGGAGAAGGTGAAGTCTGGAGGGTGAATCAGACGAAGCAGAAGAAGGAGAAGGAGAAGGTGAAGTCTGGAGGGTGAATCAGAAGAAGCAGAAGAAGGAGAAGGAGAAGGTGAAGTCTGGAGGGTGAATCAGAAGAAGCAGAAGAAGTAGAAGGAGAAGGTGAAGTCTGGAGGGTGAATCAGAAGAAGTAGAAGAATGAGAAGGAGAAGGTGAAGTCAGGAGGGTGAATCAGAAGAAGTAGAAGAAGGAGAAGGAGAAGGTGAAGTCTGGAGGGTGAAGCAGAAGAAGTAGAAGAAGGAGAAGGAGAAGGTGAAGTCAGGAGGGTGAATCAGAAGAAGTAGAAGAAGGAGAAGGAGAAGGTGAAGTCAGGAGGGTGAATCAGAAGAAGCAGAAGAAGGAGAAGGAGAAGGTGAAGTCTGGAGGGTGAATCAGAAGAATCAGAAGAAGGAGAAGGAGAAGGTGAAGTCTGGAGGGTGAATCAGAAGAAGCAGAAGAAAGAGAAGGAGAAGGTGAAGTCTGGAGGGTGAAGCAGAAGAAGCAGAAGAAGGAGAAGGAGAAGATGAAGTTAGGAGGGTGAATCAGAAGAAGCAGAAGAAGGAGAAGGAGAAGGTGAAGTCAGGGGGGTGAAGCAGAAGAAGTAGAAGAAGGAGAAGGAGAAGGTGAAGTCTGGAGGGTGAATCAGAAGAAGCAGAAGAAAGAGAAGGAGAAGGTGAAGTCTGGAGGGTGAAGCAGAAGAAGTAGAAGAAGGAGAAGGAGAAGGTGAAGTCTGGAGGGTGAATCAGAAGAAGCAGAAGCAAGAGAAGGAGAAGGTGAAGTCTGGAGGGTGAAGCAGAAGAAGCAGAAGAAGGAGAAGGAGAAGATGAAGTTAGGAGGGTGAATCAGAAGAAGCAGAAGAAGGAGAAGGAGAAGGTGAAGTCAGGGGGGTGAAGCAGAAGAAGTAGAAGAAGGAGAAGGAGAAGGTGAAGTCAGAAGGGTGAAGCAGAAGAAGCAGAAGAAGGAGAAGGAGAAGGTGAAGTCTGGAGGGCGCAGCAGAAGAAGCAGAAGAAGGAGAAGGAGAAGGTGAAGTCTGGAGGGTGAAGCAGAAGAAGCAGAAGAAGGAGAAGGAGAAGGTGAAGTCTGGAGGGTGAATCAGAACAAGTGGATGAAGGAGAAGGAGAAGGTGAAGTCAGGAGGGTGAAGCAGAAGAAGCAGAATAAAGAGAAGGAGAAGGTGAAGTCAGGAGGGTGAATCAGAAGAAGCAGAAGAAGGAGAAGGAGAAGATGAAGTTAGGAGGGTGAATCAGAAGAAGCAGAAGAAGGAGAAGGAGAAGGTGAAGTCAGGGGGGTGAAGCAGAAGAAGTAGAAGAAGGAGAAGGAGAAGGTGAAGTCAGAAGGGTGAAGCAGAAGAAGCAGAAGAAGGAGAAGGAGAAGGTGAAGTCTGGATGGCGCAGCAGAAGAAGCAGAAGAAGGAGAAGGAGAAGGTGAAGTCTGGAGGGTGAAGCAGAAGAAGCAGAAGAAGGAGAAGGAGAAGGTGAAGTCTGGAGGGTGAATCAGAAGAAGTGGATGAAGGAGAAGGAGAAGGTGAAGTCAGGAGGGTGAAGCAGAAGAAGCAGAAGAAGGAGAAGGAGAAGGTGAAGTCTGGAGGGTGAAGCAGAAGAAGCAGAAGAAGGAGAAGGAGAAGGTGAAGTCTGGAGGGCGAAGCAGAAGAAGCAGAAGAAGGAGAAGGAGAAGGTGAAGTCTGGAGGGTGAAGCAGAAGAAGCAGAAGAAGGAGAAGGAGAAGGTGAAGTCTGGAGGGTGAATCAGAAGACGTAGAAGAAGGAGAAGGAGAAGGTGAAGTTTGGAGGGTGAATCAGAAGAAGTAGAAGAAGGAGAAGGAGAAGGTGAAGTCTGGAGGGTGAATCAGAAGAAGCAGAAGAAGGAGAAGGAGAAGGTGAAGTCTGGAGGGTGAATCAGAAGAAGTAGAAGAAGGAGAAGGAGAAGGTGTAGTCTGGAGGTTGAATCAGAAGAAGTAGACGAAGGAGAAGGAGAATGTGAAGTCTGGAGGGTGAATCAGAAGAAGCAGAAGCAGGAGAAGGAGAAGGTGAAGTCTGGAGGGTGAATCAGAAGAAGTAGAAGAAGGAGAAGGAGAAGGTGAAGTCTGGAGGGTGAATCCGAAGAAGCAGAAGAAGGAGAAGGAGAAGTTGAAGTCTGGAGGGTGAAGCAGAAGAAGCAGAAGAAGGAGAAGGAGAAGGTGAAGTCTGGAGGGTGAATCAGAAGAAGCAGAAGAAGGAGAAGGAGAAGGTGAAGTCTGGAGGGTGAATCAGAATAAGCAGAAGAAGTAGAAGGAGAAGGTGAAGTCTGGAGGGTGAATCAGAAGAAGTAGAAGAAGGAGAAGGAGAAGGTGAAGTCTGGAGGGTGAATCAGAAGAAGCAGATGAAGGAGTAGGAGAAGGTGAAGTCAGGAGGGTGAATCAGAAGAAGCTGAAGAAGGAGAAGGAGAAGGTGAAGTCTGGAGGGTGAATCAGAAGAAGCAGAAGAAGGAGAAGGAGAAGGTGAAGACTGGAGGGTGAATCAGATGAAGTAGAAGATGGAGAAGGAGAAGGTGAAGTCTGGAGGGTGAACCAGAAGAAGTAGAAGAAGGAGAAGGAGAAGGCGAAGTCTGGAGGGTGAATCAGAAGAAGCAGAAGAAGGAGAAGGAGAAGATGAAGTCTGGAGGGTGAATCAGAAGAAGCAGAAGAAGGAGAAGGAAAAGATGAAGTCTGGAGGGTGAATCAGAAGAAGTATAAGAAGGAGAAGGAGAAGGTGAAGTCTGGAGGGTGAATCAGAAGAAGTAGAAGAAGGAGAAGGAGAAGGTGAAGTCAGGAGGTTGAAGCAGAAGAAGCAGAAGAAGGAGAAGGAGAAGGTGAAGTCTGGAGGGTGAAGCAGAAGAAGCAGAAGAAGGAGAAGGTGAAGGTGAAGTCTGGAGGGTGAAGCAGAAGAAGCAGAAGAAGGAGAAGGAGAAGGTGAAGTCAGGAGGGTGAATCAGAAGAAGTAGAAGAAGGAGAAGGAGAAGGTGAAGTCTGGAGGGTGAATCAGAAGAAGTAGAAGAAGGAGAAGGAGAAGGTGAAGTCTGGAGGGTGAATCAGAAGAAGTAGAAGAAGGAGAAGGTGAAGTCTGGAGGGTGAATCAGAAGAAGTAGACGAAGGAGAAGGAGAATGTGAAGTCTGGAGGGTGAATCAGAAGAAGCAGAAGCAGGAGAAGGAGAAGGTGAAGTCTGGAGGGTGAATCAGAAGAAGTAGAAGAAGGAGAAGGAGAAGGTGAAGTCTGGAGGGTGAATCCGAAGAAGCAGAAGAAGGAGTAGGAGAAGGTGAAGTCTGGAGGGTGAAGCAGAAGAAGCAGAAGAAGGAGAAGGAGAAGGTGAAGTCTGGAGTGTGAATCAGAAGAAGCAGAAGAAGGAGAAGGGGAAGGTGAAGTCTGGAGGGTGAATCAGAAGAAGCAGAAGAAGTAGAAGGAGAAGGTGAAGTCTGGAGGGTGAATCAGAAGAAGTAGAAGAAGGAGAAGGAGAAGGTGAAGTCTGGAGGGTGAATCAGAAGAAGCAGAAGAAGGAAAAGGAGAAGGTGAAGTCAGGAGGGTGAATCAGAAGAAGCTGAAGAAGGAGAAGGAGAAGGTGAAGCCTGGAGGGTGAATCAGAAGAAGCAGAAGAAGGAGAAGGAGAAGGTGAAGACTGGAGGGTGAATCAGAAGAAGTAGAAGATGGAGAAGGAGAAGGTGAAGTCTGGAGGGTGAATCAGAAGAAGCAGAAGAAGGAGAAGGAGAAGGTGAAGTCTGGAGGGTGAATCAGAAGAAGCAGAAGAAGGAGAAGGAGAAGGTGAAGTCTGGAGGGTGAATCAGAAGAAGCAGAAGAAGGAGAAGGAAAATATGAAGTCTGGAGGGTGAATCAGAAGAAGTATAAGAAGGAGAAGGAGAAGGTGAAGTCTGGAGGGTGAATCAGAAGAAGTAGAAGAAGGAGAAGGAGAAGGTGAAGTCAGGAGGGTGAAGCAGAAGAAGCAGAAGAAGGAGAAGGAGAAGGTGAAGTCTGGAGGGTGAAGCAGAAGAAGCAGAAGAAGGAGAAGGTGAAGGTGAAGTCTGGAGGGTGAAGCAGACGAAGCAGAAGAAGGAGAAGGAGAAGGTGAAGTCTGGAGGGTGAATCAGAAGAAGTAGAAGAAGGAGAAGGAGAAGGTGAAGTCTGGAGGGTGAATCAGAGAAGGAGAAGAAGGAGAAGGAGAAGGTGAAGTCTGGAGGGTGAATCAGAAGAAGTAGAAGAAGGAGAAGGTGAAGTCTGGAGGGTGAATCAGAAGAATCAGAAGAAGGAGAAGGAGAAGGTGAAGTCTGGAGGGAGAAGCAGAAGAAGTAGAAGAAGGAGAAGGAGAAGGTGAAGTCTGGAGGGTGAATCAGAAGAAGCAGAAGAAAGAGAAGGAGAAGGTGAAGTCTGGAAGGTGAAGCAGAAGAAGCAGAAGAAGGAGAAGGAGAAGGTGAAGCCTGGAGGGTGAATCAGAGGAAGCAGAAGAAGGAGAAGGAGAAGGTGAAGTCTGGAGGGTGAATCAGAAGAAGCAGAAGAAGGAGAAGGAGAAGGTGAAGTCTGGAGGGTGAATCAGAAGAAGCAGAAGAAGGAGAAGGAGAAGTTGAAGTCAGGAGGGTGAATCAGAAGAAGCAGAAGAAGGAGAAGGTGAAGGTGAAGTTAGGAGGGTGAATCAGAAGAAGCAGAAGAAGGAGAAGGAGAAGGTGAAGTCAGGGCGGTGAAGCAGAAGAAGTAGAAGAAGGAGAAGGAGAAGGTGAAGTCAGGAGGGTGAAGCAGAAGAAGCAGAAGAAGGAGAAGGAGAAGGTGAAGTCTGGAGGGCGCAGCAGAAGAAGCAGAAGAAGGAGAAGGAGAAGGTGAAGTCTGGAGGGTGAAGCAGAAGAAGCAGAAGAAGGAGAAGGAGAAGGTGAAGTCTGGAGGGCGAAGCAGAAGAAGCAGAAGAAGGAGAAGGAGAAGGTGAAGTCTGGAGGGTGAAGCAGAAGAAGCAGAAGAAGGAGAAGGAGAAGGTGAAGTCTGGAGGGTGAATCAGAAGAAGTAGAAGAAGGAGAAGGAGAAGGTGAAGTCAGGAGGGTGAAGCTGAAGAAGCAGAAGAAGGAGAAGGAGAAGGTGAAGTCTGGAGGGTGAACCAGAAGAAGCGGAAGAAGGAGAAGGAGAAGGTGAAGTCTGGAGGATGAAGCAGAAGAAGCAGAAGAAGGAGAAGGAGAAGGTGAAGTCAGGAGGGTGAATCAGAAGAAGTAGAAGAAGGAGAAGGAGAAGGTGAAGTCTGGAGGGTGAATCAGAAGAAGTAGAAGAAGGAGAAGGAGAAGGTGAAGTCTGGAGGGTGAATCAGAAGAAGTAGAAGAAGGAAAAGAGAAGGTGAAGTCTGGAGGGTGAATCAGAAGAAGCAGAAAAAGGAGAAGGAGACGGTGAAGTCCGGAGGGAGAAGCAGAAGAAGTAGAAGAAGGAGAAGGTGAAGTCTGGAGGGTGAATCAGAAGAAATAGAAGAAGGGGAAGGAGAAGGTGAAGTTTGGAGGGTGAATCAGAAGAAGTAGAAGAAGGAGAAGGAGAAGGTGAAGTCTGGAGGGTGAATCAGAAGAAGCAGAAGAAGGAGAAGGAGAAGGTGAAGTCTGGAGGGTGAATCAGAAGAAGTAGAAGAAGGTGAAGGAGAACGTGAAGTTTGGAGGGTGAATCAGAAGAAGTAGAAGAAGGAGAAGGAGAAGATGAAGTCTGGAGGGTGAATCAGAAGAAGCAGAAGAAGGAGAAGGAGAAGGTGAAGTCTGGAGGGTGAATCAGAAGAAGTAGAAGAAGGAGAAGGAGAAGGTGTAGTCTGGAGGGTGAATCAGAAGAAGTAGACGAAGGAGAAGGAGAATGTGAAGTCTGGAGGGTGAATCAGAAGAAGCAGAAGCAGGAGAAGGAGAAGGTGAAGTCTGGAGGGTAAATCAGAAGAATCAGAAGAAGGAGAAGGAGAAGGTGAAGTCTGGAGGGTGAATCAGAAGAAGCAGAAGAAAGAGAAGGAGAAGGTGAAGTCTGGAGGGTGAAGCAGAAGAAGCAGAAGAAGGAGAAGGAGAAGGTGAAGACTGGAGGGTGAATCAGAAGAAGCAGAAGAAGGAGAAGGAGAAGGTGAAGTCTGGAGGGTGAATCAGAAGAAGCAGAAGAAGGAGAAGGAGAAGGTGAAGTCTGGAGGGTGAATCAGAAGAAGCAGAAGAAGGAGAAGGAGAAGGTGAAGTCAGGGGGGTGAATCAGAAGAAGCAGAAGAAGGGGAAGGAGAAGATGAAGTTAGGAGGGTGAATCAGAAGAAGCAGAAGAAGGAGAAGGAGAAGGTGAAGTCAGGGGGGTGAAGCAGAAGAAGTAGAAGAAGGAGAAGGAGAAGGTGAAGTCAGGAGGGTGAAGCAGAAGAAGCAGGAGAAGGAGAAGGAGAAGGTGAAGTCTGGAGGGCGCAGCAGAAGAAGCAGAAGAAGGAGAAGGAGAAGGTGAAGTCTGGAGGGTGAAGCAGAAGAAGCAGAAGAAGGAGAAGGAGAAGGTGAAGTCTGGAGGGTGAATCAGAACAAGTGGATGAAGGAGAAGGAGAAGGTGAAGTCAGGAGGGTGAAGCAGAAGAAGCAGAATAAAGAGAAGGAGAAGGTGAAGTCAGGAGGGTGAATCAGAAGAAGCAGAAGAAGGAGAAGGAGAAGATGAAGTTAGGAGGGTGAATCAGAAGAAGCAGAAGAAGGAGAAGGAGAAGGTGAAGTCAGGGGGGTGAAGCAGAAGAAGTAGAAGAAGGAGAAGGAGAAGGTGAAGTCAGAAGGGTGAAGCAGAAGAAGCAGAAGAAGGAGAAGGAGAAGGTGAAGTCTGGAGGGCGCAGCAGAAGAAGCAGAAGAAGGAGAAGGAGAAGGTGAAGTCTGGAGGGTGAAGCAGAAGAAGCAGAAGAAGGAGAAGGAGAAGGTGAAGTCTGGAGGGTGAATCAGAAGAAGTGGATGAAGGAGAAGGAGAAGGTGAAGTCAGGAGGGTGAAGCAGAAGAAGCAGAAGAAGGAGAAGGAGAAGGTGAAGTCTGGAGGGTGAAGCAGAAGAAGCAGAAGAAGGAGAAGGAGAAGGTGAAGTCTGGAGGGCGAAGCAGAAGAAGCAGAAGAAGGAGAAGGAGAAGGTGAAGTCCGGAGGGTGAAGCAGAAGAAGCAGAAGTAGGAGAAGGAGAAGGTGAAGTCTGGAGGGTGAATCAGAAGACGTAGAAGAAGGAGAAGGAGAAGGTGAAGTTTGGAGGGTGAATCAGAAGAAGTAGAAGAAGGAGAAGGAGAAGGTGAAGTCTGGAGGGTGAATCAGAAGAAGCAGAAGAAGGAGAAGGAGAAGGTGAAGTCTGGAGGGTGAATCAGAAGAAGTAGAAGAAGGAGAAGGAGAAGGTGTAGTCTGGAGGGTGAATCAGAAGAAGTAGACGAAGGAGAAGGAGAATGTGAAGTCTGGAGGGTGAATCAGAAGAAGCAGAAGCAGGAGAAGGAGAAGGTGAAGTCTGGAGGGTGAATCAGAAGAAGTAGAAGAAGGAGAAGGAGAAGGTGAAGTCTGGAGGGTGAATCCGAAGAAGCAGAAGAAGGAGAAGGAGAAGTTGAAGTCTGGAGGGTGAAGCAGAAGAAGCAGAAGAAGGAGAAGGAGAAGGTGAAGTCTGGAGGGTGAATCAGAAGAAGCAGAAGGAGAAGGAGAAGGTGAAGTCTGGAGGGTGAATCAGAAGAAGCAGAAGAAGTAGAAGGAGAAGGTGAAGTCTGGAGGGTGAATCAGAAGAAGTAGAAGAAGGAGAAGGAGAAGGTGAAGTCTGGAGGGTGAATCAGAAGAAGCAGAAGAAGGAGAAGGAGAAGGTGAAGTCAGGAGGGTGAATCAGAAGAAGCTGAAGAAGGAGAAGGAGAAGGTGAAGTCTGGAGGGTGAATCAGAAGAAGCAGAAGAAGGAGAAGGAGAAGGTGAAGACTGGAGGGTGAATCAGATGAAGTAGAAGATGGAGAAGGAGAAGGTGAAGTCTGGAGGGTGAATCAGAAGAAGTAGAAGAAGGAGAAGGAGAAGGCGAAGTCTGGAGGGTGAATCAGAAGAAGCAGAAGAAGGAGAAGGAGAAGATGAAGTCTGGAGGGTGAATCAGAAGAAGCAGAAGAAGGAGAAGGAAAAGATGAAGACTGGAGGGTGAATCAGAAGAAGTATAAGAAGGAGAAGGAGAAGGTGAAGTCTGGAGGGTGAATCAGAAGAAGTAGAAGAAGGAGAAGGAGAAGGTGAAGTCAGGAGGTTGAAGCAGAAGAAGCAGAAGAAGGAGAAGGAGAAGGTGAAGTCTGGAGGGTGAAGCAGAAGAAGCAGAAGAAGGAGAAGGTGAAGGTGAAGTCTGGAGGGTGAAGCAGAAGAAGGAGAAGAAGGAGAAGGAGAAGGTGAAGTCAGGAGGGTGAATCAGAAGAAGTAGAAGAAGGAGAAGGAGAAGGTGAAGTCTGGAGGGTGAATCAGAAGAAGTAGAAGAAGGAGAAGGAGAAGGTGAAGTCTGGAGGGTGAATCAGAAGAAGTAGAAGAAGGAGAAGGTGAAGTCTGGAGGGTGAATCAGAAGAAGTAGACGCAGGAGAAGGAGAATGTGAAGTCTGGAGGGTGAATCAGAAGAAGCAGAAGCAGGAGAAGGAGAAGGTGAAGTCTGGAGGGTGAATCAGAAGAAGTAGAAGAAGGAGAAGGAGAAGGTGAAGTCTGGAAGGTGAATCCGAAGAAGCAGAAGAAGGAGTAGGAGAAGGTGAAGTCTGGAGGGTGAAGCAGAAGAAGCAGAAGAAGGAGAAGGAGAAGGTGAAGTCTGGAGGGTGAATCAGAAGACGTAGAAGAAGGAGAAGGAGAAGGTGAAGTTTGGAGGGTGAATCAGAAGAAGTAGAAGAAGGAGAAGGAGAAGGTGAAGTCTGGAGGGTGAATCAGAAGAAGCAGAAGAAGGAGAAGGAGAAGGTGAAGTCTGGAGGGTGAATCAGAAGAAGTAGAAGAAGGAGAAGGAGAAGGTGTAGTCTGGAGGGTGAATCAGAAGAAGTAGACGAAGGAGAAGGAGAATGTGAAGTCTGGAGGGTGAATCAGAAGAAGCAGAAGCAGGAGAAGGAGAAGGTGAAGTCTGGAGGGTGAATCAGAAGAAGTAGAAGAAGGAGAAGGAGAAGGTGAAGTCTGGAGGGTGAATCCGAAGAAGCAGAAGAAGGAGAAGGAGAAGTTGAAGTCTGGAGGGTGAAGCAGAAGAAGCAGAAGAAGGAGAAGGAGAAGGTGAAGTCTGGAGGGTGAATCAGAAGAAGCAGAAGAAGGAGAAGGAGAAGGTGAAGTCTGGAGGGTGAATCAGAAGAAGCAGAAGAAGTAGAAGGAGAAGGTGAAGTCTGGAGGGTGAATCAGAAGAAGTAGAAGAAGGAGAAGGAGAAGGTGAAGTCTGGAGGGTGAAGCAGAAGAAGCAGAAGAAGGAGAAGGAGAAGGTGAAGTCTGGAGGGTGAATCAGAAGAAGTGGATGAAGGAGAAGGAGAAGGTGAAGTCAGGAGGGTGAAGCAGAAGAAGCAGAAGAAGGAGAAGGAGAAGGTGAAGTCTGGAGGGTGAAGCAGAAGAAGCAGAAGAAGGAGAAGGAGAAGGTGAAGTCTGGAGGGCGAAGCAGAAGAAGCAGAAGAAGGAGAAGGAGAAGGTGAAGTCTGGAGGGTGAAGCAGAAGAAGCAGAAGAAGGAGAAGGAGAAGGTGAAGTCTGGAGGGTGAATCAGAAGACGTAGAAGAAGGAGAAGGAGAAGGTGAAGTTTGGAGGGTGAATCAGAAGAAGTAGAAGAAGGAGAAGGAGAAGGTGAAGTCTGGAGGGTGAATCAGAAGAAGCAGAAGAAGGAGAAGGAGAAGGTGAAGTCTGGAGGGTGAATCAGAAGAAGTAGAAGAAGGAGAAGGAGAAGGTGTAGTCTGGAGGGTGAATCAGAAGAAGTAGACGAAGGAGAAGGAGAATGTGAAGTCTGGAGGGTGAATCAGAAGAAGCAGAAGCAGGAGAAGGAGAAGGTGAAGTCTGGAGGGTGAATCAGAAGAAGTAGAAGAAGGAGAAGGAGAAGGTGAAGTCTGGAGGGTGAATCCGAAGAAGCAGAAGAAGGAGAAGGAGAAGTTGAAGTCTGGAGGGTGAAGCAGAAGAAGCAGAAGAAGGAGAAGGAGAAGGTGAAGTCTGGAGGGTGAATCAGAAGAAGCAGAAGAAGGAGAAGGAGAAGGTGAAGTCTGGAGGGTGAATCAGAAGAAGCAGAAGAAGTAGAAGGAGAAGGTGAAGTCTGGAGGGTGAATCAGAAGAAGTAGAAGAAGGAGAAGGAGAAGGTGAAGTCTGGAGGGTGAATCAGAAGAAGCAGAAGAAGGAGAAGGGGAAGGTGAAGTCAGGAGGGTGAATCAGAAGAAGCTGAAGAAGGAGAAGGAGAAGGTGAAGTCTGGAGGGTGAATCAGAAGAAGCAGAAGAAGGAGAAGGAGAAGGTGAAGACTGGAGGGTGAATCAGATGAAGTAGAAGATGGAGAAGGAGAAGGTGAAGTCTGGAGGGTGAATCAGAAGAAGTAGAAGAAGGAGAAGGAGAAGGCGAAGTCTGGAGGGTGAATCAGAAGAAGCAGAAGAAGGAGAAGGAGAAGATGAAGTCTGGAGGGTGAATCAGAAGAAGCAGAAGAAGGAGAAGGAAAAGATGAAGACTGGAGGGTGAATCAGAAGAAGTATAAGAAGGAGAAGGAGAAGGTGAAGTCTGGAGGGTGAATCAGAAGAAGTAGAAGAAGGAGAAGGAGAAGGTGAAGTCAGGAGGTTGAAGCAGAAGAAGCAGAAGAAGGAGAAGGAGAAGGTGAAGTCTGGAGGGTGAAGCAGAAGAAGCAGAAGAAGGAGAAGGTGAAGGTGAAGTCTGGAGGGTGAAGCAGAAGAAGCAGAAGAAGGAGAAGGAGAAGGTGAAGTCAGGAGGGTGAATCAGAAGAAGTAGAAGAAGGAGAAGGAGAAGGTGAAGTCTGGAGGGTGAATCAGAAGAAGTAGAAGAAGGAGAAGGAGAAGGTGAAGTCTGGAGGGTGAATCAGAAGAAGTAGAAGAAGGAGAAGGTGAAGTCTGGAGGGTGAATCAGAAGAAGTAGACGCAGGAGAAGGAGAATGTGAAGTCTGGAGGGTGAATCAGAAGAAGCAGAAGCAGGAGAAGGAGAAGGTGAAGTCTGGAGGGTGAATCAGAAGAAGTAGAAGAAGGAGAAGGAGAAGGTGAAGTCTGGAAGGTGAATCCGAAGAAGCAGAAGAAGGAGTAGGAGAAGGTGAAGTCTGGAGGGTGAAGCAGAAGAAGCAGAAGAAGGAGAAGGAGAAGGTGAAGTCTGGAGGGTGAATCAGAAGACGTAGAAGAAGGAGAAGGAGAAGGTGAAGTTTGGAGGGTGAATCAGAAGAAGTAGAAGAAGGAGAAGGAGAAGGTGAAGTCTGGAGGGTGAATCAGAAGAAGCAGAAGAAGGAGAAGGAGAAGGTGAAGTCTGGAGGGTGAATCAGAAGAAGTAGAAGAAGGAGAAGGAGAAGGTGTAGTCTGGAGGGTGAATCAGAAGAAGTAGACGAAGGAGAAGGAGAATGTGAAGTCTGGAGGGTGAATCAGAAGAAGCAGAAGCAGGAGAAGGAGAAGGTGAAGTCTGGAGGGTGAATCAGAAGAAGTAGAAGAAGGAGAAGGAGAAGGTGAAGTCTGGAGGGTGAATCCGAAGAAGCAGAAGAAGGAGAAGGAGAAGTTGAAGTCTGGAGGGTGAAGCAGAAGAAGCAGAAGAAGGAGAAGGAGAAGGTGAAGTCTGGAGGGTGAATCAGAAGAAGCAGAAGAAGGAGAAGGAGAAGGTGAAGTCTGGAGGGTGAATCAGAAGAAGCAGAAGAAGTAGAAGGAGAAGGTGAAGTCTGGAGGGTGAATCAGAAGAAGTAGAAGAAGGAGAAGGAGAAGGTGAAGTCTGGAGGGTGAATCAGAAGAAGCAGAAGAAGGAGAAGGAGAAGGTGAAGTCAGGAGGGTGAATCAGAAGAAGCTGAAGAAGGAGAAGGAGAAGGTGAAGTCTGGAGGGTGAATCAGAAGAAGCAGAAGAAGGAGAAGGAGAAGGTGAAGACTGGAGGGTGAATCAGATGAAGTAGAAGATGGAGAAGGAGAAGGTGAAGTCTGGAGGGTGAATCAGAAGAAGTAGAAGAAGGAGAAGGAGAAGGCGAAGTCTGGAGGGTGAATCAGAAGAAGCAGAAGAAGGAGAAGGAGAAGATGAAGTCTGGAGGGTGAATCAGAAGAAGCAGAAGAAGGAGAAGGAAAAGATGAAGACTGGAGGGTGAATCAGAAGAAGTATAAGAAGGAGAAGGAGAAGGTGAAGTCTGGAGGGTGAATCAGAAGAAGTAGAAGAAGGAGAAGGAGAAGGTGAAGTCAGGAGGTTGAAGCAGAAGAAGCAGAAGAAGGAGAAGGAGAAGGTGAAGTCTGGAGGGTGAAGCAGAAGAAGCAGAAGAAGGAGAAGGTGAAGGTGAAGTCTGGAGGGTGAAGCAGAAGAAGCAGAAGAAGGAGAAGGAGAAGGTGAAGTAAGGAGGGTGAATCAGAAGAAGTAGAAGAAGGAGAAGGAGAAGGTGAAGTCTGGAGGGTGAATCAGAAGAAGTAGAAGAAGGAGAAGGAGAAGGTGAAGTCTGGAGGGTGAATCAGAAGAAGTAGAAGAAGGAGAAGGTGAAGTCTGGAGGGTGAATCAGAAGAAGTAGACGCAGGAGAAGGAGAATGTGAAGTCTGGAGGGTGAATCAGAAGAAGCAGAAGCAGGAGAAGGAGAAGGTGAAGTCTGGAGGGTGAATCAGAAGAAGTAGAAGAAGGAGAAGGAGAAGGTGAAGTCTGGAAGGTGAATCCGAAGAAGCAGAAGAAGGAGTAGTAGAAGGTGAAGTCTGGAGGGTGAAGCAGAAGAAGCAGAAGAAGGAGAAGGAGAAGGTGAAGTCTGGAGGGTGAATCAGAAGAAGCAGAAGAAGGAGAAGGGGAAGGTGAAGTCTGGAGGGTGAATCAGAAGAAGCAGAAGAAGTAGAAGGAGAAGGTGAAGTCTGGAGGGTGAATCAGAAGAAGTAGAAGAAGGAGAAGGAGAAGGTGAAGTCTGGAGGGTGAATCAGAAGAAGCAGAAGAAGGAGAAGGAGAAGGTGAAGTCAGGAGGGTGAATCAGAAGAAGCTGAAGAAGGAGAAGGAGAAGGTGAAGTCTGGAGGGAGAATCAGAAGAAGCAGAAGAAGGAGAAGGAGAAGGTGAAGACTGGAGGGTGAATCAGAAGAAGTAGAAGATGGAGAAGGAGAAGGTGAAGTCTGGAGGGTGAATCAGAAGAAGCAGAAGAAGGAGAAGGAGAAGGTGAAGTCTGGAGGGCGAATCAGAAGAAGCAGAAGAAGGAGAAGGAGAAGGTGAAGTCTGGAGGGTGAATCAGAAGAAGCAGAAGAAGGAGAAGGAGAAGATGAAGTCTGGGGGGTGAATCAGAAGAAGTATAAGAAGGAGAAGGAGAAGGTGAAGTCTGGAGGGTGAATCAGAAGTAGAAGAAGGAGAAGGAGAAGGTGAAGTCAGGAGGGTGAAGCAGAAGAAGCAGAAGAAGGAGAAGGAGAAGGTGAAGTCTGGAGGGTGAAGCAGAAGAAGCAGAAGAAGGAGAAGGAGAAGGTGAAGTCTGGAGGGTGAAGCAGACGAAGCAGAAGAAGGAGAAGGAGAAGGTGAAGTCAGGAGGGTGAATCAGAAGAAGTAGAAGAAGGAGAAGGAGAAGGTGAAGTCTGGAGGGTGAATCAGAAGAAGTAGAAGAAGGAGAAGGAGAAGGTGAAGTCTGGAGGGTGAATCAGAAGAAGGAGAAGAAGGAGAAGGAGAAGGTGAAGTCTGGAGGGTGAATCAGAAGAAGTAGAAGAAGGAGAAGGTGAAGTCTGGAGGGTGAATCAGAAGAAGCAGAAGAAGGAGAAGGAGAAGGTGAAGTCTGGAGGGAGAAGCAGAAGAAGTAGAAGAAGGAGAAGGAGAAGGTGAAGTCTGGAGGGTGAATCAGAAGAAGCAGAAGAAAGAGAAGGAGAAGGTGAAGTCTGGAGGGTGAAGCAGAAGAAGCAGAAGAAGGAGAAGGAGAAGGTGAAGACTGGAGGGTGAATCAGAAGAAGCAGAAGAAGGAGAAGGAGAAGGTGAAGTCTGGAGGGTGAATCAGAAGAAGCAGAAGAAGGAGAAGGAGAAGGTGAAGTCTGGAGGGTGAATCAGAAGAAGTAGAAGAAGGAGAAGGAGAAGGTGAAGTCTGGAGGGTGAATCAGAAGAAGTAGAAGAAGGAGAAGAGAAGGTGAAGTCTGGAGGGTGAATCAGAAGAAGCAGAAGAAGGAGAAGGAGACGGTGAAGTCCGGAGGGAGAAGCAGAAGAAGTAGAAGAAGGAGAAGGTTTGGTCTGGAGGGTGAATCAGAAGAAATAGAAGAAGGGGAAGGAGAAGGTGAAGTTTGGAGGGTGAATCAGAAGAAGTAGAAGAAGGAGAAGGAGAAGGTGAAGTCTGGAGGGTGAATCAGAAGAAGCAGAAGAAGGAGAAGGAGAAGGTGAAGTCTGGAGGGTGAATCAGAAGAAGTAGAAGAAGGTGAAGGAGAACGTGAAGTTTGGAGGGTGAATCAGAAGAAGTAGAAGAAGGAGAAGGAGAAGATGAAGTCTGGAGGGTGAATCAGAAGAAGCAGAAGAAGGAGAAGGAGAAGGTGAAGTCTGGAGGGTGAATCAGAAGAAGTAGAAGAAGGAGAAGGAGAAGGTGTAGTCTGGAGGGTGAATCAGAAGAAGTAGACGAAGGAGAAGGAGAATGTGAAGTCTGGAGGGTGAATCAGAAGAAGCAGAAGCAGGAGAAGGAGAAGGTGAAGTATGGAGGGTGAATCAGAAGAATCAGAAGAAGGAGAAGGAGAAGGTGAAGTCTGGAGGGTGAATCAGAAGAAGCAGAAGAAAGAGAAGGAGAAGGTGAAGTCTGGAGGGTGAAGCAGAAGAAGCAGAAGAAGGAGAAGGAGAAGGTGAAGACTGGAGGGTGAATCAGAAGAAGCAGAAGAAGGAGAAGGAGAAGGTGAAGTCTGGAGGGTGAATCAGAAGAAGCAGAAGAAGGAGAAGGAGAAGGTGAAGTCTGGAGGGTGAATCAGAAGAAGCAGAAGAAGGAGAAGGAGAAGGTGAAGTCAGGGGGGTGAATCAGAAGAAGCAGAAGAAGGGGAAGGAGAAGATGAAGTTAGGAGGGTGAATCAGAAGAAGCAGAAGAAGGAGAAGGAGAAGGTGAAGTCAGGGGTGTGAAGCAGAAGAAGTAGAAGACGGAGAAGGAGAAGGTGAAGTCAGGAGGGTGAAGCAGAAGAAGCAGAAGAAGGAGAAGGAGAAGGTGAAGTCTGGAGGGCGCAGCAGAAGAAGCAGAAGAAGGAGAAGGAGAAGGTGAAGTCTGGAGGGTGAAGCAGAGGAAGCAGAAAAAGGAGAAGGAGAAGGTGAAGTCTGGAGGGTGAATCAGAAGAAGTGGATGAAGGAGAAGGAGAAGGTGAAGTCAGGAGGGTGAAGCAGAAGAAACAGAAGAAGGAGAAGGAGAAGGTGAAGTCTGGAGGGTGAAGCAGAAGAAGCAGAAGAAGGAGAAGGAGAAGGTGAAGTCTGGAGGGCGAAGCAGAAGAAGCAGAAGAAGGAGAAGGAGAAGGTGAAGTCTGGAGGGTGAAGCAGAAGAAGCAGAAGAAGGAGAAGGAGAAGTTGAAGTCTGGAGGGTGAATCAGAAGAAGTAGAAGAAGGAGAAGGAGAAGGTGAAGTCAGGAGGGTGAAGCTGAAGAAGCAGAAGAAGGAGAAGGAGAAGGTGAAGTCTGGAGGGTGAAGCAGAAGAAGCAGAAGAAGGAGAAGGAGAAGGTGAAGTCTGGAGGGTGAAGCAGAAGAAGCAGAAGAAGGAGAAGGAGAAGGTGAAGTCAGGTGGGTGAATCAGAAGAAGTTGAAGAAGGAGAAGGAGAAGGTGAAGTCTGGAGGGTGAATCAGAGGAAGTAGAAGAAGGAGAAGGAGAAGGTGAAGTCTGGAGGGTGAATCAGAAGAAGTAGAAGAAGGAGAAGGAGAAGGTGAAGCCTGGAGGGTGAATCAGAAGAAGCAGAAGAAGGAGAAGGAGAAGGTGAAGCCTGGAGGGAGAAGCAGAAGAAGTAGAAGAAGGAGAAGGAGAAGGTGAAGTCTGGAGGGTGAATCAGAAGAAGTAGAAGAAGGAGAAGGAGAAGGTGAAGTCTGGAGGGTGAATCAGAAGAAGCAGAAGAAGGAGAAGGAGAAGGTGAAGTCTGGAGGGTGAATCAGAAGAAGTAGAAGAAGGAGAAGGAGAAGGTGTAGTCTGGAGGGTGAATCAGAAGAAGTAGACGAAGGAGAAGGAGAATGTGAAGTCTGGAGGGTGAATCAGAAGAAGCAGAAGCAGGAGAAGTAGAAGGTGAAGTCTGGAGGGTGAATCAGAAGAAGTAGAAGAAGGAGAAGGAGAAGGTGAAGTCTGGAGGGTGAATCCGAAGAAGCAGAAGAAGGAGAAGGAGAAGGTGAAGTCTGGAGGGTGAAGCAGAAGAAGCAGAAGAAGGAGAAGGAGAAGGTGAAGTCTGGAGGGTGAAGCAGAAGAAGCAGAAGAAGGAGAAGGAGAAGGTGAAGTCTGGAGGGTGAATCAGAAGAAGCAGAAGAAGGAGAAGGAGAAGGTGAAGTCTGGAGGGTGAATCAGAAGAAGCAGAAGAAGTAGAAGGAGAAGGTGAAGTCTGGAGGGTGAATCAGAAGAAGTAGAAGAAGGAGAAGGAGAAGGTGAAGTCTGGAGGGTGATTCAGAAGAAGCAGAAGAAGGAGAAGGAGAAGGTGAAGTCAGGAGGGTGAATCAGAAGAAGCAGAAGAAGGAGAAGGAGAAGGTGTAGTCTGGAGGGTGAATCAGAATAAGTAGACGAAGGAGAAGGAGAATGTGAAGTCTGGAGGGTGAATCAGAAGAAGCAGAAGCAGGAGAAGGAGAAGGTGAAGTCTGGAGGGTGAATCAGAAGAATCAGAAGAAGGAGAAGGAGAAGGTGAAGTCTGGAGGGTGAATCAGAAGAAGCAGAAGAAAGAGAAGGAGAATGTGAAGTCTGGAGGGTGAAGCAGAAGAAGCAGAAGAAGGAGAAGGAGAAGGTGAAGACTGGAGGGTGAATCAGAAGAAGCAGAAGAAGGAGAAGGAGAAGGTGAAGTCTGGAGGGTGAATCAGAAGAAGCAGAAGAAGGAGAAGGAGAAGGTGAAGTCTGGAGGGTGAATCAGAAGAAGCAGAAGAAGGAGAAGGAGAAGGTGAAGTCAGGGGGGTGAATCAGAAGAAGCAGAAGAAGGGAAGGAGAAGATGAAGTTAGGAGGGTGAATCAGAAGAAGCAGAAGAAGGAGAAGGAGAAGGTGAAGTCAGGGGGGTGAAGCAGAAGAAGTAGAAGAAGGAGAAGGAGAAGGTGAAGTCAGGAGGGTGAAGCAGAAGAAGCAGAAGAAGGAGAAGGAGAAGGTGAAGTCTGGAGGGCGCAGCAGAAGAAGCAGAAGAAGGAGAAGGAGAAGGTGAAGTCTGGAGGGTGAAGCAGAAGAAGCAGAAGAAGGAGAAGGAGAAGGTGCAGTCTGGAGGGTGAATCAGAAGAAGTGGATGAAGGAGAAGGAGAAGGTGAAGTCAGGAGGGTGAAGCAGAAGAAACAGAAGAAGGAGAAGGAGAAGGTGAAGTCTGGAGGGTGAAGCAGAAGAAGCAGAAGAAGGAGAAGGAGAAGGTGAAGTCTGGAGGGCGAAGCAGAAGAAGCAGAAGAAGGAGAAGGAGAAGGTGAAGTCTGGAGGGTGAAGCAGAAGAAGCAGAAGAAGGAGAAGGAGAAGTTGAAGTCTGGAGGGTGAATCAGAAGAAGTAGAAGAAGGAGAAGGAGAAGGTGAAGTCAGGAGGGTGAAGCTGAAGAAGCAGAAGAAGGAGAAGGAGAAGGTGAAGTCTGGAGGGTGAAGCAGAAGAAGCAGAAAAAGGAGAAGGAGAAGGTGAAGTCTGGAGGGTGAAGCAGAAGAAGCAGAAGAAGGAGAAGGAGAAGGTGAAGTCAGGTGGGTGAATCAGAAGAAGTTGAAGAAGGAGAAGGAGAAGGTGAAGTTTGGAGGGTGAATCAGAAGAAGTAGAAGAAGGAGAAGGAGAAGGTGAAGTCTGGAGGGTGAATCAGAAGAAGTAGAAGAAGGAGAAGGAGAAGGTGAAGTCTGGAGGGTGAATCAGAAGAAGCAGAAGAAGGAGAAGGAGAAGGTGAAGCCTGGAGGGAGAAGCAGAAGAAGTAGAAGAAGGAGAAGGAGAAGGTGAAGTCTGGAGGGTGAATCAGAAGAAGTAGAAGAAGGAGAAGGAGAAGGTGAAGTCTGGAGGGTGAATCAGAAGAAGCAGAAGAAGGAGAAGGAGAAGGTGAAGTCTGGAGGGTGAATCAGAAGAAGTAGAAGAAGGAGAAGGAGAAGGTGTAGTCTGGAGGGTGAATCAGAAGAAGTAGACGAAGGAGAAGGAGAATGTGAAGTCTGGAGGGTGAATCAGAAGAAGCAGAAGCAGGAGAAGGAGAAGGTGAAGTCTGGAGGGTGAATCAGAAGAAGTAGAAGAAGGAGAAGGAGAAGGTGAAGTCTGGAGGGTGAATCCGAAGAAGCAGAAGAAGGAGAAGGAGAAGGTGAAGTCTGGAGGGTGAAGCAGAAGAAGCAGAAGAAGGAGAAGGAGAAGGTGAAGTCTGGAGGGTGAATCAGAAGAAGCAGAAGAAGGAGAAGGAGAAGGTGAAGTCTGGAGGGTGAATCAGAAGAAGCAGAAGAAGTAGAAGGAGAAGGTGAAGTCTGGAGGGTGAATCAGAAGAAGCAGAAGAAGGAGAAGGAGAAGGTGAAGACTGGAGGGTGAATCAGATGAAGTAGAAGATGGAGAAGGAGAAGGTGAAGTCTGGAGGGTGAATCAGAAGAAGTAGAAGAAGGAGAAGGAGAAGGCGAAGTCTGGAGGGTGAATCAGAAGAAGCAGAAGAAGGAGAAGGAGAAGATGAAGTCTGGAGGGTGAATCAGAAGAAGCAGAAGAAGGAGAAGGAAAAGATGAAGTCTGGAGGGTGAATCAGAAGAAGTATAAGAAGGAGAAGGAGAAGGTGAAGTCTGGAGGGTGAATCAGAAGAAGTAGAAGAAGGAGAAGGAGAAGGTGAAGTCAGGAGGTTGAAGCAGAAGAAGCAGAAGAAGGAGAAGGAGAAGGTGAAGTCTGGAGGGTGAAGCAGAAGAAGCAGAAGAAGGAGAAGGTGAAGGTGAAGTCTGGAGGGTGAAGCAGAAGAAGCAGAAGAAGGAGAAGGAGAAGGTGAAGTCAGGAGGGTGAATCAGAAGAAGTAGAAGAAGGAGAAGGAGAAGGTGAAGTCTGGAGGGTGAATCAGAAGAAGTAGAAGAAGGAGATGGAGAAGGTGAAGTCTGGAGGGTGAATCAGAAGAAGTAGAAGAAGGAGAAGGTGAAGTCTGGAGGGTGAATCAGAAGAAGTAGACGAAGGAGAAGGAGAATGTGAAGTCTGGAGGGTGAATCAGAAGAAGCAGAAGCAGGAGAAGGAGAAGGTGAAGTCTGGAGTGTGAATCAGAAGAAGTAGAAGAAGGAGAAGGAGAAGGTGAAGTCTGGAGGGTGAATCAGAAGAAGCAGAAGAAGGAGAAGGAGAAGGTGAAGTCTGGAGGGTGAATCAGAAGAAGCAGAAGAAGGAGAAGGGGAAGGTGAAGTCTGGAGGGTGAATCAGAAGAAGCAGAAGAAGTAGAAGGAGAAGGTGAAGTCTGGAGGGTGAATCAGAAGAAGTAGAAGAAGGAGAAGGAGAAGGTGAAGTCTGGAGGGTGAATCAGAAGAAGCAGAAGAAGGAGAAGGAGAAGGTGAAGTCAGGAGGGTGAATCAGAAGAAGCTGAAGAAGGAGAAGGAGAAGGTGAAGTCTGGAGGGTGAATCAGAAGAAGCAGAAGAAGGAGAAGGAGAAGATGAAGACTGGAGGGTGAATCAGAAGAAGTAGAAGATGGAGAAGGAGAAGGTGAAGTCTGGAGGGTGAATCAGAAGAAGCAGAAGAAGGAGAAGGAGAAGGTGAAGTCTGGAGGGTGAATCAGAAGAAGCAGAAGAAGGAGAAGGAGAAGGTGAAGTCTGGAGGGTGAATCAGAAGAAGCAGAAGAAGGAGAAGGAAAAGATGAAGTCTGGAGGGTGAATCAGAAGAAGTATAAGAAGGAGAAGGAGAAGGTGAAGTCTGGAGGGTGAAGCAGAAGAAGCAGGAGAAGGAGAAGGTGAAGGTGAAGTCTGGAGGGTGAAGCAGACGAAGCAGAAGAAGGAGAAGGAGAAGGTGAAGTCAGGAGGGTGAATCAGAAGAAGTAGAAGAAGGAGAAGGAGAAGGTGAAGTCTGGAGGGTGAATCAGAAGAAGTAGAAGAAGGAGAAGGAGAAGGTGAAGTCTGGAGGGTGAATCAGAAGAAGGAGAAGAAGGAGAAGGAGAAGGTGAAGTCTGGAGGGTGAATCAGAAGAAGTAGAAGAAGGAGAAGGTGAAGTCTGGAGGGTGAATCAGAAGAAGCAGAAGAAGGAGAAGGAGAAGGTGAAGTCTGGAGGGAGAAGCAGAAGAAGTAGAAGAAGGAGAAGGAGAAGGTGAAGTCTGGAGGGTGAATCAGAAGAAGCAGAAGAAGGAGAAGGAGAAGGTGAAGTTTGGAGGGTGAATCAGAAGAAGTAGAAGAAGGAGAAGGAGAAGGTGAAGTCTGGAGGGTGAATCAGAAGAAGTAGAAGAAGGAGAAGGAGAAGGTGAAGTCTGGAGGGTGAATCAGAAGAAGCAGAAGAAGGAGAAGGAGAAGGTGAAGCCTGGAGGGAGAAGCAGAAGAAGTAGAAGAAGGAGAAGGAGAAGGTGAAGTCTGGAGGGTGAATCAGAAGAAGTAGAAGAAGGAGAAGGAGAAGGTGAAGTCTGGAGGGTGAATCAGAAGAAGCAGAAGAAGGAGAAGGAGAAGGTGAAGTCTGGAGGGTGAATCAGAAGAAGTAGAAGAAGGAGAAGGAGAAGGTGTAGTCTGGAGGGTGAATCAGAAGAAGTAGACGAAGGAGAAGGAGAATGTGAAGTCTGGAGGGTGAATCAGAAGAAGCAGAAGCAGGAGAAGGAGAAGGTGAAGTCTGGAGGGTGAATCAGAAGAAGTAGAAGAAGGAGAAGGAGAAGGTGAAGTCTGGAGGGTGAATCCGAAGAAGCAGAAGAAGGAGAAGGAGAAGGTGAAGTCTGGAGGGTGAAGCAGAAGAAGCAGAAGAAGGAGAAGGAGAAGGTGAAGTCTGGAGGGTGAATCAGAAGAAGCAGAAGAAGGAGAAGGAGAAGGTGAAGTCTGGAGGGTGAATCAGAAGAAGCAGAAGAAGTAGAAGGAGAAGGTGAAGTCTGGAGGGTGAATCAGAAGAAGCAGAAGAAGGAGAAGGAGAAGGTGAAGACTGGAGGGTGAATCAGATGAAGTAGAAGATGGAGAAGGAGAAGGTGAAGTCTGGAGGGTGAATCAGAAGAAGTAGAAGAAGGAGAAGGAGAAGGCGAAGTCTGGAGGGTGAATCAGAAGAAGCAGAAGAAGGAGAAGGAGAAGATGAAGTCTGGAGGGTGAATCAGAAGAAGCAGAAGAAGGAGAAGGAAAAGATGAAGTCTGGAGGGTGAATCAGAAGAAGTATAAGAAGGAGAAGGAGAAGGTGAAGTCTGGAGGGTGAATCAGAAGAAGTAGAAGAAGGAGAAGGAGAAGGTGAAGTCAGGAGGTTGAAGCAGAAGAAGCAGAAGAAGGAGAAGGAGAAGGTGAAGTCTGGAGGGTGAAGCAGAAGAAGCAGAAGAAGGAGAAGGTGAAGGTGAAGTCTGGAGGGTGAAGCAGAAGAAGCAGAAGAAGGAGAAGGAGAAGGTGAAGTCAGGAGGGTGAATCAGAAGAAGTAGAAGAAGGAGAAGGAGAAGGTGAAGTCTGGAGGGTGAATCAGAAGAAGTAGAAGAAGGAGATGGAGAAGGTGAAGTCTGGAGGGTGAATCAGAAGAAGTAGAAGAAGGAGAAGGTGAAGTCTGGAGGGTGAATCAGAAGAAGTAGACGAAGGAGAAGGAGAATGTGAAGTCTGGAGGGTGAATCAGAAGAAGCAGAAGCAGGAGAAGGAGAAGGTGAAGTCTGGAGTGTGAATCAGAAGAAGTAGAAGAAGGAGAAGGAGAAGGTGAAGTCTGGAGGGTGAATCCGAAGAAGCAGAAGAAGGAGTAGGAGAAGGTGAAGTCTGGAGGGTGAAGCAGAAGAAGCAGAAGAAGGAGAAGGAGAAGGTGAAGTCTGGAGGGTGAATCAGAAGAAGCAGAAGAAGGAGAAGGGGAAGGTGAAGTCTGGAGGGTGAATCAGAAGAAGCAGAAGAAGTAGAAGGAGAAGGTGAAGTCTGGAGGGTGAATCAGAAGAAGTAGAAGAAGGAGAAGGAGAAGGTGAAGTCTGGAGGGTGAATCAGAAGAAGCAGAAGAAGGAGAAGGAGAAGGTGAAGTCAGGAGGGTGAATCAGAAGAAGCTGAAGAAGGAGAAGGAGAAGGTGAAGTCTGGAGGGTGAATCAGAAGAAGCAGAAGAAGGAGAAGGAGAAGATGAAGACTGGAGGGTGAATCAGAAGAAGTAGAAGATGGAGAAGGAGAAGGTGAAGTCTGGAGGGTGAATCAGAAGAAGCAGAAGAAGGAGAAGGAGAAGGTGAAGTCTGGAGGGTGAATCAGAAGAAGCAGAAGAAGGAGAAGGAGAAGGTGAAGTCTGGAGGGTGAATCAGAAGAAGCAGAAGAAGGAGAAGGAAAAGATGAAGTCTGGAGGGTGAATCAGAAGAAGTATAAGAAGGAGAAGGAGAAGGTGAAGTCTGGAGGGTGAAGCAGAAGAAGCAGGAGAAGGAGAAGGTGAAGGTGAAGTCTGGAGGGTGAAGCAGACGAAGCAGAAGAAGGAGAAGGAGAAGGTGAAGTCAGGAGGGTGAATCAGAAGAAGTAGAAGAAGGAGAAGGAGAAGGTGAAGTCTGGAGGGTGAATCAGAAGAAGTAGAAGAAGGAGAAGGAGAAGGTGAAGTCTGGAGGGTGAATCAGAAGAAGGAGAAGAAGGAGAAGGAGAAGGTGAAGTCTGGAGGGTGAATCAGAAGAAGTAGAAGAAGGAGAAGGTGAAGTCTGGAGGGTGAATCAGAAGAAGCAAAAGAAGGAGAAGGAGAAGGTGAAGTCTGGAGGGAGAAGCAGAAGAAGTAGAAGAAGGAGAAGGAGAAGGTGAAGTCTGGAGGGTGAATCAGAAGAAGCAGAAGAAGGAGAAGGAGAAGGTGAAGTCAGGAGGGTGAATCAGAAGAAGCTGAAGAAGGAGAAGGAGAAGGTGAAGTCTGGAGGGTGAATCAGAAGAAGCAGAAGAAGGAGAAGGAGAAGGTGAAGACTGGAGGGTGAATCAGATGAAGTAGAAGATGGAGAAGGAGAAGGTGAAGTCTGGAGGGTGAATCAGAAGAAGTAGAAGAAGGAGAAGGACAAGGCGAAGTCTGGAGGGTGAATCAGAAGAAGCAGAAGAAGGAGAAGGAGAAGATGAAGTCTGGAGGGTGAATCAGAAGAAGCAGAAGAAGGAGAAGGAAAAGATGAAGACTGGAGGGTGAATCAGAAGAAGTATAAGAAGGAGAAGGAGAAGGTGAAGTCTGGAGGGTGAATCAGAAGAAGTAGAAGAAGGAGAAGGAGAAGGTGAAGTCAGGAGGTTGAAGCAGAAGAAGCAGAAGAAGGAGAAGGAGAAGGTGAAGTCTGGAGGGTGAAGCAGAAGAAGCAGAAGAAGGAGAAGGTGAAGGTGAAGTCTGGAGGGTGAAGCAGAAGAAGCAGAAGAAGGAGAAGGAGAAGGTGAAGTCAGGAGGGTGAATCAGAAGAAGTAGAAGAAGGAGAAGGAGAAGGTGAAGTCTGGAGGGTGAATCAGAAGAAGTAGAAGAAGGAGAAGGAGAAGGTGAAGTCTGGAGGGTGAATCAGAAGAAGTAGAAGAAGGAGAAGGTGAAGTCTGGAGGGTGAATCAGAAGAAGTAGACGCAGGAGAAGGAGAATGTGAAGTCTGGAGGGTGAATCAGAAGAAGCAGAAGCAGGAGAAGGAGAAGGTGAAGTCTGGAGGGTGAATCAGAAGAAGTAGAAGAAGGAGAAGGAGAAGGTGAAGTCTGGAAGGTGAATCCGAAGAAGCAGAAGAAGGAGTAGGAGAAGGTGAAGTCTGGAGGGTGAAGCAGAAGAAGCAGAAGAAGGAGAAGGAGAAGGTGAAGTCTGGAGGGTGAATCAGAAGAAGCAGAAGAAGGAGAAGGGGAAGGTGAAGTCTGGAGGGTGAATCAGAAGAAGCAGAAGAAGTAGAAGGAGAAGGTGAAGTCTGGAGGGTGAATCAGAAGAAGTAGAAGAAGGAGAAGGAGAAGGTGAAGTCTGGAGGGTGAATCAGAAGAAGCAGAAGAAGGAGAAGGAGAAGGTGAAGTCAGGAGGGTGAATCAGAAGAAGCTGAAGAAGGAGAAGGAGAAGGTGAAGTCTGGAGGGAGAATCAGAAGAAGCAGAAGAAGGAGAAGCAGAAGGTGAAGACTGGAGGGTGAATCAGAAGAAGTAGAAGATGGAGAAGGAGAAGGTGAAGTCTGGAGGGTGAATCAGAAGAAGCAGAAGAAGGAGAAGGAGAAGGTGAAGTCTGGAGGGTGAATCAGAAGAGGCAGAAGAAGGAGAAGGAGAAGGTGAAGTCTGGAGGGTGAATCAGAAGAAGCAGAAGAAGGAGAAGGAAAAGATGAAGTCTGGAGGGTGAATCAGAAGAAGTATAAGAAGGAGAAGGAGAAGGTGAAGTCTGGAGGGTGAATCAGAAGAAGTAGAAGAAGGAGAAGGAGAAGGTGAAGTCAGGAGGGTGAAGCAGAAGAAGCAGAAGAAGGAGAAGGAGAAGGTGAAGTCTGGAGGGTGAAGCAGACGAAGCAGAAGAAGGAGAAGGAGAAGGTGAAGTCAGGAGGGTGAATCAGAAGAAGTAGAAGAAGAAGAAGGAGAAGGTGAAGTCTGGAGGGTGAATCAGAAGAAGTAGAAGAAGGAGAAGGAGAAGGTGAAGTCTGGAGGGTGAATCAGAAGAAGGAGAAGAAGGAGAAGGAGAAGGTGAAGTCTGGAGGGTGAATCAGAAGAAGTAGAAGAAGGAGAAGGTGAAGTCTGGAGGGTGAATCAGAAGAAGCAGAAGAAGGAGAAGGAGAAGGTGAAGTCTGGAGGGAGAAGCAGAAGAAGTAGAAGAAGGAGAAGGAGAAGGTGAAGTCTGGAGGGTGAATCAGAAGAAGCAGAAGAAAGAGAAGGAGAAGGTGAAGTCTGGAGGGTGAAGCAGAAGAAGCAGAAGAAGGAGAAGGAGAAGGTGAAGACTGGAGGGTGAATCAGAAGAAGCAGAAGAAGGAGAAGGAGAAGGTGAAGTCTGGAGGGTGAATCAGAAGAAGCAGAAGAAGGAGAAGGAGAAGGTGAAGTCTGGAGGGTGAATCAGAAGAAGTAGAAGAAGGAGAAGGAGAAGGTGAAGTCTGGAGGGTGAATCAGAAGAAGTAGAAGAAGGAGAAGAGAAGGTGAAGTCTGGAGGGTGAATCAGAAGAAGCAGAAGAAGGAGAAGGAGAAGGTGAAGTCAGGGGGAGTGAAGCAGAAGAAGGTAGAAGAAGGAGAAGGAGAAGGTGAAGTCAGGAGGGGTGAAGCAGAAGAAGCAGAAGAAGGAGAAGGAGAAGGTGAAGTCTGGAGGGCGCAGCAGAAGAAGCAGAAGAAGGAGAAGGAGAAGGTGAAGTCTGGAGGGTGAAGCAGAGGGAAGCAGAAAAAGGAGAAGGAGATGGTGAAGTCTGGAGAGGTGAATCAGAAGAAGTAGGATGAAGGAGAAGGAGAAGGTGAAGTCAGGAGGGTGAAGCAGAAGAAACAGAAGAAGGAGAAGGAGAAGGTGAAGTCTGGAGGGTGAAGCAGAAGAAGCAGAAGAAGGAGAAGGAGAAGGTGAAGTCTGGAGGGCGAAGCAGAAGAAGCAGAAGAAGGAGAAGGAGAAGGTGAAGTCTGGAGGGTGAAGCAGAAGAAGCAGAAGAAGGAGAAGGAGAAGTTGAAGTCTGGAGGGTGAATCAGAAGAAGTAGAAGAAGGAGAAGGAGAAGGTGAAGTCAGGAGGGTGAAGCTGAAGAAGCAGAAGAAGGAGAAGGAGAAGGTGAAGTCTGGAGGGTGAATCAGAAGAAGCAGAAGAAGGAGAAGGAGAAGGTGAAGTCTGGAGGGTGAATCAGAAGAAGCAGAAGAAGTAGAAGGAGAAGGTGAAGTCTGGAGGGTGAATCAGAAGAAGTAGAAGAAGGAGAAGGAGAAGGTGAAGTCTGGAGGGTGATTCAGAGAAGAAGCAGAAAGAAGGAGAAGGAGAAGGTGAAGTCAGGAGGGTGAATCAGAAGAAGCAGAAGAAGGAGAAGGAGAAGGTGTAGTCTGGAGGGTGAATCAGAAGAAGTAGACGAAGGAGAAGGAGATAAGGTGAAGTCTGGAGGGTGAATCAGAAGAAGCAGAAGCAGGAGAAGGAGAAGGTGAAGTCTGGAGGGTGAATCAGAAGAATCAGAAGAAGGAGAAGGAGAAGGTGAAGTCTGGAGGGGTGAATCAGAAGAAGCAGAAGAAAGAGAAGGAGAATGTGAAGTCTGGAGGGTGAAAGCAGAAGAAGCAGAAGAAGGAGAAGGAGAAGGTGAAGACTGGAGGGTGAATCAGAAGAAGCAGAAGAAGGAGAAGGAGAAGGTGAAGTCTGGAGGGGTGAATCAGAAGAAGCAGAAGAAGGAGAAGGAGAAGGTGAAGTCTGGAGGGTGAATCAGAAGAAGGCAGAAGAAGGAGAAGGAAAAGATGAAGTCTGGAGGGTGAATCAGAGGAAGTATAAGAAGGAGAAGGAGAAGGTGAAGTCTGGAGGGTGAAGCAGAAGAAGCAGGAGAAGGAGAAGGTGAAGGTGAAGTCTGGAGGGTGAAGCAGACGAAGAGCAGAAGAAGGAGAAGGAGAAGGTGAAGTCAGGAGGGTGAATCAGAAGAAGTAGAAGAAGGAGAAGGAGAAGGTGAAGTCTGGAGGGTGAATCAGAAGAAGTAGAAGAAGGAGAAGGAGAAGGTGAAGTCTGGAGGGTGAATCAGAAGAAGGAGAAGAAGGAGAAGGAGAAGGTGAAGTCTGGAGGGGTAGATCAGAAGAAGTAGAAGAAGGAAGGAGAAGGTGAAGTCTGGAGGGTGAATCAGAAGAAGCAGAAGAAGGAGAAGGAGAAGGTGAAGTCTGGAGGGAGAAGCAGAAGAAGTAAGAAGAAGGAGAAGGAGAAGGTGAAGTCTGGAGGGTGAATCAGAAGAAGCAGAAGAAGGAGAAGGAGAAGGTGAAGTCAGAGAGGGTGAATCAGAAGAAGCTGAAGAAGGAGAAGGAGAAGGTGAAGTCTGGAGGGTGAATCAGAAGAAGCAGAAGAAGGAGAAGGAGAAGGTGAAGACTGGAGGGTGAATCAGATGAAGTAGAAGATGGAGAAGGAGAAGGTGAAGTCTGGAGGAGTGAATCAGAAGAAGTAGAAGAAGGAGAAGGACAAGGCGAAGTCTGGAGGGTGAATCAGAAGAAGCAGAAGAAGGAGAAGGAGAAGATGAAGTCTGGAGGGGTGAATCAGAAGAAGAAGCAGAAGAAGGAGAAGGAAAAGATGAAGACTGGAGGGTGAATCAGAAGAAGTATAAGAAGGAGAAGGAGAAGGTGAAGTCTGGAGGGTGAATCAGAAGAAGTAGAAGAAGGAGAAGGAGAAGGTGAAGTCAGGAGGTTGAAGCAGAAGAAGCAGAAGAAGGAGAAGGAGAAGGTGAAGTCTGGAGGGTGAAGCAGAAGAAGCAGAAGAAGGAGAAGGTGAAGGTGAAGTCTGGAGGGAATGAAGCAGAAGAAGCAGAAGAAGGAGAAGGAGAAGGTGAAGTCAGGAGGTGTATCAGATGAAGTAGAAGAAGGAGAAGGAGAAGGTGAAGTCTGGAGGGTGAATCAGAAGAAGTAGAAGAAAGGAGAAGGAGAAGGTGAAGTCTGGAGGGTGAATCAGAAGAAGTAGAAGAAGGAGAAGGTGAAGTCTGGAGGGTGAATCAGAAGAAGTAGACGCAGGGAGAAGGAGATGTGAAGTCTGGAGGGTGAATCAGAAGAAGCAGAAGCAGGAGAAGGAGAAGGTGAAGTCTGGAGGGTGAATCAGAAGAGTACAAGATGGAGAAGGAGAAGGTGAAGTCTGGAAGGTGAATCCGAAGAAGCAGAAGAAGGAGTAGGAGAAGGTGAAGTCTGGAGGGTGAAGCAGAAGAAGCAGAAGAAGGAGAAGGAGAAGGTGAAGTCTGGAGGGTGAATCAGAAGAAGCAGAAGAAGGAGAAGGGAGAAGGTGAAGTCTGGAGGGTGAATCAGAAGAAGCAGAAGAAGTAGAAGGAGAAGGTGAAGTCTGGAGGGTGAATCAGAAGAAGTTAGAAGAAGGAGAAGGAGAAGGTGAAGTCTGGAGGGTGAATCAGAAGAAGCAGAAGAAGGAGAAGAGAGAAAAGAAGGAGAAGGAGAAGGTGAAGTCTGGAGGGAGAATCAGAAGAAGCAGAAGAAGGAGAAGGAGAAGGTGAAGACTGGAGGGTGAATCAGAAGAAGTAGAAGATGGAGAAGGAGAAGGTGAAGTCTGGAGGGTGAATCAGAAGAAGCAGAAGAAGGAGAAGGAGAAGGTGAAGTCTGGAGGGTGAATCAGAAGAAGCAGAAGAAGGAGAAGGAGAAGGTGAAGTCTGGAGGGTGAATCAGAAGAAGCAGAAGAAGGAGAAGGAAAAGATGAAGTCTGGAGGGTGAATCAGAAGAAGTATAAGAAGGAGAAGGAGAAGGTGAAGTCTGGAGGGTGAATCAGAAGAAGTAGAAGAAGGAGAAGGAGAAGGTGAAGTCAGGAGGGTGAAGCAGAAGAAGCAGAAGAAGGAGAAGGAGAAGGTGAAGTCTGGAGGGTGAAGCAGAAGAAGCAGAAGAAGGAGAAGGAGAAGGTGAAGTCTGGAGGGTGAAGCAGACGAAGCAGAAGAAGGAGAAGGAGAAGGTGAAGTCAGGAGGGTGAATCAGAAGAAGTAGAAGAAGGAGAAGGAGAAGGTGAAGTCTGGAGGGTGAATCAGAAGAAGTAGAAGAAGGAGAAGGAGAAGGTGAAGTCTGGAGGGTGAATCAGAAGAAGGAGAAGAAGGAGAAGGAGAAGGTGAAGTCTGGAGGGTGAATCAGAAGAAGTAGAAGAAGGAGAAGGTGAAGTCTGGAGGGTGAATCAGAAGAAGCAGAAGAAGGAGAAGGAGAAGGTGAAGTCTGGAGGGAGAAGCAGAAGAAGTAGAAGAAGGAGAAGGAGAAGGTGAAGTCTGGAGGGTGAATCAGAAGAAGCAGAAGAAAGAGAAGGAGAAGGTGAAGTCTGGAGGGTGAAGCAGAAGAAGCAGAAGAAGGAGAAGGAGAAGGTGAAGACTGGAGGGTGAATCAGAAGAAGCAGAAGAAGGAGAAGGAGAAGGTGAAGTCTGGAGGGTGAATCAGAAGAAGCAGAAGAAGGAGAAGGAGAAGGTGAAGTCTGGAGGGTGAATCAGAAGAAGTAGAAGAAGGAGAAGGAGAAGGTGAAGTCTGGAGGGTGAATCAGAAGAAGTAGAAGAAGGAGAAGAGAAGGTGAAGTCTGGAGGGTGAATCAGAAGAAGCAGAAGAAGGAGAAGGAGACGGTGAAGTCCGGAGGGAGAAGCAGAAGAAGTAGAAGAAGGAGAAGGTTTAGTCTGGAGGGTGAATCAGAAGAAATAGAAGAAGGGGAAGGAGAAGGTGAAGTTTGGAGGGTGAATCAGAAGAAGTAGAAGAAGGAGAAGGAGAAGGTGAAGTCTGGAGGGTGAATCAGAAGAAGCAGAAGAAGGAGAAGGAGAAGGTGAAGTCTGGAGGGTGAATCAGAAGAAGTAGAAGAAGGTGAAGGAGAACGTGAAGTTTGGAGGGTGAATCAGAAGAAGTAGAAGAAGGAGAAGGAGAAGATGAAGTCTGGAGGGTGAATCAGAAGAAGCAGAAGAAGGAGAAGGAGAAGGTGAAGTCTGGAGGGTGAATCAGAAGAAGTAGAAGAAGGAGAAGGAGAAGGTGTAGTCTGGAGGGTGAATCAGAAGAAGTAGACGAAGGAGAAGGAGAATGTGAAGTCTGGAGGGTGAATCAGAAGAAGCAGAAGCAGGAGAAGGAGAAGGTGAAGTCTGGAGGGTGAATCAGGAAGAGAATCAGAAGAAGGAGAAGGAGAAGGTGAAGTCTGGAGGGTGAATCAGAAGAAGCAGAAGAAAGAGAAGGAGAAGGTGAAGTCTGGAGGGTGAATCAGAAGAAGCAGAAGAAGGAGAAGGAGAAGGTGAAGACTGGAGGGTGAATCAGAAGAAGCAGAAGAAGGAGAAGGAGAAGGTGAAGTCTGGAGGGTGAATCAGAAGAAGCAGAAGAAGGAGAAGGAGAAGGTGAAGTCTGGAGGGTGAATCAGAAGAAGCAGAAGAAGGAGAAGGAGAAGGTGAAGTCAGGGGGGTGAATCAGAAGAAGCAGAAGAAGGGGAAGGAGAAGATGAAGTTAGGAGGGTGAATCAGAAGAAGCAGAAGAAGGAGAAGGAGAAGGTGAAGTCAGGGGGGTGAAGCAGAAGAAGTAGAAGAAGGAGAAGGAGAAGGTGAAGTCAGGAGGGTGAAGCAGAAGAAGCAGAAGAAGGAGAAGGAGAAGGTGAAGTCTGGAGGGCGCAGCAGAAGAAGCAGAAGAAGGAGAAGGAGAAGGTGAAGTCTGGAGGGTGAATCAGAAGAAGTAGAAGAAGGAGAAGGAGAAGGTGAAGTCTGGAGGGTGAAGCAGAAGAAGTGGATGAAGGAGAAGGAGAAGGTGAAGTCAGGAGGGTGAAGCAGAAGAAACAGAAGAAGGAGAAGGAGAAGGTGAAGTCTGGAGGGTGAAGCAGAAGAAGCAGAAGAAGGAGAAGGAGAAGGTGAAGTCTGGAGGGCGAAGCAGAAGAAGCAGAAGAAGGAGAAGGAGAAGGTGAAGTCTGGAGGGTGAAGCAGAAGAAGCAGAAGAAGGAGAAGGAGAAGTTGAAGTCTGGAGGGTGAATCAGAAGAAGTAGAAGAAGGAGATCGTGGTGAAGTCAGGAGGGTGAAGCTGAAGAAGCAGAAGAAGGAGAAGGAGAAGGTGAAGTCTGGAGGGTGAAGCAGAAGAAGCAGAAGAAGGAGAAGGAGAAGGTGAAGTCTGGAGGGTGAAGCAGAAGAAGCAGAAGAAGGAGAAGGAGAAGGTGAAGTCAGGTGGGTGAATCAGAAGAAGCAGAAGAAGGAGAAGGAGAAGGTGAAGCCTGGAGGGAGAAGCAGAAGAAGTAGAAGAAGGAGAAGGAGAAGGTGAAGTCTGGAGGGTGAATCAGAAGAAGTAGAAGAAGGAGAAGGAGAAGGTGAAGTCTGGAGGGTGAATCAGAAGAAGCAGAAGAAGGAGAAGGAGAAGGTGAAGTCTGGAGGGTGAATCAGAAGAAGTAGAAGAAGGAGAAGGAGAAGGTGTAGTCTGGAGGGTGAATCAGAAGAAGTAGACGAAGGAGAAGGAGAATGTGAAGTCTGGAGGGTGAATCAGAAGAAGCAGAAGCAGGAGAAGTAGAAGGTGAAGTCTGGAGGGTGAATCAGAAGAAGTAGAAGAAGGAGAAGGAGAAGGTGAAGTCTGGAGGGTGAATCCGAAGAAGCAGAAGAAGGAGAAGGAGAAGGTGAAGTCTGGAGGGTGAAGCAGAAGAAGCAGAAGAAGGAGAAGGAGAAGGTGAAGTCTGGAGGGTGAATCAGAAGAAGCAGAAGAAGGAGAAGGAGAAGGTGAAGTCTGGAGGGTGAATCAGAAGAAGCAGAAGAAGTAGAAGGAGAAGGTGAAGTCTGGAGGGTGAATCAGAAGAAGTAGAAGAAGGAGAAGGAGAAGGTGAAGTCTGGAGGGTGATTCAGAAGAAGCAGAAGAAGGAGAAGGAGAAGGTGAAGTCAGGAGGGTGAATCAGAAGAAGCAGAAGAAGGAGAAGGAGAAGGTGTAGTCTGGAGGGTGAATCAGAAGAAGTAGACGAAGGAGAAGGAGAATGTGAAGTCTGGAGGGTGAATCAGAAGAAGCAGAAGCAGGAGAAGGAGAAGGTGAAGTCTGGAGGGTGAATCAGAAGAATCAGAAGAAGGAGAAGGAGAAGGTGAAGTCTGGAGGGTGAATCAGAAGAAGCAGAAGAAAGAGAAGGAGAATGTGAAGTCTGGAGGGTGAAGCAGAAGAAGCAGAAGAAGGAGAAGGAGAAGGTGAAGACTGGAGGGTGAATCAGAAGAAGCAGAAGAAGGAGAAGGAGAAGGTGAAGTCTGGAGGGTGAATCAGAAGAAGCAGAAGAAGGAGAAGGAGAAGGTGAAGTCTGGAGGGTGAATCAGAAGAAGCAGAAGAAGGAGAAGGAGAAGGTGAAGTCAGGGGGGTGAATCAGAAGAAGCAGAAGAAGGGAAGGAGAAGATGAAGTTAGGAGGGTGAATCAGAAGAAGCAGAAGAAGGAGAAGGAGAAGGTGAAGTCAGGGGGGTGAAGCAGAAGAAGTAGAAGAAGGAGAAGGAGAAGGTGAAGTCAGGAGGGTGAAGCAGAAGAAGCAGAAGAAGGAGAAGGAGAAGGTGAAGTCTGGAGGGCGCAGCAGAAGAAGCAGAAGAAGGAGAAGGAGAAGGTGAAGTCTGGAGGGTGAAGCAGAAGAAGCATAAGAAGGAGAAGGAGAAGGTGCAGTCTGGAGGGTGAATCAGAAGAAGTGGATGAAGGAGAAGGAGAAGGTGAAGTCAGGAGGGTGAAGCAGAAGAAACAGAAGAAGGAGAAGGAGAAGGTGAAGTCTGGAGGGTGAAGCAGAAGAAGCAGAAGAAGGAGAAGGAGAAGGTGAAGTCTGGAGGGCGAAGCAGAAGAAGCAGAAGAAGGAGAAGGAGAAGGTGAAGTCTGGAGGGTGAAGCAGAAGAAGCAGAAGAAGGAGAAGGAGAAGTTGAAGTCTGGAGGGTGAATCAGAAGAAGTAGAAGAAGGAGAAGGAGAAGGTGAAGTCAGGAGGGTGAAGCTGAAGAAGCAGAAGAAGGAGAAGGAGAAGGTGAAGTCTGGAGGGTGAAGCAGAAGAAGCAGAAGAAGGAGAAGGAGAAGGTGAAGTCTGGAGGGTGAAGCAGAAGAAGCAGAAGAAGGAGAAGGAGAAGGTGAAGTCAGGTGGGTGAATCAGAAGAAGTTGAAGAAGGAGAAGGAGAAGGTGAAGTTTGGAGGGTGAATCAGAAGAAGTAGAAGAAGGAGAAGGAGAAGGTGAAGTCTGGAGGGTGAATCAGAAGAAGTAGAAGAAGGAGAAGGAGAAGGTGAAGTCTGGAGGGTGAATCAGAAGAAGCAGAAGAAGGAGAAGGAGAAGGTGAAGCCTGGAGGGAGAAGCAGAAGAAGTAGAAGAAGGAGAAGGAGAAGGTGAAGTCTGGAGGGTGAATCAGAAGAAGTAGAAGAAGGAGAAGGAGAAGGTGAAGTTTGGAGGGTGAATCAGAAGAAGTAGAAGAAGGAGAAGGAGAAGGTGAAGTCTGGAGGGTGAATCAGAAGAAGCAGAAGAAGGAGAAGGAGAAGGTGAAGTCTGGAGGGTGAATCAGAAGAAGTAGAAGAAGGAGAAGGAGAAGGTGTAGTCTGGAGGGTGAATCAGAAGAAGTAGACGAAGGAGAAGGAGAATGTGAAGTCTGGAGGGTGAATCAGAAGAAGCAGAAGCAGGAGAAGGAGAAGGTGAAGTCTGGAGGGTGAATCAGAAGAAGTAGAAGAAGGAGAAGGAGAAGGTGAAGTCTGGAGGGTGAATCCGAAGAAGCAGAAGAAGGAGAAGGAGAAGGTGAAGTCTGGAGGGTGAAGCAGAAGAAGCAGAAGAAGGAGAAGGAGAAGGTGAAGTCTGGAGGGTGAATCAGAAGAAGCAGAAGAAGGAGAAGGAGAAGGTGAAGTCTGGAGGGTGAATCAGAAGAAGCAGAAGAAGTAGAAGGAGAAGGTGAAGTCTGGAGGGTGAATCAGAAGAAGCAGAAGAAGGAGAAGGAGAAGGTGAAGACTGGAGGGTGAATCAGATGAAGTAGAAGATGGAGAAGGAGAAGGTGAAGTCTGGAGGGTGAATCAGAAGAAGTAGAAGAAGGAGAAGGAGAAGGCGAAGTCTGGAGGGTGAATCAGAAGAAGCAGAAGAAGGAGAAGGAGAAGATGAAGTCTGGAGGGTGAATCAGAAGAAGCAGAAGAAGGAGAAGGAAAAGATGATGTCTGGAGGGTGAATCAGAAGAAGTATAAGAAGGAGAAGGAGAAGGTGAAGTCTGGAGGGTGAATCAGAAGAAGTAGAAGAAGGAGAAGGAGAAGGTGAAGTCAGGAGGTTGAAGCAGAAGAAGCAGAAGAAGGAGAAGAAGAAGGTGAAGTCTGGAGGGTGAAGCAGAAGAAGCAGAAGAAGGAGAAGGTGAAGGTGAAGTCTGGAGGGTGAAGCAGAAGAAGCAGAAGAAGGAGAAGGAGAAGGTGAAGTCAGGAGGGTGAATCAGAAGAAGTAGAAGAAGGAGAAGGAGAAGGTGAAGTCTGGAGGGTGAATCAGAAGAAGTAGAAGAAGGAGATGGAGAAGGTGAAGTCTGGAGGGTGAATCAGAAGAAGTAGAAGAAGGAGAAGGTGAAGTCTGGAGGGTGAATCAGAAGAAGTAGACGAAGGAGAAGGAGAATGTGAAGTCTGGAGGGTGAATCAGAAGAAGCAGAAGCAGGAGAAGGAGAAGGTGAAGTCTGGAGTGTGAATCAGAAGAAGTAGAAGAAGGAGAAGGAGAAGGTGAAGTCTGGAGGGTGAATCCGAAGAAGCAGAAGAAGGAGTAGGAGAAGGTGAAGTCTGGAGGGTGAAGCAGAAGAAGCAGAAGAAGGAGAAGGAGAAGGTGAAGTCTGGAGGGTGAATCAGAAGAAGCAGAAGAAGGAGAAGGGGAAGGTGAAGTCTGGAGGGTGAATCAGAAGAAGCAGAAGAAGTAGAAGGAGAAGGTGAAGTCTGGAGGGTGAATCAGAAGAAGTAGAAGAAGGAGAAGGAGAAGGTGAAGTCTGGAGGGTGAATCAGAAGAAGCAGAAGAAGGAGAAGGAGAAGGTGAAGTCAGGAGGGTGAATCAGAAGAAGCTGAAGAAGGAGAAGGAGAAGGTGAAGTCTGGAGGGTGAATCAGAAGAAGCAGAAGAAGGAGAAGGAGAAGATGAAGACTGGAGGGTGAATCAGAAGAAGTAGAAGATGGAGAAGGAGAAGGTGAAGTCTGGAGGGTGAATCAGAAGAAGCAGAAGAAGGAGAAGGAGAAGGTGAAGTCTGGAGGGTGAATCAGAAGAAGCAGAAGAAGGAGAAGGAGAAGGTGAAGTCTGGAGGGTGAATCAGAAGAAGCAGAAGAAGGAGAAGGAAAAGATGAAGTCTGGAGGGTGAATCAGAAGAAGTATAAGAAGGAGAAGGAGAAGGTGAAGTCTGGAGGGTGAAGCAGAAGAAGCAGAAGAAGGAGAAGGTGAAGGTGAAGTCTGGAGGGTGAAGCAGACGAAGCAGAAGAAGGAGAAGGAGAAGGTGAAGTCAGGAGGGTGAATCAGAAGAAGTAGAAGAAGGAGAAGGAGAAGGTGAAGTCTGGAGGGTGAATCAGAAGAAGTAGAAGAAGGAGAAGGAGAAGGTGAAGTCTGGAGGGTGAATCAGAAGAAGGAGAAGAAGGAGAAGGAGAAGGTGAAGTCTGGAGGGTGAATCAGAAGAAGTAGAAGAAGGAGAAGGTGAAGTCTGGAGGGTGAATCAGAAGAAGCAGAAGAAGGAGAAGGAGAAGTTGAAGTCTGGAGGGAGAAGCAGAAGAAGTAGAAGAAGGAGAAGGAGAAGGTGAAGTCTGGAGGGTGAATCAGAAGAAGCAGAAGAAAGAGAAGGAGAAGGTGAAGTCTGGAGGGTGAAGCAGAAGAAGCAGAAGAAGGAGAAGGAGAAGGTGAAGACTGGAGGGTGAATCAGAAGAAGCAGAAGAAGGAGAAGGAGAAGGTGAAGTCTGGAGGGTGAATCAGAAGAAGCAGAAGAAGGAGAAGGAGAAGGTGAAGTCTGGAGGGTGAATCAGAAGAAGCAGAAGAAGGAGAAGGAGAAGTTGAAGTCAGGAGGGTGAATCAGAAGAAGCAGAAGAAGGAGAAGGTGAAGGTGAAGTTAGGAGGGTGAATCAGAAGAAGCAGAAGAAGGAGAAGGAGAAGGTGAAGTCAGGGGGGTGAAGCAGAAGAAGTAGAAGAAGGAGAAGGAGAAGGTGAAGTCTGGAGGGTGAAGCAGAAGAAGCAGAAGAAGGAGAAGGAGAAGGTGAAGTCTGGAGGGCGAAGCAGAAGAAGCAGAAGAAGGAGAAGGAGAAGGTGAAGTCTGGAGGGTGAAGCAGAAGAAGCAGAAGAAGGAGAAGGAGAAGGTGAAGTCTGGAGGGTGAATCAGAAGAAGTAGAAGAAGGAGAAGGAGAAGGTGAAGTCAGGAGGGTGAAGCTGAAGAAGCAGAAGAAGGAGAAGGAGAAGGTGAAGTCTGGAGGGTGAAGCAGAAGAAGCGGAAGAAGGAGAACGAGAAGGTGAAGTCTGGAGGATGAAGCAGAAGAAGCAGAAGAAGGAGAAGGAGAAGGTGAAGTCAGGAGGGTGAATCAGAAGAAGTAGAAGAAGGAGAAGGAGAAGGTGAAGTCTGGAGGGTGAATTAGAAGAAGTAGAAGAAGGAGAAGGAGAAGGTGAAGTCTGGAGGGTGAATCAGAAGAAGTAGAAGAAGGAGAAGAGAAGGTGAAGTCTGGATGGTGAATCAGAAGAAGCAGAAGAAGGAGAAGGAGACGGTGAAGTCCGGAGGGAGAAGCAGAAGAAGTAGAAGAAGGAGAAGGTGAAGTCTGGAGGGTGAATCAGAAGAAATAGAAGAAGGGGAAGGAGAAGGTGAAGTTTGGAGGGTGAATCAGAAGAAGTAGAAGAAGGAGAAGGAGAAGGTGAAGTCTGGAGGGTGAATCAGAAGAAGCAGAAGAAGGAGAAGGAGAAGGTGAAGTCTGGAGGGTGAATCAGAAGAAGTAGAAGAAGGTGAAGGAGAACGTGAAGTTTGGAGGGTGAATCAGAAGAAGTAGAAGAAGGAGAAGGAGAAGATGAAGTCTGGAGGGTGAATCAGAAGAAGCAGAAGAAGGAGAAGGAGAAGGTGAAGTCTGGAGGGTGAATCAGAAGAAGTAGAAGAAGGAGAAGGACAAGGTGTAGTCTGGAGGGTGAATCAGAAGAAGTAGACGAAGGAGAAGGAGAATGTGAAGTCTGGAGGGTGAATCAGAAGAAGCAGAAGCAGGAGAAGGAGAAGGTGAAGTCTGGAGGGTGAATCAGAAGAATCAGAAGAAGGAGAAGGAGAAGGTGAAGTCTGGAGGGTGAATCAGAAGAAGCAGAAGAAAGAGAAGGAGAAGGTGAAGTCTGGAGGGTGAAGCAGAAGAAGCAGAAGAAGGAGAAGGAGAAGGTGAAGACTGGAGGGTGAATCAGAAGAAGCAGAAGAAGGAGAAGGAGAAGGTGAAGTCTGGAGGGTGAATCAGAAGAAGCAGAAGAAGGAGAAGGAGAAGGTGAAGTCTGGAGGGTGAATCAGAAGAAGCAGAAGAAGGAGAAGGAGAAGGTGAAGTCAGGGGGGTGAATCAGAAGAAGCAGAAGAAGGGGAAGGAGAAGATGAAGTTAGGAGGGTGAATCAGAAGAAGCAGAAGAAGGAGAAGGAGAAGGTGAAGTCAGGGGGGTGAAGCAGAAGAAGTAGAAGAAGGAGAAGGAGAAGGTGAAGTCAGGAGGGTGAAGCAGAAGAAGCAGAAGAAGGAGAAGGAGAAGGTGAAGTATGGAGGGCGCAGCAGAAGAAGCAGAAGAAGGAGAAGGAGAAGGTGAAGTCTGGAGGGTGAAGCAGAAGAAGCAGAAGAAGGAGAAGGAGAAGGTGAAGTCTGGAGGGTGAATCAGAAGAAGTGGATGAAGGAGAAGGAGAAGGTGAAGTCAGGAGGGTGAAGCAGAAGAAACAGAAGAAGGAGAAGGAGAAGGTGAAGTCTGGAGGGTGAAGCAGAAGAAGCAGAAGAAGGAGAAGGAGAAGGTGAAGTCTGGAGGGTGAATCAGAAGAAGTAGAAGAAGGAGAAGGAGAAGGTGAAGTCTGGAGGGTGAATCAGAAGAAGTAGAAGATGGAGAAGGAGAAGGTGAAGTCTGGAGGGTGAATCAGAAGAAGCAGTAGAAGGAGAAGGAGAAGGTGAAGCCTGGAGGGAGAAGCAGAAGAAGTAGAAGAAGGAGAAGGAGAAGGTGAAGTCTGGAGGGTGAATCAGAAGAAGTAGAAGAAGGAGAAGGAGAAGGTGAAGTTTGGAGGGTGAATCAGAAGAAGTAGAAGAAGGAGAAGGAGAAGGTGAAGTCTGGAGGGTGAATCAGAAGAAGCAGAAGAAGGAGAAGGAGAAGGTGAAGTCTGGAGGGTGAATCAGAAGAAATAGAAGAAGGAGAAGGAGAAGGTGTAGTCTGGAGGGTGAATCAGAAGAAGTAGACGAAGGAGAAGGAGAATGTGAAGTCTGGAGGGTGAATCAGAAGAAGCAGAAGCAGGAGAAGGAGAAGGTGAAGTCTGGAGGGTGAATCAGAAGAAGTAGAAGAAGGAGAAGGAGAAGGTGAAGTCTGGAGGGTGAATCCGAAGAAGCAGAAGAAGGAGAAGGAGAAGGTGAAGTCTGGAGGGTGAAGCAGAAGAAGCAGAAGAAGGAGAAGGAGAAGGTGAAGTCTGGAGGGTGAATCAGAAGAAGCAGAAGAAGGAGAAGGAGAAGGTGAAGTCTGGAGGGTGAATCAGAAGAAGTAGAAGAAGGAGAAGAGAAGGTGAAGTCTGGATGGTGAATCAGAAGAAGCAGAAGAAAGAGAAGGAGACGGTGAAGTCCGGAGTGAGAAGCAGAAGAAGTAGAAGAAGGAGAAGGTGAAGTCTGGAGGGTGATTCAGAAGAAATAGAAGAAGGGGAAGGAGAAGGTGAAGTTTGGAGGGTGAATCAGAAGAAGTAGAAGAAGGAGAAGGAGAAGGTGAAGTCTGGAGGGTGAATCAGAAGAAGCAGAAGAAGGAGAAGGAGAAGGTGACATCTGGAGGGTGAATCAGAAGAAGTAGCAGAAGGTGAAGGAGAACGTGATGTTTGGAGGGTGAATCAGAAGAAGTAGAAGAAGGAGAAGGAGAAGATGAAGTCTGGAGGGTGAATCAGAAGAAGCAGAAGAAGGAGAAGGAGAAGGTGAAGTCTGGAGGGTGAATCAGAAGAAGTAGAAGAAGGAGAAGGAGAAGGTTTAGTCTGGAGGGTGAATCAGAAGAAGCAGAAGAAGGAGAAGGAGAAGGTGAAGACTGGAGGGTGAATCAGATGAAGTAGAAGATGGAGAAGGAGAAGGTGAAGTCTGGAGGGTGAATCAGAAGAAGTAGAAGAAGGAGAAGGAGAAGGCGAAGTCTGGAGGGTGAATCAGAAGAAGCAGAAGCAGGAGAAGGAGAAGATGAAGTCTGGAGGGTGAATCAGAAGAAGCAGAAGAAGGAGAAGGAAAAGATGAAGTCTGGAGGGTGAATCAGAAGAAGTATAAGAAGGAGAAGGAGAAGGTGAAGTCTGGAGGGTGAATCAGAAGAAGTAGAAGAAGGAGAAGGAGAAGGTGAAGTCAGGAGGTTGAAGCAGAAGAAGCAGAAGAAGGAGAAGGAGAAGGTGAAGTCTGGAGGGTGAAGCAGAAGAAGCAGAAGAAGGAGAAGGTGAAGGTGAAGTCTGGAGGGTGAAGCAGAAGAAGCAGAAGAAGGAGAAGGAGAAGGTGAAGTCAGGAGGGTGAATCAGAAGAAGTAGAAGAAGGAGAAGGAGAAGGTGAAGTCTGGAGGGTGAATCAGAAGAAGTAGAAGAAGGAGATGGAGAAGGTGAAGTCTGGAGGGTGAATCAGAAGAAGTAGAAGAAGGAGAAGGTGAAGTCTGGAGGGTGAATCAGAAGAAGTAGACGAAGGAGAAGGAGAATGTGAAGTCTGGAGGGTGAATCAGAAGAAGCAGAAGCAGGAGAAGGAGAAGGTGAAGTCTGGAGGGTGAATCAGAAGAAGTAGAAGAAGGAGAAGGAGAATGTGAAGTCTGGAGGGTGAATCCGAAGAAGCAGAAGAAGGAGTAGGAGAAGGTGAAGTCTGTGGGTGAAGCAGAAGAAGCAGAAGAAGGAGAAGGAGAAGGTGAAGTCTGGAGGGTGAATCAGAAGAAGCAGAAGAAGGAGAAGGGGAAGGTGAAGTCTGGAGGGTGAATCAGAAGAAGCAGAAGAAGTAGAAGGAGAAGGTGAAGTCTGGAGGGTGAATCAGAAGAAGTAGAAGAAGGAGAAGGAGAAGTTGAAGTCTGGAGGGTGAATCAGAAGAAGCAGAAGAAGGAAAAGGAGAAGGTGAAGTCAGGAGGGTGAATCAGAAGAAGCTGAAGAAGGAGAAGGAGAAGGTGAAGTCTGGAGGGTGAATCAGAAGAAGCAGAAGAAGGAGAAGGAGAAGGTGAAGACTGGAGGGTGAATCAGAAGAAGTAGAAGATGGAGAAGGAGAAGGTGAAGTCTGGAGGGTGAATCAGAAGAAGCAGAAGAAGGAGAAGGAGAAGGTGAAGTCTGGAGGGTGAATCAGAAGAAGCAGAAGAAGGAGAAGGAGAAGGTGAAGTCTGGAGGGTGAATCAGAAGAAGCAGAAGAAGGAGAAGGAAAAGATGAAGTCTGGAGGGTGAATCAGAAGAAGTATAAGAAGGAGAAGGAGAAGGTGAAGTCTGGAGGGTGAAGCAGAAGAAGCAGAAGAAGGAGAAGGTGAAGGTGAAGTCTGGAGGGTGAAGCAGACGAAGCAGAAGAAGGAGAAGGAGAAGGTGAAGTCAGGAGGGTGAATCAGAAGAAGTAGAAGAAGGAGAAGGAGAAGGTGAAGTCTGGAGGGTGAATCAGAAGAAGTAGAAGAAGGAGAAGGAGAAGGTGAAGTCTGGAGGGTGAATCAGAAGAAGGAGAAGAAGGAGAAGGAGAAGGTGAAGTCTGGAGGGTGAATCAGAAGAAGTAGAAGAAGGAGAAGGTGAAGTCTGGAGGGTGAATCAGAAGAAGCAGAAGAAGGAGAAGGAGAAGGTGAAGTCTGGAGGGAGAAGCAGAAGAAGTAGAAGAAGGAGAAGGAGAAGGTGAAGTCTGGAGGGTGAATCAGAAGAAGCAGAAGAAAGAGAAGGAGAAGGTGAAGTCTGGAGGGTGAAGCAGAAGAAGCAGAAGAAGGAGAAGGAGAAGGTGAAGACTGGAGGGTGAATCAGAAGAAGCAGAAGAAGGAGAAGGAGAAGGTGAAGTCTGGAGGGTGAATCAGAAGAAGCAGAAGAAGGAGAAGGAGAAGGTGAAGTCTGGAGGGTGAATCAGAAGAAGCAGAAGAAGGAGAAGGAGAAGTTGAAGTCAGGAGGGTGAATCAGAAGAAGCAGAAGAAGGAGAAGGTGAAGGTGAAGTTAGGAGGGTGAATCAGAAGAAGCAGAAGAAGGAGAAGGAGAAGGTGAAGTCAGGAGGGTGAAGCAGAAGAAGCAGAAGAAGGAGAAGGAGAAGGTGAAGTCTGGAGGGCGCAGCAGAAGAAGCAGAAGAAGGAGAAGGAGAAGGTGAAGTCTGGAGGGTGAAGCAGAAGAAGCAGAAGAAGGAGAAGGAGAAGGTGAAGTCTGGAGGGCGAAGCAGAAGAAGCAGAAGAAGGAGAAGGAGAAGGTGAAGTCTGGAGGGTGAAGCAGAAGAAGCAGAAGAAGGAGAAGGAGAAGGTGAAGTCTGGAGGGTGAATCAGAAGAAGTAGAAGAAGGAGAAGGAGAAGGTGAAGTCAGGAGGGTGAAGCTGAAGAAGCAGAAGAAGGAGAAGGAGAAGGTGAAGTCTGGAGGGTGAAGCAGAAGAAGCGGAAGAAGGAGAAGGAGAAGGTGAAGTCTGGAGGATGAAGCAGAAGAAGCAGAAGAAGGAGAAGGAGAAGGTGAAGTCAGGAGGGTGAATCAGAAGAAGTAGAAGAAGGAGAAGGAGAAGGTGAAGTCTGGAGGGTGAATTAGAAGAAGTAGAAGAAGGAGAAGGAGAAGGTGAAGTCTGGAGGGCGAATCAGAAGAAGTAGAAGAAGGAGAAGAGAAGGTGAAGTCTGGATGGTGAATCAGAAGAAGCAGAAGAAGGAGAAGGAGACGGTGAAGTCCGGAGGGAGAAGCAGAAGAAGTAGAAGAAGGAGAAGGTGAAGTCTGGAGGGTGAATCAGAAGAAATAGAAGAAGGGGAAGGAGAAGGTGAAGTTTGGAGGGTGAATCAGAAGAAGTAGAAGAAGGAGAAGGAGAAGGTGAAGTCTGGAGGGTGAATCAGAAGAAGCAGAAGAAGGAGAAGGAGAAGGTGAAGTCTGGAGGGTGAATCAGAAGAAGTAGAAGAAGGTGAAGGAGAACGTGAAGTTTGGAGGGTGAATCAGAAGAAGTAGAAGAAGGAGAAGGAGAAGATGAAGTCTGGAGGGTGAATCAGAAGAAGCAGAAGAAGGAGAAGGAGAAGGTGAAGTCTGGAGGGTGAATCAGAAGAAGTAGAAGAAGGAGAAGGAGAAGGTGTAGTCTGGAGGGTGAATCAGAAGAAGTAGACGAAGGAGAAGGAGAATGTGAAGTCTGGAGGGTGAATCAGAAGAAGCAGAAGCAGGAGAAGGAGAAGGTGAAGTCTGGAGGGTGAATCAGAAGAATCAGAAGAAGGAGAAGGAGAAGGTGAAGTCTGGAGGGTGAATCAGAAGAAGCAGAAGAAAGAGAAGGAGAAGGTGAAGTCTGGAGGGTGAAGCAGAAGAAGCAGAAGAAGGAGAAGGAGAAGGTGAAGACTGGAGGGTGAATCAGAAGAAGCAGAAGAAGGAGAAGGAGAAGGTGAAGTCTGGAGGGTGAATCAGAAGAAGCAGAAGAAGGAGAAGGAGAAGGTGAAGACTGGAGGGTGAATCAGAAGAAGCAGAAGAAGGAGAAGGAGAAGGTGAAGTCTGGAGGGTGAATCAGAAGAAGCAGAAGAAGGAGAAGGAGAAGGTGAAGTCTGGAGGGTGAATCAGAAGAAGCAGAAGAAGGAGAAGGAGAAGGTGAAGTCAGGGGGGTGAATCAGAAGAAGCAGAAGAAGGGGAAGGAGAAGATGAAGTTAGGAGGGTGACTCAGAAGAAGCAGAAGAAGGAGAAGGAGAAGGTGAAGTCAGGGGGGTGAAGCAGAAGAAGTAGAAGAAGGAGAAGGAGAAGGTGAAGTCAGGAGGGTGAAGCAGAAGAAGCAGAAGAAGGAGAAGGAGAAGGTGAAGTCTGGAGGGCGCAGCAGAAGAAGCAGAAGAAGGAGAAGGAGAAGGTGAAGTCTGGAGGGTGAAGCAGAAGAAGCAGAAGAAGGAGAAGGAGAAGGTGAAGTCTGGAGGGTGAATCAGAAGAAGTGGATGAAGGAGAAGGAGAAGGTGAAGTCAGGAGGGTGAAGCAGAAGAAACAGAAGAAGGAGAAGGAGAAGGTGAAGTCTGGAGGGTGAAGCAGAAGAAGCAGAAGAAGGAGAAGGAGAAGGTGAAGTCTGGAGGGCGAAGCAGAAGAAGCAGAAGAAGGAGAAGGGGAAGGTGAAGTCTGGAGGGTGAAGCAGAAGAAGCAGAAGAAGGAGAAGGAGAAGGTGAAGTCAGGTGGGTGAATCAGAAGAAGTTGAAGAAGGAGAAGGAGAAGGTGAAGTCTGGAGGGTGAATCAGAAGAAGTAGAAGAAGGAGAAGGAGAAGTTGAAGTCTGGAGGGTGAATCAGAAGAAGCAGAAGAAGGAGAAGGAGAAGGTGAAGTCAGGAGGGTGAATCAGAAGAAGCTGAAGAAGGAGAAGGAGAAGGTGAAGTCTGGAGGGTGAATCAGAAGAAGCAGAAGAAGGAGAAGGAGAAGGTGAAGACTGGAGGGTGAATCAGAAGAAGTAGAAGATGGAGAAGGAGAAGGTGAAGTCTGGAGGGTGAATCAGAAGAAGCAGAAGAAGGAGAAGGAGAAGGTGAAGTCTGGAGGGTGAATCAGAAGAAGCAGAAGAAGGAGAAGGAGAAGGTGAAGTCTGGAGGGTGAATCAGAAGAAGCAGAAGAAGGAGAAGGAAAAGATGAAGTCTGGAGGGTGAATCAGAAGAAGTATAAGAAGGAGAAGGAGAAGGTGAAGTCTGGAGGGTGAAGCAGAAGAAGCAGAAGAAGGAGAAGGTGAAGGTGAAGTCTGGAGGGTGAAGCAGACGAAGCAGAAGAAGGAGAAGGAGAAGGTGAAGTCAGGAGGGTGAATCAGAAGAAGTAGAAGAAGGAGAAGGAGAAGGTGAAGTCTGGAGGGTGAATCAGAAGAAGTAGAAGAAGGAGAAGGAGAAGGTGAAGTCTGGAGGGTGAATCAGAAGAAGGAGAAGAAGGAGAAGGAGAAGGTGAAGTCTGGAGGGTGAATCAGAAGAAGTAGAAGAAGGAGAAGGTGAAGTCTGAAGGGTGAATCAGAAGAAGCAGAAGAAGGAGAAGGAGAAGGTGAAGTCTGGAGGGAGAAGCAGAAGAAGTAGAAGAAGGAGAAGGAGAAGGTGAAGTCTGGAGGGTGAATCAGAAGAAGCAGAAGAAAGAGAAGGAGAAGGTGAAGTCTGGAGGGTGAAGCAGAAGAAGCAGAAGAAGGAGAAGGAGAAGGTGAAGACTGGAGGGTGAATCAGAAGAAGCAGAAGAAGGAGAAGGAGAAGGTGAAGTCTGGAGGGTGAATCAGAAGAAGCAGAAGAAGGAGAAGGAGAAGGTGAAGTCTGGAGGGTGAATCAGAAGAAGCAGAAGAAGGAGAAGGAGAAGTTGAAGTCAGGAGGGTGAATCAGAAGAAGCAGAAGAAGGAGAAGGTGAAGGTGAAGTTAGGAGGGTGAATCAGAAGAAGCAGAAGAAGGAGAAGGTGAAGGTGAAGTCAGGGGGGTGAAGCAGAAGAAGTAGAAGAAGGAGAAGGAGAAGGTGAAGTCAGGAGGGTGAAGCAGAAGAAGCAGAAGAAGGAGAAGGAGAAGGTGAAGTCTGGAGGGCGCAGCAGAAGAAGCAGAAGAAGGAGAAGGAGAAGGTGAAGTCTGGAGGGTGAAGCAGAAGAAGCAGAAGAAGGAGAAGGAGAAGGTGAAGTCTGGAGGGCGAAGCAGAAGAAGCAGAAGAAGGAGAAGGAGAAGGTGAAGTCTGGAGGGTGAAGCAGAAGAAGCAGAAGAAGGAGAAGGAGAAGGTGAAGTCTGGAGGGTGAATCAGAAGAAGTAGAAGAAGGAGAAGGAGAAGGTGAAGTCAGGAGGGTGAAGCTGAAGAAGCAGAAGAAGGAGAAGGAGAAGGTGAAGTCTGGAGGGTGAAGCAGAAGAAGCGGAAGAAGGAGAAGGAGAAGGTGAAGTCTGGAGGATGAAGCAGAAGAAGCAGAAGAAGGAGAAGGAGAAGGTGAAGTCAGGAGGGTGAATCAGAAGAAGTAGAAGAAGGAGAAGGAGAAGGTGAAGTCTGGAGGGTGAATTAGAAGAAGTAGAAGAAGGAGAAGGAGAAGGTGAAGTCTGGAGGGTGAATCAGAAGAAGTAGAAGAAGGAGAAGAGAAGGTGAAGTCTGGATGGTGAATCAGAAGAAGCAGAAGAAGGAGAAGGAGACGGTGAAGTCCGGAGGGAGAAGCAGAAGAAGTAGAAGAAGGAGAAGGTGAAGTCTGGAGGGTGAATCAGAAGAAATAGAAGAAGGGGAAGGAGGAGGTGAAGTTTGGAGGGTGAATCAGAAGAAGTAGAAGAAGGAGAAGGAGAAGGTGAAGTCTGGAGGGTGAATCAGAAGAAGCAGAAGAAGGAGAAGGAGAAGGTGAAGTCTGGAGGGTGAATCAGAAGAAGTAGAAGAAGGTGAAGGAGAACGTGAAGTTTGGAGGGTGAATCAGAAGAAGTAGAAGAAGGAGAAGGAGAAGATGAAGTCTGGAGGGTGAATCAGAAGAAGCAGAAGAAGGAGAAGGAGAAGGTGAAGTCTGGAGGGTGAATCAGAAGAAGTAGAAGAAGGAGAAGGAGAAGGTGTAGTCTGGAGGGTGAATCAGAAGAAGTAGACGAAGGAGAAGGAGAATGTGAAGTCTGGAGGGTGAATCAGAAGAAGCAGAAGCAGGAGAAGGAGAAGGTGAAGTCTGGAGGGTGAATCAGAAGAATCAGAAGAAGGAGAAGGAGAAGGTGAAGTCTGGAGGGTGAATCAGAAGAAGCAGAAGAAAGAGAAGGAGAAGGTGAAGTCTGGAGGGTGAAGCAGAAGAAGCAGAAGAAGGAGAAGGAGAAGGTGAAGACTGGAGGGTGAATCAGAAGAAGCAGAAGAAGGAGAAGGAGAAGGTGAAGTCTGGAGGGTGAATCAGAAGAAGCAGAAGAAGGAGAAGGAGAAGGTGAAGTCTGGAGGGTGAATCAGAAGAAGCAGAAGAAGGAGAAGGAGAAGGTGAAGTCAGGGGGGTGAATCAGAAGAAGCAGAAGAAGGGGAAGGAGAAGATGAAGTTAGGAGGGTGAATCAGAAGAAGCAGAAGAAGGAGAAGGAGAAGGTGAAGTCAGGGGGGTGAAGCAGAAGAAGTAGAAGAAGGAGAAGGAGAAGGTGAAGTCAGGAGGGTGAAGCAGAAGAAGCAGAAGAAGGAGAAGGAGAAGGTGAATTCTGGAGGGCGCAGCAGAAGAAGCAGAAGAAGGAGAAGGAGAAGGTGAAGTCTGGAGGGTGAAGCAGAAGAAGCAGAAGAAGGAGAAGGAGAAGGTGAAGTCTGGAGGGTGAATCAGAAGAAGTGGATGAAGGAGAAGGAGAAGGTGAAGTCAGGAGGGTGAAGCAGAAGAAACAGAAGAAGGAGATGGAGAAGGTGAAGTCTGGAGGGTGAAGCAGAAGAAGCAGAAGAAGGAGAAGGAGAAGGTGAAGTCTGGAGGGCGAAGCAGAAGAAGCAGAAGAAGGAGAAGGAGAAGGTGAAGTCTGGAGTGTGAAGCAGAAGAAGCAGAAGAAGGAGAAGGAGAAGTTGAAGTCTGGAGGGTGAATCAGAAGAAGTAGAAGAAGGAGAAGGAGAAGGTGAAGTCAGGAGGGTGAAGCTGAAGAAGCAGAAGAAGGAGAAGGAGAAGGTGAAGTCTGGAGGGTGAAGCAGAAGAAGCAGAAGAAGGAGAAGGAGAAGGTGAAGTCTGGAGGGTGAAGCAGAAGAAGCAGAAGAAGGAGAAGGAGAAGGTGAAGTCAGGTGGGTGAATCAGAAGAAGTTGAAGAAGGAGAAGGAGAAGGTGAAGTCTGGAGGGTGAATCAGAAGAAGTAGAAGAAGGAGAAGGAGAAGGTGAAGTCTGGAGGGTGAATCAGAAGAAGTAGAAGAAGGAGAAGGAGAAGGTGAAGTCTGGAGGGTGAATCAGAAGAAGCAGTAGAAGGAGAAGGAGAAGGTGAAGCCTGGAGGGAGAAGCAGAAGAAGTAGAAGAAGGAGAAGGAGAAGGTGAAGTCTGGAGGGTGAATCAGATGAAGTAGAAGAAGGAGAAGGAGAAGGTGAAGTTTGGAGGGTGAATCAGAAGAAGTAGAAGAAGGAGAAGGAGAAGGTGAAGTCTGGAGGGTGAATCAGAAGAAGCAGAAGTGTGAGAAGGAGAAGGTGAAGTCTGGAGGGTGAATCAGAAGAAGTAGAAGAAGGAGAAGGTGTAGTCTGGAGGGTGAATCAGAAGAAGTAGACGAAGGAGAAGGAGAATGTGAAGTCTGGAGGGTGAATCAGAAGAAGCAGAAGCAGGAGAAGGAGAAGGTGAAGTCTGGAGGGTGAATCAGAAGAAGTAGAAGAAGGAGAAGGAGAAGGTGAAGTCTGGAGGGTGAATCCGAAGAAGCAGAAGAAGGAGAAGGAGAAGGTGAAGTCTGGAGGGTGAAGCAGAAGAAGCAGAAGAAGGAGAAGGAGAAGGTGAAGTCTGGAGGGTGAATCAGAAGAAGCAGAAGAAGGAGAAGGAGAAGGTGAAGTCTGGAGGGTGAATCAGAAGAAGTAGAAGAAGGAGAAGAGAAGGTGAAGTCTGGATGGTGAATCAGAAGAAGCAGAAGAAGGAGAAGGAGACGGTGAAGGCCGGAGGGAGAAGCAGAAGAAGTAGAAGAAGGAGAATGTGAAGTCTGGAGGGTGAATCAGAAGAAATAGAAGAAGGGGAAGGAGAAGGTGAAGTTTGGAGGGTGAATCAGAAGAAGTAGAAGAAGGAGAAGGAGAAGGTGAAGTCTGGAGGGTGAATCAGAAGAAGCAGAAGAAGGAGAAGGAGAAGGTGAAGTCTGGAGGGTGAATCAGAAGAAGTAGAAGAAGGTGAAGGAGAACGTGAAGTTTGGAGGGTGAATCAGAAGAAGTAGAAGAAGGAGAAGGAGAAGATGAAGTCTGGAGGGTGAATCAGAAGAAGCAGAAGAAGGAGAAGGAGAAGGTGAAGTCTGGAGGGTGAATCAGAAGAAGTAGAAGAAGGAGAAGGAGAAGGTTTAGTCTGGAGGGTGAATCAGAAGAAGTAGACGAAGGAGAAGGAGAATGTGAAGTCTGGAGGGTGAATCAGAAGAAGCAGAAGCAGGAGAAGGAGAAGGTGAAGTCTGGAGGGTGAATCAGAAGAATCAGAAGAAGGAGAAGGAGAAGGTGAAGTCTGGAGGGTGAATCAGAAGAAGCAGAAGAAAGAGAAGGAGAAGGTGAAGTCTGGAGGGTGAAGCAGAAGAAGCAGAAGAAGGAGAAGGAGAAGGTGAAGACTGGAGGGTGAATCAGAAGAAGCAGAAGAAGGAGAAGGAGAAGGTGAAGTCTGGAGGGTGAATCAGAAGAAGCAGAAGAAGGAGAAGGAGAAGGTGAAGTCTGGAGGGTGAATCAGAAGAAGCAGAAGAAGGAGAAGGAGAAGGTGAAGTCAGGGGGGTGAATCAGAAGAAGCAGAAGAAGGGGAAGGAGAAGATGAAGTTAGGAGGGTGAATCAGAAGAAGCAGAAGAAGGAGAAGGAGAAGGTGAAGTCAGGGGGGTGAAGCAGAAGAAGTAGAAGAAGGAGAAGGAGAAGGTGAAGTCAGGAGGGTGAAGCAGAAGAAGCAGAAGAAGGAGAAGGAGAAGGTGAAGTCTGGAGGGCGCAGCAGAAGAAGCAGAAGAAGGAGAAGGAGAAGGTGAAGTCTGGAGGGTGAAGCAGAAGAAGCAGAAGAAGGAGAAGGAGAAGGTGAAGTCTGGAGGGTGAATCAGAAGAAGTGGATGAAGGAGAAGGAGAAGGTGAAGTCAGGAGGGTGAAGCAGAAGAAACAGAAGAAGGAGAAGGAGAAGGTGAAGTCTGGAGGGTGAAGCAGAAGAAGCAGAAGAAGGAGAAGGAGAAGGTGAAGTCTGGAGGGCGAAGCAGAAGAAGCAGAAGAAGGAGAGGGAGAAGGTGAAGTCTGGAGGGTGAAGCAGAAGAAGCAGAAGAAGGAGAAGGAGAAGTTGAAGTCTGGAGGGTGAATCAGAAGAAGTAGAAGAAGGAGAAGGAGAAGGTGAATTCAGGAGGGTGAAGCTGAAGAAGCAGAAGAAGGAGAAGGAGAAGGTGAAGTCTGGAGGGTGAAGCAGAAGAAGCAGAAGAAGGAGAAGGAGAAGGTGAAGTCTGGAGGGTGAAGCAGAAGAAGCAGAAGAAGGAGAAGGAGAAGGTGAAGTCAGGTGGGTGAATCAGAAGAAGTTGAAGAAGGAGAAGGAGAAGGTGAAGTCTGGAGGGTGAATCAGAAGAAGTAGAAGAAGGAGAAGGAGAAGGTGAAGTCTGGAGGGTGAATCAGAAGAAGTAGAAGAAGGAGAAGGAGAAGGTGAAGCTTGGAGGGTGAATCAGAAGAAGTAGAAGAAGGAGAAGGAGAAGGTGAAGTCTGGAGGGTGAATCAGAAGAAGCAGAAGAAGGAGAAGGAGAAGGTGAAGTCTGGAGGGTGAATCAGAAGAAGTAGAAGAAGGAGAAGGAGAAGGTGTAGTCTGGAGGGTGAATCAGAAGAAGTAGACGAAGGAGAAGGAGAATGTGAAGTCTGGAGGGTGAATCAGAAGAAGCAGAAGCAGGAGAAGGAGAAGGTGAAGTCTGGAGGGTGAATCAGAAGAAGTAGAAGAAGGAGAAGGAGAAGGTGAAGTCTGGAGGGTGAATCCGAAGAAGCAGAAGAAGGAGAAGGAGAAGGTGAAGTCTGGAGGGTGAAGAAGAAGAAGCAGAAGAAGGAGAAGGAGAAGGTGAAGTCTGGAGGGTGAATCAGAAGAAGCAGAAGAAGGAGAAGGAGAAGGTGAAGTCTGGAGGGTGAATCAGAAGAAGCAGAAGAAGTAGAAGGAGAAGGTGAAGTCTGGAGGGTGAATCAGAAGAAGTAGAAGAAGGAGAAGGAGAAGGTGAAGTCTGGAGGGTGATTCAGAAGAAGCAGAAGAAGGAGAAGGAGAAGGTGAAGTCAGGAGGGTGAATCAGAAGAAGCAGAAGAAGGAGAAGGAGAAGGTGTAGTCTGGAGGGTGAATCAGAAGAAGTAGACGAAGGAGAAGGAGAATGTGAAGTCTGGAGGGTGAATCAGAAGAAGCAGAAGCAGGAGAAGGAGAAGGTGAAGTCTGGAGGGTGAATCAGAAGAATCAGAAGAAGGAGAAGGAGAAGGTGAAGTCTGGAGGGTGAATCAGAAGAAGCAGAAGAAAGAGAAGGAGAAGGTGAAGTCTGGAGGGTGAAGCAGAAGAAGCAGAAGAAGGAGAAGGAGAAGGTGAAGTCTGGAGGGTGAATCAGAAGAAGCAGAAGAAGGAGAAGGAGAAGGTGAAGTCAGGGGGGTGAATCAGAAGAAGCAGAAGAAGGGGAAGGAGAAGATGAAGTTAGGAGGGTGAATCAGAAGAAGCAGAAGAAGGAGAAGGAGAAGGTGAAGTCAGGGGGGTGAAGCAGAAGAAGTAGAAGAAGGAGAAGGAGAAAGTGAAGTCAGGAGGGTGAAGCAGAAGAAGCAGAAGAAGGAGAAGGAGAAGGTGAAGTCTGGAGGGCGCAGCAGAAGAAGCAGAAGAAGGAGAAGGAGAAGGTGAAGTCTGGAGGGTGAAGCAGAAGAAGCAGAAGAAGGAGAAGGAGAAGGTGAAGTCTGGAGGGTGAATCAGAAGAAGTGGATGAAGGAGAAGGAGAAGGTGAAGTCAGGAGGGTGAAGCAGAAGAAACAGAAGAAGGAGAAGGAGAAGGTGAAGTCTGGAGGGTGAAGCAGAAGAAGCAGAAGAAGGAGAAGGAGAAGGTGAAGTCTGGAGGGCGAAGCAGAAGAAGCAGATGAAGGGGAAGGAGAAGGTGAAGTCTGGAGGGTGAAGCAGAAGAAGCAGAAGAAGGAGAAGGAGAAGTTGAAGTCTGGAGGGTGAATCAGAAGAAGTAGAAGAAGGAGAAGGAGAAGGTGAAGTCAGGAGGCTGAAGCTGAAGAAGCAGAAGAAGGAGAAGGAGAAGGTGAAGTCTGGAGGGTGAAGCAGAAGAAGCAGAAGAAGGAGAAGGAGAAGGTGAAGTCTGGAGGGTGAAGCAGAAGAAGCAGAAGAAGGAGAAGGAGAAGGTGAAGTCAGGTGGGTGAATCAGAAGAAGTTGAAGAAGGAGAAGGAGAAGGTGAAGTCTGGAGGGTGAATCAGAAGAAGTAGAAGAAGGAGAAGGAGAAGGTGAAGTCTGGAGGGTGAATCAGAAGAAGTAGAAGAAGGAGAAGGAGAAGGTGAAGTCTGGAGGGTGAATCAGAAGAAGCAGAAGAAGGAGAAGGAGAAGGTGAAGCCTGGAGGGAGAAGCAGAAGAAGTAGAAGAAGGAGAAGGAGAAGGTGAAGTCTGGAGGGTGAATCAGAAGAAGGAGAAGGAGAAGGTGAAGTTTGGAGGGTGAATCAGAAGAAGTAGAAGAAGGAGAAGGAGAAGGTGAAGTCTGGAGGGTGAATCAGAAGAAGCAGAAGAAGGAGAAGGAGAAGGTGAAGTCTGGAGGGTGAATCAGAAGAAGTAGAAGAAGGAGAAGGAGAAGGTGTAGTCTGGAGGGTGAATCAGAAGAAGTAGACGAAGGAGAAGGAGAATGTGAAGTCTGGAGGGTGAATCAGAAGAAGCAGAAGCAGGAGAAGGAGAAGGTGAAGTCTGGAGGGTGAATCAGAAGAAGTAGAAGAAGGAGAAGGAGAAGGTGAAGTCTGGAGGGTGAATCCGAAGAAGCAGAATAAGGAGAAGGAGAAGGTGAAGTCTGGAGGGTGAAGCAGAAGAAGCAGAAGAAGGAGAAGGAGAAGGTGAAGTCTGGAGGGTGAATCAGAAGAAGCAGAAGAAGGAGAAGGAGAAGGTGAAGTCTGGAGGGTGAATCAGAAGAAGCAGAAGAAGTAGAAGGAGAAGGTGAAGTCTGGAGGGTGAATCAGAAGAAGTAGAAGAAGGAGAAGGAGAAGGTGAAGTCTGGAGGGTGATTCAGAAGAAGCAGAAGAAGGAGAAGGAGAAGGTGGAGTCAGGAGGGTGAATCAGAAGAAGCAGAAGAAGGAGAAGGAGAAGGTGAAGTCTGGAGGGTGAATCAGAAGAAGCAGAAGAAGGAGAAGGAGAAGGTGAAGACTGGAGGGTGAATCAGAAGAAGTAGAAGATGGAGAAGGAGAAGGTGAAGTCTGGACGGTGAATCAGAAGAAGTAGAAGAAGGAGAAGGAGAAGGCGAAGTCTGGAGGGTGAATCAGAAGAAGTAGAAGAAGGAGAAGGAGAAGGTGAAGTCTGGAGGGTGAAGCAGAAGAAGCAGAAGAAGGAGAAGGAGAAGGTGAAGTCTGGAGGGTGAAGCAGAAGAAGCAGAAGAAGGAGAAGGAGAAGGTGAAGTCAGGAGGGTGAATCAGAAGAAGTAGAAGAAGGAGAAGGGGAAGGTGAAGTCTGGAGGGTGAATCAGAAGAAGCAGAAGAAGGAGAAGGAGAAGGTGAAGTCTGGAGGGTGAATCAGAAGAAGTAGAAGAAGGAGAAGGTGAAGTCTGGAGGGTGAATCAGAAGAAGCAGAAGAAGGAGAAGGAGAAGGTGAAGTCTGGAGGGAGAAGCAGAAGAAGTAGAAGAAGGAGAAGGAGAAGGTGAAGTCTGGAGGGTGAATCAGAAGAAGTAGAAGAAGGAGAAGGAGAAGGTGAAGTTTGGAGGGTGAATCAGAAGAAGTAGAAGAAGGAGAAGGAGAAGGTGAAGTCAGGAGGGTGAATCAGAAGAAGTAGAAGAAGGAGAAGGAGAAGGTGAAGTCTGGAGGGTGAAGCAGAAGAAGTAGAAGAAGGAGAACGAGAAGGTGAATCAGGAGGGTGAATCAGAAGAAGTAGAAGAAGGAGAAGGAGAAGGTGAAGTCAGGAGGGTGAATCAGAAGAAGCAGAAGAAGGAGAAGTAGAAGGTGAAGTCTGGAGGGTGAATCAGAAGAATCAGAAGAAGGAGAAGGAGAAGGTGAAGTCTGGAGGGTGAATCAGAAGAAGCAGAAGAAAGAGAAGGAGAAGGTGAAGTCTGGAGGGTGAAGCAGAAGAAGCAGAAGAAGGAGAAGGAGAAGGTGAAGACTGGAGGGTGAATCAGAAGATGCAGAAGAAAGAGAAGGAGAAGGTGAAGTCTGGAGGGTGAATCAGAAGAAGCAGAAGAAGGAGAAGGAGAAGGTGAAGTCAGGGGGGTGAATCAGAAGAAGCAGAAGAAGGGGAAGGAGAAGATGAAGTTAGGAGGGTGAATCAGAAGAAGCAGAAGAAGGAGAAGGAGAAGGTGAAGTCAGGGGGGTGAAGCAGAAGAAGTAGAAGAAGGAGAAGGAGAAGGTGAAGTCAGGAGGGTGAAGCAGAAGAAGCAGAAGAAGGAGAAGGAGAAGGTGAAGTCTGGAGGGCGCAGCAGAAGAAGCAGAAGAAGGAGAAGGAGAAGGTGAAGTCTGGAGGGTGAAGCAGAAGAAGCAGAAGAAGGAGAAGGAGAAGGTGAAGTCTGGAGGGTGAATCAGAAGAAGTGGATGAAGGAGAAGGAGAAGGTGAAGTCAGGAGGGTGAAGCAGAAGAAACAGAAGAAGGAGAAGGAGAAGGTGAAGTCTGGAGGGTGAAGCAGAAGAAGCAGAAGAAGGAGAATGAGAAGGTGAAGTCTGGAGGGCGAAGCAGAAGAAGCAGAAGAAGGAGAAGGAGAAGGTGAAGTCTGGAGGGTGAAGCAGAAGAAGCAGAAGAAGGAGAAGGAGAAGTTGAAGTCTGGAGGGTGAATCAGAAGAAGTAGAAGAAGGAGAAGGAGAAGGTGAAGTCAGGAGGGTGAAGCTGAAGAAGCAGAAGAAGGAGAAGGAGAAGGTGAAGTCTGGAGGGTGAAGCAGAAGAAGCAGAAGAAGGAGAAGGAGAAGGTGAAGTCTGGAGGGTGAAGCAGAAGAAGCAGAAGAAGGAGAAGGAGAAGGTGAAGTCAGGTGGGTGAATCAGAAGAAGTTGAAGAAGGAGAAGGAGAAGGTGAAGTCTGGAGGGTGAATCAGAAGAAGTAGAAGAAGGAGAAGGAGAAGGTGAAGTCTGGAGGGTGAATCAGAAGAAGTAGAAGAAGGAGAAGGAGAAGGTGAAGTTTGGAGGGTGAATCAGAAGAAGTAGAAGAAGGAGAAGGAGAAGGTGAAGTCTGGAGGGTGAATCAGAAGAAGCAGAAGAAGGAGAAGGAGAAGGTGAAGTCTGGAGGGTGAATCAGAAGAAGTAGAAGAAGGAGAAGGAGAAGGTGTAGTCTGGAGGGTGAATCAGAAGAAGTAGACGAAGGAGAAGGAGAATGTGAAGTCTGGAGGGTGAATCAGAAGAAGCAGAAGCAGGAGAAGGAGAAGGTGAAGTCTGGAGGGTGAATCAGAAGAAGTAGAAGAAGGAGAAGGAGAAGGTGAAGTCTGGAGGGTGAATCCGAAGAAGCAGAAGAAGGAGAAGGAGAAGGTGAAGTCTGGAGGGTGAAGCAGAAGAAGCAGAAGAAGGAGAAGGAGAAGGTGAAGTCTGGAGGGTGAATCAGAAGAAGCAGAAGAAGGAGAAGGAGAAGGTGAAGTCTGGAGGGTGAATCAGAAGAAGCAGAAGAAGTAGAAGGAGAAGGTGAAGTCTGGAGGGTGAATCAGAAGAAGTAGAAGAAGGAGAAGGAGAAGGTGAAGTCTGGAGGGTGATTCAGAAGAAGCAGAAGAAGGAGAAGGAGAAGGTGAAGTCAGGAGGGTGAATCAGAAGAAGCAGAAGAAGGAGAAGGAGAAGGTGTAGTCTGGAGGGTGAATCAGAAGAAGTAGACGAAGGAGAAGGAGAATGTGAAGTCTGGAGGGTGAATCAGAAGAAGCAGAAGCAGGAGAAGGAGAAGGTGAAGTCTGGAGGGTGAATCAGAAGAATCAGAAGAAGGAGAAGGAGAAGGTGAAGTCTGGAGGGTGAATCAGAAGAAGCAGAAGAAAGAGAAGGAGAAGGTGAAGTCTGGAGGGTGAAGCAGAAGAAGCAGAAGAAGGAGAAGGAGAAGGTGAAGTCTGGAGGGTGAATCAGAAGAAGCAGAAGAAGGAGAAGGAGAAGGTGAAGTCAGGGGGGTGAATCAGAAGAAGCAGAAGAAGGGGAAGGAGAAGATGAAGTTAGGAGGGTGAATCAGAAGAAGCAGAAGAAGGAGAAGGAGAAGGTGAAGTCAGGGGGGTGAAGCAGAAGAAGTAGAAGAAGGAGAAGGAGAAGGTGAAGTCAGGAGGGTGAAGCAGAAGAAGCAGAAGAAGGAGAAGGAGAAGGTGAAGTCTGGAGGGCGCAGCAGAAGAAGCAGAAGAAGGAGAAGGAGAAGGTGAAGTCTGGAGGGTGAAGCAGAAGAAGCAGAAGAAGGAGAAGGAGAAGGTGAAGTCTGGAGGGTGAATCAGAAGAAGTGGATGAAGGAGAAGGAGAAGGTGAAGTCAGGAGGGTGAAGCAGAAGAAACAGAAGAAGGAGAAGGAGAAGGTGAAGTCTGGAGGGTGAAGCAGAAGAAGCAGAAGAAGGAGAAGGAGAAGGTGAAGTCTGGAGGGCGAAGCAGAAGAAGCAGATGAAGGGGAAGGAGAAGGTGAAGTCTGGAGGGTGAAGCAGAAGAAGCAGAAGAAGGAGAAGGAGAAGTTGAAGTCTGGAGGGTGAATCAGAAGAAGTAGAAGAAGGAGAAGGAGAAGGTGAAGTCAGGAGGGTGAAGCTGAAGAAGCAGAAGAAGGAGAAGGAGAAGGTGAAGTCTGGAGGGTGAAGCAGAAGAAGCAGAAGAAGGAGAAGGAGAAGGTGAAGTCTGGAGGGTGAAGCAGAAGAAGCAGAAGAAGGAGAAGGAGAAGGTGAAGTCAGGTGGGTGAATCAGAAGAAGTTGAAGAAGGAGAAGGAGAAGGTGAAGTCTGGAGGGTGAATCAGAAGAAGTAGAAGAAGGAGAAGGAGAAGGTGAAGTCTGGAGGGTGAATCAGAAGAAGTAGAAGAAGGAGAAGGAGAAGGTGAAGTCTGGAGGGTGAATCAGAAGAAGCAGAAGAAGGAGAAGGAGAAGGTGAAGCCTGGAGGGAGAAGCAGAAGAAGTAGAAGAAGGAGAAGGAGAAGGTGAAGTCTGGAGGGTGAATCAGAAGAAGGAGAAGGAGAAGGTGAAGTTTGGAGGGTGAATCAGAAGAAGTAGAAGAAGGAGAAGGAGAAGGTGAAGTCTGGAGGGTGAATCAGAAGAAGCAGAAGAAGGAGAAGGAGAAGGTGAAGTCTGGAGGGTGAATCAGAAGAAGTAGAAGAAGGAGAAGGAGAAGGTGTAGTCTGGAGGGTGAATCAGAAGAAGTAGACGAAGGAGAAGGAGAATGTGAAGTCTGGAGGGTGAATCAGAAGAAGCAGAAGCAGGAGAAGGAGAAGGTGAAGTCTGGAGGGTGAATCAGAAGAAGTAGAAGAAGGAGAAGGAGAAGGTGAAGTCTGGAGGGTGAATCCGAAGAAGCAGAATAAGGAGAAGGAGAAGGTGAAGTCTGGAGGGTGAAGCAGAAGAAGCAGAAGAAGGAGAAGGAGAAGGTGAAGTCTGGAGGGTGAATCAGAAGAAGCAGAAGAAGGAGAAGGAGAAGGTGAAGTCTGGAGGGTGAATCAGAAGAAGCAGAAGAAGTAGAAGGAGAAGGTGAAGTCTGGAGGGTGAATCAGAAGAAGTAGAAGAAGGAGAAGGAGAAGGTGAAGTCTGGAGGGTGATTCAGAAGAAGCAGAAGAAGGAGAAGGAGAAGGTGGAGTCAGGAGGGTGAATCAGAAGAAGCAGAAGAAGGAGAAGGAGAAGGTGAAGTCTGGAGGGTGAATCAGAAGAAGCAGAAGAAGGAGAAGGAGAAGGTGAAGACTGGAGGGTGAATCAGAAGAAGTAGAAGATGGAGAAGGAGAAGGTGAAGTCTGGACGGTGAATCAGAAGAAGTAGAAGAAGGAGAAGGAGAAGGCGAAGTCTGGAGGGTGAATCAGAAGAAGTAGAAGAAGGAGAAGGAGAAGGTGAAGTCTGGAGGGTGAAGCAGAAGAAGCAGAAGAAGGAGAAGGAGAAGGTGAATTCTGGAGGGTGAAGCAGAAGAAGCAGAAGAAGGAGAAGGAGAAGGTGAAGTCAGGAGGGTGAATCAGAAGAAGTAGAAGAAGGAGAAGGGGAAGGTGAAGTCTGGAGGGTGAATCAGAAGAAGCAGAAGAAGGAGAAGGAGAAGGTGAAGTCTGGAGGGTGAATCAGAAGAAGTAGAAGAAGGAGAAGGTGAAGTCTGGAGGGTGAATCAGAAGAAGCAGAAGAAGGAGAAGGAGAAGGTGAAGTCTGGAGGGAGAAGCAGAAGAAGTAGAAGAAGGAGAAGGAGAAGGTGAAGTCTGGAGGGTGAATCAGAAGAAGTAGAAGAAGGAGAAGGAGAAGGTGAAGTTTGGAGGGTGAATCAGAAGAAGTAGAAGAAGGAGAAGGAGAAGGTGAAGTCAGGAGGGTGAATCAGAAGAAGTAGAAGAAGGAGAAGGAGAAGGTGAAGTCTGGAGGGTGAAGCAGAAGAAGTAGAAGAAGGAGAACGAGAAGGTGAATCAGGAGGGTGAATCAGAAGAAGTAGAAGAAGGAGAAGGAGAAGGTGAAGTCAGGAGGGTGAATCAGAAGAAGCAGAAGAAGGAGAAGTAGAAGGTGAAGTCTGGAGGGTGAATCAGAAGAATCAGAAGAAGGAGAAGGAGAAGGTGAAGTCTGGAGGGTGAATCAGAAGAAGCAGAAGAAAGAGAAGGAGAAGGTGAAGTCTGGAGGGTGAAGCAGAAGAAGCAGAAGAAGGAGAAGGAGAAGGTGAAGACTGGAGGGTGAATCAGAAGATGCAGAAGAAAGAGAAGGAGAAGGTGAAGTCTGGAGGGTGAATCAGAAGAAGCAGAAGAAGGAGAAGGAGAAGGTGAAGTCTGGAGGGTGAATCAGAAGAAGCGGTAGAAGGAGAAGGAGAAGGTGAAGTCAGGAGGGTGAATCAGAAGAAGCAGAAGAAGGAGAAGGAGAAGGTGAAGTTAGGAGGTTGAATCAGAAGAAGCAGAAGAAGGAGAAGGAGAAGGTGAAGTCAGGGGGGTGAAGCAGAAGAAGTAGAAGAAGTAGAAGGAGAAGGTGAAGTCAGGAGGGTGAAGCAGAAGAAGTAGAAGAAGGAAAAGGAGAAGGTGAAGTCTGGAGGGTGAATCAGAAGAAGCAGAAGAAAGAGAAGGAGAAGGTGAAGTCTGGAGGGTGAAGCAGAAGAAGGAGAAGAAGGAGAAGGAGAAGGTGAAGACTGGAGGGTGAATCAGAAGAAGCAGAAGAAGGAGAAGGAGAAGGTGAAGTCTGGAGGGTGAATCAGAAGAAGCAGAAGAAGGAGAAGGAGAAGTTGAAGTCAGGAGGGTGAATCAGAAGAAGCAGAAGAAGGAGAAGGTGAAGGTGAAGTTAGGAGGGTGAATCAGAAGAAGCAGAAGAAGGAGAAGGAGAAGGTGAAGTCAGGGGGGTGAAGCAGAAGAAGTAGAAGAAGGAGAAGGAGAAGGTGAAGTCAGGAGGGTGAAGCAGAAGAAGCAGAAGAAGGAGAAGGAGAAGGTGAAGTCTGGAGGGCGCAGCAGAAGAAGCAGAAGAAGGAGAAGGAGAAGGTGAAGTCTGGAGGGTGAAGCAGAAGAAGCAGAAGAAGGAGAAGGAGAAGGTGAAGTCTGGAGGGCGAAGCAGAAGAAGCAGAAGAAGGAGAAGGAGAAGGTGAAGTCTGGAGGGTGAAGCAGAAGAAGCAGAAGAAGGAGAAGGAGAAGGTGAAGTCTGGAGGGTGAATCAGAAGAAGTAGAAGAAGGAGAAGGAGAAGGTGAAGTCAGGAGGGTGAAGCTGAAGAAGCAGAAGAAGGAGAAGGAGAAGGTGAAGTCTGGAGGGTGAAGCAGAAGAAGCGGAAGAAGGAGAAGGAGAAGGTGAAGTCTGGAGGATGTAGCAGAAGAAGCAGAAGAAGGAGAAGGAGAAGTTGAAGTCAGGAGGGTGAATCAGAAGAAGTAGAAGAAGGAGAAGGAGAAGGTGAAGTCCGGAGGGTGAATCAGAAGAAGTAGAAGAAGGAGAAGGAGAAGGTGAAGTCTGGAGGGTGAATCAGAAGAAGTAGAAGAAGGAGAAGAGAAGGTGAAGTCTGGAGGGTGAATCAGAAGAAGCAGAAGAAGTAGAAGGAGACAGTGAAGTCCGGAGGGAGAAGCAGAAGAAGTAGAAGAAGGAGAAGGTGAAGTCTGGAGGGTGAATCAGAAGAAATAGAAGAAGGGGAAGGAGTAGGTGAAGTTTGGAGGGTGAATCAGAAGAAGTAGAAGAAGGAGAAGGAGAAGGTGAAGTCTGGAGGGTGAATCAGAACAAGCAGAAGAAGGAGAAGGAGAAGGTGAAGTCTGGAGGGTGAATCAGAAGAAGTAGAAGAAGGTGCAGGAGAACGTGAAGTTTGGAGGGTGAATCAGAAGAAGTAGAAGAAGGAGAAGGAGAAGATGAAGTCTGGAGGGTGAATCAGAAGAAGCAGAAGAAGGAGAAGGAGAAGGTGAAGTCTGGAGGGTGAATCAGAAGAAGTAGAAGAAGGAGAAGGAGAAGGTGTAGTCTGGAGGGTGAATCAGAAGAAGTAGACGAAGGAGAAGGAGAATGTGAAGTCTGGAGGGTGAATCAGAAGAAGCAGAAGCAGGAGAAGGAGAAGGTGAAGTCTGGAGGGTGAATCAGAAGAATCAGAAGAAGGAGAAGGAGAAGGTGAAGTCTGGAGGGTGAATCAGAAGAAGCAGAAGAAAGAGAAGGAGAAGGTGAAGTCTGGAGGGTGAAGCAGAAGAAGCAGAAGAAGGAGAAGGAGAAGGTGAAGACTGGAGGGTGAATCAGAAGAAGCAGAAGAAGGAGAAGGAGAAGGTGAAGTCTGGAGGGTGAATCAGAAGAAGCAGAAGAAGGAGAAGGAGAAGGTGAAGTCTGGAGGGTGAATCAGAAGAAGCAGAAGAAGGAGAAGGAGAAGGTGAAGTCAGGGGGGTGAATCAGAAGAAGCAGAAGAAGGGGAAGGAGAAGGTGAAGTCTGGAGGGTGAATCAGAAGAAGTAGAAGAAGGAGAAGGAGAAGGTGAAGTCAGGAGGGTGAAGCTGAAGAAGCAGAAGAAGGAGAAGGAGAAGGTGAAGTCTGGAGGGTGAAGCAGAAGAAGCGGAAGAAGGAGAAGGAGAAGGTGAAGTCTGGAGGATGAAGCAGAAGAAGCAGAAGAAGGAGAAGGAGAAGTTGAAGTCAGGAGGGTGAATCAGAAGAAGTAGAAGAAGGAGAAGGAGAAGGTGAAGTCCGGAGGGTGAATCAGAAGAAGTAGAAGAAGGAGAAGGAGAAGGTGAAGTCTGGAGGGTGAATCAGAAGAAGTAGAAGAAGGAGAAGAGAAGGTGAAGTCTGGAGGGTGAATCAGAAGAAGCAGAAGAAGTAGAAGGAGACAGTGAAGTCCGGAGGGAGAAGCAGAAGAAGTAGAAGAAGGAGAAGGTGAAGTCTGGAGGGTGAATCAGAAGAAATAGAAGAAGGGGAAGGAGTAGGTGAAGTTTGGAGGGTGAATCAGAAGAAGTAGAAGAAGGAGAAGGAGAAGGTGAAGTCTGGAGGGTGAATCAGAACAAGCAGAAGAAGGAGAAGGAGAAGGTGAAGTCTGGAGGGTGAATCAGAAGAAGTAGAAGAAGGTGCAGGAGAACGTGAAGTTTGGAGGGTGAATCAGAAGAAGTAGAAGAAGGAGAAGGAGAAGATGAAGTCTGGAGGGTGAATCAGAAGAAGCAGAAGAAGGAGAAGGAGAAGGTGAAGTCTGGAGGGTGAATCAGAAGAAGTAGAAGAAGGAGAAGGAGAAGGTGTAGTCTGGAGGGTGAATCAGAAGAAGTAGACGAAGGAGAAGGAGAATGTGAAGTCTGGAGGGTGAATCAGAAGAAGCAGAAGCAGGAGAAGGAGAAGGTGAAGTCTGGAGGGTGAATCAGAAGAATCAGAAGAAGGAGAAGGAGAAGGTGAAGTCTGGAGGGTGAATCAGAAGAAGCAGAAGAAAGAGAAGGAGAAGGTGAAGTCTGGAGGGTGAAGCAGAAGAAGCAGAAGAAGGAGAAGGAGAAGGTGAAGACTGGAGGGTGAATCAGAAGAAGCAGAAGAAGGAGAAGGAGAAGGTGAAGTCTGGAGGGTGAATCAGAAGAAGCAGAAGAAGGAGAAGGAGAAGTTGAAGTCTGGAGGGTGAATCAGAAGAAGCAGAAGAAGGAGAAGGAGAAGGTGAAGTCAGGGGGGTGAATCAGAAGAAGCAGAAGAAGGGGAAGGAGAAGGTGAAGTCTGGAGGGTGAATCAGAAGAAGTGGATGAAGGAGAAGGAGAAGGTGAAGTCAGGAGGGTGAAGCAGAAGAAACAGAAGAAGGAGAAGGAGAAGGTGAAGTCTGGAGGGTGAAGCAGAAGAAGCAGAAGAAGGAGAAGGACAAGGTGAAGTCTGGAGGGCGAAGCAGAAGAAGCAGAAGAAGGAGAAGGAGAAGGTGAAGTCTGGAGGGTGAAGCAGAAGAAGCAGAAGAAGGAGAAGGAGAAGTTGAAGTCTGGAGGGTGAATCAGAAGAAGTAGAAGAAGGAGAAGGAGAAGGTGGAGTCAGGAGGGTGAAGCTGGAGAAGCAGAAGAAGGAGAAGGAGAAGGTGAAGTCTGGAGGGTGAAGCAGAAGAAGCAGAAGAAGGAGAAGGAGAAGGTGAAGTCTGGAGGGTGAAGCAGAAGAAGCAGAAGAAGGAGAAGGTGAAGTCAGGTGGGTGAATCAGAAGAAGTTGAAGAAGGAGAAGGAGAAGGTGAAGTCTGGAGGGTGAATCAGAAGAAGTAGAAGAAGGAGAAGGAGAAGGTGAAGTCTGGAGGGTGAATCAGAAGAAGTAGAAGAAGGAGAAGGAGAAGGTGAAGTCTGGAGGGTGAATCAGAAGAAGCAGAAGAAGGAGAAGGAGAAGGTGAAGCCTGGAGGGAGAAGCAGAAGAAGTAGAAGAAGGAGAAGGAGAAGGTGAAGTCTGGAGGGTGAATCAGAAGAAGTAGAAGAAGGAGAAGGAGAAGGTGAAGTTTGGAGGGTGAATCAGAAGAAGTAGAAGAAGGAGAAGGAGAAGGTGAAGTCTGGAGGGTGAATCAGAAGAAGCAGAAGAAGGAGAAGGAGAAGGTGAAGTCTGGAGGGTGAATCAGAAGAAGTAGAAGAAGGAGAAGGAGAAGGTGTAGTCTGGAGGGTGAATCAGAAGAAGTAGACGAAGGAGAAGGAGAATGTGAAGTCTGGAGGGTGAATCAGAAGAAGCAGAAGCAGGAGAAGGAGAAGGTGAAGTCTGGAGGGTGAATCAGAAGAAGTAGAAGAAGGAGAAGGAGAAGGTGAAGTCTGGAGGGTGAATCCGAAGAAGCAGAAGAAGGAGAAGGAGAAGGTGAAGTCTGGAGGGTGAAGCAGAAGAAGCAGAAGAAGGAGAAGGAGAAGGTGAAGTCTGGAGGGTGAATCAGAAGAAGCAGAAGAAGGAGAAGGAGAAGGTGAATGCTGGAGGGTGAATCAGAAGAAGCAGAAGAAGTAGAAGGAGAAGGTGAAGTCTGGAGGGTGAATCAGAAGAAGTAGAAGAAGGAGAAGGAGAAGGTGAAGTCTGGAGGGTGATTCAGAAGAAGCAGAAGAAGGAGAAGGAGAAGGTGAAGTCAGGCGGGTGAATCAGAAGAAGCAGAAGAAGGAGAAGGAGAAGGTGTAGTCTGGAGGGTGAATCAGAAGAAGTAGACGAGGGAGAAGGAGAATGTGAAGTCTGGAGGGTGAATCAGAAGAAGCAGAAGCAGGAGAAGGAGAAGGTGAAGTCTGGAGGGTGAATCAGAAGAATCAGAAGAAGGAGAAGGAGAAGGTGAAGTCTGGAGGGTGAATCAGAAGAAGCAGAAGAAAGAGAAGGAGAAGGTGAAGTCTGGAGGGTGAAGCAGAAGAAGCAGAAGAAGGAGAAGGTGAAGACTGGAGGGTGAATCAGAAGAAGCAGAAGAAGGAGAAGGAGAAGGTGAAGTCTGGAGGGTGAATCAGAAGAAGCAGAAGAAGGAGAAGGAGAAGGTAAAGTCTGGAGGGTGAATCAGAAGAAGCAGAAGAAGGAGAAGGAGACGGTGAAGTCAGGGGGGTGAATCAGAAGAAGCAGAAGAAGGGGAAGGAGAAGAAGAAGTTAGGAGGGTGAATCAGAAGAAGCAGAAGAAGGAGAAGGAGAAGGTGAAGTCAGGGGGGTGAAGCAGAAGAAGTAGAAGAAGGAGAAGGAGAAGGTGAAGTCAGGAGGGTGAAGCAGAAGAAGCAGAAGAAGGAGAAGGAGAAGGTGAAGTCAGGGGGGTGAAACAGAAGAAGTAGAAGAAGGAGAAGGAGAAGGTGAAGTCAGGAGGGTGAAGCAGAAGAAGCAGAAGAAGGAGAAGGAGAAGGTGAAGTCTGGAGGGCGCAGCAGAAGAAGCAGAAGAAGGAGAAGGAGAAGGTGAAGACTGGAGGGTGAATCAGAAGAAGCAGAAGAAGGAGAAGGAGAAGGTGAAGTCTGGAGGGTGAATCAGAAGAAGCAGAAGAAGGAGAAGGAGAAGGTGAAGTCTGGAGGGTGAATCAGAAGAAGCAGAAGAAGGAGAAGGAGAAGGTGAAGTCAGGGGGGTGAATCAGAAGAAGCAGAAGAAGGGGAAGGAGAAGGTGAAGTCTGGAGGGTGAATCAGAAGAAGTAGAAGAAGGAGAAGGAGAAGGTGAAGTCAGGAGGGTGAAGCTGAAGAAGCAGAAGAAGGAGAAGGAGAAGGTGAAGTCTGGAGGGTGAAGCAGAAGAAGCGGAAGAAGGAGAAGGAGAAGGTGAAGTCTGGAGGATGAAGCAGAAGAAGCAGAAGAAGGAGAAGGAGAAGTTGAAGTCAGGAGGGTGAATCAGAAGAAGTAGAAGAAGGAGAAGGAGAAGGTGAAGTCCGGAGGGTGAATCAGAAGAAGTAGAAGAAGGAGAAGGAGAAGGTGAAGTCTGGAGGGTGAATCAGAAGAAGTAGAAGAAGGAGAAGAGAAGGTGAAGTCTGGAGGGTGAATCAGAAGAAGCAGAAGAAGTAGAAGGAGACAGTGAAGTCCGGAGGGAGAAGCAGAAGAAGTAGAAGAAGGAGAAGGTGAAGTCTGGAGGGTGAATCAGAAGAAATAGAAGAAGGGGAAGGAGTAGGTGAAGTTTGGAGGGTGAATCAGAAGAAGTAGAAGAAGGAGAAGGAGAAGGTGAAGTCTGGAGGGTGAATCAGAACAAGCAGAAGAAGGAGAAGGAGAAGGTGAAGTCTGGAGGGTGAATCAGAAGAAGTAGAAGAAGGTGCAGGAGAACGTGAAGTTTGGAGGGTGAATCAGAAGAAGTAGAAGAAGGAGAAGGAGAAGATGAAGTCTGGAGGGTGAATCAGAAGAAGCAGAAGAAGGAGAAGGAGAAGGTGAAGTCTGGAGGGTGAATCAGAAGAAGTAGAAGAAGGAGAAGGAGAAGGTGTAGTCTGGAGGGTGAATCAGAAGAAGTAGACGAAGGAGAAGGAGAATGTGAAGTCTGGAGGGTGAATCAGAAGAAGCAGAAGCAGGAGAAGGAGAAGGTGAAGTCTGGAGGGTGAATCAGAAGAATCAGAAGAAGGAGAAGGAGAAGGTGAAGTCTGGAGGGTGAATCAGAAGAAGCAGAAGAAAGAGAAGGAGAAGGTGAAGTCTGGAGGGTGAAGCAGAAGAAGCAGAAGAAGGAGAAGGAGAAGGTGAAGACTGGAGGGTGAATCAGAAGAAGCAGAAGAAGGAGAAGGAGAAGGTGAAGTCTGGAGGGTGAATCAGAAGAAGCAGAAGAAGGAGAAGGAGAAGTTGAAGTCTGGAGGGTGAATCAGAAGAAGCAGAAGAAGGAGAAGGAGAAGGTGAAGTCAGGGGGGTGAATCAGAAGAAGCAGAAGAAGGGGAAGGAGAAGGTGAAGTCTGGAGGGTGAATCAGAAGAAGTGGATGAAGGAGAAGGAGAAGGTGAAGTCAGGAGGGTGAAGCAGAAGAAACAGAAGAAGGAGAAGGAGAAGGTGAAGTCTGGAGGGTGAAGCAGAAGAAGCAGAAGAAGGAGAAGGACAAGGTGAAGTCTGGAGGGCGAAGCAGAAGAAGCAGAAGAAGGAGAAGGAGAAGGTGAAGTCTGGAGGGTGAAGCAGAAGAAGCAGAAGAAGGAGAAGGAGAAGTTGATGTCTGGAGGGTGAATCAGAAGAAGTAGAAGAAGGAGAAGGAGAAGGTGGAGTCAGGAGGGTGAAGCTGGAGAAGCAGAAGAAGGAGAAGGAGAAGGTGAAGTCTGGAGGGTGAAGCAGAAGAAGCAGAAGAAGGAGAAGGAGAAGGTGAAGTCTGGAGGGTGAAGCAGAAGAAGCAGAAGAAGGAGAAGGTGAAGTCAGGTGGGTGAATCAGAAGAAGTTGAAGAAGGAGAAGGAGAAGGTGAAGTCTGGAGGGTGAATCAGAAGAAGTAGAAGAAGGAGAAGGAGAAGGTGAAGTCTGGAGGGTGAATCAGAAGAAGTAGAAGAAGGAGAAGGAGAAGGTGAAGTCTGGAGGGTGAATCAGAAGAAGCAGAAGAAGGAGAAGGAGAAGGTGAAGCCTGGAGGGAGAAGCAGAAGAAGTAGAAGAAGGAGAAGGAGAAGGTGAAGTCTGGAGGGTGAATCAGAAGAAGTAGAAGAAGGAGAAGGAGAAGGTGAAGTTTGGAGGGTGAATCAGAAGAAGTAGAAGAAGGAGAAGGAGAAGGTGAAGTCTGGAGGGTGAATCAGAAGAAGCAGAAGAAGGAGAAGGAGAAGGTGAAGTCTGGAGGGTGAATCAGAAGAAGTAGAAGAAGGAGAAGGAGAAGGTGTAGTCTGGAGGGTGAATCAGAAGAAGTAGACGAAGGAGAAGGAGAATGTGAAGTCTGGAGGGTGAATCAGAAGAAGCAGAAGCAGGAGAAGGAGAAGGTGAAGTCTGGAGGGTGAATCAGAAGAAGTAGAAGAAGGAGAAGGAGAAGGTGAAGTCTGGAGGGTGAATCCGAAGAAGCAGAAGAAGGAGAAGGAGAAGGTGAAGTCTGGAGGGTGAAGCAGAAGAAGCAGAAGAAGGAGAAGGAGAAGGTGAAGTCTGGAGGGTGAATCAGAAGAAGCAGAAGAAGGAGAAGGAGAAGGTGAAGTCTGGAGGGTGAATCAGAAGAAGCAGAAGAAGTAGAAGGAGAAGGTGAAGTCTGGAGGGTGAATCAGAAGAAGTAGAAGAAGGAGAAGGAGAAGGTGAAGTCTGGAGGGTGATTCAGAAGAAGCAGAAGAAGGAGAAGGAGAAGGTGAAGTCAGGCGGGTGAATCAGAAGAAGCAGAAGAAGGAGAAGGAGAAGGTGTAGTCTGGAGGGTGAATCAGAAGAAGTAGACGAGGGAGAAGGAGAATGTGAAGTCTGGAGGGTGAATCAGAAGAAGCAGAAGCAGGAGAAGGAGAAGGTGAAGTCTGGAGGGTGAATCAGAAGAATCAGAAGAAGGAGAAGGAGAAGGTGAAGTCTGGAGGGTGAATCAGAAGAAGCAGAAGAAAGAGAAGGAGAAGGTGAAGTCTGGAGGGTGAAGCAGAAGAAGCAGAAGAAGGAGAAGGAGAAGGTGAAGACTGGAGGGTGAATCAGAAGAAGCAGAAGAAGGAGAAGGAGAAGGTGAAGTCTGGAGGGTGAATCAGAAGAAGCAGAAGAAGGAGAAGGAGAAGGTAAAGTCTGGAGGGTGAATCAGAAGAAGCAGAAGAAGGAGAAGGAGACGGTGAAGTCAGGGGGGTGAATCAGAAGAAGCAGAAGAAGGGGAAGGAGAAGAAGAAGTTAGGAGGGTGAATCAGAAGAAGCAGAAGAAGGAGAAGGAGAAGGTGAAGTCAGGGGGGTGAAGCAGAAGAAGTAGAAGAAGGAGAAGGAGAAGGTGAAGTCAGGAGGGTGAAGCAGAAGAAGCAGAAGAAGGAGAAGGAGAAGGTGAAGTCAGGGGGGTGAAGCAGAAGAAGTAGAAGAAGGAGAAGGAGAAGGTGAAGTCAGGAGGGTGAAGCAGAAGAAGCAGAAGAAGGAGAAGGAGAAGGTGAAGTCTGGAGGGCGCAGCAGAAGAAGCAGAAGAAGGAGAAGGAGAAGGTGAAGTCTGGAGGGTGAAGCAGAAGAAGCAGAAGAAGGAGAAGGAGAAGGTGAAGTCTGGAGGGCGAAGCAGAAGAAGCAGAAGAAGGAGAAGGAGAAGGTGAAGTCTGGAGGGTGAAGCAGAAGAAGCAGAAGAAGGAGAAGGAGAAGGTGAAGTCTGGAGGTTAATCAGAAGAAGTAGAAGAAGGAGAAGGAGAAGGTGGAGTCAGGAGGGTGAAGCTGGAGAAGCAGAAGAAGGAGAAGGAGAAGGTGAAGTCTGGAGGGTGAAGCAGAAGAAGCAGAAGAAGGAGAAGGAGAAGGTGAAGTCTGGAGGGTGAATCAGAAGAAGTAGAAGAAGGAGAAGGAGAAGGTGAAGTCTGGAGGGTGAATCAGAAGAAGTAGAAGAAGGAGAAGGAGAAGGTGAAGTCTGGAGGGTGAATCAGAAGAAGCAGAAGAAGGAGAAGGAGAAGGTGAAGCCTGGAGGGAGAAGCAGAAGAAGTAGAAGAAGGAGAAGGAGAAGGTGAAGTCTGGAGGGTGAATCAGAAGAAGTAGAAGAAGGAGAAGGAGAAGGTGAAGTTTGGAGGGTGAATCAGAAGAAGTAGAAGAAGGAGAAGGAGAAGGTGAAGTCTGGAGGGTGAATCAGAAGAAGCAGAAGAAGGAGAAGGAGAAGGTGAAGTCTGGAGGGTGAATCAGAAGAAGTAGAAGAAGGAGAAGGAGAAGGTGTAGTCTGGAGGGTGAATCAGAAGAAGTAGACGAAGGAGAAGGAGAATGTGAAGTCTGGAGGGTGAATCAGAAGAAGCAGAAGCAGGAGAAGGAGAAGGTGAAGTCTGGAGGGTGAATCAGAAGAAGTAGAAGAAGGAGAAGGAGAAGGTGAAGTCTGGAGGGTGAATCCGAAGAAGCAGAAGAAGGAGAAGGAGAAGGTGAAGTCTGGAGGGTGAAGCAGAAGAAGCAGAAGAAGGAGAAGGAGAAGGTGAAGTCTGGAGGGTGAATCAGAAGAAGCAGAAGAAGGAGAAGGAGAAGGTGAAGTCTGGAGGGTGAATCAGAAGAAGCAGAAGAAGTAGAAGGAGAAGGTGAAGTCTGGAGGGTGAATCAGAAGAAGTAGAAGAAGGAGAAGGAGAAGGTGAAGTCTGGAGGGTGATTCAGAAGAAGCAGAAGAAGGAGAAGGAGAAGGTGAAGTCAGGCGGGTGAATCAGAAGAAGCAGAAGAAGGAGAAGGAGAAGGTGTAGTCTGGAGGGTGAATCAGAAGAAGTAGACGAGGGAGAAGGAGAATGTGAAGTCTGGAGGGTGAATCAGAAGAAGCAGAAGCAGGAGAAGGAGAAGGTGAAGTCTGGAGGGTGAATCAGAAGAATCAGAAGAAGGAGAAGGAGAAGGTGAAGTCTGGAGGGTGAATCAGAAGAAGCAGAAGAAAGAGAAGGAGAAGGTGAAGTCTGGAGGGTGAAGCAGAAGAAGCAGAAGAAGGAGAAGGAGAAGGTGAAGACTGGAGGGTGAATCAGAAGAAGCAGAAGAAGGAGAAGGAGAAGGTGAAGTCTGGAGGGTGAATCAGAAGAAGCAGAAGAAGGAGAAGGAGAAGGTAAAGTCTGGAGGGTGAATCAGAAGAAGCAGAAGAAGGAGAAGGAGACGGTGAAGTCAGGGGGGTGAATCAGAAGAAGCAGAAGAAGGGGAAGGAGAAGAAGAAGTTAGGAGGGTGAATCAGAAGAAGCAGAAGAAGGAGAAGGAGAAGGTGAAGTCAGGGGGGTGAAGCAGAAGAAGTAGAAGAAGGAGAAGGAGAAGGTGAAGTCAGGAGGGTGAAGCAGAAGAAGCAGAAGAAGGAGAAGGAGAAGGTGAAGTCAGGGGGGTGAAGCAGAAGAAGTAGAAGAAGGAGAAGGAGAAGGTGAAGTCAGGAGGGTGAAGCAGAAGAAGCAGAAGAAGGAGAAGGAGAAGGTGAAGTCTGGAGGGCGCAGCAGAAGAAGCAGAAGAAGGAGAAGGAGAAGGTGAAGTCTGGAGGGTGAAGCAGAAGAAGCAGAAGAAGGAGAAGGAGAAGGTGAAGTCTGGAGGGCGAAGCAGAAGAAGCAGAAGAAGGAGAAGGAGAAGGTGAAGTCTGGAGGGTGAAGCAGAAGAAGCAGAAGAAGGAGAAGGAGAAGGTGAAGTCTGGAGGTTAATCAGAAGAAGTAGAAGAAGGAGAAGGAGAAGGTGGAGTCAGGAGGGTGAAGCTGGAGAAGCAGAAGAAGGAGAAGGAGAAGGTGAAGTCTGGAGGGTGAAGCAGAAGAAGCAGAAGAAGGAGAAGGAGAAGGTGAAGTCTGGAGGGTGAAGCAGAAGAAGCAGAAGAAGGAGAAGGAGATGGTGAAGTCAGGTGGGTGAATCAGAAGAAGTTGAAGAAGGAGAAGGAGAAGGTGAAGTTTGGAGGGTGAATCAGAAGAAGTAGAAGAAGGAGAAGGAGAAGGTGAAGTCTGGAGGGTGAATCAGAAGAAGCAGAAGAAGGAGAAGGAGAAGGTGAAGTCTGGAGGGTGAATCAGAAGAAGTAGAAGAAGGAGAAGGAGAAGGTGTAGTCTGGAGGGTGAATCAGATGAAGTAGACGAAGGAGAAGGAGAATGTGAAGTCTGGAGGGTGAATCAGAAGAAGCAGAAGCAGGAGAAGGAGAAGGTGAAGTCTGGAGGGTGAATCAGAAGAAGTAGAAGAAGGAGAAGGAGAAGGTGAAGTCTGGAGGGTGAATCCGAAGAAGCAGAAGAAGGAGAAGGAGAAGGTAAAGTCTGGAGGGTGAATCAGAAGAAGCAGAAGAAGGAGAAGGAGACGGTGAAGTCAGGGGGGTGAATCAGAAGAAGCAGAAGAAGGGGAAGGAGAAGAAGAAGTTAGGAGGGTGAATCAGAAGAAGCAGAAGAAGGAGAAGGAGAAGGTGAAGTCAGGGGGGTGAAGCAGAAGAAGTAGAAGAAGGAGAAGGAGAAGGTGAAGTCAGGAGGGTGAAGCAGAAGAAGCAGAAGAAGGAGAAGGAGAAGGTGAAGTCAGGGGGGTGAAACAGAAGAAGTAGAAGAAGGAGAAGGAGAAGGTGAAGTCAGGAGGGTGAAGCAGAAGAAGCAGAAGAAGGAGAAGGAGAAGGTGAAGTCTGGAGGGCGCAGCAGAAGAAGCAGAAGAAGGAGAAGGAGAAGGTGAAGACTGGAGGGTGAATCAGAAGAAGCAGAAGAAGGAGAAGGAGAAGGTGAAGTCTGGAGGGTGAATCAGAAGAAGCAGAAGAAGGAGAAGGAGAAGGTGAAGTCTGGAGGGTGAATCAGAAGAAGCAGAAGAAGGAGAAGGAGAAGGTGAAGTCAGGGGGGTGAATCAGAAGAAGCAGAAGAAGGGGAAGGAGAAGGTGAAGTCTGGAGGGTGAATCAGAAGAAGTAGAAGAAGGAGAAGGAGAAGGTGAAGTCAGGAGGGTGAAGCTGAAGAAGCAGAAGAAGGAGAAGGAGAAGGTGAAGTCTGGAGGGTGAAGCAGAAGAAGCGGAAGAAGGAGAAGGAGAAGGTGAAGTCTGGAGGATGAAGCAGAAGAAGCAGAAGAAGGAGAAGGAGAAGTTGAAGTCAGGAGGGTGAATCAGAAGAAGTAGAAGAAGGAGAAGGAGAAGGTGAAGTCCGGAGGGTGAATCAGAAGAAGTAGAAGAAGGAGAAGGAGAAGGTGAAGTCTGGAGGGTGAATCAGAAGAAGTAGAAGAAGGAGAAGAGAAGGTGAAGTCTGGAGGGTGAATCAGAAGAAGCAGAAGAAGTAGAAGGAGACAGTGAAGTCCGGAGGGAGAAGCAGAAGAAGTAGAAGAAGGAGAAGGTGAAGTCTGGAGGGTGAATCAGAAGAAATAGAAGAAGGGGAAGGAGTAGGTGAAGTTTGGAGGGTGAATCAGAAGAAGTAGAAGAAGGAGAAGGAGAAGGTGAAGTCTGGAGGGTGAATCAGAACAAGCAGAAGAAGGAGAAGGAGAAGGTGAAGTCTGGAGGGTGAATCAGAAGAAGTAGAAGAAGGTGCAGGAGAACGTGAAGTTTGGAGGGTGAATCAGAAGAAGTAGAAGAAGGAGAAGGAGAAGATGAAGTCTGGAGGGTGAATCAGAAGAAGCAGAAGAAGGAGAAGGAGAAGGTGAAGTCTGGAGGGTGAATCAGAAGAAGTAGAAGAAGGAGAAGGAGAAGGTGTAGTCTGGAGGGTGAATCAGAAGAAGTAGACGAAGGAGAAGGAGAATGTGAAGTCTGGAGGGTGAATCAGAAGAAGCAGAAGCAGGAGAAGGAGAAGGTGAAGTCTGGAGGGTGAATCAGAAGAATCAGAAGAAGGAGAAGGAGAAGGTGAAGTCTGGAGGGTGAATCAGAAGAAGCAGAAGAAAGAGAAGGAGAAGGTGAAGTCTGGAGGGTGAAGCAGAAGAAGCAGAAGAAGGAGAAGGAGAAGGTGAAGACTGGAGGGTGAATCAGAAGAAGCAGAAGAAGGAGAAGGAGAAGGTGAAGTCTGGAGGGTGAATCAGAAGAAGCAGAAGAAGGAGAAGGAGAAGTTGAAGTCTGGAGGGTGAATCAGAAGAAGCAGAAGAAGGAGAAGGAGAAGGTGAAGTCAGGGGGGTGAATCAGAAGAAGCAGAAGAAGGGGAAGGAGAAGGTGAAGTCTGGAGGGTGAATCAGAAGAAGTGGATGAAGGAGAAGGAGAAGGTGAAGTCAGGAGGGTGAAGCAGAAGAAACAGAAGAAGGAGAAGGAGAAGGTGAAGTCTGGAGGGTGAAGCAGAAGAAGCAGAAGAAGGAGAAGGACAAGGTGAAGTCTGGAGGGCGAAGCAGAAGAAGCAGAAGAAGGAGAAGGAGAAGGTGAAGTCTGGAGGGTGAAGCAGAAGAAGCAGAAGAAGGAGAAGGAGAAGTTGATGTCTGGAGGGTGAATCAGAAGAAGTAGAAGAAGGAGAAGGAGAAGGTGGAGTCAGGAGGGTGAAGCTGGAGAAGCAGAAGAAGGAGAAGGAGAAGGTGAAGTCTGGAGGGTGAAGCAGAAGAAGCAGAAGAAGGAGAAGGAGAAGGTGAAGTCTGGAGGGTGAAGCAGAAGAAGCAGAAGAAGGAGAAGGTGAAGTCAGGTGGGTGAATCAGAAGAAGTTGAAGAAGGAGAAGGAGAAGGTGAAGTCTGGAGGGTGAATCAGAAGAAGTAGAAGAAGGAGAAGGAGAAGGTGAAGTCTGGAGGGTGAATCAGAAGAAGTAGAAGAAGGAGAAGGAGAAGGTGAAGTCTGGAGGGTGAATCAGAAGAAGCAGAAGAAGGAGAAGGAGAAGGTGAAGCCTGGAGGGAGAAGCAGAAGAAGTAGAAGAAGGAGAAGGAGAAGGTGAAGTCTGGAGGGTGAATCAGAAGAAGTAGAAGAAGGAGAAGGAGAAGGTGAAGTTTGGAGGGTGAATCAGAAGAAGTAGAAGAAGGAGAAGGAGAAGGTGAAGTCTGGAGGGTGAATCAGAAGAAGCAGAAGAAGGAGAAGGAGAAGGTGAAGTCTGGAGGGTGAATCAGAAGAAGTAGAAGAAGGAGAAGGAGAAGGTGTAGTCTGGAGGGTGAATCAGAAGAAGTAGACGAAGGAGAAGGAGAATGTGAAGTCTGGAGGGTGAATCAGAAGAAGCAGAAGCAGGAGAAGGAGAAGGTGAAGTCTGGAGGGTGAATCAGAAGAAGTAGAAGAAGGAGAAGGAGAAGGTGAAGTCTGGAGGGTGAATCCGAAGAAGCAGAAGAAGGAGAAGGAGAAGGTGAAGTCTGGAGGGTGAAGCAGAAGAAGCAGAAGAAGGAGAAGGAGAAGGTGAAGTCTGGAGGGTGAATCAGAAGAAGCAGAAGAAGGAGAAGGAGAAGGTGAAGTCTGGAGGGTGAATCAGAAGAAGCAGAAGAAGTAGAAGGAGAAGGTGAAGTCTGGAGGGTGAATCAGAAGAAGTAGAAGAAGGAGAAGGAGAAGGTGAAGTCTGGAGGGTGATTCAGAAGAAGCAGAAGAAGGAGAAGGAGAAGGTGAAGTCAGGCGGGTGAATCAGAAGAAGCAGAAGAAGGAGAAGGAGAAGGTGTAGTCTGGAGGGTGAATCAGAAGAAGTAGACGAGGGAGAAGGAGAATGTGAAGTCTGGAGGGTGAATCAGAAGAAGCAGAAGCAGGAGAAGGAGAAGGTGAAGTCTGGAGGGTGAATCAGAAGAATCAGAAGAAGGAGAAGGAGAAGGTGAAGTCTGGAGGGTGAATCAGAAGAAGCAGAAGAAAGAGAAGGAGAAGGTGAAGTCTGGAGGGTGAAGCAGAAGAAGCAGAAGAAGGAGAAGGAGAAGGTGAAGACTGGAGGGTGAATCAGAAGAAGCAGAAGAAGGAGAAGGAGAAGGTGAAGTCTGGAGGGTGAATCAGAAGAAGCAGAAGAAGGAGAAGGAGAAGGTAAAGTCTGGAGGGTGAATCAGAAGAAGCAGAAGAAGGAGAAGGAGACGGTGAAGTCAGGGGGGTGAATCAGAAGAAGCAGAAGAAGGGGAAGGAGAAGAAGAAGTTAGGAGGGTGAATCAGAAGAAGCAGAAGAAGGAGAAGGAGAAGGTGAAGTCAGGGGGGTGAAGCAGAAGAAGTAGAAGAAGGAGAAGGAGAAGGTGAAGTCAGGAGGGTGAAGCAGAAGAAGCAGAAGAAGGAGAAGGAGAAGGTGAAGTCAGGGGGGTGAAGCAGAAGAAGTAGAAGAAGGAGAAGGAGAAGGTGAAGTCAGGAGGGTGAAGCAGAAGAAGCAGAAGAAGGAGAAGGAGAAGGTGAAGTCTGGAGGGCGCAGCAGAAGAAGCAGAAGAAGGAGAAGGAGAAGGTGAAGTCTGGAGGGTGAAGCAGAAGAAGCAGAAGAAGGAGAAGGAGAAGGTGAAGTCTGGAGGGCGAAGCAGAAGAAGCAGAAGAAGGAGAAGGAGAAGGTGAAGTCTGGAGGGTGAAGCAGAAGAAGCAGAAGAAGGAGAAGGAGAAGGTGAAGTCTGGAGGTTAATCAGAAGAAGTAGAAGAAGGAGAAGGAGAAGGTGGAGTCAGGAGGGTGAAGCTGGAGAAGCAGAAGAAGGAGAAGGAGAAGGTGAAGTCTGGAGGGTGAAGCAGAAGAAGCAGAAGAAGGAGAAGGAGAAGGTGAAGTCTGGAGGGTGAATCAGAAGAAGTAGAAGAAGGAGAAGGAGAAGGTGAAGTCTGGAGGGTGAATCAGAAGAAGTAGAAGAAGGAGAAGGAGAAGGTGAAGTCTGGAGGGTGAATCAGAAGAAGTAGAAGAAGGAGAAGGAGAAGGTGAAGTCTGGAGGGTGAATCAGAAGAAGCAGAAGAAGGAGAAGGAGAAGGTGAAGCCTGGAGGGAGAAGCAGAAGAAGTAGAAGAAGGAGAAGGAGAAGGTGAAGTCTGGAGGGTGAATCAGAAGAAGTAGAAGAAGGAGAAGGAGAAGGTGAAGTTTGGAGGGTGAATCAGAAGAAGTAGAAGAAGGAGAAGGAGAAGGTGAAGTCTGGAGGGTGAATCAGAAGAAGCAGAAGAAGGAGAAGGAGAAGGTGAAGTCTGGAGGGTGAATCAGAAGAAGTAGAAGAAGGAGAAGGAGAAGGTGTAGTCTGGAGGGTGAATCAGAAGAAGTAGACGAAGGAGAAGGAGAATGTGAAGTCTGGAGGGTGAATCAGAAGAAGCAGAAGCAGGAGAAGGAGAAGGTGAAGTCTGGAGGGTGAATCAGAAGAAGTAGAAGAAGGAGAAGGAGAAGGTGAAGTCTGGAGGGTGAATCCGAAGAAGCAGAAGAAGGAGAAGGAGAAGGTGAAGTCTGGAGGGTGAAGCAGAAGAAGCAGAAGAAGGAGAAGGAGAAGGTGAAGTCTGGAGGGTGAATCAGAAGAAGCAGAAGAAGGAGAAGGAGAAGGTGAAGTCTGGAGGGTGAATCAGAAGAAGCAGAAGAAGTAGAAGGAGAAGGTGAAGTCTGGAGGGTGAATCAGAAGAAGTAGAAGAAGGAGAAGGAGAAGGTGAAGTCTGGAGGGTGATTCAGAAGAAGCAGAAGAAGGAGAAGGAGAAGGTGAAGTCAGGCGGGTGAATCAGAAGAAGCAGAAGAAGGAGAAGGAGAAGGTGTAGTCTGGAGGGTGAATCAGAAGAAGTAGACGAGGGAGAAGGAGAATGTGAAGTCTGGAGGGTGAATCAGAAGAAGCAGAAGCAGGAGAAGGAGAAGGTGAAGTCTGGAGGGTGAATCAGAAGAATCAGAAGAAGGAGAAGGAGAAGGTGAAGTCTGGAGGGTGAATCAGAAGAAGCAGAAGAAAGAGAAGGAGAAGGTGAAGTCTGGAGGGTGAAGCAGAAGAAGCAGAAGAAGGAGAAGGAGAAGGTGAAGACTGGAGGGTGAATCAGAAGAAGCAGAAGAAGGAGAAGGAGAAGGTGAAGTCTGGAGGGTGAATCAGAAGAAGCAGAAGAAGGAGAAGGAGAAGGTAAAGTCTGGAGGGTGAATCAGAAGAAGCAGAAGAAGGAGAAGGAGACGGTGAAGTCAGGGGGGTGAATCAGAAGAAGCAGAAGAAGGGGAAGGAGAAGAAGAAGTTAGGAGGGTGAATCAGAAGAAGCAGAAGAAGGAGAAGGAGAAGGTGAAGTCAGGGGGGTGAAGCAGAAGAAGTAGAAGAAGGAGAAGGAGAAGGTGAAGTCAGGAGGGTGAAGCAGAAGAAGCAGAAGAAGGAGAAGGAGAAGGTGAAGTCAGGGGGGTGAAGCAGAAGAAGTAGAAGAAGGAGAAGGAGAAGGTGAAGTCAGGAGGGTGAAGCAGAAGAAGCAGAAGAAGGAGAAGGAGAAGGTGAAGTCTGGAGGGCGCAGCAGAAGAAGCAGAAGAAGGAGAAGGAGAAGGTGAAGTCTGGAGGGTGAAGCAGAAGAAGCAGAAGAAGGAGAAGGAGAAGGTGAAGTCTGGAGGGCGAAGCAGAAGAAGCAGAAGAAGGAGAAGGAGAAGGTGAAGTCTGGAGGGTGAAGCAGAAGAAGCAGAAGAAGGAGAAGGAGAAGGTGAAGTCTGGAGGTTAATCAGAAGAAGTAGAAGAAGGAGAAGGAGAAGGTGGAGTCAGGAGGGTGAAGCTGGAGAAGCAGAAGAAGGAGAAGGAGAAGGTGAAGTCTGGAGGGTGAAGCAGAAGAAGCAGAAGAAGGAGAAGGAGAAGGTGAAGTCTGGAGGGTGAAGCAGAAGAAGCAGAAGAAGGAGAAGGAGATGGTGAAGTCAGGTGGGTGAATCAGAAGAAGTTGAAGAAGGAGAAGGAGAAGGTGAAGTTTGGAGGGTGAATCAGAAGAAGTAGAAGAAGGAGAAGGAGAAGGTGAAGTCTGGAGGGTGAATCAGAAGAAGCAGAAGAAGGAGAAGGAGAAGGTGAAGTCTGGAGGGTGAATCAGAAGAAGTAGAAGAAGGAGAAGGAGAAGGTGTAGTCTGGAGGGTGAATCAGATGAAGTAGACGAAGGAGAAGGAGAATGTGAAGTCTGGAGGGTGAATCAGAAGAAGCAGAAGCAGGAGAAGGAGAAGGTGAAGTCTGGAGGGTGAATCAGAAGAAGTAGAAGAAGGAGAAGGAGAAGGTGAAGTCTGGAGGGTGAATCCGAAGAAGCAGAAGAAGGAGAAGGAGAAGGTGAAGTCTGGAGGGTGAAGCAGAAGAAGCAGAAGAAGGAGAAGGAGAAGGTGAAGTCTGGAGGGTGAATCAGAAGAAGCAGAAGAAGGAGAAGGAGAAGGTGAAGTCTGGAGGGTGAATCAGAAGGAGCAGAAGAAGTAGAAGGAGAAGGTGAAGTCTGGAGGGTGAATCAGAAGAAGTAGAAGAAGGAGAAGGAGAAGGTGAAGTCTGGAGGGTGATTCAGAAGAAGCAGAAGAAGGAGAAGGAGAAGGTGAAGTCAGGCGGGTGAATCAGAAGAAGCAGAAGAAGGAGAAGGAGAAGGTGTAGTCTGGAGGGTGAATCAGAAGAAGTAGACGAAGGAGAAGGAGAATGTGAAGTCTGGAGGGTGAATCAGAAGAAGAAGAAGCAGGAGAAGGAGAAGGTGAAGTCTGGCGGGTGAATCAGAAGAATCAGAAGAAGGAGAAGGAGAAGGTGAAGTCTGGAGGGTGAATCAGAAGAAGCAGAAGAAAGAGAAGGAGAAGGTGAAGTCTGGAGGGTGAAGCAGAAGAAGCAGAAGAAGGAGAAGGAGAAGGTGAAGACTGGAGGGTGAATCAGAAGAAGCAGAAGAAGGAGAAGGAGAAGGTGAAGTCTGGAGGGTGAATCAGAAGAAGCAGAAGAAGGAGAAGGAGAAGGTAAAGTCTGGAGGGTGAATCAGAAGAAGCAGAAGAAGGAGAAGGAGACGGTGAAGTCAGGGGGGTGAATCAGAAGAAGCAGAAGAAGGGGAAGGAGAAGATGAAGTTAGGAGGGTGAATCAGAAGAAGCAGAAGAAGGAGAAGGAGAAGGTGAAGTCAGGGGGGTGAAGCAGAAGAAGTAGAAGAAGGAGAAGGAGAAGGTGAAGTCAGGAGGGTGAAGCAGAAGAAGCAGAAGAAGGAGAAGGAGAAGGTGAAGTCTGGAGGGCGCAGCAGAAGAAGCAGAAGAAGGAGAAGGAGAAGGTGAAGTCTGGAGGGTGAATCAGAAGAAGTAGAAGAAGGAGAAGGAGAAGGTGAAGTCAGGAGGGTGAAGCAGAAGAAGTAGAAGAAGGAGAAGGAGAAGGTGAAGTCAGGAGGGTGAAGCAGAAGAAGCAGAAGAAGGAGAAGGAGAAGGTGAAGTCTGGAGGGCGCAGCAGAAGAAGCAGAAGAAGGAGAAGGAGAAGGTGAAGTCTGGAGGGTGAAGCAGAAAAGGCAGAAGAAGGAGAAGGAGAAGGTGAAGTCTGGAGGGTGAATCAGAAGAAGTGGATGAAGGAGAAGGAGAAGGTGAAGTCAGGAGGGTGAAGCAGAAGAAACAGAAGAAGGAGAAGGAGAAGGTGAAGTCTGGAGGGTGAAGCAGAAGAAGCAGAAGAAGGAGAAGGAGAAGGTGAAGTCTGGAGGGCGAAGCAGAAGAAGCAGAAGAAGGAGAAGGAGAAGGTGAAGTCTGGAGGGTGAAGCAGAAGAAGCAGAAGAAGGAGAAGGAGAAGTTGAAGTCTGGAGGGTGAATCAGAAGAAGTAGAAGAAGGAGAAGGAGAAGGTGAAGTCAGGAGGGTGAAGCTGAAGAAGCAGAAGAAGGAGAAGGAGAAGGTGAAGTCTGGAGGGTGAAGCAGAAGAAGCAGAAGAAGGAGAAGGAGAAGGTGAAGTCTGGAGGGTGAAGCAGAAGAAGCAGAAGAAGGAGAAGGAGAAGATGAAGTCAGGTGGGTGAATCAGAAGAAGTTGAAGAAGGAGAAGGAGAAGGTGGAGTCTGGAGGGTGAATCAGAAGAAGTAGAAGAAGGAGAAGGAGAAGGTGAAGTCTGGAGGGTGAATCAGATGAAGTAGAAGAAGGAGAAGGAGAAGGTGAAGTCTGGAGGGTGAATCAGAAGAAGCAGAAGAAGGAGAAGGAGAAGGTGAAGCCTGGAGGGAGAAGCAGAAGAAGTAGAAGAAGGAGAAGGAGAAGGTGAAGACTGGAGGGTGAATCAGAAGAAGTAGAAGAAGGAGAAGGAGAAGGTGAAGTTTGGAGGGTGAATCAGAAGAAGTAGAAGAAGGAGAAGGAGAAGGTGAAGTCTGGAGGGTGAATCAGAAGAACCAGAAGAAGGAAAAGGAGAAGGTGAAGTCTGGAGGGTGAATCAGAAGAAGTAGAAGAAGGAGAAGGAGAAGGTGTAGTCTGGAGGGTGAATCAGAAGAAGTAGACGAAGGAGAAGGAGAATGTGAAGTCTGGAGGGTGAATCAGAAGAAGCAGAAGCAGGAGAAGGAGAAGGTGAAGTCTGGAGGGTGAATCAGAAGAAGTAGAAGAAGGAGAAGGAGAAGGTGAAGTCTGGAGGGTGAATCCGAAGAAGCAGAAGAAGGAGAAGGAGAAGGTGAAGTCTGGAGGGTGAAGCAGAAGAAGCAGAAGAAGGAGAAGGAGAAGGTGAAGTCTGGAGGGTGAATCAGAAGAAGCAGAAGAAGGAGAAGGTGAAGTCTGGAGGGTGAATCAGAAGAAGCAGAAGAAGTAGAAGGAGAAGGTGAAGTCTGGAGGGTGAATCAGAAGAAGTAGAAGAAGGAGAAGGAGAAGGTGAAGTCTGGAGGGTGATTCAGAAGAAGCAGAAGAAGGAGAAGGAGAAGGTGAAGTCAGGAGGGTGAATCAGAAGAAGCAGAAGAAGGAGAAGGAGAAGGTGAAGTCTGGAGGGTGAATCAGAAGAAGTAGAAGAAGGAGAAGGAGAAGGTGAAGTCCGGAGGGTGAATCAGAAGAAGTAGAAGAAGGAGAAGGAGAAGGTGAAGTCTGGAGGGTGAATCAGAAGAAGTAGAAGAAGGAGAAGAGAAGGTGAAGTCTGGAGGGTGAATCAGAAGAAGCAGAAGAAGTAGAAGGAGACAGTGAAGTCCGGAGGGAGAAGCAGAAGAAGTAGAAGAAGGAGAAGGTGAAGTCTGGAGGGTGAATCAGAAGAAATAGAAGAAGGGGAAGGAGTAGGTGAAGTTTGGAGGGTGAATCAGAAGAAGTAGAAGAAGGAGAAGGAGAAGGTGAAGTCTGGAGGGTGAATCAGAACAAGCAGAAGAAGGAGAAGGAGAAGGTGAAGTCTGGAGGGTGAATCAGAAGAAGTAGAAGAAGGTGCAGGAGAACGTGAAGTTTGGAGGGTGAATCAGAAGAAGTAGAAGAAGGAGAAGGAGAAGATGAAGTCTGGAGGGTGAATCAGAAGAAGCAGAAGAAGGAGAAGGAGAAGGTGAAGTCTGGAGGGTGAATCAGAAGAAGTAGAAGAAGGAGAAGGAGAAGGTGTAGTCTGGAGGGTGAATCAGAAGAAGTAGACGAAGGAGAAGGAGAATGTGAAGTCTGGAGGGTGAATCAGAAGAAGCAGAAGCAGGAGAAGGAGAAGGTGAAGTCTGGAGGGTGAATCAGAAGAATCAGAAGAAGGAGAAGGAGAAGGTGAAGTCTGGAGGGTGAATCAGAAGAAGCAGAAGAAAGAGAAGGAGAAGGTGAAGTCTGGAGGGTGAAGCAGAAGAAGCAGAAGAAGGAGAAGGAGAAGGTGAAGACTGGAGGGTGAATCAGAAGAAGCAGAAGAAGGAGAAGGAGAAGGTGAAGTCTGGAGGGTGAATCAGAAGAAGCAGAAGAAGGAGAAGGAGAAGTTGAAGTCTGGAGGGTGAATCAGAAGAAGCAGAAGAAGGAGAAGGAGAAGGTGAAGTCAGGGGGGTGAATCAGAAGAAGCAGAAGAAGGGGAAGGAGAAGGTGAAGTCTGGAGGGTGAATCAGAAGAAGTGGATGAAGGAGAAGGAGAAGGTGAAGTCAGGAGGGTGAAGCAGAAGAAACAGAAGAAGGAGAAGGAGAAGGTGAAGTCTGGAGGGTGAAGCAGAAGAAGCAGAAGAAGGAGAAGGACAAGGTGAAGTCTGGAGGGCGAAGCAGAAGAAGCAGAAGAAGGAGAAGGAGAAGGTGAAGTCTGGAGGGTGAAGCAGAAGAAGCAGAAGAAGGAGAAGGAGAAGTTGAAGTCTGGAGGGTGAATCAGAAGAAGTAGAAGAAGGAGAAGGAGAAGGTGGAGTCAGGAGGGTGAAGCTGGAGAAGCAGAAGAAGGAGAAGGAGAAGGTGAAGTCTGGAGGGTGAAGCAGAAGAAGCAGAAGAAGGAGAAGGAGAAGGTGAAGTCTGGAGGGTGAAGCAGAAGAAGCAGAAGAAGGAGAAGGTGAAGTCAGGTGGGTGAATCAGAAGAAGTTGAAGAAGGAGAAGGAGAAGGTGAAGTCTGGAGGGTGAATCAGAAGAAGTAGAAGAAGGAGAAGGAGAAGGTGAAGTCTGGAGGGTGAATCAGAAGAAGTAGAAGAAGGAGAAGGAGAAGGTGAAGTCTGGAGGGTGAATCAGAAGAAGCAGAAGAAGGAGAAGGAGAAGGTGAAGCCTGGAGGGAGAAGCAGAAGAAGTAGAAGAAGGAGAAGGAGAAGGTGAAGTCTGGAGGGTGAATCAGAAGAAGTAGAAGAAGGAGAAGGAGAAGGTGAAGTTTGGAGGGTGAATCAGAAGAAGTAGAAGAAGGAGAAGGAGAAGGTGAAGTCTGGAGGGTGAATCAGAAGAAGCAGAAGAAGGAGAAGGAGAAGGTGAAGTCTGGAGGGTGAATCAGAAGAAGTAGAAGAAGGAGAAGGAGAAGGTGTAGTCTGGAGGGTGAATCAGAAGAAGTAGACGAAGGAGAAGGAGAATGTGAAGTCTGGAGGGTGAATCAGAAGAAGCAGAAGCAGGAGAAGGAGAAGGTGAAGTCTGGAGGGTGAATCAGAAGAAGTAGAAGAAGGAGAAGGAGAAGGTGAAGTCTGGAGGGTGAATCCGAAGAAGCAGAAGAAGGAGAAGGAGAAGGTGAAGTCTGGAGGGTGAAGCAGAAGAAGCAGAAGAAGGAGAAGGAGAAGGTGAAGTCTGGAGGGTGAATCAGAAGAAGCAGAAGAAGGAGAAGGAGAAGGTGAAGTCTGGAGGGTGAATCAGAAGAAGCAGAAGAAGTAGAAGGAGAAGGTGAAGTCTGGAGGGTGAATCAGAAGAAGTAGAAGAAGGAGAAGGAGAAGGTGAAGTCTGGAGGGTGATTCAGAAGAAGCAGAAGAAGGAGAAGGAGAAGGTGAAGTCAGGCGGGTGAATCAGAAGAAGCAGAAGAAGGAGAAGGAGAAGGTGTAGTCTGGAGGGTGAATCAGAAGAAGTAGACGAGGGAGAAGGAGAATGTGAAGTCTGGAGGGTGAATCAGAAGAAGCAGAAGCAGGAGAAGGAGAAGGTGAAGTCTGGAGGGTGAATCAGAAGAATCAGAAGAAGGAGAAGGAGAAGGTGAAGTCTGGAGGGTGAATCAGAAGAAGCAGAAGAAAGAGAAGGAGAAGGTGAAGTCTGGAGGGTGAAGCAGAAGAAGCAGAAGAAGGAGAAGGAGAAGGTGAAGACTGGAGGGTGAATCAGAAGAAGCAGAAGAAGGAGAAGGAGAAGGTGAAGTCTGGAGGGTGAATCAGAAGAAGCAGAAGAAGGAGAAGGAGAAGGTAAAGTCTGGAGGGTGAATCAGAAGAAGCAGAAGAAGGAGAAGGAGACGGTGAAGTCAGGGGGGTGAATCAGAAGAAGCAGAAGAAGGGGAAGGAGAAGAAGAAGTTAGGAGGGTGAATCAGAAGAAGCAGAAGAAGGAGAAGGAGAAGGTGAAGTCAGGGGGGTGAAGCAGAAGAAGTAGAAGAAGGAGAAGGAGAAGGTGAAGTCAGGAGGGTGAAGCAGAAGAAGCAGAAGAAGGAGAAGGAGAAGGTGAAGTCAGGGGGGTGAAGCAGAAGAAGTAGAAGAAGGAGAAGGAGAAGGTGAAGTCAGGAGGGTGAAGCAGAAGAAGCAGAAGAAGGAGAAGGAGAAGGTGAAGTCTGGAGGGCGCAGCAGAAGAAGCAGAAGAAGGAGAAGGAGAAGGTGAAGTCTGGAGGGTGAAGCAGAAGAAGCAGAAGAAGGAGAAGGAGAAGGTGAAGTCTGGAGGGCGAAGCAGAAGAAGCAGAAGAAGGAGAAGGAGAAGGTGAAGTCTGGAGGGTGAAGCAGAAGAAGCAGAAGAAGGAGAAGGAGAAGGTGAAGTCTGGAGGTTAATCAGAAGAAGTAGAAGAAGGAGAAGGAGAAGGTGGAGTCAGGAGGGTGAAGCTGGAGAAGCAGAAGAAGGAGAAGGAGAAGGTGAAGTCTGGAGGGTGAAGCAGAAGAAGCAGAAGAAGGAGAAGGAGAAGGTGAAGTCTGGAGGGTGAAGCAGAAGAAGCAGAAGAAGGAGAAGGAGAAGGTGAAGTCAGGTGGGTGAATCAGAAGAAGTTGAAGAAGGAGAAGGAGAAGGTGAAGTCTGGAGGGTGAATCAGAAGAAGTAGAAGAAGGAGAAGGAGAAGGTGAAGTCTGGAGGGTGAATCAGAAGAAGTAGAAGAAGGAGAAGGAGAAGGTGAAGTCTGGAGGGTGAATCAGAAGAAGCAGAAGAAGGAGAAGGAGAAGGTGAAGCCTGGAGGGAGAAGCAGAAGAAGTAGAAGAAGGAGAAGGAGAAGGTGAAGTCTGGAGGGTGAATCAGAAGAAGTAGAAGAAGGAGAAGGAGAAGGTGAAGTTTGGAGGGTGAATCAGAAGAAGTAGAAGAAGGAGAAGGAGAAGGTGAAGTCTGGAGGGTGAATCAGAAGAAGCAGAAGAAGGAGAAGGAGAAGGTGAAGTCTGGAGGGTGAATCAGAAGAAGTAGAAGAAGGAGAAGGAGAAGGTGTAGTCTGGAGGGTGAATCAGATGAAGTAGACGAAGGAGAAGGAGAATGTGAAGTCTGGAGGGTGAATCAGAAGAAGCAGAAGCAGGAGAAGGAGAAGGTGAAGTCTGGAGGGTGAATCAGAAGAAGTAGAAGAAGGAGAAGGAGAAGGTGAAGTCTGGAGGGTGAATCCGAAGAAGCAGAAGAAGGAGAAGGAGAAGGTGAAGTCTGGAGGGTGAAGCAGAAGAAGCAGAAGAAGGAGAAGGAGAAGGTGAAGTCTGGAGGGTGAATCAGAAGAAGCAGAAGAAGGAGAAGGAGAAGGTGAAGTCTGGAGGGTGAATCAGAAGGAGCAGAAGAAGTAGAAGGAGAAGGTGAAGTCTGGAGGGTGAATCAGAAGAAGTAGAAGAAGGAGAAGGAGAAGGTGAAGTCTGGAGGGTGATTCAGAAGAAGCAGAAGAAGGAGAAGGAGAAGGTGAAGTCAGGCGGGTGAATCAGAAGAAGCAGAAGAAGGAGAAGGAGAAGGTGTAGTCTGGAGGGTGAATCAGAAGAAGTAGACGAAGGAGAAGGAGAATGTGAAGTCTGGAGGGTGAATCAGAAGAAGAAGAAGCAGGAGAAGGAGAAGGTGAAGTCTGGCGGGTGAATCAGAAGAATCAGAAGAAGGAGAAGGAGAAGGTGAAGTCTGGAGGGTGAATCAGAAGAAGCAGAAGAAAGAGAAGGAGAAGGTGAAGTCTGGAGGGTGAAGCAGAAGAAGCAGAAGAAGGAGAAGGAGAAGGTGAAGACTGGAGGGTGAATCAGAAGAAGCAGAAGAAGGAGAAGGAGAAGGTGAAGTCTGGAGGGTGAATCAGAAGAAGCAGAAGAAGGAGAAGGAGAAGGTAAAGTCTGGAGGGTGAATCAGAAGAAGCAGAAGAAGGAGAAGGAGACGGTGAAGTCAGGGGGGTGAATCAGAAGAAGCAGAAGAAGGGGAAGGAGAAGATGAAGTTAGGAGGGTGAATCAGAAGAAGCAGAAGAAGGAGAAGGAGAAGGTGAAGTCAGGGGGGTGAAGCAGAAGAAGTAGAAGAAGGAGAAGGAGAAGGTGAAGTCAGGAGGGTGAAGCAGAAGAAGCAGAAGAAGGAGAAGGAGAAGGTGAAGTCTGGAGGGCGCAGCAGAAGAAGCAGAAGAAGGAGAAGGAGAAGGTGAAGTCTGGAGGGTGAATCAGAAGAAGTAGAAGAAGGAGAAGGAGAAGGTGAAGTCAGGAGGGTGAAGCAGAAGAAGTAGAAGAAGGAGAAGGAGAAGGTGAAGTCAGGAGGGTGAAGCAGAAGAAGCAGAAGAAGGAGAAGGAGAAGGTGAAGTCTGGAGGGCGCAGCAGAAGAAGCAGAAGAAGGAGAAGGAGAAGGTGAAGTCTGGAGGGTGAAGCAGAAGAAGCAGAAGAAGGAGAAGGAGAAGGTGAAGTCTGGAGGGTGAATCAGAAGAAGTGGATGAAGGAGAAGGAGAAGGTGAAGTCAGGAGGGTGAAGCAGAAGAAACAGAAGAAGGAGAAGGAGAAGGTGAAGTCTGGAGGGTGAAGCAGAAGAAGCAGAAGAAGGAGAAGGAGAAGGTGAAGTCTGGAGGGCGAAGCAGAAGAAGCAGAAGAAGGAGAAGGAGAAGGTGAAGTCTGGAGGGTGAAGCAGAAGAAGCAGAAGAAGGAGAAGGAGAAGTTGAAGTCTGGAGGGTGAATCAGAAGAAGTAGAAGAAGGAGAAGGAGAAGGTGAAGTCAGGAGGGTGAAGCTGAAGAAGCAGAAGAAGGAGAAGGAGAAGGTGAAGTCTGGAGGGTGAAGCAGAAGAAGCAGAAGAAGGAGAAGGAGAAGGTGAAGTCTGGAGGGTGAAGCAGAAGAAGCAGAAGAAGGAGAAGGAGAAGATGAAGTCAGGTGGGTGAATCAGAAGAAGTTGAAGAAGGAGAAGGAGAAGGTGGAGTCTGGAGGGTGAATCAGAAGAAGTAGAAGAAGGAGAAGGAGAAGGTGAAGTCTGGAGGGTGAATCAGATGAAGTAGAAGAAGGAGAAGGAGAAGGTGAAGTCTGGAGGGTGAATCAGAAGAAGCAGAAGAAGGAGAAGGAGAAGGTGAAGCCTGGAGGGAGAAGCAGAAGAAGTAGAAGAAGGAGAAGGAGAAGGTGAAGACTGGAGGGTGAATCAGAAGAAGTAGAAGAAGGAGAAGGAGAAGGTGAAGTTTGGAGGGTGAATCAGAAGAAGTAGAAGAAGGAGAAGGAGAAGGTGAAGTCTGGAGGGTGAATCAGAAGAACCAGAAGAAGGAAAAGGAGAAGGTGAAGTCTGGAGGGTGAATCAGAAGAAGTAGAAGAAGGAGAAGGAGAAGGTGTAGTCTGGAGGGTGAATCAGAAGAAGTAGACGAAGGAGAAGGAGAATGTGAAGTCTGGAGGGTGAATCAGAAGAAGCAGAAGCAGGAGAAGGAGAAGGTGAAGTCTGGAGGGTGAATCAGAAGAAGTAGAAGAAGGAGAAGGAGAAGGTGAAGTCTGGAGGGTGAATCCGAAGAAGCAGAAGAAGGAGAAGGAGAAGGTGAAGTCTGGAGGGTGAAGCAGAAGAAGCAGAAGAAGGAGAAGGAGAAGGTGAAGTCTGGAGGGTGAATCAGAAGAAGCAGAAGAAGGAGAAGGAGAAGGTGAAGTCTGGAGGGTGAATCAGAAGAAGCAGAAGAAGTAGAAGGAGAAGGTGAAGTCTGGAGGGTGAATCAGAAGAAGTAGAAGAAGGAGAAGGAGAAGGTGAAGTCTGGAGGGTGATTCAGAAGAAGCAGAAGAAGGAGAAGGAGAAGGTGAAGTCAGGAGGGTGAATCAGAAGAAGCAGAAGAAGGAGAAGGAGAAGGTGAAGTCTGGAGGGTGAATCAGAAGAAGCAGAAGAAGGAGAAGGAGAAGGTGAAGACTGGAGGGTGAATCAGAAGAAGTAGAAGATGGAGAAGGAGAAGGTGAAGTCTGGAGGGTGAATCAGAAGAAGTATAAGAAGGAGAAGGAGAAGGTGAAGTCTGGAGGGTGAATCAGAAGAAGTATAAGAAGGAGAAGGAGAAGGTGAAGTCTGGAGGGTGAATCAGAAGAAGTAGAAGAAGGAGAAGGAGAAAGTGAAGTCAGGAGGGTGAAGCAGAAGAAGCAGAAGAAGGAGAAGGAGAAGGTGAAGTCTGGAGGGTGAAGCAGAAGAAGCAGAAGAAGGAGAAGGAGAAGGTGTAGTCTGGAGGGTGAAGCAGAAGAAGCAGAAGAAGGAGAAGGAGAAGGTGAAGTCTGGAGGGAGAAGCAGAAGAAGTAGAAGAATGAGAAGGAGAAGGTGAAGTCTGGAGGGTGAATCAGAAGAAGTATAAGAAGGAGAAGGAGAAGGTGAAGTCTGGAGGGTGAATCAGAAGAAGTAGAAGAAGGAGAAGGAGAAAGTGAAGTCAGGAGGGTGAAGCAGAAGAAGCAGAAGAAGGAGAAGGAGAAGGTGAAGTCTGGAGGGTGAAGCAGAAGAAGCAGAAGAAGGAGAAGGAGAAGGTGTAGTCTGGAGGGTGAAGCAGAAGAAGCAGAAGAAGGAGAAGGAGAAGGTGAAGTCTGGAGGGAGAAGCAGAAGAAGTAGAAGAATGAGAAGGAGAAGGTGAAGTCTGGAGGGTGAATCAGAAGAAGTAGAAGAAGGAGAAGGAGAAGGTGAAGTTTGGAGGGTGAATCAGAAGAAGCAGAAGAAGGAGAAGGAGAAGGTGAAGTCTGGAGGGTGAATCAGAAGAAGTAGAAGAAGGAGAAGGTGAAGTCTGGAGGGTGAATCAGAAGAAGCAGAAGAAGGAGATGGAGAAGGTGAAGTCTGGAGGGAGAAGCAGAAGAAGTAGAAGAAGGAGAAGGAGAAGGTGAAGTCTGGAGGGTGAATCAGAAGAAGTAGAAGAAGGAGAAGGAGAAGGTGAAGTTTGGACGGTGAATCAGAAGAAGTAGAAGAAGGAGAAGTCAGGAGGGTGAATCAGAAGAAGTAGAAGAAGGAGAAGGAGAAGGTGAAGTCTGGAGGGTGAAGCAGAAGAAGTAGAAGAAGGAGAACGAGAAGGTGAATCAGGAGGGTGAATCAGAAGAAGTAGAAGAAGGAGAAGGAGAAGGTGAAGTCAGGAGGGTGAATCAGAAGAAGCAGAAGAAGGAGAAGTAGAAGGTGAAGTCTGGAGGGTGAATCAGAAGAATCAGAAGAAGGAGAAGGAGAAGGTGAAGTCTGGAGGGTGAATCAGAAGAAGCAGAAGAAAGAGAAGGAGAAGGTGAAGTCTGGAGGGTGAAGCAGAAGAAGCAGAAGAAGGAGAAGGAGAAGGTGAAGACTGGAGGGTGAATCAGAAGAAGCAGAAGAAAGAGAAGGAGAAGGTGAAGTCTGGAGGGTGAATCAGAAGAAGCAGAAGAAGGAGAAGGAGAAGGTGAAGTCTGGAGGGTGAATCAGAAGAAGCGGAAGAAGGAGAAGGAGAAGGTGAAGTCAGGAGGGTGAATCAGAAGAAGCAGAAGAAGGAGAAGGAGAAGGTGAAGTTAGGAGGTTGAATCAGAAGAAGCAGAAGAAGGAGAAGGAGAAGGTGAAGTCAGGGGGGTGAAGCAGAAGAAGTAGAAGAAGTAGAAGGAGAAGGTGAAGTCGGGAGGGTGAAGCAGAAGAAGCAGAAGAAGGAGAAGGAAAAGGTGAAGTCTGGAGGGCGCAGCAGAAGAAGCAGAAGAAGGAGAAGGAGAAGGTGAAGTCTGGAGGGTGAAGCAGAAGAAGCAGAAGAAGGAGAAGGAGAAGTTGAAGTCTGGAGGGTGAATCAGAAGAAGTGGATGAAGGAGAAGGAGAAGGTGAAGTCAGGAGCGTGAAGCAGAAGAAGCAGAAGAAGGAGAAGGAGAAGGTGAAGTCTGGAGGGTGAAGCAGAAGAAGCAGAAGAAGGAGAAGGAGAAGGTGAAGTCTGGAGGGCGAAGCAGAAGAAGCAGAAGAAGGAGAAGGAGAAGGTGAAGTCTGGAGGGTGAAGCAGAAGAAGCAGAAGAAGGAGAAGGAGAAGGTGAAGTCTGGAGGGTGAATCAGAAGAAGTAGAAGAAGGAGAAGGTGAAGGTGAAGTTAGGAGGGTGAATCAGAAGAAGCAGAAGAAGGAGAAGGAGAAGGTGAAGTCAGGGGGGTGAAGCAGAAGAAGTAGAAGAAGGAGAAGGAGAAGGTGAAGTCAGGAGGGTGAAGCAGAAGAAGCAGAAGAAGGAGAAGGAGAAGGTGAAGTCTGGAGGGCGCTGCAGAAGAAGCAGAAGAAGGAGAAGGAGAAGGTGAAGTCTGGAGGGTGAAGCAGAAGAAGCAGAAGAAGGAGAAGGAGAAGGTGAAGTCTGGAGGGCGAAGCAGAAGAAGCAGAAGAAGGAGAAGGAGAAGGTGAAGTCTGGAGGGTGAAGCAGAAGAAGCAGAAGAAGGAGAAGGAGAAGGTGAAGTCTGGAGGGTGAATCAGAAGAAGTAGAAGAAGGAGAAGGAGAAGGTGAAGTCAGGAGGGTGAAGCTGAAGAAGCAGAAGAAGGAGAAGGAGAAGGTGAAGTCTGGAGGGTGAAGCAGAAGAAGCGGAAGAAGGAGAAGGAGAAGGTGAAGTCTGGAGGATGAAGCAGATTAAGCAGAAGAAGGAGAAGGAGAAGTTGAAGTCAGGAGGGTGAATCAGAAGAAGTAGAAGAAGGAGAAGGAGAAGGTGAAGTCTGGAGGGTGAATCAGAAGAAGTAGAAGAAGGAGAAGGAGAAGGTGAAGTCTGGAGGGTGAATCAGAAGAAGTAGAAGAAGGAGAAGAGAAGGTGAAGTCTGGAGGGTGAATCAGAAGAAGCAGAAGAAGGAGAAGGAGACGGTGAAGTCCGGAGGGAGAAGCAGAAGAAGTAGAAGAAGGAGAAGGTGAAGTCTGGAGGGTGAATCAGAAGAAATAGAAGAAGGGGAAGGAGTAGGTGAAGTTTGGAGGGTGAATCAGAAGAAGTAGAAGAAGGAGAAGGAGAAGGTGAAGTCTGGAGGGTGAATCAGAACAAGCAGAAGAAGGAGAAGGAGAAGGTGAAGTCTGGAGGGTGAATCAGAAGAAGTAGAAGAAGGTGCAGGAGAACGTGAAGTTTGGAGGGTGAATCAGAAGAAGTAGAAGAAGGAGAAGGAGAAGATGAAGTCTGGAGGGTGAATCAGAAGAAGCAGAAGAAGGAGAAGGAGAAGGTGAAGTCTGGAGGGTGAATCAGAAGAAGTAGAAGAAGGAGAAGGAGAAGGTGTAGTCTGGAGGGTGAATCAGAAGAAGTAGACGAAGGAGAAGGAGAATGTGAAGTCTGGAGGGTGAATCAGAAGAAGCAGAAGCAGGAGAAGGAGAAGGTGAAGTCTGGAGGGTGAATCAGAAGAATCAGAAGAAGGAGAAGGAGAAGGTGAAGTCTGGAGGGTGAATCAGAAGAAGCAGAAGAAAGAGAAGGAGAAGGTGAAGTCTGGAGGGTGAAGCAGAAGAAGCAGAAGAAGGAGAAGGAGAAGGTGAAGACTGGAGGGTGAATCAGAAGAAGCAGAAGAAGGAGAAGGAGAAGGTGAAGTCTGGAGGGTGAATCAGAAGAAGCAGAAGAAGGAGAAGGAGAAGGTGAAGTCTGGAGGGTGAATCAGAAGAAGCAGAAGAAGGAGAAGGAGAAGTTGAAGTCAGGGGGGTGAATCAGAAGAAGCAGAAGAAGGGGAAGGAGAAGGTGAAGTCTGGAGGGTGAATCAGAAGAAGTGGATGAAGGAGAAGGAGAAGGTGAAGTCAGGAGGGTGAAGCAGAAGAAACAGAAGAAGGAGAAGGAGAAGGTGAAGTCTGGAGGGTGAAGCAGAAGAAGCAGAAGAAGGAGAAGGACAAGGTGAAGTCTGGAGGGCGAAGCAGAAGAAGCAGAAGAAGGAGAAGGACTAGGTGAAGTCTGGAGGGTGAAGCAGAAGAAGCAGAAGAAGGAGAAGGAGAAGTTGAAGTCTGGAGGGTGAATCAGAAGAAGTAGAAGAAGGAGAAGGAGAAGGTGGAGTCAGGAGGGTGAAGCTGGAGAAGCAGAAGAAGGAGAAGGAGAAGGTGAAGTCTGGAGGGTGAATCAGAAGAAGCAGAAGAAGGAGAAGGAGAAGGTGAAGTCTGGAGGGTGAATCAGAAGAAGCAGAAGAAGTAGAAGGAGAAGGTGAAGTCTGGAGGGTGAATCAGAAGAAGTAGAAGAAGGAGAAGGAGAAGGTGAAGTCTGGAGGGTGATTCAGAAGAAGCAGAAGAAGGAGAAGGAGAAGGTGAAGTCAGGAGGGTGAATCAGAAGAAGCAGAAGAAGGAGAAGGAGAAGGTGAAGTCTGGAGGGTGAATCAGAAGAAGCAGAAGAAGGAGAAGGAGAAGGTGAAGACTGGAGGGTGAATCAGAAGAAGTAGAAGATGGAGAAGGAGAAGGTGAAGTCTGGACGGTGAATCAGACGAAGTAGAAGAAGGAGAAGGAGAAGGCGAAGTCTGGAGGGTGAATCAGAAGAAGCAGAAGAAGGAGAAGGAGAAGGTGAAGTCTGGAGGGTGAATCAGAAGAAGCAGAAGAAGGAGAAGGAAAAGATGAAGTCTGGAGGGTGAATCAGAAGAAGTATAAGAAGGAGAAGGAGAAGGTGAAGTCTGGAGGGTGAATCAGAAGAAGTAGAAGAAGGAGAAGGAGAAAGTGAAGTCAGGAGGGTGAAGCAGAAGAAGCAGAAGAAGGAGAAGGAGAAGGTGAAGTCTGGAGGGTGAAGCAGAAGAAGCAGAAGAAGGAGAAGGAGAAGGTGTAGTCTGGAGGGTGAAGCAGAAGAAGCAGAAGAAGGAGAAGGAGAAGGTGAAGTCAGGAGGGTGAATCAGAAGAAGTAGAAGAAGGAGAAGGGGAAGGTGAAGTCTGGAGGGTGAATCAGAAGAAGCAGAAGAAGGAGAAGGAGAAGGTGAAGTCTGGAGGGTGAATCAGAAGAAGTAGAAGAAGGAGAAGGTGAAGTCTGGAGGATGAATCAGAAGAAGCAGAAGAAGGAGATGGAGAAGGTGAAGTCTGGAGGGAGAAGCAGAAGAAGTAGAAGAAGGAGAAGGAGAAGGTGAAGTCTGGAGGGTGAATCAGAAGAAGTAGAAGAAGGAGAAGGAGAAGGTGAAGTTTGGAGGGTGAATCAGAAGAAGTAGAAGAAGGAGAAGGAGAAGGAGAAGTCAGGAGGGTGAATCAGAAGAAGTAGAAGAAGGAGAAGGAGAAGGTGAAGTCCGGAGGGTGAAGCAGAAGAAGTAGAAGAAGGAGAACGAGAAGGTGAATCAGGAGGGTGAATCAGAAGAAGTAGAAGAAGGAGAAGGAGAAGGTGAAGTCAGGAGGGTGAATCAGAAGAAGCAGAAGAAGGAGAAGTAGAAGGTGAAGTCTGGAGGGTGAATCAGAAGAATCAGAAGAAGGAGAAGGAGAAGGTGAAGTCTGGAGGGTGAATCAGAAGAAGCAGAAGAAAGAGAAGGAGAAGGTGAAGTCTGGAGGGTGAAGCAGAAGAAGCAGAAGAAGGAGAAGGAGAAGGTGAAGACTGGAGGGTGAATCAGAAGAAGCAGAAGAAAGAGAAGGAGAAGGTGAAGTCTGGAGGGTGAATCAGAAGAAGCAGAAGAAGGAGAAGGAGAAGGTGAAGTCTGGAGGGTGAATCAGAAGAAGCGGAAGAAGGAGAAGGAGAAGGTGAAGTCAGGAGGGTGAATCAGAAGAAGCAGAAGAAGGAGAAGGAGAAGGTGAAGTTAGGAGGTTGAATCAGAAGAAGCAGAAGAAGGAGAAGGAGAAGGTGAAGTCAGGGGGGTGAAGCAGAAGAAGTAGAAGAAGTAGAAGGAGAAGGTGAAGTCAGGAGGGTGAAGCAGAAGAAGCAGAAGAAGGAGAAGGAAAAGGTGAAGTCTGGAGGGCGCAGCAGAAGAAGCAGAAGAAGGAGAAGGAGAAGGTGAAGTCTGGAGGGTGAAGCAGAAGAAGCAGAAGAAGGAGAAGGAGAAGTTGAAGTCTGGAGGGTGAATCAGAAGAAGTGGATGAAGGAGAAGGAGAAGGTGAAGTCAAGAGCGTGAAGCAGAAGAAGCAGAAGAAGGAGAAGGAGAAGGTGAAGTCTGGAGGGTGAAGCAGAAGAAGCAGAAGAAGGAGAAGGAGAAGGTGAAGTCTGGAGGGCGAAGCAGAAGAAGCAGAAGAAGGAGAAGGAGAAGGTGAAGTCTGGAGGGTGAAGCAGAAGAAGCAGAAGAAGGCGAAGGAGAAGGTGAAGTCTGGAGGGTGAATCAGAAGAAGTAGAAGAAGGAGAAGGTGAAGGTGAAGTTAGGAGGGTGAATCAGAAGAAGCAGAAGAAGGAGAAGGAGAAGGTGAAGTCAGGGGGGTGAAGCAGAAGAAGTAGAAGAAGGAGAAGGAGAAGGTGAAGTCAGGAGGGTGAAGCAGAAGAAGCAGAAGAAGGAGAAGGAGAAGGTGAAGTCTGGAGGGCGCAGCAGAAGAAGCAGAAGAAGGAGAAGGAGAAGGTGAAGTCTGGAGGGTGAAGCAGAAGAAGCAGAAGAAGGAGAAGGAGAAGGTGAAGTCTGGAGGGCGAAGCAGAAGAAGTAGAAGAAGGAGAAGGAGAAGGTGAAGTCTGGAGGGTGAAGCAGAAGAAGCAGAAGAAGGAGAAGGAGAAGGTGAAGTCTGGAGGGTGAATCAGAAGAAGTAGAAGAAGGAGAAGGAGAAGGTGAAGTCAGGAGGGTGAAGCTGAAGAAGCAGAAGAAGGAGAAGGAGAAGGTGAAGTCTGGAGGGTGAAGCAGAAGAAGCGGAAGAAGGAGAAGGAGAAGGTGAAGTCTGGAGGATGAAGCAGAAGAAGCAGAAGAAGGAGAAGGAGAAGTTGAAGTCAGGAGGGTGAATCAGAAGAAGTAGAAGAAGGAGAAGGAGAACGTGAAGTCTGGAGGGTGAATCAGAAGAAGTAGAAGAAGGAGAAGGAGAAGGTGAAGTCTGGAGGGTGAATCAGAAGAAGTAGAAGAAGGAGAAGAGAAGGTGAAGTCTGGAGGGTGAATCAGAAGAAGCAGAAGAAGGAGAAGGAGACGGTGAAGTCCGGAGGGAGAAGCAGAAGAAGTAGAAGAAGGAGAAGGTGAAGTCTGGAGGGTGAATCAGAAGAAATAGAAGAAGGGGAAGGAGTAGGTGAAGTTTGGAGGGTGAATCAGAAGAAGTAGAAGAAGGAGAAGGAGAAGGTGAAGTCTGGAGGGTGAATCAGAACAAGCAGAAGAAGGAGAAGGAGAAGGTGAAGTCTGGAGGGTGAATCAGAAGAAGTAGAAGAAGGTGCAGGAGAACGTGAAGTTTGGAGGGTGAATCAGAAGAAGTAGAAGAAGGAGAAGGAGAAGATGAAGTCTGGAGGGTGAATCAGAAGAAGCAGAAGAAGGAGAAGGAGAAAGTGAAGTCTGGAGGGTGAATCAGAAGAAGTAGAAGAAGGAGAAGGAGAAGGTGTAGTCTGGAGGGTGAATCAGAAGAAGTAGACGAAGGAGAAGGAGAATGTGAAGTCTGGAGGGTGAATCAGAAGAAGCAGAAGCAGGAGAAGGAGAAGGTGAAGTCTGGAGGGTGAATCAGAAGAATCAGAAGAAGGAGAAGGAGAAGGTGAAGTCCGGAGGGTGAAGCAGAAGAAGTAGAAGAAGGAGAACGAGAAGGTGAATCAGGAGGGTGAATCAGAAGAAGCAGAAGAAGGAGAAGCAGAAGGTGAAGTCTGCAGGGTGAATCAGAAGAAGTAGAAGAAGGAGAAGGAGAAGGTGAAGTCAGGAGGGTGAATCAGAAGAAGCAGAAGAAGGAGAAGTAGAAGGTGAAGTCTGGAGGGTGAATCAGAAGAATCAGAAGAAGGAGAAGGAGAAGGTGAAGTCTGGAGGGTGAATCAGAAGAAGCAGAAGAAAGAGAAGGAGAAGGTGAAGTCTGGAGGGTGAAGCAGAAGAAGCAGAAGAAGGAGAAGGAGAAGGTGAAGACTGGAGGGTGAATCAGAAGAAGCAGAAGAAAGAGAAGGAGAAGGTGAAGTCTGGAGGGTGAATCAGAAGAAGCAGAAGAAGGAGAAGGAGAAGGTGAAGTCTGGAGGGTGAATCAGAAGAAGCGGAAGAAGGAGAAGGAGAAGGTGAAGTCAGGAGGGTGAATCAGAAGAAGCAGAAGAAGGAGAAGGAGAAGGTGAAGTTAGGAGGTTGAATCAGAAGAAGCAGAAGAAGGAGAAGGAGAAGGTGAAGTCAGGGGGGTGAAGCAGAAGAAGTAGAAGAAGTAGAAGGAGAAGGTGAAGTCAGGAGGGTGAAGCAGAAGAAGCAGAAGAAGGAGAAGGAAAAGGTGAAGTCTGGAGGGCGCAGCAGAAGAAGCAGAAGAAGGAGAAGGAGAAGGTGAAGTCTGGAGGGTGAAGCAGAAGAAGCAGAAGAAGGAGAAGGAGAAGTTGAAGTCTGGAGGGTGAATCAGAAGAAGTGGATGAAGGAGAAGGAGAAGGTGAAGTCAAGAGCGTGAAGCAGAAGAAGCAGAAGAAGGAGAAGGAGAAGGTGAAGTCTGGAGGGTGAAGCAGAAGAAGCAGAAGAAGGAGAAGGAGAAGGTGAAGTCTGGAGGGCGAAGCAGAAGAAGCAGAAGAAGGAGAAGGAGAAGGTGAAGTCTGGAGGGTGAAGCAGAAGAAGCAGAAGAAGGAGAAGGAGAAGGTGAAGTCTGGAGGGTGAATCAGAAGAAGTAGAAGAAGGAGAAGGTGAAGGTGAAGTTAGGAGGGTGAATCAGAAGAAGCAGAAGAAGGAGAAGGAGAAGGTGAAGTCAGGGGGGTGAAGCAGAAGAAGTAGAAGAAGGAGAAGGAGAAGGTGAAGTCAGGAGGGTGAAGCAGAAGAAGCAGAAGAAGGAGAAGGAGAAGGTGAAGTCTGGAGGGCGCAGCAGAAGAAGCAGAAGAAGGAGAAGGAGAAGGTGAAGTCTGGAGGGTGAAGCAGAAGAAGCAGAAGAAGGAGAAGGAGAAGGTGAAGTCTGGAGGGCGAAGCAGAAGAAGTAGAAGAAGGAGAAGGAGAAGGTGAAGTCTGGAGGGTGAAGCAGAAGAAGCAGAAGAAGGAGAAGGAGAAGGTGAAGTCTGGAGGGTGAATCAGAAGAAGTAGAAGAAGGAGAAGGAGAAGGTGAAGTCAGGAGGGTGAAGCTGAAGAAGCAGAAGAAGGAGAAGGAGAAGGTGAAGTCTGGAGGGTGAAGCAGAAGAAGCGGAAGAAGGAGAAGGAGAAGGTGAAGTCTGGAGGATGAAGCAGAAGAAGCAGAAGAAGGAGAAGGAGAAGTTGAAGTCAGGAGGGTGAATCAGAAGAAGTAGAAGAAGGAGAAGGAGAAGGTGAAGTCTGGAGGGTGAATCAGAAGAAGTAGAAGAAGGAGAAGGAGAAGGTGAAGTCTGGAGGGTGAATCAGAAGAAGTAGAAGAAGGAGAAGAGAAGGTGAAGTCTGGAGGGTGAATCAGAAGAAGCAGAAGAAGGAGAAGGAGACGGTGAAGTCCGGAGGGAGAAGCAGAAGAAGTAGAAGAAGGAGAAGGTGAAGTCTGGAGGGTGAATCAGAAGAAATAGAAGAAGGGGAAGGAGTAGGTGAAGTTTGGAGGGTGAATCAGAAGAAGTAGAAGAAGGAGAAGGAGAAGGTGAAGTCTGGAGGGTGAATCAGAACAAGCAGAAGAAGGAGAAGGAGAAGGTGAAGTCTGGAGGGTGAATCAGAAGAAGTAGAAGAAGGTGCAGGAGAACGTGAAGTTTGGAGGGTGAATCAGAAGAAGTAGAAGAAGGAGAAGGAGAAGATGAAGTCTGGAGGGTGAATCAGAAGAAGCAGAAGAAGGAGAAGGAGAAAGTGAAGTCTGGAGGGTGAATCAGAAGAAGTAGAAGAAGGAGAAGGAGAAGGTGTAGTCTGGAGGGTGAATCAGAAGAAGTGGACGAAGGAGAAGGAGAATGTGAAGTCTGGAGGGTGAATCAGAAGAAGCAGAAGCAGGAGAAGCAGAAGGTGAAGTCTGGAGGGTGAATCAGAAGAATCAGAAGAAGGAGAAGGAGAAGGTGAAGTCTGGAGGGTGAATCAGAAGAAGCAGAAGAAAGAGAAGGAGAAGGTGAAGTCTGGAGGGTGAAGCAGAAGAAGCAGAAGAAGGAGAAGGAGAAGGTGAAGACTGGAGGGTGAATCAGAAGAAGCAGAAGAAGGAGAAGGAGAAGGTGAAGTCTGGAGGGTGAATCAGAAGAAGCAGAAGAAGGAGAAGGAGAAGGTGAAGTCTGGAGGGTGAATCAGAAGAAGCAGAAGAAGGAGAAGGAGAAGGTGAAGTCAGGGGGGTGAATCAGAAGAAGCAGAAGAAGGGGAAGGAGAAGGTGAAGTCTGGAGGGTGAATCAGAAGAAGTGGATGAAGGAGAAGGAGAAGGTGAAGTCAGGAGGGTGAAGCAGAAGAAACAGAAGAAGGAGAAGGAGAAGGTGAAGTCTGGAGGGTGAAGCAGAAGAAGCAGAAGAAGGAGAAGGACAAGGTGAAGTCTGGAGGGCGAAGCAGAAGAAGCAGAAGAAGGAGAAGGAGAAGGTGAAGTCTGGAGGGTGAAGCAGAAGAAGCAGAAGAAGGAGAAGGAGAAGTTGAAGTCTGGAGGGTGAATCAGAAGAAGTAGAAGAAGGAGAAGGAGAAGGTGGAGTCAGGAGGGTGAAGCTGGAGAAGCAGAAGAAGGAGAAGGAGAAGGTGAAGTCTGGAGGGTGAAGCAGAATAAGCAGAAGAAGGAGAAGGAGAAGGTGAAGTCTGGAGGGTGAAGCAGAAGAAGCAGAAGAAGGAGAAGGAGAAGGTGAAGTCAGGTGGGTGAATCAGAAGAAGTTGAAGAAGGAGAAGGAGAAGGTGAAGTCTGGAGGGTGAATCAGAAGAAGTAGAAGAAGGGGAAGGAGAAGGTGAAGTCTGGAGGGTGAATCAGAAGAAGTAGAAGAAGGAGAAGGAGAAGGTGAAGTCTGGAGGGTGAATCAGAAGAAGCAGAAGAAGGAGAAGGAGAAGGTGAAGCCTGGAGGGAGAAGCAGAAGAAGTAGAAGAAGGAGAAGGAGAAGGTGCAGTCTGGAGGGTGAATCAGAAGAAGTAGAAGAAGGAGAAGGAGAAGGTGAAGTTTGGAGAGTGAATCAGAAGAAGTAGAAGAAGGAGAAGGAGAAGGTGAAGTCTGGAGGGTGAATCAGAAGAAGCAGAAGAAGGAGAAGGAGAAGGTGAAGTCTGGAGGGTGAATCAGAAGAAGTAGAAGAAGGAGAAGGAGAAGGTGTAGTCTGGAGGGTGAATCAGAAGAAGTAGACGAAGGAGAAGGAGAATGTGAAGTCTGGAGGGTGAATCAGAAGAAGCAGAAGCAGGAGAAGGAGAAGGTGAAGTCTGGAGGGTGAATCAGAAGAAGTAGAAGAAGGAGAAGGAGAAGGTGAAGTCTGGAGGGTGAATCCGAAGAAGCAGAAGAAGGAGAAGGAGAAGGTGAAGTCTCGAGGGTGAAGCAGAAGAAGCAGAAGAAGGAGAAGGAGAAGGTGAAGTCTGGAGGGTGAATCAGAAGAAGCAGAAGAAGGAGAAGGAGAAGGTGAAGTCTGGAGGGTGAATCAGAAGAAGCAGAAGAAGTAGAAGGAGAAGGTGAAGCCTGGAGGGTGAATCAGAAGAAGTAGAAGAAGGAGAAGGAGAAGGTGAAGTCTGGAGGGTGATTCAGAAGAAGCAGAAGATGGAGAAGGAGAAGGTGAAGTCAGGAGGGTGAATCAGAAGAAGCAGAAGAAGGAGAAGGAGAAGGTGTAGTCTGGAGGGTGAATCAGAAGAAGTAGACGAAGGAGAAGGAGAATGTGAAGTCTGGAGGGTGAATCAGAAGAAGCAGAAGCAGGAGAAGGAGAAGGTGAAGTCTGGAGGGTGAATCAGAAGAATCAGAAGAAGGAGAAGGAGAAGGTGAAGTCTGGAGGGTGAATCAGAAGAAGCAGAAGAAAGAGAAGGAGAAGGTGAAGTCTGGAGGGTGAAGCAGAAGAAGCAGAAGAAGGAGAAGGAGAAGGTGAAGACTGGAGGGTGAATCAGAAGAAGCAGAAGAAGGAGAAGGAGAAGGTGAAGTCTGGAGGGTGAATCAGAAGAAGCAGAAGAAGGAGAAGGAGAAGGTAAAGTCTGGAGGGTGAATCAGAAGAAGCAGAAGAAGGAGAAGGAGACGGTGAAGTCAGGGGGGTGAATCAGAAGAAGCAGAAGAAGGGGAAGGAGAAGATGAAGTTAGGAGGGTGAATCAGAAGAAGCAGAAGAAGGAGAAGGAGAAGGTGAAGTCAGGGGGGTGAAGCAGAAGAAGTAGAAGAAGGAGAAGGAGAAGGTGAAGTCAGGAGGGTGAAGCAGAAGAAGCAGAAGAAGGAGAAGGAGAAGGTGAAGTCTGGAGGGCGCAGCAGAAGAAGCAGAAGAAGGAGAAGGAGAAGGTGAAGTCTGGAGGGTGAATCAGAAGAAGTAGAAGAAGGAGAAGGAGAAGGTGAAGTCAGGAGGGTGAAGCAGAAGAAGTAGAAGAAGGAGAAGGAGAAGGTGAAGTCAGGAGGGTGAAGCAGAAGAAGCAGAAGAAGGAGAAGGAGAAGGTGAAGTCTGGAGGGCGCAGCAGAAGAAGCAGAAGAAGGAGAAGGAGAAGGTGAAGTCTGGAGGGTGAAGCAGAAGAAGCAGAAGAAGGAGAAGGAGAAGGTGAAGTCTGGAGGGTGAATCAGAAGAAGTGGATGAAGGAGAAGGAGAAGGTGAAGTCAGGAGGGTGAAGCAGAAGAAACAGAAGAAGGAGAAGGAGAAGGTGAAGTCTGGAGGGTGAAGCAGAAGAAGCAGAAGAAGGAGAAGGAGAAGGTGAAGTCTGGAGGGCGAAGCAGAAGAAGCAGAAGAAGGAGAAGGAGAAGGTGAAGTCTGGAGGGTGAAGCAGAAGAAGCAGAAGAAGGAGAAGGAGAAGTTGAAGTCTGGAGGGTGAATCAGAAGAAGTAGAAGAAGGAGAAGGAGAAGGTGAAGTCAGGAGGGTGAAGCTGAAGAAGCAGAAGAAGGAGAAGGAGAAGGTGAAGTCTGGAGGGTGAAGCAGAAGAAGCAGAAGAAGGAGAAGGAGAAGGTGAAGTCTGGAGGGTGAAGCAGAAGAAGCAGAAGAAGGAGAAGGAGAAGATGAAGTCAGGTGGGTGAATCAGAAGAAGTTGAAGAAGGAGAAGGAGAAGGTGAAGTCTGGAGGGTGAATCAGAAGAAGTAGAAGAAGGAGAAGGAGAAGGTGAAGTCTGGAGGGTGAATCAGAAGAAGTAGAAGAAGGAGAAGGAGAAGGTGAAGTCTGGAGGGTGAATCAGAAGAAGCAGAAGAAGGAGAAGGAGAAGGTGAAGCCTGGAGGGAGAAGCAGAAGAAGTAGAAGAAGGAGAAGGAGAAGGTGAAGACTGGAGGGTGAATCAGAAGAAGTAGAAGAAGGAGAAGGAGAAGGTGAAGTTTGGAGGGTGAATCAGAAGAAGTAGAAGAAGGAGAAGGAGAAGGTGAAGTCTGGAGGGTGAATCAGAAGAACCAGAAGAAGGAGAAGGAGAAGGTGAAGTCTGGAGGGTGAATCAGAAGAAGTAGAAGAAGGAGAAGGAGAAGGTGTAGTCTGGAGGGTGAATCAGAAGAAGTAGACGAAGGAGAAGGAGAATGTGAAGTCTGGAGGGTGAATCAGAAGAAGCAGAAGCAGGAGAAGGAGAAGGTGAAGTCTGGAGGGTGAATCAGAAGAAGTAGAAGAAGGAGAAGGAGAAGGTGAAGTCTGGAGGGTGAATCCGAAGAAGCAGAAGAAGGAGAAGGAGAAGGTGAAGTCTGGAGGGTGAAGCAGAAGAAGCAGAAGAAGGAGAAGGAGAAGGTGAAGTCTGGAGGGTGAATCAGAAGAAGCAGAAGAAGGAGAAGGAGAAGGTGAAGTCTATAGGGTGAATCAGAAGAAGCAGAAGAAGTAGAAGGAGAAGGTGAAGTCTGGAGGGTGAATCAGAAGAAGTAGAAGAAGGAGAAGGAGAGGGTGAAGTCTGGAGGGTGATTCAGAAGAAGCAGAAGAAGGAGAAGGACAAGGTGAAGTCAGGAGGGTGAATCAGAAGAAGCAGAAGAAGGAGAAGGAGAAGGTGAAGTCTGGAGGGTGAATCAGAAGAAGCAGAAGAAGGAGAAGGAGAAGGTGAAGACTGGAGGGTGAATCAGAAGAAGTAGAAGATGGAGAAGGAGAAGGTGAAGTCTGGACGGTGAATCAGAAGAAGTAGAAGAAGGAGAAGGAGAAGGCGAAGTCTGGAGGGTGAATCAGAAGAAGCAGAAGAAGGAGAAGGAGAAGGTGAAGTCTGGAGGGTGAATCAGAAGAAGCAGAAGAAGGAGAAGGAAAAGATGAAGTCTGGAGGGTGAATCAGAAGAAGTATAAGAAGGAGAAGGAGAAGGTGAAGTCTGGAGGGTGAATCAGAAGAAGTAGAAGAAGGAGAAGGAGAAAGTGAAGTCAGGAGGGTGAAGCAGAAGAAGCAGAAGAAGGAGAAGGAGAAGGTGAAGTCTGGAGGGTGAAGCAGAAGAAGCAGAAGAAGGAGAAGGAGAAGGTGTAGTCTGGAGGGTGAAGCAGAAGAAGCAGAAGAAGGAGAAGGAGAAGGTGAAGTCAGGAGGGTGAATCAGAAGAAGTAGAAGAAGGAGAAGGGGAAGGTGAAGTCTGGAGGGTGAATCAGAAGAAGCAGAAGAAGGAGAAGGAGAAGGTGAAGTCTGGAGGGTGAATCAGAAGAAGTAGAAGAAGGAGAAGGTGAAGTCTGGAGGGTGAATCAGAAGAAGCAGAAGAAGGAGATGGAGAAGGTGAAGTCTGGAGGGAGAAGCAGAAGAAGTAGAAGAAGGAGAAGGAGAAGGTGAAGTCTGGAGGGTGAATCAGAAGAAGTAGAAGAAGGAGAAGGAGAAGGTGAAGTTTGGAGGGTGAATCAGAAGAAGTAGAAGAAGGAGAAGGAGAAGGAGAAGTCAGGAGGGTGAATCAGAAGAAGTAGAAGAAGGAGAAGGAGAAGGTGAAGTCTGGAGGGTGAAGCAGAAGAAGTAGAAGAAGGAGAACGAGAAGGTGAATCAGGAGGGTGAATCAGAAGAAGCAGAAGAAGGAGAAGTAGAAGGTGAAGTCTGGAGGGTGAATCAGAAGAATCAGAAGAAGGAGAAGGAGAAGGTGAAGTCTGGAGGGTGAAGCAGAAGAAGCAGAAGAAGGAGAAGGAGAAGGTGTAGTCTGGAGGGTGAAGCAGAAGAAGCAGAAGAAGGAGAAGGAGAAGGTGAAGTCAGGAGGGTGAATCAGAAGAAGTAGAAGAAGGAGAAGGGGAAGGTGAAGTCTGGAGGGTGAATCAGAAGAAGCAGAAGAAGGAGAAGGAGAAGGTGAAGTCTGGAGGGTGAATCAGAAGAAGTAGAAGAAGGAGAAGGTGAAGTCTGGAGGGTGAATCAGAAGAAGCAGAAGAAGGAGATGGAGAAGGTGAAGTCTGGAGGGAGAAGCAGAAGAAGTAGAAGAAGGAGAAGGAGAAGGTGAAGTCTGGAGGGTGAATCAGAAGAAGTAGAAGAAGGAGAAGGAGAAGGTGAAGTTTGGAGGGTGAATCAGAAGAAGTAGAAGAAGGAGAAGGAGAAGGAGAAGTCAGGAGGGTGAATCAGAAGAAGTAGAAGAAGGAGAAGGAGAAGGTGAAGTCTGGAGGGTGAAGCAGAAGAAGTAGAAGAAGGAGAACGAGAAGGTGAATCAGGAGGGTGAATCAGAAGAAGCAGAAGAAGGAGAAGTAGAAGGTGAAGTCTGGAGGGTGAATCAGAAGAATCAGAAGAAGGAGAAGGAGAAGGTGAAGTCTGGAGGGTGAATCAGAAGAAGCAGAAGAAAGAGAAGGAGAAGGTGAAGTCTGGAGGGTGAAGCAGAAGAAGCAGAAGAAGGAGAAGGAGAAGGTGAAGACTGGAGGGTGAATCAGAAGAAGCAGAAGAAAGAGAAGGAGAAGGTGAAGTCTGGAGGGTGAATCAGAAGAAGCAGAAGAAGGAGAAGGAGAAGGTGAAGTCTGGAGGGTGAATCAGAAGAAGCGGAAGAAGGAGAAGGAGAAGGTGAAGTCAGGAGGGTGAATCAGAAGAAGCAGAAGAAGGAGAAGGAGAAGGTGAAGTTAGGAGGTTGAATCAGAAGAAGCAGAAGAAGGAGAAGGAGAAGGTGAAGTCAGGGGGGTGAAGCAGAAGAAGTAGAAGAAGTAGAAGGAGAAGGTGAAGTCAGGAGGGTGAAGCAGAAGAAGCAGAAGATGGAGAAGGAAAAGGTGAAGTCTGGAGGGCGCAGCAGAAGAAGCAGAAGAAGGAGAAGGAGAAGGTGAAGTCTGGAGGGTGAAGCAGAAGAAGCAGAAGAAGGAGAAGGAGAAGTTGAAGTCTGGAGGGTGAATCAGAAGAAGTGGATGAAGGAGAAGGAGAAGGTGAAGTCAGGAGCGTGAAGCAGAAGAAGCAGAAGAAGGAGAAGGAGAAGGTGAAGTCTGGAGGGTGAAGCAGAAGAAGCAGAAGAAGGAGAAGGAGAAGGTGAAGTCTGGAGGGCGAAGCAGAAGAAGCAGAAGAAGGAGAAGGAGAAGGTGAAGTCTGGAGGGTGAAGCAGAAGAAGCAGAAGAAGGAGAAGGAGAAGGTGAAGTCTGGAGGGTGAATCAGAAGAAGTAGAAGAAGGAGAAGGAGAAGGTGAAGTCAGGAGGGTGAAGCTGAAGAAACAGAAGAAGGAGAAGGAGAAGGTGAAGTCTGGAGGGTGAAGCAGAAGAAGCAGAAGAAGGAGAAGGAGAAGGTGAAGTCTGGAGGGTGAAGCAGAAGAAGCAGAAGAAGGAGAAGGAGAAGGTGAAGTCAGGAGGGTGAATCAGAAGAAGTAGAAGAAGGAGAAGGAGAAGGTGAAGTCTGGAGGGTGAATCAGAAGAAGTAGAAGAAGGAGAAGGAGAAGGTGAAGTCTGGAGGGTGAATCAGAAGAAGTAGAAGAAGGAGAAGGAGAAGGTGAAGTCTGGAGGGTGAATCAGAAGAAGCAGAAGAAGGAGAAGGAGACGGTGAAGTCTGGAGGGAGAAGCAGAAGAAATAGAAGAAGGAGAAGGAGAAGGTGAAGTCTGGAGGGTGTAGCAGAAGAAGTAGAAGAAGGTGAAGGAGAAGGTGAAGTTTGGAGGGTGAATCAGAAGAAGTAGAAGAAGGAGAAGGAGAAGGTGAAGTCTGGAGGGTGAATCAGAAGAAGCAGAAGAAGGAGAAGGAGAAGGTGAAGTCTGGAGGGTGAATCAGAAGAAGTAGAAGAAGGAGAAGGAGAAGGTGTAGTCTGGAGGGTGAATCAGAAGATGTAGACGAAGGAGAAGGAGAATGTGAAGTCTGGAGGGTGAATCAGAAGAAGCAGAAGCAGGAGAAGGAGAATGTGAAGTCTGGAGGGTGAATCAGAAGAAGTATAAGAAGGAGAAGGAGAAGGTGAAGTCTGGAGGGTGAATCAGAAGAAGCAGAAGAAGGAGAAGGAGAAGGTGAAGTCTGGAGGGTGAAGCAGAAGAAGCAGAAGAAGGAGAAGGAGAAGGTGAAGTCTGGAGGGTGAATCAGAAGAAGCAGAAGAAGGAGAAGGAGAAGGTGAAGTCTGGAGGGTGAATCAGAAGAAGCAGAAGAAGTAGAAGGAGAAGGTGAAGTCTGGAGGGTGAATCAGAAGAAGTAGAAGAAGGAGAAGGAGTAGGTGAAGTCTGGAGGGTGAATCAGAAGAAGCAGAAGAAGGAGAAGGAGAAGGTGAAGTCAGGAGGGTGAATCAGAAGAAGCAGAAGAAGGAGAAGGAGAAGGTGACGTCTGGAGGGTGAATCAGAAGAAGCAGAAGATGGAGAAGGAGAACGTGAAGACTGGAGGGTGAATCAGAAGAAGTAGAAGATGGAGAACTAGAAGGTGAAGTCTGGAGGGTGAATCAGAAGAAGTAGAAGAAGGAGAAGGAGAAGGCGAAGTCTGGAGGGTGAATCAGAAGAAGCAGAAGAAGGAGAAGGAGAAGGTGAAGACTGGAGGGTGAATCAGAAGAAGTAGAAGATGGAGAAGGAGAAGGTGAAGTCTGGACGGTGAATCAGAAGAAGTAGAAGAAGGAGAAGGAGAAGGCGAAGTCTGGAGGGTGAATCAGAAGAAGCAGAAGAAGGAGAAGGTGAAGTCTGGAGGGTGAATCAGAAGAAGCAGAAGAAGGAGAAGGAAAAGATGAAGTCTGGAGGGTGAATCAGAAGAAGTATAAGAAGGAGAAGGAGAAGGTGAAGTCTGGAGGGTGAATCAGAAGAAGTAGAAGAAGGAGAAGGAGAAAGTGAAGTCAGGAGGGTGAAGCAGAAGAAGCAGAAGAAGGAGAAGGTGAAGTCTGGAGGGTGAAGCAGAAGAAGCCTAAGAAGGAGAAGGAGAAGGTGAAGTCTGGAGGGTGAAGCAGAAGAAGCAGAAGAAGGAGAAGGAGAAGGTGAAGTCAGGAGGGTGAATCAGAAGAAGTAGAAGAAGGAGAAGGAGAAGGTGAAGTCTGGAGGGTGAATCAGAAGAAGTAGAAGAAGGAGAAGGAGAAGGTGAAGTCTGGAGGGTGAATCAGAAGAAGTAGAAGAAGGAGAAGGTGAAGTCTGGAGGGTGAATCAGAAGAAGCAGAAGAAGGAGAAGGAGAAGGTGAAGTCTGGAGGGAGAAGCAGAAGAAGTAGAAGAAGGAGAAGGAGAAGGTGAAGTCTGGAGGGTGAATCAGAAGAAGTAGAAGAAGGAGAAGGAGAAGGTGAAGTTTGGAGGGTGAATCAGAAGAAGTAGAAGAAGGAGAAGGAGAAGGTGAAGTCTGGAGGGTGAAGCAGAAGAAGAAGAAGAAGGAGAAGGAGAAGGTGAAGACTGGAGGGTGAATCAGAAGAAGCAGAAGAAGGAGAAGGAGAAGGTGAAGTCAGGAGGGTGAATCAGAAGAAGCAGAAGAAGGAGAAGGAGAAGGTGAAGTTAGGAGGGTGAATCAGAAGAAGCAGAAGAAGGAGAAGGAGAAGGTGAAGTCAGGGGGGTGAAGCAGAAGAAGTAGAAGAAGTAGAAGGAGAAGGTGAAGTCAGGAGGGTGAAGCAGAAGAAGCAGAAGAAGGAGAAGGAGAAGGTGAAGTCTGGAGGGAGAAGCAGAAGAAGTAGAAGAAGGAGAAGGAGAAGGTGAAGTCTGGAGGGTGAATCAGAAGAAGTAGAAGAAGGAGAAGGAGAAGGTGAAGTTTGGAGGGTGAATCAGAAGAAGTAGAAGAAGGAGAAGGAGAAGGTGAAGTCTGGAGGGTGAAGCAGAAGAAGCAGAAGAAGGAGAAGGAGAAGGTGAAGACTGGAGGGTGAATCAGAAGAAGCAGAAGAAGGAGAAGGAGAAGGTGAAGTCAGGAGGGTGAATCAGAAGAAGCAGAAGAAGGAGAAGGAGAAGGTGAAGTTAGGAGGGTGAATCAGAAGAAGCAGAAGAAGGAGAAGGAGAAGGTGAAGTCAGGGGGGTGAAGCAGAAGAAGCAGAAGAATTAGAAGGAGAAGGTGAAGTCAGGAGGGTGAAGCAGAAGAAGCAGAAGAAGGAGAAGGAGAAGGTGAAGTCTGGAGGGCGCAGCAGAAGAAGCAGAAGAAGGAGAAGGAGAAGGTGAAGTCTGGAGGGTGAAGCAGAAGAAGCAGAAGAAGGAGAAGGAGAAGGTGAAGTCTGGAGGGTGAATCAGAAGAAGTGGATGAAGGAGAAGGAGAAGGTGAAGTCAGGAGGCTGAAGCAGAAGAAGCAGAAGAAGGAGAAGGAGAAGGTGAAGTCTGGAGGGTGAAGCAGAAGAAGCAAAAGAAGGAGAAGGAGAAGGTGAAGTCTGGAGGGCGAAGCAGAAGAAGCAGAAAAAGGAGAAGGAGAATGTGAAGTCTGGAGGGTGAAGCAGAAGAAGCAGAAGAAGGAGAAGGAGAAGGTGAAGTCTGGAGGGTGAATCAGAAGAAGTAGAAGAAGGAGAAGGAGAAGGTGAAGTCAGGAGGGTGAAGCTGAAGAAGCAGAAGAAGGAGAAGGAGAAGGTGAAGTCTGGAGGGTGAAGCAGAAGAAGCAGATGAAGGAGAAGGAGAAGGTGAAGTCTGGAGGGTGAAGCAGAAGAAGCAGAAGAAGGAGAAGGAGAAGGTGAAGTCAGGAGGGTGAATCAGAAGAAGTAGAAGAAGGAGAAGGAGAAGGTGAAGTCTGGAGGGTGAATCAGAAGAAGTAGAAGAAGGAGAAGGAGAAGGTGAAGTCTGGAGGGTGAATCAGAATAAGTAGAAGAAGGAGAAGGAGAAGGTGAAGTCTGGAGGGTGAATCAGAAGAAGCAGAAGAAGGAGAAGGAGACGGTGAAGTCTGGAGGGAGAAGCAGAAGAAGTAGAAGAAGGAGAAGGAGAAGCTGAAGTCTGGAGGGTGTATCAGAAGAAGTAGAAGAAGGTGAAGGAGAAGGTGAAGTTTGGAGGGTGAATCAGAAGAAGTAGAAGAAGGAGAAGGAGAAGGTGAAGTCTGGAGGGTGAATCAGAAGAAGCAGAAGAAGGAGAAGGAGAAGGTGAAGTCTGGAGGGTGAATCAGAAGAAGTAGAAGAAGGAGAAGGAGAAGGTGTAGTCTGGAGGGTGAATCTGAAGAAGTAGACGAAGGAGAAGGAGAATGTGAAGTCTGGAGGGTGAATCAGAAGAAGCAGAAGCAGGAGAAGGAGAAGGTGAAGTCTGGAGGGTGAATCAGAAGAAGTATAAGAAGGAGAAGGAGAAGGTGAAGTCTGGAGGGTGAATCAGAAGAAGCAGAAGAAGGAGAAGGAGAAGGTGAAGTCTGGAGGGTGAAGCAGAAGAAGCAGAAGAAGGAGAAGGAGAAGGTGAAGTCTGGAGGGTGAATCAGAAGAAGCAGAAGAAGGAGAAGGAGAAGGTGAAGTCTGGAGGGTGAATCAGAAGAAGCAGAAGAAGTAGAAGGAGAAGGTGAAGTCTGGAGGGTGAATCAGAAGAAGTAGAAGAAGGAGATGGAGTAGGTGAAGTCTGGAGGGTGAATCAGAAGAAGCAGAAGAAGGAGAAGGAGATGGTGAAGTCAGGAGGGTGAATCAGAAGAAGCAGAAGAAGGAGAAGGAGAAGGTGAAGTCTGGAGGGTGAATCAGAAGAAGCAGAAGATGGAGAAGTAGAACGTGAAGACTGGAGGGTGAATCAGAAGAAGTAGAAGATGGAGAACTAGAAGGTGAAGTCTGGAGGGTGAATCAGAAGAAGTAGAAGAAGGAGAAGGAGAAGGCGAAGTCTGGAGGGTGAATCAGAAGAAGCAGAAGAAGGAGAAGGAGAAGGTGAAGACTGGAGGGTGAATCAGAAGAAGTAGAAGATGGAGAAGGAGAAGGTGAAGTCTGGACGGTGAATCAGAAGAAGTAGAAGAAGGAGAAGGAGAAGGCGAAGTCTGGAGGGTGAATCAGAAGAAGCAGAAGAAGGAGAAGGTGAAGTCTGGAGGGTGAATCAGAAGAAGCAGAAGAAGGAGAAGGAAAAGATGAAGTCTGGAGGGTGAATCAGAAGAAGTATAAGAAGGAGAAGGAGAAGGTGAAGTCTGGAGGGTGAATCAGAAGAAGTAGAAGAAGGAGAAGGAGAAAGTGAAGTCAGGAGGGTGAAGCAGAAGAAGCAGAAGAAGGAGAAGGAGAAGGTGAAGTCTGGAGGGTGAAGCAGAAGAAGCCTAAGAAGGAGAAGGAGAAGGTGAAGTCTGGAGGGTGAAGCAGAAGAAGCAGAAGAAGGAGAAGGAGAAGGTGAAGTCAGGAGGGTGAATCAGAAGAAGTAGAAGAAGGAGAAGGAGAAGGTGAAGTCTGGAGGGTGAATCAGAAGAAGTAGAAGAAGGAGAAGGAGAAGGTGAAGTCTGGAGGGTGAATCAGAAGAAGTAGAAGAAGGAGAAGGTGAAGTCTGGAGGGTGAATCAGAAGAAGCAGAAGAAGGAGAAGGAGAAGGTGAAGTCTGGAGGGAGAAGCAGAAGAAGTAGAAGAAGGAGAAGGAGAAGGTGAAGTCTGGAGGGTGAATCAGAAGAAGTAGAAGAAGGAGAAGGAGAAGGTGAAGTTTGGAGGGTGAATCAGAAGAAGTAGAAGAAGGAGAAGGAGAAGGTGAAGTCTGGAGGGTGAAGCAGAAGAAGAAGAAGAAGGAGAAGGAGAAGGTGAAGACTGGAGGGTGAATCAGAAGAAGCAGAAGAAGGAGAAGGAGAAGGTGAAGTCAGGAGGGTGAATCAGAAGAAGCAGAAGAAGGAGAAGGAGAAGGTGAAGTTAGGAGGGTGAATCAGAAGAAGCAGAAGAAGGAGAAGGAGAAGGTGAAGTCAGGGGGGTGAAGCAGAAGAAGTAGAAGAAGTAGAAGGAGAAGGTGAAGTCAGGAGGGTGAAGCAGAAGAAGCAGAAGAAGGAGAAGGAGAAGGTGAAGTCTGGAGGGAGAAGCAGAAGAAGTAGAAGAAGGAGAAGGAGAAGGTGAAGTCTGGAGGGTGAATCAGAAGAAGTAGAAGAAGGAGAAGGAGAAGGTGAAGTTTGGAGGGTGAATCAGAAGAAGTAGAAGAAGGAGAAGGAGAAGGTGAAGTCTGGAGGGTGAAGCAGAAGAAGCAGAAGAAGGAGAAGGAGAAGGTGAAGACTGGAGGGTGAATCAGAAGAAGCAGAAGAAGGAGAAGGAGAAGGTGAAGTCAGGAGGGTGAATCAGAAGAAGCAGAAGAAGGAGAAGGAGAAGGTGAAGTTAGGAGGGTGAATCAGAAGAAGCAGAAGAAGGAGAAGGAGAAGGTGAAGTCAGGGGGGTGAAGCAGAAGAAGCAGAAGAATTAGAAGGAGAAGGTGAAGTCAGGAGGGTGAAGCAGAAGAAGCAGAAGAAGGAGAAGGAGAAGGTGAAGTCTGGAGGGCGCAGCAGAAGAAGCAGAAGAAGGAGAAGGAGAAGGTGAAGTCTGGAGGGTGAAGCAGAAGAAGCAGAAGAAGGAGAAGGAGAAGGTGAAGTCTGGAGGGTGAATCAGAAGAAGTGGATGAAGGAGAAGGAGAAGGTGAAGTCAGGAGGCTGAAGCAGAAGAAGCAGAAGAAGGAGAAGGAGAAGGTGAAGTCTGGAGGGTGAAGCAGAAGAAGCAAAAGAAGGAGAAGGAGAAGGTGAAGTCTGGAGGGCGAAGCAGAAGAAGCAGAAAAAGGAGAAGGAGAATGTGAAGTCTGGAGGGTGAAGCAGAAGAAGCAGAAGAAGGAGAAGGAGAAGGTGAAGTCTGGAGGGTGAATCAGAAGAAGTAGAAGAAGGAGAAGGAGAAGGTGAAGTCAGGAGGGTGAAGCTGAAGAAGCAGAAGAAGGAGAAGGAGAAGGTGAAGTCTGGAGGGTGAAGCAGAAGAAGCAGATGAAGGAGAAGGAGAAGGTGAAGTCTGGAGGGTGAAGCAGAAGAAGCAGAAGAAGGAGAAGGAGAAGGTGAAGTCAGGAGGGTGAATCAGAAGAAGTAGAAGAAGGAGAAGGAGAAGGTGAAGTCTGGAGGGTGAATCAGAAGAAGTAGAAGAAGGAGAAGGAGAAGGTGAAGTCTGGAGGGTGAATCAGAATAAGTAGAAGAAGGAGAAGGAGAAGGTGAAGTCTGGAGGGTGAATCAGAAGAAGCAGAAGAAGGAGAAGGAGACGGTGAAGTCTGGAGGGAGAAGCAGAAGAAGTAGAAGAAGGAGAAGGAGAAGCTGAAGTCTGGAGGGTGTATCAGAAGAAGTAGAAGAAGGTGAAGGAGAAGGTGAAGTTTGGAGGGTGAATCAGAAGAAGTAGAAGAAGGAGAAGGAGAAGGTGAAGTCTGGAGGGTGAATCAGAAGAAGCAGAAGAAGGAGAAGGAGAAGGTGAAGTCTGGAGGGTGAATCAGAAGAAGTAGAAGAAGGAGAAGGAGAAGGTGTAGTCTGGAGGGTGAATCTGAAGAAGTAGACGAAGGAGAAGGAGAATGTGAAGTCTGGAGGGTGAATCAGAAGAAGCAGAAGCAGGAGAAGGAGAAGGTGAAGTCTGGAGGGTGAATCAGAAGAAGTATAAGAAGGAGAAGGAGAAGGTGAAGTCTGGAGGGTGAATCAGAAGAAGCAGAAGAAGGAGAAGGAGAAGGTGAAGTCTGGAGGGTGAAGCAGAAGAAGCAGAAGAAGGAGAAGGAGAAGGTGAAGTCTGGAGGGTGAATCAGAAGAAGCAGAAGAAGGAGAAGGAGAAGGTGAAGTCTGGAGGGTGAATCAGAAGAAGCAGAAGAAGTAGAAGGAGAAGGTGAAGTCTGGAGGGTGAATCAGAAGAAGTAGAAGAAGGAGATGGAGTAGGTGAAGTCTGGAGGGTGAATCAGAAGAAGCAGAAGAAGGAGAAGGAGATGGTGAAGTCAGGAGGGTGAATCAGAAGAAGCAGAAGAAGGAGAAGGAGAAGGTGAAGTCTGGAGGGTGAATCAGAAGAAGCAGAAGATGGAGAAGGAGAAGGTGAAGACTGGAGGGTGAATCAGCAGAAGTAGAAGATGGAGAAGGAGAAGGTGAAGTCTGGAGGGTGAATCAGAAGAAGTAGAAGAAGGAGAAGGAGAAGGCGAAGTCTGGAGGGTGAATCAGAAGAAGCAGAAGAAGGAGAAGGAGAAGGTGAAGTCTGGAGGGTGAATCAGAAGAAGCAGAAGAAGGAGAAGGAAAAGATGAAGTCTGGAGGGTGAATCAGAAGAAGTATAAGAAGGAGAAGGAGAAGGTGAAGTCTGGAGGGTGAATCAGAAGAAGTAGAAGAAGGAGAAGGAGAAGGTGAAGTCAGGAGGTTGAAGCAGAAGAAGCAGAAGAAGGAGAAGGAGAAGGTGAAGTCAGGAGGGTGAATCAGAAGAAGTAGAAGAAGGAGAAGGAGAAGGTGAAGTCTGGAGGGTGAATCAGAAGAAGTAGAAGAAGGAGAAGGAGAAGGTGAAGTCTGGAGGGTGAATCAGAAGAAGTAGAAGAAGGAGAAGGAGAAGGTGAAGTCTGGAGGGTGGATCAGAAGAAGCAGAAGAAGGAGAAGGAGACGGTGAAGTCTGGAGGGATAAGCAGAAGAAGTAGAAGAAGGAGAAGGAGAAGGTGAAGTCTGGAGGGTGAATCAGAAGAAGTAGAAGAAGGTGAAGGAGAAGGTGAAGTTTGGAGGGTGAATCAGAAGAAGTAGAAGAAGGAGAAGGAGAAGGTGAAGTCTGGAGGGTGAATCAGAAGAAGCAGAAGAAGGAGAAGGAGAAGGTGAAGTCTGGAGAGTGAATCAGAAGAAGTAGAAGAAGGAGAAGGAGAAGGTGTAGTCTGGAGGGTGAATCAGAAGAAGCAGACGAAGGAGAAGGAGAATGTGAAGTCTGGAGGGTGAATCAGAAGAAGCAGAAGCAGGAGAAGGAGAAGGTGAAGTCTGGAGGGTGAATCAGAAGAAGTATAAGAAGGAGAAGGAGAAGGTGAAGTCTGGAGGGTGAATCAGAAGAAGCAGAAGAAGGAGAAGGAGAAGGTGGAGTCTGGAGGGTGAAGCAGAAGAAGCAGAAGAAGGAGAAGGAGAAGGTGAAGTCTGGAGGGTGAATCATAAGAAGCAGAAGAAGGAGATGAGAAGGTGAAGTCTGGAGGGTGAATCAGAAGAAGCAGAAGAAGTAGAAGGAGAAGGTGAAGTCTGGAGGGTGAATCAGAAGAAGAAGAAGAAGGAGAAGGAGTAGGTGAAGTCTGGTGGGTGAATCAGAAGAAGCAGAAGAAGGAGAAGGAGAAGGTGAAGTCTGGAGGGTGAATCAGAAGAAGCAGAAGAAGGAGAAGGAGAAGGTGAAGTCTGGAGGGTGAATCAAAAGAAGTAGAAGAAGGAGAAGGAGAAGGTGAAGTCTGGAGGGTGAATCAGAAGAAGCAGAAGAAGGAGAAGGAGAAGGTGAAGTCTGGAGGGTGAATCAGAAGAAGTAGAAGAAGGAGAAGGAGAAGGTGAAGTCAGGAGGGTGAAGCAGAAGAAACAGAAGAAGGAGAAGGAGAAGGTGAAGTCTGGAGGGTGAAGCAGAAGAAGCAGAAGAAGGAGAAGGAGAAGGTGAAGTCTGGAGGGTGAAGCAGAAGAAGCAGAAGAAGGAGAAGGAGAAGGTGAAGTCAGGAGGGTGAATCAGAAGAAGTAGAAGAAGGAGAAGGAGAAGGTGAAGTCTGGAGGGTGATTCAGAAGAAGTAGAAGAAGGAGAAGGAGAAGGTGAAGTCTGGAGGGTGAATCAGAAGAAGTAGAAGAAGGAGAAGGAGAAGGTGAAGTCTGGAGGGTGAATCAGAAGAAGCAGAAGAAGGAGAAGGAGAAGGTGAAGTCTGGAGGGGGAAGCAGAAGAAGTAGAAGAAGGAGAAAGAGACGGTGAAGTCTGGAGGGTGAATCAGAAGAAGTAGAAGAAGGAGAAGGAGAAGGTGAAGTTTGGAGGGTGAATCAGAAGAAGTAGAAGAAGGAGAAGGAGAAGGTGAAGTCTGGAGGGTGAATCAGAAGAAGCAGAAGAAGGAGAAGGAGAAGGTGAAGTCTGGAGGGTGAATCAGAAGAAGTAGATGAAGGAGAAGGAGAAGGTGTAGTCTGGAGGGTGAATCAGAAGAAGTAGACGAAGGAGAAGGAGAATGTGAAGTCTGGAGGGTGAATCAGAAGAAGCAGAAGAAGGAGAAGGAGATGGTGAAGTCAGGAGGGTGAATCAGAAGAAGCAGAAGAAGGAGAAGGAGATGGTGAAGTCAGGAGGGTGAATCAGAAGAAGCAGAAGAAGGAGAAGGAGAAGGTGAAGTCTGGAGGGTGAATCAGAAGAAGCAGAAGATGGAGAAGGAGAAGGTGAAGACTGGAGGGTGAATCAGAAGAAGTAGAAGATGGAGAAGGAGAAGGTGAAGTCTGGAGGGTGAATCAGAAGAAGTAGAAGAAGGAGAAGGAGAAGGCGAAGTCTGGAGGGTGAATCAGAAGAAGCAGAAGAAGGAGAAGGAGAAGGTGAAGTCTGGAGGGAGAATCAGAAGAAGCAGAAGAAGGAGAAGGAAAAGATGAAGTCTGGAGGGTGAATCAGAAGAAGTATAAGAAGGAGAAGGAGAAGGTGAAGTCTGGAGGGTGAATCAGAAGAAGTAGAAGAAGGAGAAGGAGAAGGTGAAGTCAGGAGGTTGAAGCAGAAGAAGCAGAAGAAGGAGAAGGAGAAGGTGAAGTCAGGAGGGTGAATCAGAAGAAGTAGAAGAAGGAGAAGGAGAAGGTGAAGTCTGGAGGGTGAATCAGAAGAAGTAGAAGAAGGAGAAGGAGAAGGTGAAGTCTGGAGGGTGAATCAGAAGAAGTAGAAGAAGGAGAAGGAGAAGGTGAAGTCTGGAGGGTGGATCAGAAGAAGCAGAAGAAGGAGAAGGAGACGGTGAAGTCTGGAGGGATAAGCAGAAGAAGTAGAAGAAGGAGAAGGAGAAGGTGAAGTCTGGAGCGTGAATCAGAAGAAGTAGAAGAAGGTGAAGGAGAAGGTGAAGTTTGGAGGGTGAATCAGAAGAAGTAAAAGAAGGAGAAGGAGAAGGTGAAGTCTGGAGGGTGAATCAGAAGAAGCAGAAGAAGGAGAAGGAGAAGGTGAAGTCTGGAGGGTGAATCAGAAGAAGTAGAAGAAGGAGAAGGAGAAGGTGTAATCTGGAGGGTGAATCAGAAGAAGCAGACGAAGGAGAAGGAGAATGTGAAGTCTGGAGGGTGAATCAGAAGAAGCAGAAGCAGGAGAAGGAGAAGGTGAAGTCTGGAGGGTGAATCAGCAGAAGTATAAGAAGGAGAAGGAGAAGGTGAAGTCTGGAGGGTGAATCAGAAGAAGCAGAAGAAGGAGAAGGAGAAGGTGGAGTCTGGAGGGTGAAGCAGAAGAAGCAGAAGAAGGAGAAGGAGAAGGTGAAGTCTGGAGGGTGAATCATAAGAAGCAGAAGAAGGAGAAGGAGAAGGTGAAGTCTGGAGGGTGAATCAGAAGAAGCAGAAGAAGTAGAAGGAGAAGGTGAAGTCTGGAGGGTGAATCAGAAGAAGAAGAAGAAGGAGAAGGAGTAGGTGAAGTCTGGTGGGTGAATCAGAAGAAGCAGAAGACGGGGAAGGAGAAGGTGAAGTCTGGAGGGTGAATCAGAAGAAGCAGAAGAAGGAGAAGGAGAAGGTGAAGTCTGGAGGGTGAATCAGAAGAAGCAGAAGAAGGAGAAGGAGAAGGTGAAGTCTGGAGGGTGAATCTGAAGAAGCAGAAAAAGGAGAAGGAGAAGGTGAAGTCTGGAGGGTGAATCAGAAGAAGCAGAAGAAGGAGAAGGTGAAGTCTGAAGGGTGAATCAGAAGAAGTAGAAGAAGGAGAAGGAGAAGGTGAAGTCTGGAGGGTGAAGCAGAAGAAGTAGAAGAAGGAGAAGGAGAATGTGAAGTCAGGAGAGTGAATCAGAAGAAGTAGAAGAAGGAGAAGGAGAAGGTGAAGTCAGGAGGGTGAATCAGAAGAAGTAGAAGAAGGAGAAGGAGAAGGTGAAGTCTGAAGGGTGAATCAGAAGAATCAGAAGAAGGAGAAGGAGAAGGTGAAGTCTGGAGGTTGAAGCAGAAGAAGCAGAAGAAGGAGAAGGAGAAGGTGAAGTCTGGAGGGTGAATCAGAAGAAGCAGAAGAAGGAGAAGGAGAAGGTGAAGTCTGGAGGGAGAATCAGAAGAAGCAGAAGAAGTAGAAGGAGAAGGTGAAGTCTGGAGGGTAAATCAGAAGAAGTAGAAGAAGGAGAAGGAGAAGGTGAAGTCTGGAGGGTGAATCAGAAGAAGCAGAAGAAGGAGAAGGAGAAGGTGAAGTCAGGAGGGTGAATCAGAAGACGCAGAAGAAGGAGAAGGAGAAGGTGAAGTCTGGAGGGTGAATCAGAAGAAGCAGAAGAAGGAGAAGGAGAAGGTGAAGTCTGGAGGGTGAATCAGAAGAAGTAGAAGATGGAGAAGGAGAAGGTGAAGTCTGGAGGGTGAATCAGAAGAAGTAGAAGAAGGAGAAGGAGAAGGCGAAGTCTGGAGGGTGAATCAGAAGAAGCAGAAGAAGGAAAAGGAGAAGGTGAAGTCTGGAGGGTGAATCAGAAGAAGCAGAAGAAGGAGAAGGAAAAGATGAAGTCTGGAGGGTGAATTAGAAGAAGTATAAGAAGGAGAAGGAGAAGGTGAGGTCTGGAGGGTGAATCAGAAGAAGCAGAAGAAGGAGAAGGAGAAGGTGAAGTCTGAAGGGTGAATCCGAAGATGCAGAAGAAGGAGAAGGAGAAGGTGAAGTCTGGAGGGTGAATCAGAAGAAGCAGAAGAAGGAGAAGGAGAAGGTGAAGTCTGGACGGTTAATCTGAAGAAGCAGAAGAAGGAGAAGGAGAAGGTGAAGTCTGGAGGGTGAATCAGAAGAAGTAGAAGAAGGAGAAGGAGAAGGTGTAGTCTGGAGGGTGAATCAGAAGAAGTAGAAGAAGGAGAAGGAGAAGGTGAAGTCTGGAGGGTGAATCAGAAGAAGCAGAAGAAGGAGAAGGAGAAGGTGAAGTCTGGAGGGTGAATCAGAAGAAGCAGAAGAAGGAGAAGGAGAAGATGAAGTCTGGTGGGTGAATCAGAAGAAGTAGAAGAAGGAGAAGGAGAAGGTGAAGTCTGGAGGGTGAATCAGAAGAAGCAGAAGAAGGAGAAGGAGAAGGTGAAGTCTGGAGGGTGAATCAGAAGAAGCAGAAGAAGGAGAAGGAGAAGGTGAAGTCTGGAGGGTGAAGCAGAATAAGTAGAAGAAGGAGAAGGAGAAGGTGAAGTCAGGAGGGTGAATCAGAAGAAGTAGAAGAAGGAGAAGGAGAAGGTGAAGTCTGGAGGGTGAATCAGAAGAATCAGAAGAAGGAGAAGGAGAAGGTGAAGTCTGGAGGGTGAATCAGAAGAAGCAGAAGAAGGAGAAGGAGAAGGTGAAGTCTGGAGGGTGAATCAGAAGAATCAGAAGAAGGAGAAGGAGAAGGTGAAGTCTGGAGGGTGAATCAGAAGAAGCAGAAGAAGGAGAAGGAGAAGGTGAAGTCTGGAGGGTGAATCAGAAGAAGCAGAAGAAGGAGAAGGAGAAGGTGAAGTCTGGAGGGTGAATCAGAAGAAGCAGAAGAAGGAGAAGGAGAAGGTGAAGTCTGGAGGGTGAATCAGAAGAAGCAGAAGAAGGAGAAGGAGAAGATGAAGTCTGGAGGGTGAATCAGAAGAAGAAGAAGAAGGAGAAGGAGAAGGTGAGGTCTGGACGGTTAATCAGAAGAAGCAGAAGAAGGAGAAGGAGAAGGTGAAGTCTGGAGGGTGAATCAGAAGAAGCAGAAGAAGGAGAAGGAGAAGGTGAGGTCTGGAGGGTGAATCAGAAGAAGCAGAAGAAGGAGAAGGAGAAGGTGAAGTCAGGTGGGTGAATCAGAAGAAGCAGAAGAAGGAGACGGAGAAGGTGAAGTTAGGAGGGTGAATCAGAAGAAGCAGAAGAAGGAGAAGGAGAAGGTGAAGTCAGGAAGGTGAAGCAGAAGAAGCAGAAGAAGGAGAAGGAGAAGGTGAAGTCTGGAGGGTGAATCAGAAGAAGCAGAAAAGGAGAAGGAGAAGGTGAAGTCTGGAGGGTGAATCAGAAGAAGCAGAATAAGGAGAAGGAGAAGGTGAAGTCTGGAGGGTGAATCAGAAGAAGCAGAAGAAGGAGAAGGAGAAGGTGAAGTCTGGAGGGTGAATCAGAAGAAGTAGAAGAAGGAGAAGGAGAAGGTGAAGTCTGGAGGGTGAAGCAGAATAAGTAGAAGAAGGAGAAGGAGAAGGTGAAGTCAGGAGGGTGAATCAGAAGAAGCAGAATAAGGAGAAGGAGAAGGTGAAGTCTGGAGGGTGAATCAGAAGAAGCAGAAGAAGGAGAAGGAGAAGGTGAAGTCTGGAGGGTGAATCAGAAGAAGTCGAAGAAGGAGAATGAGAAGGTGAAGTCTGGTGGGTGAAGCAGAATAAGTAGAAGAAGGAGAAGGAGAAGGTGAAGTCTGGAGGGTGAATCAGAAGAATCAGAAGAAGGAGAAGGAGAAGGTGAAGTCTGGAGGGTGAATCAGAAGAAGCAGAAGAAGGAGAAGGAGAAGGTGAAGTCTGGAGGGTGAATCAGAAGAAGCAGAAGAAGGAGAAGGAGAAGGTGAAGTCTGGAGGGTGAATCAGAAGAAGCAGAAGAAGGAGAAGGAGAAGATGAAGTCTGGAGGGTGAATCAGAAGAAGAAGAAGAAGGAGAAGGAGAAGGTGAGGTCTGGAGGGTTAATCAGAAGAAGCAGAAGAAGGAGAAGGAAAAGGTGAAGTCTGGAGGGTGAATCAGAAGAAGCAGAAGAAGGAGAAGGAGAAGGTGAAGTCTGGAGGGTGAATCAGAAGAAGCAGAAGAAGGAGAAGGAGAAGTCAGGTGGGTGAATCAGAAGAAGCAGAAGAAGGAGACGGAGAAGGTGAAGTCTGGAGGGTGAATTAGAAGAAGGAGAAGGAGAAGGTGTAGTCTGGAGGGTGAATCAGAAGAAGTAGAAGAAGGAGAAGGAGAAGGCGAAGTCTGGATGGTGAATCAGAAGAAGCAGAAGAAGGAGAAGGAGAAGGTGAAGTCTGGAGGGTGAATCAGAAGAAGCAGAAGAAGGAGAAGGAAAAGATGAAGTCTGGAGGGTGAATTAGAAGAAGTATAAGAAGGAGAAGGAGAAGGCGAAGTCTGGAGGGTGAATCAGAAGAAGCAGAAGAAGGAGAAGGAGAAGGTGAAGTCTGGAGGGTGAATTAGAAGAAGGAGAAGGTGTAGTCTGGAGGGTGAATCAGAAGAAGTAGAAGAAGGAGAAGGAGAAGGCGAAGTCTGGAGGGTGAATCAGAAAAAGCAGAAGAAGGAGATGGAGAAGGTGAAGTCTGGAGGGTGAATTAGAAGAAGTAGAAGGAGAAGGTGTAGTCTGGAGGGTGAATCAGAAGAAGTAGAAGAAGGAGAAGGAGAAGGCGAAGTCTGGAGGGTGAATCAGAAGAAGCAGAAGAAGGAGAAGGAGAAGGTGAAGTCTGGAGGGTGAATTAGAAGAAGGAGAAGGAGAAGGTGTAGTCTGGAGGGTGAATCAGAAGAAGTAGAAGAAGGAGAAGGAGAAGGCGAAGTCTGGAGGGTGAATCAGAAGAAGCAGAAGAAGGAGAAGGAGAAGGTGAAGTCTGGAGGGTGAATCAGAAGAAGCAGAAGAAGGAGAAGGAAAAGATGAAGTCTGGAGGGTGAATTAGAAGAAGTATAAGAAGGAGAAGGAGAAGGTGAGGTCTGGAGGGTGAATCAGAAGAAGCAGAAGAAGGAGAAGGAGAAGGTGAAGTCTGAAGGGTGAATCCGAAGATGCAGAAGAAGGAGAAGGAGAAGGTGAAGTCTGGAGGGTGAATCAGAAGAAGCAGAAGACGGAGAAGGAGAAGGTGAAGTCTGGACGGTTAATCTGAAGAAGCAGAAGAAGGAGAAGGAGAAGGTGAAGTCTGGAGGGTGAATCAGAAGAAGTAGAAGAAGGAGAAGGAGAAGGTGTAGTCTGGAGGGTGAATCAGAAGAAGTAGAAGAAGGAGAAGGAGAAGGTGAAGTCTGGAGGGTGAATCAGAAGAAGCAGAAGAAGGAGAAGGAGAAGGTGAAGTCTGGAGGGTGAATCAGAAGAAGCAGAAGAAGGAGAAGGAGAAGATGAAGTCTGGTGGGTGAATCAGAAGAAGTAGAAGAAGGAGAAGGAGAAGGTGAAGTCTGGAGGGTGAATCAGAAGAAGCAGAAGAAGGAGAAGGAGAAGGTGAAGTCTGGAGGGTGAATCAGAAGAAGCAGAAGAAGGAGAAGGAGAAGGTGAAGTCTGGAGGGTGAAGCAGAATAAGTAGAAGAAGGAGAAGGAGAAGGTGAAGTCAGGAGGGTGAATCAGAAGAAGTAGAAGAAGGAGAAGGAGAAGGTGAAGTCTGGAGGGTGAATCAGAAGAATCAGAAGAAGGAGAAGGAGAAGGTGAAGTCTGGAGGGTGAATCAGAAGAAGCAGAAGAAGGAGAAGGAGAAGGTGAAGTCTGGAGGGTGAATCAGAAGAATCAGAAGAAGGAGAAGGAGAAGGTGAAGTCTGGAGGGTGAATCAGAAGAAGCAGAAGAAGGAGAAGGAGAAGGTGAAGTCTGGAGGGTGAATCAGAAGAAGCAGAAGAAGGAGAAGGAGAAGGAGAAGTCTGGAGGGTGAATCAGAAGAAGCAGAAGAAGGAGAAGGAGAAGGTGAAGTCTGGAGGGTGAATCAGAAGAAGCAGAAGAAGGAGAAGGAGAAGATGAAGTCTGGAGGGTGAATCAGAAGAAGAAGAAGAAGGAGAAGGAGAAGGTGAGGTCTGGAGGGTTAATCAGAAGAAGCAGAAGAAGGAGAAGGAGAAGGTGAAGTCTGGAGGGTGAATCAGAAGAAGCAGAAGAAGGAGAAGGAGAAGGTGAAGTCTGGAGGGTGAATCAGAAGAAGCAGAAGAAGGAGAAGGAGAAGGTGAAGTCAGGTGGGTGAATCAGAAGAAGCAGAAGAAGGAGACGGAGAAGGTGAAGTTAGGAGGGTGAATCAGAAGAAGCAGAAGAAGGAGAAGGAGAAGGTGAAGTCAGGAAGGTGAAGCAGAAGAAGCAGAAGAAGGAGAAGGAGAAGGTGAAGTCTGGAGGGTGAATCAGAAGAAGCAGAAGAAGGAGAAGGAGAAGGTGAAGTCTGGAGGGTGAATCAGAAGAAGCAGAATAAGGAGAAGGAGAAGGTGAAGTCTGGAGGGTGAATCAGAAGAAGCAGAAGAAGGAGAAGGAGAAGGTGAAGTCTGGAGGGTGAATCAGAAGAAGTAGAAGAAGGAGAAGGAGAAGGTGAAGTCTGGAGGGTGAAGCAGAATAAGTAGAAGAAGGAGAAGGAGAAGGTGAAGTCAGGAGGGTGAATCAGAAGAAGCAGAATAAGGAGAAGGAGAAGGTGAAGTCTGGAGGGTGAATCAGAAGAAGCAGAAGAAGGAGAAGGAGAAGGTGAAGTCTGGAGGGTGAATCAGAAGAAGTCGAAGAAGGAGAATGAGAAGGTGAAGTCTGGTGGGTGAAGCAGAATAAGTAGAAGAAGGAGAAGGAGAAGGTGAAGTCTGGAGGGTGAATCAGAAGAATCAGAAGAAGGAGAAGGAGAAGGTGAAGTCTGGAGGGTGAATCAGAAGAAGCAGAAGAAGGAGAAGGAGAAGGTGAAGTCTGGAGGGTGAATCAGAAGAAGCAGAAGAAGGAGAAGGAGAAGGTGAAGTCTGGAGGGTGAATCAGAAGAAGCAGAAGAAGGAGAAGGAGAAGATGAAGTCTGGAGGGTGAATCAGAAGAAGAAGAAGAAGGAGAAGGAGAAGGTGAGGTCTGGAGGGTTAATCAGAAGAAGCAGAAGAAGGAGAAGGAGAAGGTGAAGTCTGGAGGGTGAATCAGAAGAAGCAGAAGAAGGAGAAGGAGAAGGTGAAGTCTGGAGGGTGAATCAGAAGAAGCAGAAGAAGGAGAAGGAGAAGGAGAAGTCAGGTGGGTGAATCAGAAGAAGCAGAAGAAGGAGACGGAGAAGGTGAAGTTAGGGGGTGAATCAGAAGAAGCAGAAGAAGGAGAAGGAGAAGGTGAAGTCAGGAAGGTGAAGCAGAAGAAGCAGAAGAAGGAGAAGGAGAAGTTGAAGTCTGGAGGGTGAATCAGAAGAAGCAGAAGAAGGAGAAGAAGATGGTGAAGTCTGGAGGGTGAATCAGAAGAAGCAGAAGAAGGAGAAGGAGAAGGTGAAGTCTGGAGGGTGAATCAGAAGAAGCAGAAGAAGGAGAAGGTGAAGTCTGAAGGGTGAATCAGAAGAAGTAGAAGACGGGGAAGGAGAAGGTGAAGTCTGGAGGGTGAATCAGAAGAAGCAGAAGAAGGAGAAGGAGAAGGTGAAGTCTGGAGGGTGAATCAGAAGAAGCAGAAGAAGGAGAAGGAGAAGGTGAAGTCTGGAGGGTGAATCAGAAGAAGCAGAAAAAGGAGAAGGAGAAGGTGAAGTCTGGAGGGTGAATCAGAAGAAGCAGAAGAAGGAGAAGGTGAAGTCTGAAGGGTGAATCAGAAGAAGTAGAAGAAGGAGAAGGAGAAGGTGAAGTCTGGAGGGTGAAGCAGAAGAAGTAGAAGAAGGAGAAGGAGAATGTGAAGTCAGGAGAGTGAATCAGAAGAAGTAGAAGAAGGAGAAGGAGAAGGTGAAGTCAGGAGGGTGAATCAGAAGAAGCAGAAGAAGGAGAAGGAGAAGGTGAAGTCTGGAGGGTGAATCAGAAGAATCAGAAGAAGGAGAAGGAGAAGGTGAAGTCTGGAGGGTGAAGCAGAAGATGCAGAAGAATGAGATGGAGAAGGTGAAGACTGGAGGGTGAATCAGAAGAAGCCGAAGTAGGAGAAGAAGAAGGTGAAGTCTGGAGGGTGAATCAGAAGAAGCAGAAGAAGGAGAAGGAGAAGATGAAGTCTGGAGGGTGAATCAGAAGAAGCAGAAGAAGGAGAAGGAGAAGGTGAAGTCTGGAGGGTGAATCAGAAGAAGCAGAAGAAGGAGAATGAGAAGGTGAAATCTGGAGGGTGAATCAGAAGAAGCAGAAGAAGGAGATGGAGAAGGTGAAGTCAGGCGGGTGAATCAGAAGAAGCAGAAGAAGGAGAAGGAGAAGGTGAAGTTAGGAGGGTGAATCAGAAGAAGCAGAAGAAGGAGAAGGAGAAGGTGAAGTCAGGGGGTGAAGCAGAAGAAGTAGAAGAAGGAGAAGGAGAAGGTGAAGTCAGGAGGGTGAAGCAGAAGAAGCAGAAGAAGGAGAAAGAGAAGGTGAAGTCTGGAGGGTGAAGCAGAAGAAGCAGAAGAAGGAGAAGTAGAAGGTGAAGTCTGGAGGGCGAAGCAGAAGAAGCAGAAGAAGGAGAAGGAGAAGGTGATGTCTGGAGGGTGAAGCAGAAGAAGCAGAAGAAGGAGAAGGAGAAGGTGAAGTCTGGAGGGTGAATCAGAAGAAGTAGAAGAAGGAGAAGGGGAAAGTAGAAGTCAGGAGGGTGAAGCAGAAGAAGCAGAAGAAGGAGAAAGAGAAGGTGAAGTCTGGAGGGTGAAGCAGAAGAAGCAGAAGAAGGAGAAGTAGAAGGTGAAGTCTGGAGGGCGAAGCAGAAGAAGCAGAAGAAGGAGAAGGAGAAGGTGAAGTCAGGAGGGTGAATCAGAAGAAGTAGAAGAAGGAGAAGGAGAAGGTGAAGTCTGGAGGGTGAATCAGAAGAATTAGAAGAAGGAGAAGGAGATGGTGAAGTCTGGAGGGTGAATCAGAAGAAGCAGAAGAAGGAGAAGGAGAAGCTAAAGTCAGGAGGGTGAATCAGGAGAAGCAGAAGAAGGAGAAGGAGAAGGTGAAGTCTGGAGGGTGAATCAGTAGAAGCAGAAGAAGGAGAAGGAGAAGCTGAAGACTGGAGGGTGAATCAGAAGAAGTAGAAGAAGGAGAAGGAGAAGGTGACGTCTGGAGGGTGAATCAGAAGAAGTAGAAGAAGGAGAAGGAGAAGGCAAAGTCTGGAGGGTGAATCAGAAGAAGCAGAAGAAGGAGAAGGAGAAGGTGAAGTCTGGAGGGTGAATCAGAAGAAGCAGAAGAAGGAGAAGGAGAAGGTGAAGTCTGGAGGGTGAACCAGAAGTAGCAGAAGAAGGAGAAGGAGAAGGTGAAGACTGGAGGGTGAATCAAAAGAAGTAGAAGAAGGAGAAGGAGAAGGTGAAGTCTGGAGGGTGAATCAGAAGAAGTAGAAGAAGGAGAAGGAGAAGGCGAAGTCTGGAGGGTGAATCAGAAGAAGCAGAAGAAGGAGAAGGAGAAGGTGAAGTCTGGAGGGTGAATCAGAAGAAGTAGAAGAAGGAGAAGGAGAAGATGAAGTCTGGAGGGTGAATCAGAAGAAGTAGAGGAAGGAGAAGGAGAAGGTGAGGTCTGGAGGGTGAATCAGAAGAAGCAGAAGAAGGAAAAGGAGAAGGTGAAGTCAGGAGGGTGAATCAGAAGAAGCAGAAGAAGGAGAAGGAGAAGGTGAAGTCTGGAGGGTGAATCAGAAGAAGCAGAAGAAGGAGAAGGAGAAGGTGAAGTCTGGAGGGTGAATCAGAAGAAGCAGAAGAAGGAGAAGGAGAAGGTGAAGTCTGGAGGGTGAATCAGAAGAAGTAGAAGAAGGAGAAGGAGAAGGGGAAGTCTGGAGGGTGAATCAGAAGAAGCAGAAGAAGGAGAAGGAGAAGGTGAAGTCTGGAGGGTGAATCAGAAGAAGCAGAAGAAGGAGAAGGAGAAGGTGAAGTCTGGAGGGTGAATCAGAAGAAGCAGAAGAAGGAGAAGGAGAAGGTGAAGTCTGGAGGGTGAATCAGAAGAAGCAGAAGAAGGAGAAGGAGAAGGTGAAGTCTGGAGGGTGAAGCAGAAGAAGTAGAAGAAGGAGAAGGAGAAGGTGAAGTCAGGAGGGTGAAGCAGAAGAAGCAGAAGAAGGAGAAAGAGAAGGTGAAGTCTGGAGGGTGAAGCAGAAGAAGCAGAAGAAGGAGAAGTAGAAGGTGAAGTCTGGAGGGCGAAGCAGAAGAAGCAGAAGAAGGAGAAGGAGAAGGTGATGTCTGGAGGGTGAAGCAGAAGAAGCAGAAGAAGGAGAAGGAGAAGGTGAAGTCTGGAGGGTGAATCAGAAGAAGTAGAAGAAGGAGAAGGGGAAAGTAGAAGTCAGGAGGGTGAAGCAGAAGAAGCAGAAGAAGGAGAAAGAGAAGGTGAAGTCTGGAGGGTGAAGCAGAAGAAGCAGAAGAAGGAGAAGTAGAAGGTGAAGTCTGGAGGGCGAAGCAGAAGAAGCAGAAGAAGGAGAAGGAGAAGGTGAAGTCAGGAGGGTGAATCAGAAGAAGTAGAAGAAGGAGAAGGAGAAGGTGAAGTCTGGAGGGTGAATCAGAAGAATTAGAAGAAGGAGAAGGAGATGGTGAAGTCTGGAGGGTGAATCAGAAGAAGCAGAAGAAGGAGAAGGAGAAGCTAAAGTCAGGAGGGTGAATCAGGAGAAGCAGAAGAAGGAGAAGGAGAAGGTGAAGTCTGGAGGGTGAATCAGTAGAAGCAGAAGAAGGAGAAGGAGAAGCTGAAGACTGGAGGGTGAATCAGAAGAAGTAGAAGAAGGAGAAGGAGAAGGTGACGTCTGGAGGGTGAATCAGAAGAAGTAGAAGAAGGAGAAGGAGAAGGCAAAGTCTGGAGGGTGAATCAGAAGAAGCAGAAGAAGGAGAAGGAGAAGGTGAAGTCTGGAGGGTGAATCAGAAGAAGCAGAAGAAGGAGAAGGAGAAGGTGAAGTCTGGAGGGTGAACCAGAAGTAGCAGAAGAAGGAGAAGGAGAAGGTGAAGACTGGAGGGTGAATCAAAAGAAGTAGAAGAAGGAGAAGGAGAAGGTGAAGTCTGGAGGGTGAATCAGAAGAAGTAGAAGAAGGAGAAGGAGAAGGCGAAGTCTGGAGGGTGAATCAGAAGAAGCAGAAGAAGGAGAAGGAGAAGGTGAAGTCTGGAGGGTGAATCAGAAGAAGTAGAAGAAGGAGAAGGAGAAGATGAAGTCTGGAGGGTGAATCAGAAGAAGTAGAGGAAGGAGAAGGAGAAGGTGAGGTCTGGAGGGTGAATCAGAAGAAGCAGAAGAAGGAAAAGGAGAAGGTGAAGTCAGGAGGGTGAATCAGAAGAAGCAGAAGAAGGAGAAGGAGAAGGTGAAGTCTGGAGGGTGAATCAGAAGAAGCAGAAGAAGGAGAAGGAGAAGGTGAAGTCTGGAGGGTGAATCAGAAGAAGCAGAAGAAGGAGAAGGAGAAGGTGAAGTCTGGAGGGTGAATCAGAAGAAGTAGAAGAAGGAGAAGGAGAAGGGGAAGTCTGGAGGGTGAATCAGAAGAAGCAGAAGAAGGAGAAGGAGAAGGTGAAGTCTGGAGGGTGAATCAGAAGAAGGAGAAGAAGGAGAAGGAGAAGGTGAAGTCTGGAGGGTGAAGCAGAAGAAGTAGAAGAAGGAGAAGGAGAAGGTGAAGTCAGGAGGTAAATCAGAAGAAGTAGAAGAAGGAGAAGGAGAAGGTGAAGTCAGGAGGGTGAATCAGAAGAAGTAAAAGAAGGAGAAGGAGAAGGTGAAGTCTGGAGGGTGAATCAGAAGAAGCAGAAGAAGGAGAAGGAGAAGATGAAGTCTGGAGGGTGAATCAGAAGAAGCAGAAGAAGGAGAAGGAGAAGATGAAGTCTGGAGGGTGAATCAGAAGAAGTAGAAGACGGAGAAGGAGAAGGTGAAGTCTGGAGGGTGAATCAGAAGAAGCAGAAGAAGGAGAAGGAGAAGGTGATGTCTGGAGGGTGAATCAGAAGAAGCAGAAGAAGGAGAAGGAGAAGGTGAAGTCTGGAGGGTGAATCAGAAGAAGCAGAATAAGGAGAAGGAGAAGGTGAAGTCTGGAGGGTGAATCAGAAGAAGCAGAAGAAGGAGAAGGAGAAGGTGAAGTCTGGAGGGTGAATCAGAAGAAGCAGATAAAGGAGAAGGAGAAGGTGAAGTCTGGAGGGTGAATCAGAAGAAGTAGAAGAAGGAGAAGGTGAAGTCAGGAGGGTGAATCAGAAGAAGTAGAAGAAGGAGAAGGAGAAGGTGAAGTCTGGAGGGTGAATCAGAAGAAGCAGAAGAAGGAGAAGGAGAAGGTGAAGTCTGGAGGGTGAATCAGAAGAAGCAGAAGAAGGAGAAGGAGAAGATGAAGTCTGGAGGGTGAATCAGAAGAAGAAGAAGACGGAGAAGGAGAAGGTGAAGTCTGGAGGGTGAATCAGAAGAAGCAGAAGAAGGATAAGGAGAAGGTGAAGTCTGGAGGGTGAATCAGAAGAAGCAGAAGAAGGAGAAGGAGAAGGTGAAGTCTGGAGGGTGAATCAGAAGAAGCAGAAAAAGGAGAAGGAGAAGGTGAAGTCTGGAGGGTGAATCAGAAGAAGCAGAAGAAGGAGAAGGTGAAGTCTGAAGGTTGAATCAGAAGAAGTAGAAGAAGGAGAAGGAGAAGGTGAAGTCTGGAGGGTGAAGCAGAAGAAGTAGAAGAAGGAGAAGGAGAAGGTGAAGTCAGGAGGGTGAATCAGAAGAAGTAGAAGAAGGAGAAGGAGAAGGTGAAGTCAGGAGGATGAATCAGAAGAAGCAGAAGAAGGAGAAGGAGAATGTGAAGTCTGGAGGGTGAATCAGAAGAAGTAGAAGAAGGAGAAGGAGAAGATGAAGTCTGGAGGGTGAATCAGAAGAAGTAGAGGAAGGAGAAGGAGAAGGTGAGGTCTGGAGGGTGAATCAGAAGAAGCAGAAGAAGGAAAAGGAGAAGGTGAAGTCAGGAGGGTGAATCAGAAGAAGCAGAAGAAGGAGAAGGAGAAGGTGAAGTCTGGAGGGTGAATCAGAAGAAGCAGAAGAAGGAGAAGGAGAAGGTGAAGTCTGGAGGGTGAATCAGAAGAAGCAGAAGAAGGAGAAGGAGAAGGTGAAGTCTGGAGGGTGAATCAGAAGAAGTAGAAGAAGGAGAAGGAGAAGGGGAAGTCTGGAGGGTGAATCAGAAGAAGCAGAAGAAGGAGAAGGAGAAGGTGAAGTCTGGAGGGTGAATCAGAAGAAGGAGAAGAAGGAGAAGGAGAAGGTGAAGTCTGGAGGGTGAAGCAGAAGAAGTAGAAGAAGGAGAAGGAGAAGGTGAAGTCAGGAGGTGAATCAGAAGAAGTAGAAGAAGGAGAAGGAGAAGGTGAAGTCAGGAGGGTGAATCAGAAGAAGTAAAAGAAGGAGAAGGAGAAGGTGAAGTCTGGAGGGTGAATCAGAAGAAGCAGAAGAAGGAGAAGGAGAAGATGAAGTCTGGAGGGTGAATCAGAAGAAGCAGAAGAAGGAGAAGGAGAAGATGAAGTCTGGAGGGTGAATCAGAAGAAGTAGAAGATGGAGAAGGAGAAGGTGAAGTCTGGAGGGTGAATCAGAAGAAGCAGAAGAAGGAGAAGGAGAAGGTGATGTCTGGAGGGTGAATCAGAAGAAGCAGAAGAAGGAGAAGGAGAAGGTGAAGTCTGGAGGGTGAATCAGAAGAAGCAGAATAAGGAGAAGGAGAAGGTGAAGTCTGGAGGGTGAATCAGAAGAAGCAGAAGAAGGAGAAGGAGAAGGTGAAGTCTGGAGGGTGAATCAGAAGAAGCAGATAAAGGAGAAGGAGAAGGTGAAGTCTGGAGGGTGAATCAGAAGAAGTAGAAGAAGGAGAAGGTGAAGTCAGGAGGGTGAATCAGAAGAAGTAGAAGAAGGAGAAGGAGAAGGTGAAGTCTGGAGGGTGAATCAGAAGAAGCAGAAGAAGGAGAAGGAGAAGGTGAAGTCTGGAGGGTGAATCAGAAGAAGCAGAAGAAGGAGAAGGAGAAGATGAAGTCTGGAGGGTGAATCAGAAGAAGAAGAAGACGGAGAAGGAGAAGGTGAAGTCTGGAGGGTGAATCAGAAGAAGCAGAAGAAGGATAAGGAGAAGGTGAAGTCTGGAGGGTGAATCAGAAGAAGCAGAAGAAGGAGAAGGAGAAGGTGAAGTCTGGAGGGTGAATCAGAAGAAGCAGAAAAAGGAGAAGGAGAAGGTGAAGTCTGGAGGGTGAATCAGAAGAAGCAGAAGAAGGAGAAGGTGAAGTCTGAAGGTTGAATCAGAAGAAGTAGAAGAAGGAGAAGGAGAAGGTGAAGTCTGGAGGGTGAAGCAGAAGAAGTAGAAGAAGGAGAAGGAGAAGGTGAAGTCAGGAGGGTGAATCAGAAGAAGTAGAAGAAGGAGAAGGAGAAGGTGAAGTCAGGAGGGTGAATCAGAAGAAGCAGAAGAAGGAGAAGGAGAAGGTGAAGTCTGGAGGGTGAATCAGAAGAATCAGAAGAAGGAGAAGGAGAAGGTGAAGTCTGGAGGGTGAATCAGAAGAAGCAGAAGAAGGAGAAGGAGAAGATGAAGTCTGGAGGGTGAATCAGAAGAAGAAGAAGAAGGAGAAGGAGAAGGTGAGGTCTGGAGGGTTAATCAGAAGAAGCAGAAGAAGGAGAAGGAGAAGGTGAAGTCTGGAGGGTGAATCAGAAGAAGCAGAAGAAGGAGAAGGAGAAGGTGAAGTCTGGAGGGTGAATCAGAAGAAGCAGAAGAAGGAGAAGGAGAAGGTGAAGTCAGGTGGGTGAATCAGAAGAAGCAGAAGAAGGAGACGGAGAAGGTGAAGTTAGGAGGGTGAATCAGAAGAAGCAGAAGAAGGAGAAGGAGAAGGTGAAGTCAGGAAGGTGAAGCAGAAGAAGCAGAAGAAGGAGAAGGAGAAGGTGAAGTCTGGAGGGTGAATCAGAAGAAGCAGAAGAAGGAGAAGGAGAAGGTGAAGTCTGGAGGGTGAATCAGAAGAAGCAGAATAAGGAGAAGGAGAAGGTGAAGTCTGGAGGGTGAATCAGAAGAAGCAGAAGAAGGAGAAGGAGAAGGTGAAGTCTGGAGGGTGAATCAGAAGAAGTAGAAGAAGGAGAAGGAGAAGGTGAAGTCTGGAGGGTGAAGCAGAATAAGTAGAAGAAGGAGAAGGAGAAGGTGAAGTCAGGAGGGTGAATCAGAAGAAGCAGAATAAGGAGAAGGAGAAGGTGAAGTCTGGAGGGTGAATCAGAAGAAGCAGAAGAAGGAGAAGGAGAAGGTGAAGTCTGGAGGGTGAATCAGAAGAAGTCGAAGAAGGAGAATGAGAAGGTGAAGTCTGGTGGGTGAAGCAGAATAAGTAGAAGAAGGAGAAGGAGAAGGTGAAGTCTGGAGGGTGAATCAGAAGAATCAGAAGAAGGAGAAGGAGAAGGTGAAGTCTGGAGGGTGAATCAGAAGAAGCAGAAGAAGGAGAAGGAGAAGGTGAAGTCTGGAGGGTGAATCAGAAGAAGCAGAAGAAGGAGAAGGAGAAGGTGAAGTCTGGAGGGTGAATCAGAAGAAGCAGAAGAAGGAGAAGGAGAAGATGAAGTCTGGAGGGTGAATCAGAAGAAGAAGAAGAAGGAGAAGGAGAAGGTGAGGTCTGGAGGGTTAATCAGAAGAAGCAGAAGAAGGAGAAGGAGAAGGTGAAGTCTGGAGGGTGAATCAGAAGAAGCAGAAGAAGGAGAAGGAGAAGGTGAAGTCTGGAGGGTGAATCAGAAGAAGCAGAAGAAGGAGAAGGAGAAGGAGAAGTCAGGTGGGTGAATCAGAAGAAGCAGAAGAAGGAGACGGAGAAGGTGAAGTTTAGGGGGTGAATCAGAAGAAGCAGAAGAAGGAGAAGGAGAAGGTGAAGTCAGGAAGGTGAAGCAGAAGAAGCAGAAGAAGGAGAAGAGAAGTTGAAGTCTGGAGGGTGAATCAGAAGAAGCAGAAGAAGGAGAAGAAGATGGTGAAGTCTGGAGGGTGAATCAGAAGAAGCAGAAGAAGGAGAAGGAGAAGGTGAAGTCTGGAGGGTGAATCAGAAGAAGCAGAAGAAGGAGAAGGTGAAGTCTGAAGGGTGAATCAGAAGAAGTAGAAAGACGGGGAAGGAGAAGGTGAAGTCTGGAGGGTGAATCAGAAGAAGCAGAAGAAGGAGAAGGAGAAGGTGAAGTCTGGAGGGTGAATCAGAAGAAGCAGAAGAAGGAGAAGGAGAAGGTGAAGTCTGGAGGGTGAATCAGAAGAAGCAGAAAAAGGAGAAGGAGAGGAGGCCAGGTGAAGTCTGGAGGGTGAATCAGAAGAAGCAGAAGAAGGAGAAGGTGAAGTCTGAAGGGTGAATCAGAAGAAGTAGAAGAAGGAGAAGGAGAAGGTGAAGTCTGGAGGGTGAAGCAGAAGAAGTAGAAGAAGGAGAAGGAGAATGTGAAAGTCAGGAGAGTGAATCAGAAGAAGTAGAAGAAGGAGAAGGAGAAGGTGAAGTCAGGAGGGTGAATCAGAAGAAGCAGAAGAAGGAGAAGGAGAAGGTGAAGTCTGGAGGGTGAATCAGAAGAATCAGAAGAAGGAGAAGGAGAAGGTGAAGTCTGGAGGGTGAAGCAGAAGATGCAGAAGAATGAGATGGAGAAGGTGAAGACTGGAGGGTGAATCAGAAGAAGCCGAAGTAGGAGAGAAGAAGAAGGTGAAGTCTGGAGGGTGAATCAGAAGAAGCAGAAGAAGGAGAAGGAGAAGATGAAGTCTGGAGGGTGAATCAGAAGAAGCAGAAGAAGGAGAAGGAGAAGGTGAAGTCTGGAGGGTGAATCAGAAGAAGCAGAAGAGGAGAATGAGAAGGTGAAATCTGGAGGGTGAATCAGAAGAAGCAGAAGAAGGAGATAAGTCAGGCGGGTGAATCAGAAGAAGCAGAAGAAGGAGAAGGAGAAGGTGAAGTTAGGAGGGTGAATCAGAAGAAGCAGAAGAAGGAGAAGGAGAAGGTGAAGTCAGGGGGTGAAGCAGAAGAAGTAGAAGAAGGAGAAGGAGAAGGTGAAGTCAGGAGGGTGAAGCAGAAGAAGCAGAAGAAGGAGAAAGAGAAGGTGAAGTCTGGAGGGTGAAGCAGAAGAAGCAGAAGAAGGAGAAGTAGAAGGTGAAGTCTGGAGGGCGAAGCAGAAGAAGCAGAAGAAGGAGAAGGAGAAGGTGATGTCTGGAGGGTGAAGCAGAAGAAGCAGAAGAAGGAGAAGGAGAAGGTGAAGTCTGGAGGGTGAATCAGAAGAAGTAGAAGAAGGAGAAGGGGAAAGTAGAAGTCAGGAGGGTGAAGCAGAAGAAGCAGAAGAAGGAGAAAGAGAAGGTGAAGTCTGGAGGGTGAAGCAGAAGAAGCAGAAGAAGGAGAAGTAGAAGGTGAAGTCTGGAGGGCGAAGCAGAAGAAGCAGAAGAAGGAGAAGGAGAAGGTGAAGTCAGGAGGGTGAATCAGAAGAAGTAGAAGAAGGAGAAGGAGAAGGTGAAGTCTGGAGGGTGAATCAGAAGAATTAGAAGAAGGAGAAGGAGATGGTGAAGTCTGGAGGGTGAATCAGAAGAAGCAGAAGAAGGAGAAGGAGAAGCTAAAGTCAGGAGGGTGAATCAGGAGAAGCAGAAGAAGGAGAAGGAGAAGGTGAAGTCTGGAGGGTGAATCAGTAGAAGCAGAAGAAGGAGAAGGAGAAGCTGAAGACTGGAGGGTGAATCAGAAGAAGTAGAAGAAGGAGAAGGAGAAGGTGACGTCTGGAGGGTGAATCAGAAGAAGTAGAAGAAGGAGAAGGAGAAGGCAAAGTCTGGAGGGTGAATCAGAAGAAGCAGAAGAAGGAGAAGGAGAAGGTGAAGTCTGGAGGGTGAATCAGAAGAAGCAGAAGAAGGAGAAGGAGAAGGTGAAGTCTGGAGGGTGAACCAGAAGTAGCAGAAGAAGGAGAAGGAGAAGGTGAAGACTGGAGGGTGAATCAAAAGAAGTAGAAGAAGGAGAAGGAGAAGGTGAAGTCTGGAGGGTGAATCAGAAGAAGTAGAAGAAGGAGAAGGAGAAGGCGAAGTCTGGAGGGTGAATCAGAAGAAGCAGAAGAAGGAGAAGGAGAAGGTGAAGTCTGGAGGGTGAATCAGAAGAAGTAGAAGAAGGAGAAGGAGAAGATGAAGTCTGGAGGGTGAATCAGAAGAAGTAGAGGAAGGAGAAGGAGAAGGTGAGGTCTGGAGGGTGAATCAGAAGAAGCAGAAGAAGGAAAAGGAGAAGGTGAAGTCAGGAGGGTGAATCAGAAGAAGCAGAAGAAGGAGAAGGAGAAGGTGAAGTCTGGAGGGTGAATCAGAAGAAGCAGAAGAAGGAGAAGGAGAAGGTGAAGTCTGGAGGGTGAATCAGAAGAAGCAGAAGAAGGAGAAGGAGAAGGTGAAGTCTGGAGGGTGAATCAGAAGAAGTAGAAGAAGGAGAAGGAGAAGGGGAAGTCTGGAGGGTGAATCAGAAGAAGCAGAAGAAGGAGAAGGAGAAGGTGAAGTCTGGAGGGTGAATCAGAAGAAGGAGAAGAAGGAGAAGGAGAAGGTGAAGTCTGGAGGGTGAAGCAGAAGAAGTAGAAGAAGGAGAAGGAGAAGGTGAAGTCAGGAGGTAAATCAGAAGAAGTAGAAGAAGGAGAAGGAGAAGGTGAAGTCAGGAGGGTGAATCAGAAGAAGTAAAAGAAGGAGAAGGAGAAGGTGAAGTCTGGAGGGTGAATCAGAAGAAGCAGAAGAAGGAGAAGGAGAAGATGAAGTCTGGAGGGTGAATCAGAAGAAGCAGAAGAAGGAGAAGGAGAAGATGAAGTCTGGAGGGTGAATCAGAAGAAGTAGAAGACGGAGAAGGAGAAGGTGAAGTCTGGAGGGTGAATCAGAAGAAGCAGAAGAAGGAGAAGGAGAAGGTGATGTCTGGAGGGTGAATCAGAAGAAGCAGAAGAAGGAGAAGGAGAAGGTGAAGTCTGGAGGGTGAATCAGAAGAAGCAGAATAAGGAGAAGGAGAAGGTGAAGTCTGGAGGGTGAATCAGAAGAAGCAGAAGAAGGAGAAGGAGAAGGTGAAGTCTGGAGGGTGAATCAGAAGAAGCAGATAAAGGAGAAGGAGAAGGTGAAGTCTGGAGGGTGAATCAGAAGAAGTAGAAGAAGGAGAAGGTGAAGTCAGGAGGGTGAATCAGAAGAAGTAGAAGAAGGAGAAGGAGAAGGTGAAGTCTGGAGGGTGAATCAGAAGAAGCAGAAGAAGGAGAAGGAGAAGGTGAAGTCTGGAGGGTGAATCAGAAGAAGCAGAAGAAGGAGAAGGAGAAGATGAAGTCTGGAGGGTGAATCAGAAGAAGAAGAAGACGGAGAAGGAGAAGGTGAAGTCTGGAGGGTGAATCAGAAGAAGCAGAAGAAGGATAAGGAGAAGGTGAAGTCTGGAGGGTGAATCAGAAGAAGCAGAAGAAGGAGAAGGAGAAGGTGAAGTCTGGAGGGTGAATCAGAAGAAGCAGAAAAAGGAGAAGGAGAAGGTGAAGTCTGGAGGGTGAATCAGAAGAAGCAGAAGAAGGAGAAGGTGAAGTCTGAAGGTTGAATCAGAAGAAGTAGAAGAAGGAGAAGGAGAAGGTGAAGTCTGGAGGGTGAAGCAGAAGAAGTAGAAGAAGGAGAAGGAGAAGGTGAAGTCAGGAGGGTGAATCAGAAGAAGTAGAAGAAGGAGAAGGAGAAGGTGAAGTCAGGAGGATGAATCAGAAGAAGCAGAAGAAGGAGAAGGAGAATGTGAAGTCTGGAGGGTGAATCAGAAGAAGTAGAAGAAGGAGAAGGAGAAGATGAAGTCTGGAGGGTGAATCAGAAGAAGTAGAGGAAGGAGAAGGAGAAGGTGAGGTCTGGAGGGTGAATCAGAAGAAGCAGAAGAAGGAAAAGGAGAAGGTGAAGTCAGGAGGGTGAATCAGAAGAAGCAGAAGAAGGAGAAGGAGAAGGTGAAGTCTGGAGGGTGAATCAGAAGAAGCAGAAGAAGGAGAAGGAGAAGGTGAAGTCTGGAGGGTGAATCAGAAGAAGCAGAAGAAGGAGAAGGAGAAGGTGAAGTCTGGAGGGTGAATCAGAAGAAGTAGAAGAAGGAGAAGGAGAAGGGGAAGTCTGGAGGGTGAATCAGAAGAAGCAGAAGAAGGAGAAGGAGAAGGTGAAGTCTGGAGGGTGAATCAGAAGAAGGAGAAGAAGGAGAAGGAGAAGGTGAAGTCTGGAGGGTGAAGCAGAAGAAGTAGAAGAAGGAGAAGGAGAAGGTGAAGTCAGGAGGTGAATCAGAAGAAGTAGAAGAAGGAGAAGGAGAAGGTGAAGTCAGGAGGGTGAATCAGAAGAAGTAAAAGAAGGAGAAGGAGAAGGTGAAGTCTGGAGGGTGAATCAGAAGAAGCAGAAGAAGGAGAAGGAGAAGATGAAGTCTGGAGGGTGAATCAGAAGAAGCAGAAGAAGGAGAAGGAGAAGATGAAGTCTGGAGGGTGAATCAGAAGAAGTAGAAGATGGAGAAGGAGAAGGTGAAGTCTGGAGGGTGAATCAGAAGAAGCAGAAGAAGGAGAAGGAGAAGGTGATGTCTGGAGGGTGAATCAGAAGAAGCAGAAGAAGGAGAAGGAGAAGGTGAAGTCTGGAGGGTGAATCAGAAGAAGCAGAATAAGGAGAAGGAGAAGGTGAAGTCTGGAGGGTGAATCAGAAGAAGCAGAAGAAGGAGAAGGAGAAGGTGAAGTCTGGAGGGTGAATCAGAAGAAGCAGATAAAGGAGAAGGAGAAGGTGAAGTCTGGAGGGTGAATCAGAAGAAGTAGAAGAAGGAGAAGGTGAAGTCAGGAGGGTGAATCAGAAGAAGTAGAAGAAGGAGAAGGAGAAGGTGAAGTCTGGAGGGTGAATCAGAAGAAGCAGAAGAAGGAGAAGGAGAAGGTGAAGTCTGGAGGGTGAATCAGAAGAAGCAGAAGAAGGAGAAGGAGAAGATGAAGTCTGGAGGGTGAATCAGAAGAAGAAGAAGACGGAGAAGGAGAAGGTGAAGTCTGGAGGGTGAATCAGAAGAAGCAGAAGAAGGATAAGGAGAAGGTGAAGTCTGGAGGGTGAATCAGAAGAAGCAGAAGAAGGAGAAGGAGAAGGTGAAGTCTGGAGGGTGAATCAGAAGAAGCAGAAAAAGGAGAAGGAGAAGGTGAAGTCTGGAGGGTGAATCAGAAGAAGCAGAAGAAGGAGAAGGTGAAGTCTGAAGGTTGAATCAGAAGAAGTAGAAGAAGGAGAAGGAGAAGGTGAAGTCTGGAGGGTGAAGCAGAAGAAGTAGAAGAAGGAGAAGGAGAAGGTGAAGTCAGGAGGGTGAATCAGAAGAAGTAGAAGAAGGAGAAGGAGAAGGTGAAGTCAGGAGGGTGAATCAGAAGAAGCAGAAGAAGGAGAAGGAGAAGGTGAAGTCTGGAGGGTGAATCAGAAGAATCAGAAGAAGGAGAAGGAGAAGGTGAAGTCTGGAGGGTGAAGCAGAAGATGCAGAAGAATGAGATGGAGAAGGTGAAGACTGGAGGGTGAATCAGAAGAAGCCGAAGTCGGAGAAGGAGAAGGTGAAGTCGGGAGGGTGAATCAGAAGAAGCAGAAGAAGGAGAAGGAGAAGATGAAGTCTGGAGGGTGAATCAGAAGAAGCAGAAGAAGGAGAAGGAGAAGGTGAAGTCTGGAGGGTGAATCAGAAGAAGCAGAAGAAGGAGAAGGAGAAGGTGAAGTCTGGAGGGTGAATCAGAAGAAGCAGAAGAAGGAGAAGGAGAAGGTGAAGTCAGGGGGTGAAGCAGAACAAGTCGAAGAAGGAGAAGGAGAAGGTGAAGTCAGGAGGGTGAATCAGAAGAAGTAGAAGAAGGAGAAGGTGAAGTCTGGAGGGTGAATCAGAAGAAGCAGAAGAAGGAGAAGGAGAAGGTGAAGTCTGGAGGGTGAATCAGAAGAAGCAGAAGAAGGAGAAGGAGAAGATGAAGTCTGGAGGGTGAATCAGAAAAAGTAGAAGACGGGGAAGGAGAAGGTGAAGTCTGGAGGGTGAATCAGAAGAAGCAGAAGAAGGAGAAGGAGAAGGTGAAGTCTGGAGGGTGAATCAGAAGAAGTAGAAGAAGGAGAAGGAGAAGGTGAAGTCTGGAGGTGAAGCAGAACAAGTAGAAGAAGGAGAAGGAGAAGTCTGGAGGGTGAATCAGAAGAAGCAGAAGAAGGAGAAGGAGAAGGTGAAGTCTGGAGGGTGAATCAGAAGAAGCAGAAGAAGGAGAAGGAGAAGATGAAGTCTGGAGGGTGAATCAGAAGAAGTAGAAGACGGGGAAGGAGAAGGTGAAGTCTGGAGGGTGAATCAGAAGAAGCAGAAGAAGGAGAAGGAGAAGGTGAAGTCTGGAGGGTGAATCAGAAGAAGCAGAAGAAGGAGAAGGAGAAGGTGAAGTCTGGAGGGTGAATCAGAAGAAGCAGAAAAAGGAGAAGGAGAAGGTGAAGTCTGGAGGGTGAATCAGAAGAAGCAGAAGAAGGAGAAGGAGAAGGTGAAGTCTGGAGGGTGAATCAGAAGAAGCAGAAGAAGGAGATGGAGAAGGTGAAGTCAGGCGGGTGATTCAGAAGAAGCAGAAGAAGGAGAAGGAGAAGGTGAAGTTAGGAGGGTGAATCAGAAGAAGCAGAAGAAGGAGAAGGAGAAGGTGAAGTCTGGAGGGCGAAGCAGAAGAAGCAGAAGAAGGAGAAGGAGAAGGTGAAGTCTGGAGGGTGAAGCAGAAGAAGCAGAAGAAGGAGAAGGAGAAGGTGAAGTCTGGAGGGTGAAGCAGAAGAAGCAGAAGAAGGAGAAGGAGAAGGTGAAGTCAAGAGGGTGAATCAGAAGAAGTAGAAGAAGGAGAAGGAGAAGGTGAAGTCTGGAGGGTGAATCAGAAGAAGTAGAAGAAGGAGAAGGAGAAGGTGAAGTCTGGAGGGTGAATCAGAAGAAGTAGAAGAAGGAGAAGCAGAAGGTGAAGTCTGGATGGTGAATCAGAAGAAGCAGAAGAAGGAGAAGGAGAAGGTGAGGGCTGGAGGGAGAAGCAGAAGAAGTAGAAGAAGGAGAAGGAGAAGGTGAAGTCTGGAGGGTGAATCAGAAGAGGTAGAAGAAGGAGAAGGAGAAGGTGAAGTCTGGAGGGTGTATCAGAAGAAGTAGAAAAAGGAGAAGGAGAAGGTGAAGTCTGGAGGGTGAATCAGAAGAAGCAGAAGAGGGAGAAGGAGAAGGTGAAGTCTGGTGGGTGAATCAGAAGAAGTAGAAGAAGGAGAAGGAGCAGGTGTAGTCTGGAGGGTGAATCAGAAGAAGTAGACGAAGGAGAAGGAGAAGGTGAAGTCTGGAGAGTGAATCAGAAGAAGCAGAAGAAGGAGAAGGAGAAGGTGAAGACTGGAGGGTGAATCAGAAGAAGTAGAAGAAGGAGAAGGAGAAGGTGAAGTCTGGAGGGTGAATCAGAAGAAGCAGAAGGAGGAGAAGGAGAAGGTGAATTTTGGAGGGTGAATCAGAAGAAGCAGAAGAAGGAGAAGGAGAAGGTGAAGTCTGGAGGGTGAATCAGAAGAAGCAGACGAAGGAGAAGGAGAAGGTGAAGTCTGGAGGGTGAATCAGAAGAAGCAGAAGAAGTAGAAGGAGAAGGTGAAGTCTGGAGGGTGAAGCAGAAGAAGCAGAAGAAGGAAAAGGAGAAGGTGAAGTCAGGAGGGTGAATCAGAAGAAGCAGAAGAAGGAGAAGGAGAAGGTGAAGTCTGGAGGGTGAATCAGAATAAGCAGAAGAAGGAGAAGGAGAAGGTGAAGACTGGAGGGTGAATCAGAAGAAGTGGAAGAAGGAGAAGGAGAAGGTGAAGTCTGGAGGGTGAATCAGAAGAAGTAGAAGAAGGAGAAGGAGAAGGCGAAGTCTGGAGGGTGAATCAGAAAAAGCAGAAGAAGGAGAAGGAGAAGGTGAAGTCAGGAGGGTGAATCACGAGAAGCAGAAGAAGGAGAAGGAGAAGGTGAAGTCTGGAGGGTGAATCAGTAGAAGCAGAAGAAGGAGAAGGAGAAGCTGAAGACTTGAGGGTGAATCAGAAGAAGTAGAAGAAGGAGAAGGAGAAGGTGACGTCTGGAGGGTGAATCAGAAGAAGTAGAAGAAGGAGAAGGAGAAGGTGAAGTCTGAAGGGTGAATCAGAAGAAGCAGAAGAAGGAGAAGGAGAAGGTGAAGTCTGGAGGGTGAATCAGAAGAAGCAGAAGAAGGAGAAGGAGAAGGTGAAGTCTGGAGGGTGAATCAGAAGAAGCAGAAGAAGGAGAAGGAGAAGGTGAAGTCTGGAGGGTGAATCAGAAGAAGTAGAAGAAGGAGAAGGAGAAGGCGAAGTCTGGAGGGTGAATCAGAAGAAGCAGAAGAAGGAGAAGGAGAAGGTGAAGTCTGGAGGGTGAATCAGAAGAAGTAGAAGAAGGAGAAGGAGAAGATGAAGTCTGGAGGGTGAATCAGAAGAAGTAGAGGAAGGAGAAGGAGAAGGTGAGGTCTGGAGGGTGAATCAGAAGAAGCAGAAGAAGGAGAACGAGAAGGTGAAGTCTGAAGGGTGAATCAGAAGAAGCAGAAGGAGGAGAAGGAGAAGGTGAGGTCTGGAGGGTGAATCAGAAGAAGCAGAAGAAGGAGAAGGAGAAGGTGAAGTCTGGAGGGTGAATCAGAAGAAGCAGAAGAAGGAGAAGGAGAAGGTGAAGGCTGGAGGGTGAATCAGAAGAAGTAGAAGAAGGAGAAGGAGAAGGTGAAGTCTGGAGGGTGAATCAGAAGAAGCAGAAGAAGGAGAAGGAGAAGGTGAAGTCTGGAGGGTGAATCAGAAGAAGTAGAAGAAGGAGAAGGAGAAGGTGAAGTCTGGAGGGTGAAGCAGAAGAAGTAGAAGAAGGAGAAGGAGAAGGTGAAGTCAGGAGGTGAATCAGAAGAAGTAGAAGAAGGAGAAGGAGAAGGTGAAGTCAGGAGGGTGAATCAGAAGAAGTAGAAGAAGGGGAAGGAGAAGGTGAAGTCTGGAGGGTGAATCAGAAGAAGCAGAAGAAGGAGAAGGAGAAGGTGAAGTCTGGAGGGTGAATCAGAAGAAGCAGAAGAAGGAGAAGGAGAAGATGAAGTCTGGAGGGTGAATCAGAAGAAGTAGAAGAAGGAGAAGGAGAAGGTGAAGTCTGGAGGGTGAAGCAGAACAAGTAGAAGAAGGATAAGGAGAAGGTGAAGTCAGGAGGGTGAATCAGAAGAAGTAGAAGAAGGAGAATGTGAAGTCTGGAGGGTGAATCAGAAGAAGCAGAAGAAGGAGAAGGAGAAGGTGAAGTCTGGAGGGTGAATCAGAAGAAGCAGAAGAAGGAGAAGGAGAAGATGAAGTCTGGAGGGTGAATCAGAAGAAGTAGAAGACGGGGAAGGAGAATGTGAAGTCTGGAGGGTGAATCAGAAGAAGCAGAAGAAGGAGAAGGAGAAGGTGAAGTCTGGAGGGTGAATCAGAAGAAGCAGAAGAAGGAGAAGGAGAAGGTGAAGTCTGGAGGGTGAATCAGAAGAAGCAGAAAAAGGAGAAGGAGAAGGTGAAGTCTGGAGGGTGAATCAGAAGAAGCAGAAGAAGGAGAAGGTGAAGTCTGAAGGGTGAATCAGAAGAAGTAGAAGAAGGAGAAGGAGAAGGTGAAGTCTGGAGGGTGAAGCAGAAGAAGTAGAAGAAGGAGAAGGAGAATGTGAAGTCAGGAGAGTGAATCAGAAGAAGTAGAAGAAGGAGAAGGAGAAGGTGAAGTCAGGAGGGTGAATCAGAAGAAGCAGAAGAAGGAAAAGGAGAAGGTGAAGTCTGGAGGGTGAATCAGAAGAATCAGAAGAAGGAGAAGGAGAAGGTGAAGTCTGGAGGGTGAAGCAGAAGATGCAGAAGAATGAGATGGAGAAGGTGAAGACTGGAGGGTGAATCAGAAGAAGCCGAAGTAGGAGAAGGAGAAGGTGAAGTCTGGAGGGTGAATCAGAAGAAGCAGAAGAAGGAGAAGGAGAAGATGAATTCAGGGGGTGAAGCAGAAGAAGTAGAAGAAGGAGAAGGAGAAGGTGAAGTCAGGAGGGTGAAGCAGAAGAAGCAGAAGAAGGAGAAAGAGAAGGTGAAGTCTGGAGGGTGAAGCAGAAGAAGCAGAAGAAGGAGAAGTAGAAGGTGAAGTCTGGAGGGCGAAGCAGAAGAAGCAGAAGAAGGAGAAGGAGAAGGTGAAGTCTGGAGGGTGAAGCAGAAGAAGCAGAAGAAGGAGAAGGAGAAGGTGAAGTCTGGAGGGTGAATCAGAAGAAGTAGAAGAAGGAGAAGGGGAAGGTGAAGTCAGGAGGGTGAAGCAGAAGAAGCAGAAGAAGGAGAAGGAGAAGGTGAAGTCTGGAGGGTGAAGCAGAAGAAGCAGAAGAAGGAGAAGGAGAAGGTGCAGTCTGGAGGGTGAAGCAGAAGAAGCAGAAGAAGGAGAAGGAGAAGGTGAAGTCAGGAGGGTGAATCAGAAGAAGTAGAAGAAGGAGAAGGAGAAGGTGAAGTCTGGAGGGTGAATCAGAAGAAGTAGAAGAAGGAGAAGGAGAAGGTGAAGTCTGGAGGGTGAATCAGAAGAAGCAGAAAAAGGAGAAGGAGAAGGTGAAGTCAGGAGGGTGAATCAGGAGAAGCAGAAGAAGGAGAAGGAGAAGGTGAAGTCTGGAGGGTGAATCAGTAGAAGCAGAAGAAGGAGAAGGAGAAGCTGAAGACTGGAGGGTGAATCAGAAGAAGTAGAAGAAGGAGAAGGAGAAGGTGACGTCTGGAGGGTGAGTCAGAAGAAGTAGAAGAAGGAGAAGGAGAAGGCAAAGTCTGGAGGGTGAATCAGAAGAAGCAGAAGAAGGAGAAGGAGAAGGTGAAGTCTGGAGGGTGAATCAGAAGAAGCAGAAGAAGGAGAAGGAGAAGGTGAAGTCTGGAGGGTGAATCAGAAGTAGCAGAAGAAGGAGAAGGAGAAGGTGAAGACTGGAGGGTGAATCAAAAGAAGTAGAAGAAGGAGAAGGAGAAGGTGAAGTCTGGAGGGTGAATCAGAAGAAGCAGAAGAAGGAGAAGGAGAAGATGAAGTCTGGAGGGTGAATCAGAAGAAGTAGAAGACGGGGAAGGAGAAGGTGAAGTCTGGAGGGTGAATCAGAAGAAGCAGAAGAAGGAGAAGGAGAAGGTGAAGTCTGGAGGGTGAATCAGAAGAAGTAGAAGAAGGAGAAGGAGAAGGTGAAGTCTGGAGGTGAAGCAGAACAAGTAGAAGAAGGAGAAGGAGAAGGTGAAGTCAGGAGGGTGAATCAGAAGAAGTAGAAGAAGGAGAAGGTGAAGTCTGGAGGGTGAATCAGAAGAAGCAGAAGAAGGAGAAGGAGAAGGTGAAGTCTGGAGGGTGAATCAGAAGAAGCAGAAGAAGGAGAAGGAGAAGATGAAGTCTGGAGGTTGAATCAGAAGAAGTAGAAGACGGGGAAGGAGAAGGTGAAGTCTGGAGGGTGAATCAGAAGAAGCAGAAGAAGGAGAAGGAGAAGGTGAAGTCTGGAGGGTGAATCAGAAGAAGCAGAAGAAGGAGAAGGAGAAGGTGAAGTCTGGAGGGTGAATCAGAAGAAGCAGAAAAAGGAGAAGGAGAAGGTGAAGTCTGGAGGGTGAATCAGAAGAAGCAGAAGAAGGAGAAGGAGAAGGTGAAGTCTGGAGGGTGAATCAGAAGAAGCAGAAGAAGGAGATGGAGAAGGTGAAGTCAGGCGGGTGATTCAGAAGAAGCAGAAGAAGGAGAAGGAGAAGGTGAAGTTAGGAGGGTGAATCAGAAGAAGCAGAAGAAGGAGAAGGAGAAGGTGAAGTCTGGAGGGCGAAGCAGAAGAAGCAGAAGAAGGAGAAGGAGAAGGTGAAGTCTGGAGGGTGAAGCAGAAGAAGCAGAAGAAGGAGAAGGAGAAGGTGAAGTCTGGAGGGTGAAGCAGAAGAAGCAGAAGAAGGAGAAGGAGAAGGTGAAGTCAAGAGGGTGAATCAGAAGAAGTAGAAGAAGGAGAAGGAGAAGGTGAAGTCTGGAGGGTGAATCAGAAGAAGTAGAAGAAGGAGAAGGAGAAGGTGAAGTCTGGAGGGTGAATCAGAAGAAGTAGAAGAAGGAGAAGCAGAAGGTGAAGTCTGGATGGTGAATCAGAAGAAGCAGAAGAAGGAGAAGGAGAAGGTGAGGGCTGGAGGGAGAAGCAGAAGAAGTAGAAGAAGGAGAAGGAGAAGGTGAAGTCTGGAGGGTGAATCAGAAGAGGTAGAAGAAGGAGAAGGAGAAGGTGAAGTCTGGAGGGTGTATCAGAAGAAGTAGAAAAAGGAGAAGGAGAAGGTGAAGTCTGGAGGGTGAATCAGAAGAAGCAGAAGAGGGAGAAGGAGAAGGTGAAGTCTGGTGGGTGAATCAGAAGAAGTAGAAGAAGGAGAAGGAGCAGGTGTAGTCTGGAGGGTGAATCAGAAGAAGTAGACGAAGGAGAAGGAGAAGGTGAAGTCTGGAGAGTGAATCAGAAGAAGCAGAAGAAGGAGAAGGAGAAGGTGAAGACTGGAGGGTGAATCAGAAGAAGTAGAAGAAGGAGAAGGAGAAGGTGAAGTCTGGAGGGTGAATCAGAAGAAGCAGAAGGAGGAGAAGGAGAAGGTGAATTTTGGAGGGTGAATCAGAAGAAGCAGAAGAAGGAGAAGGAGAAGGTGAAGTCTGGAGGGTGAATCAGAAGAAGCAGACGAAGGAGAAGGAGAAGGTGAAGTCTGGAGGGTGAATCAGAAGAAGCAGAAGAAGTAGAAGGAGAAGGTGAAGTCTGGAGGGTGAATCAGAAGAAGCAGAAGAAGGAAAAGGAGAAGGTGAAGTCTGGAGGGTGAATCAGAAGAAGTGGAAGAAGGAGAAGGAGAAGGTGAAGTCTGGAGGGTGAATCAGAAGAAGTAGAAGAAGGAGAAGGAGAAGGCGAAGTCTGGAGGGTGAATCAGAAAAAGCAGAAGAAGGAGAAGGAGAAGGTGAAGTCAGGAGGGTGAATCACGAGAAGCAGAAGAAGGAGAAGGAGAAGGTGAAGTCTGGAGGGTGAATCAGTAGAAGCAGAAGAAGGAGAAGGAGAAGCTGAAGACTTGAGGGTGAATCAGAAGAAGTAGAAGAAGGAGAAGGAGAAGGTGACGTCTGGAGGGTGAATCAGAAGAAGTAGAAGAAGGAGAAGGAGAAGGTGAAGTCTGAAGGGTGAATCAGAAGAAGCAGAAGAAGGAGAAGGAGAAGGTGAAGTCTGGAGGGTGAATCAGAAGAAGCAGAAGAAGGAGAAGGAGAAGGTGAAGTCTGGAGGGTGAATCAGAAGAAGCAGAAGAAGGAGAAGGAGAAGGTGAAGTCTGGAGGGTGAATCAGAAGAAGTAGAAGAAGGAGAAGGAGAAGGCGAAGTCTGGAGGGTGAATCAGAAGAAGCAGAAGAAGGAGAAGGAGAAGGTGAAGTCTGGAGGGTGAATCAGAAGAAGTAGAAGAAGGAGAAGGAGAAGATGAAGTCTGGAGGGTGAATCAGAAGAAGTAGAGGAAGGAGAAGGAGAAGGTGAGGTCTGGAGGGTGAATCAGAAGAAGCAGAAGAAGGAGAACGAGAAGGTGAAGTCTGAAGGGTGAATCAGAAGAAGCAGAAGGAGGAGAAGGAGAAGGTGAGGTCTGGAGGGTGAATCAGAAGAAGCAGAAGAAGGAGAAGGAGAAGGTGAAGTCTGGAGGGTGAATCAGAAGAAGCAGAAGAAGGAGAAGGAGAAGGTGAAGGCTGGAGGGTGAATCAGAAGAAGTAGAAGAAGGAGAAGGAGAAGGTGAAGTCTGGAGGGTGAATCAGAAGAAGCAGAAGAAGGAGAAGGAGAAAGTGAAGTCTGGAGGGTGAATCAGAAGAAGTAGAAGAAGGAGAAGGAGAAGGTGAAGTCTGGAGGGTGAAGCAGAAGAAGTAGAAGAAGGAGAAGGAGAAGGTGAAGTCAGGAGGTGAATCAGAAGAAGTAGAAGAAGGAGAAGGAGAAGGTGAAGTCAGGAGGGTGAATCAGAAGAAGTAGAAGAAGGGGAAGGAGAAGGTGAAGTCTGGAGGGTGAATCAGAAGAAGCAGAAGAAGGAGAAGGAGAAGGTGAAGTCTGGAGGGTGAATCAGAAGAAGCAGAAGAAGGAGAAGGAGAAGATGAAGTCTGGAGGGTGAATCAGAAGAAGTAGAAGAAGGAGAAGGAGAAGGTGAAGTCTGGAGGGTGAAGCAGAACAAGTAGAAGAAGGATAAGGAGAAGGTGAAGTCAGGAGGGTGAATCAGAAGAAGTAGAAGAAGGAGAATGTGAAGTCTGGAGGGTGAATCAGAAGAAGCAGAAGAAGGAGAAGGAGAAGGTGAAGTCTGGAGGGTGAATCAGAAGAAGCAGAAGAAGGAGAAGGAGAAGATGAAGTCTGGAGGGTGAATCAGAAGAAGTAGAAGACGGGGAAGGAGAAGGTGAAGTCTGGAGGGTGAATCAGAAGAAGCAGAAGAAGGAGAAGGAGAAGGTGAAGTCTGGAGGGTGAATCAGAAGAAGCAGAAGAAGGAGAAGGAGAAGGTGAAGTCTGGAGGGTGAATCAGAAGAAGCAGAAAAAGGAGAAGGAGAAGGTGAAGTCTGGAGGGTGAATCAGAAGAAGCAGAAGAAGGAGAAGGTGAAGTCTGAAGGGTGAATCAGAAGAAGTAGAAGAAGGAGAAGGAGAAGGTGAAGTCTGGAGGGTGAAGCAGAAGAAGTAGAAGAAGGAGAAGGAGAATGTGAAGTCAGGAGAGTGAATCAGAAGAAGTAGAAGAAGGAGAAGGAGAAGGTGAAGTCAGGAGGGTGAATCAGAAGAAGCAGAAGAAGGAGAAGGAGAAGGTGAAGTCTGGAGGGTGAATCAGAAGAATCAGAAGAAGGAGAAGGAGAAGGTGAAGTCTGGAGGGTGAAGCAGAAGATGCAGAAGAATGAGATGGAGAAGGTGAAGACTGGAGGGTGAATCAGAAGAAGCCGAAGTAGGAGAAGGAGAAGGTGAAGTCTGGAGGGTGAATCAGAAGAAGCAGAGAAGAGAGAAGGAGAAGATGAATTCAGGGGGTGAAGCAGAAGAAGTAGAAGAAGGAGAAGGAGAAGGTGAAGTCAGGAGGGTGAAGCAGAAGAAGCAGAAGAAGGAGAAAGAGAAGGTGAAGTCTGGAGGGTGAAGCAGAAGAAGCAGAAGAAGGAGAAGTAGAAGGTGAAGTCTGGAGGGCGAAGCAGAAGAAGCAGAAGAAGGAGAAGGAGAAGGTGAAGTCTGGAGGGTGAAGCAGAAGAAGCAGAAGAAGGAGAAGGAGAAGGTGAAGTCTGGAGGGTGAATCAGAAGAAGTAGAAGAAGTAGAAGGGGAAGGTGAAGTCAGGAGGGTGAAGCAGAAGAAGCAGAAGAAGGAGAAGGAGAAGGTGAAGTCTGGAGGGTGAAGCAGAAGAAGCAGAAGAAGGAGAAGGAGAAGGTGCAGTCTGGAGGGTGAAGCAGAAGAAGCAGAAGAAGGAGAAGGAGAAGGTGAAGTCAGGAGGGTGAATCAGAAGAAGTAGAAGAAGGAGAAGGAGAAGGTGAAGTCTGGAGGGTGAATCAGAAGAAGTAGAAGAAGGAGAAGGAGAAGGTGAAGTCTGGAGGGTGAATCAGAAGAAGCAGAAGAAGGAGAAGGAGAAGGTGAAGTCAGGAGGGTGAATCAGGAGAAGCAGAAGAAGGAGAAGGAGAAGGTGAAGTCTGGAGGGTGAATCAGTAGAAGCAGAAGAAGGAGAAGGAGAAGCTGAAGACTGGAGGGTGAATCAGAAGAAGTAGAAGAAGGAGAAGGAGAAGGTGACGTCTGGAGGGTGAATCAGAAGAAGTAGAAGAAGGAGAAGGAGAAGGCAAAGTCTGGAGGGTGAATCAGAAGAAGCAGAAGAAGGAGAAGGAGAAGGTGAAGTCTGGAGGGTGAATCAGAAGAAGCAGAAGAAGGAGAAGGAGAAGGTGAAGTCTGGAGGGTGAATCAGAAGTAGCAGAAGAAGGAGAAGGAGAAGGTGAAGACTGGAGGGTGAATCAAAAGAAGTAGAAGAAGGAGAAGGAGAAGGTGAAGTCTGGAGGGTGAATCAGAAGAAGTAGAAGAAGGAGAAGGAGAAGGCGAAGTCTGGAGGGTGAATCAGAAGAAGCAGAAGAAGGAGAAGGAGAAGGTGAAGTCTGGAGGGTGAATCAGAAGAAGTAGAAGAAGGAGAAGGAGAAGATGAAGTCTGGAGGGTGAATCAGAAGAAGTAGAGGAAGGAGAAGGAGAAGGTGAGGTCTGGAGGGTGAATCAGAAGAAGTAGAAGAAGGAGAAGGAGAAGGTGAAGTCTGAAGGGTGAATCAGAAGAAGCAGAAGAAGGAGAAGGAGAAGGTGAAGTCTGGAGGGTGAATCAGAAGAAGCAGAAGAAGGAGAAGGAGAAGGTGAAGTCTGGAGGGTGAATCAGAAGAAGCAGAAGAAGGAGAAGGAGAAGGTGAAGTCTGGAGGGTGAATCAGAAGAAGTAGAAGAAGGAGAAGGAGAAGGTGAAGTCTGGAGGGTGAATCAGAAGAAGCAGAAGAAGGAGAAGGAGAAGGTGAAGTCTGGAGGGTGAATCAGAAGAAGGAGAAGAAGGAGAAGGAGAAGGTGAAGTCTGGAGGGTGAAGCAGAAGAAGTAGAAGAAGGAGAAGGAGAAGGTGAAGTCAGGAGGTGAATCAGAAAAAGTAGAAGAAGGAGAAGGAGAAGGTGAAGTCAGGAGGGTGAATCAGAAGAAGTAGAAGAAGGAGAAGGAGAAGGTGAAGTCTGGAGGGTGAATCAGAAGAAGCAGAAGAAGGAGAAGGAGAAGATGAAGTCTGGAGGGTGAATCAGAAGAAGCAGAAGAAGGAGAAGGAGAAGATGAAGTCTGGAGGGTGGATCAGAAGAAGTAGTAGACGGAGAAGGAGAAGGTGAAGTCTGGAGGGTGAATCAGAAGAAGCAGAAGAAGGAGAGGAGAAGGTGAAGTCTGGAGGGTGAATCAGAAGAAGCAGAAGAAGGAGAAGGAGAAGGTGAAGTCTGGAGGGCGAATCAGAAGAAGCAGAATAAGGAGAAGGAGAAGGTGAAGTCTGGAGGGTGAATCAGAAGAAGCAGAAGAAGGAGAAGGAGAAGGTGAAGTCTGGAGGGTGAATCAGAAGAAGTAGAAGAAGGAGAAGGAGAAGGTGAAGTCTGGAGGGTGAAGCAGAACAAGTCGAAGAAGGAGAAGGAGAAGGTGAAGTCAGGAGGGTGAATCAGAAGAAGTAGAAGAAGGAGAAGGTGAAGTCTGGAGGATGAATCAGAAGAAGCAGAAGAAGGAGAAGGAGAAGATGAAGTCTGGAGGGTGAATCAGAAGAAGTAGAAGAAGGAGAAGGAGAAGGTGAAGTCTGGAGGGTGAAGCAGAAGAAGTAGAAGAAGGAGAAGGAGAATGTGAAGTCAGGAGGGTGAATCAGAAGAAGTAGAAGAAGGAGAAGGAGAAGGTGAAGTCAGGAGGGTGAATCAGAAGAAGCAGAAGAAGGAGAAGGAGAAGGTGAAGTCTGGAGGGTGAATCAGAAGAATCAGAAGAAGGAGAAGGTGATGTCTGGAGGGTGAAGCAGAAGATGCAGAAGAATGAGATGGAGAAGGTGAAGACTGGAGGGTGAATCAGAAGAAGCCGAAGTAGGAGAAGGAGAAGGTGAAGTCTGGAGGGTGAATCAGAAGAAGCAGAAGAAGGAGAAGGAGAAGATGAAGTCTGGAGGGTGAATCAGAAGAAGCAGAAGAAGGAGAAGGAGAAGGGGAAGTCAGGAGGGTGAATCAGAAGAAGTAGAAGAAGGAGAAGGAGAAGGTGAAGTCTGGAGGGTGAATCAGAAGAAGCAGAAGAAGGAGAAGGAGAAGATGAAGTCTGGAGGGTGAATCAGAAGAAGCAGAAGAAGGAGAAGGAGAAGATGAAGTCTGGAGGGTGGATCGGAAGAAGTAGAAGACGGAGAAGGAGAAGGTGAAGTCTGGAGGGTGAATCAGAAGAAGCAGAAGAAGGAGAAGGAGAAGGTGAAGTCTGGAGGGTGAATCAGAAGAAGCAGAAGAAGGAGAAGGAGAAGGTGAAGTCTGGAGGGTGAATCAGAAGAAGCAGAATAAGGAGAAGGAGAAGGTGAAGTCTGGAGGGTGAATCAGAAGAAGCAGAAGAAGGAGAAGGAGAAGGTGATGTCTGGAGGGTGAATCAGAAGAAGTAGAAGAAGGAGAAGGAGAAGGTGAAGTCTGGAGGGTGAAGCAGAACAAGTAGAAGAAGGAGAAGGAGAAGGTGAAGTCAGGAGGGTGAATCAGAAGAAGTAGAAGAAGGAGAAGGTGAAGTCTGGAGGGTGAATCAGAAGAAGCAGAAGAAGGAGAAGGAGAAGGTGAAGTCTGGAGGGTGAATCAGAAGAAGCAGAAGAAGGAGAAGGAGAAGATGAAGTCTGGAGGGTGAATCAGAAGAAGTAGAAGACGGGGAAGGAGAAGGTGAAGTCTGGAGGGTGAATCAGAAGAAGCAGAAGAAGGAGAAGGAGAAGGTGAAGTCTGGAGGGTGAATCAGAAGAAGCAGAAGAAGGAGAAGGAGAAGGTGAAGTCTGGAGGGTGAATCAGAAGAAGCAGAAAAAGGAGAAGGAGAAGGTGAAGTCTGGAGGGTGAATCAGAAGAAGCAGAAGAAGGAGAAGGTGAAGTCTGGAGGGTGAATCAGAAGAAGCAGAAGAAGGAGAAGGAGAAGGTGAAGTCTGGAGGGTGAATCAGAAGAAGTAGAAGAAGGAGAAGGAGAAGGTGAAGTCTGGAGGGTGAAGCAGAACAAGTAGAAGAAGGAGAAGGAGAAGGTGAAGTCAGGAGGGTGAATCAGAAGAAGCAGAAGAAGGAGAAGGAGAAGGTGAAGTCTGGAGGGTGAATCAGAAGAAGCAGAAGAAGGAGAAGGAGAAGATGAAGTCTGGAGGGTGAATCAGAAGAAGTAGAAGACGGGGAAGGAGAAGGTGAAGTCTGGAGGGTGAATCAGAAGAAGCAGAAGAAGGAGAAGGAGAAGGTGAAGTCTGGAGGGTGAATCAGAAGAAGCAGAAAAAGGAGAAGGAGAAGGTGAAGTCTGGAGGGTGAATCAGAAGAAGCAGAAGAAGGAGAAGGTGAAGTCTGAAGGGTGAATCAGAAGAAGTAGAAGAAGGAGAAGGAGAAGGTGAAGTCTGGAGGGTGAAGCAGAAGAAGTAGAAGAAGGAGAAGGAGAATGTGAAGTCAGGAGAGTGACTCAGAAGAAGTAGAAGAAGGAGAAGGAGAAGGTGAAGTCAGGAGGGTGAATCAGAAGAAGCAGAAGAAGGAGAAGGAGAAGGTGAAGTCTGGAGGGTGAATCAGAAGAATCAGAAGAAGGAGAAGGAGAAGTTGAAGTCTGGAGGGTGAAGCAGAAGATGCAGAAGAATGAGATGGAGAAGGTGAAGACTGGAGGGTGAATCAGAAGAAGCCGAAGTAGGAGAAGGAGAAGATGAAGTCTGGAGGGTGAATCAGAAGAAGCAGAAGAAGGAGAAGGAGAAGATGAAGTCTGGAGGGTGAATCAGAAGAAGCAGAAGAAGGAGAAGGAGAAGGTGAAGTCTGGAGGGTGAATCAGAAGAAGCAGAAGAAGGAGAATGAGAAGGTGAAGTCTGGAGGGTGAATCAGAAGAAGCAGAAGAAGGAGATGGAGAAGGTGAAGTCAGGCGGGTGAATCAGAAGAAGCAGAAGAAGGAGAAGGAGAAGGTGAAGTTAGGAGGGTGAATCAGAAGAAGCAGAAGAAGGAGAAGGAGAAGGTGAAGTCAGGGGGTGAAGCAGAAGAAGTAGAAGAAGGAGAAGGAGAAGGTGAAGTCAGGAGGGTGAAGCAGAAGAAGCAGAAGAAGGAGAAAGAGAAGGTGAAGTCTGGAGGGTGAAGCAGAAGAAGCAGAAGAAGGAGAAGTAGAAGGTGAAGTCTGGAGGGCGAAGCAGAAGAAGCAGAAGAAGGAGAAGGAGAAGGTGAAGTCTGGAGGGTGAAGCAGAAGAAGCAGAAGAAGGAGAAGGAGAAGGTGAAGTCTGGAGGTTGAATCAGAAGAAGTAGAAGAAGGAGAAGGGGAAGGTGAAGTCAGGAGGGTGAAGCAGAAGAAGCAGAAGAAGGAGAAAGAGAAGGTGAAGTCTGGAGGGTGAAGCAGAAGAAGCAGAAGAAGGAGAAGTAGAAGGTGAAGTCTGGAGGGCGAAGCAGAAGAAGCAGAAGAAGGAGAAGGAGAAGGTGAAGTCTGGAGGGTGAAGCAGAAGAAGCAGAAGAAGGAGAAGGAGAAGGTGAAATCTGGAGGGTGAATCAGAAGAAGTAGAAGAAGGAGAAGGGGAAGGTGAAGTCAGGAGGGTGAAGCAGAAGAAGCAGAAGAAGGAGAAGGAGAAGGTGAAGTCTGGAGGGTGAAGCAGAAGAAGCAGAAGACGGAGAAGCAGAAGGTGCAGTCTGGAGGGTGAAGCAGAAGAAGCAGAAGAAGGAGAAGGAGAAGGTGAAGTCAGGAGGGTGAATCAGAAGAAGTAGAAGAAGGAGAAGGAGAAGGTGAAGTCTGGAGGGTGAATCAGAAGAAGTAGAAGAAGGAGAAGGAGAAGGTGAAGTCTGGAGGGTGAATCAGAAGAAGCAGAAGAAGGAGAAGGAGAAGGTGAAGTCAGGAGGGTGAATCAGGAGAAGCAGAAGAAGGAGAAGGAGAAGGTGAAGTCTGGAGGGTGAATCAGTAGAAGCAGAAGAAGGAGAAGGAGAAGCTGAAGACTGGAGAGTGAATCAGAAGAAGTAGAAGAAGGAGAAGGAGAAGGTGACGTCTGGAGGGTGAATCAGAAGAAGTAGAAGAAGGAGAAGGAGAAGGCAAAGTCTGGAGGGTGAATCAGAAGAAGCAGAAGAAGGAGAAGGAGAAGGTGAAGTCTGGAGGGTGAATCAGAAGAAGTAGAAGAAGGAGAAGGAGAAGATGAAGTCTGGAGGGTGAATCAGAAGAAGTAGAGGAAGGAGAAGGAGAAGGTGAGGTCTGGAGGGTGAATCAGAAGAAGCAGAAGAAGGAGAAGGAGAAGGTGAAGTCTGAAGGGTGAATCAGAAGAAGCAGAAGAAGGAGAAGGAGAAGGTGAAGTCTGGAGGGTGAAACAGAAGAAGCAGAAGAAGGAGAAGGAGAAGGTGAAGTCTGGAGGGTGAATCAGAAGAAGCAGAAGAAGGAGAAGGAGAAGGTGAAGTCTGGAGGGTGAATCAGAAGAAGTAGAAGAAGGAGAAGGAGAAGGTGAAGTCTGGAGGGTGAATCAGAAGAAGCAGAAGAAGGAGAAGGAGAAGGTGAAGTCTGGAGGGTGAATCAGAAGAAGTAGAAGAAGGAGAAGGAGAAGGTGAAGTCTGGAGGGTGAAGCAGAAGAAGTAGAAGAAGGAGAAGGAGAAGGTGAAGTCAGGAGGTGAATCAGAAGAAGTAGTAGAAGGAGAAGGAGAAGGTGAAGTCAGGAGGGTGAATCAGAAGAAGTAGAAGAAGGAGAAGGAGAAGGTGAAGTCTGGAGGGTGAATCAGAAGAAGCAGAAGAAGGAGAAGGAGAAGGTGAAGTCTGGAGCGTGAATCAGAAGAAGCAGAAGAAGGAGAAGGAGAAGATGAAGTCTGGAGGGTGAATCAGAAGAAGTAGAAGACGGAGAAGGAGAAGGTGAAGTCTGGAGGGTGAATCAGAAGAAGCAGAAGAAGGAGAAGGAGAAGGTGAAGTCTGGAGGGTGAATCAGAAGAAGCAGAAGAAGGAGAAGGAGAAGGTGAAGTCTGGAGGGTGAATCAGAAGAAGCAGAATAAGGAGAAGGAGAAGGTGAAGTCTGGAGGGTGAATCAGAAGAAGCAGAAGAAGGAGAAGGAGAAGGTGAAGTCTGGAGGGTGAATCAGAAGAAGTAGAAGAAGGAGAAGGAGAAGGTGAAGTCTGGAGGGTGAAGCAGAACAAGTAGAAGAAGGAGAAGGAGAAGGTGAAGTCAGGAGGGTGAATCAGAAGAAGTAGAAGAAGGAGAAGGTGAAGTCAGGAGGGTGAATCAGAAGAAGTAGAAGAAGGAGAAGGAGAAGGTGAAGTCTGGAGGGTGAATCAGAAGAAGCAGAAGAAGGAGAAGGAGAAGGTGAAGTCTGGAGGGTGAATCAGAAGAAGCAGAAGAAGGAGAAGGAGAAGATGAAGTCTGGAGGGTGAATCAGAAGAAGTAGAAGACGGAGAAGGAGAAGGTGAAGTCTGGAGGGTGAATCAGAAGAAGCAGAAGAAGGAGAAGGAGAAGGTGAAGTCTGGAGGGTGAATCAGAAGAAGCAGAAGAAGGAGAAGGAGAAGGTGAAGTCTGGAGGGTGAATCAGAAGAAGCAGAAAAAGGAGAAGAAGAAGGTGAAGTCTGGAGGGTGAATCAGAAGAAGCAGAAGAAGGAGAAGGTGAAGTCTGAAGGGTGAATCAGAAGAAGTAGAAGAAGGAGAAGGAGAAGGTGAAGTCTGGAGGGTGAAGCAGAAGAAGTAGAAGAAGGAGAAGGAGAAGGTGAAGTCAGGAGGGTGAATCAGAAGAAGTAGAAGAAGGAGAAGGAGAAGGTGAAGTCAGGAGGGTGAGTCAGAAGAAGCAGAAGAAGGAGAAGGAGAAGGTGAAGTCTGGAGGGTGAATCAGAAGAATCAGAAGAAGGAGAAGGAGAAGGTGAAGTCTGGAGGGTGAAGCAGAAGATGCAGAAGAATGAGATGGAGAAGGTGAAGACTGGAGGGTGAATCAGAAGAAGCCGAAGTCGGAGAAGGAGAAGGTGAAGTCTGGAGGGTGAATCAGAAGAAGCAGAAGAAGGAGAAGGAGAAGATGAAGTCTGGAGGGTGAATCAGAAGAAGCAGAAGAAGGAGAAGGAGAAGGTGAAGTCTGGAGGGTGAATCAGAAGAAGCAGAAGAAGGAGAAGGAGAAGGTGAAGTCTGGAGAGTGAATCAGAAGAAGCAGAAGAAGGAGATGGAGAAGGTGAAGTCAGGCGGGTGAATCAGAAGAAGCAGAAGAAGGAGAAGGAGAAGGTGAAGTTAGGAGGGTGAATCAGAAGAAGCAGAAGAAGGAGAAGGAGAAGGTGAAGTCAGGGGGTGAAGCAGAAGAAGTAGAAGAAGGAGAAGGAGAAGGTGAAGTCAGGAGGGTGAAGCAGAAGAAGCAGAAGAAGGAGAAGGAGAAGGTGAAGTCTGGAGGGCGCAGCAGAAGAAGCAGAAGAAGGAGAAGGAGAAGGTGAAGTCTGGAGGGCGCAGCAGAAGAAGCAGAAGAAGGAGAAGGAGAAGGTGAAGTCTGGAGGGCGCAGCAGAAGAAGCAGAAGAAGGAGAAGGAGAAGAAAAAGTCTGGAGGGTGAAGCAGAAGAAGCAGACGAAGGAGAAGGAGAAGGTGAAGTCTGGAGGGCGAATCAGAAGAAGTAGAAGAAGGAGAAGAAGAAGGTGAAGTCTGGAGGGTGAAGCAGAAGAAGCAGAAGAAGGAGAAGGAGAAGGTGAAGTCTGGAGGGTGAAGCAGAAGAAGCAGAAGAAGGAGAAGGAGAAGGTGAATTCAGGAGGGTGAATCAGAAGAAGTAGAAGAAGGAGAAGGAGAAGGTGAAGTCTGGAGGGTGAATCAGAAGAAGTAGAAGAAGGAGAAGGAGAAGATGAAGTCTGGAGGGTGAATCAGAAGAAGTAGAAGAAGGAGAAGCAGAAGGTGAAGTCTGGATGGTGAATCAGAAGAAGCAGAAGAAGGAGAAGGAGAAGGTGAGGGCTGGAGGGAGAAGCAGAAGAAGTAGAAGAAGGAGAAGGAGAAGGTGAAGTCTGGAGGGTGAATCAGAAGAGGTAGAAGAAGCAGAAGGAGAAGGTGAAGTCTGGAGGGTGAATTAGAAGAAGTAGAAAAAGGAGAAGGAGAAGGTGAAGTCTGGAGGGTGAATCAGAAGAAGCAGAAGAGGGAGAAGGAGAAGGTGAAGTCTGGAGGGTGAATCAGAAGAAGTAGAAGAAGGAGAAGGAGAAGGTGTAGTCTGGAGGGTGAATCAGAAGAAGTAGACGAAGGAGAAGGAGAAGGTGAAGTCTGGAGAGTGAATCAGAAGAAGCAGAAGAAGGAGAAGGAGAAGGTGAAGACTGGAGGGTGAATCAGAAGAAGTAGAAGAAGGAGAAGGAGAAGGTGAAGTCTGGAGGGTGAATCAGAAGAAGCAGAAGGAGGAGAAGGAGAAGGTGAATTCTGGAGGGTGAATCAGAAGAAGCAGAAGAAGGAGAAGGAGAAGGTGAAGTCTGGAGGGTGAATCAGAAGAAGCAGAAGAAGTAGAAGGAGAAGGTGAAGTCTGGAGGGTGAATCAGAAGAAGTAGAAGAAGGAGAAGGAGAAGGTGAAGTCTGGAGGGTGAAGCAGAAGAAGCAGAAGAAGGAAAAGGAGAAGGTGAAGTCAGGAGGGTGAATCAGAAGAAGCAGAAGAAGGAGAAGGAGAAGGTGAAGTCTGGAGGGTGAATCAGAATAAGCAGAAGAAGGAGAAGGAGAAGGTGAAGACTGGAGGGTGAATCAGAAGAAGTGGAAGAAGGAGAAGGAGAAGGTGAAGTCTGGAGGGTGAATCAGAAGAAGTAGAAGAAGGAGAAGGAGAAGGCGAAGTCTGGAGGGTGAATCAGAAAAAGCAGAAGAAGGAGAAGGAGAAGGTGAAGTCAGGAGGGTGAATCAGGAGAAGCAGAAGAAGGAGAAGGAGAAGGTGAAGTCTGGAGGGTGAATCAGTAGAAGCAGAAGAAGGAGAAGGAGAAGCTGAAGACTGGAGGGTGAATCAGAAGAAGTAGAAGAAGGAGAAGGAGAAGGTGACGTCTGGAGGGTGAATCAGAAGAAGTAGAAGAAGGAGAAGGAGAAGGTGAAGTCTGAAGGGTGAATCAGAAGAAGCAGAAGAAGGAGAAGGAGAAGGTGAAGTCTGGAGGGTGAATCAGAAGAAGCAGAAGAAGGAGAAGGAGAAGGTGAAGTCTAGAGGATGAATCAGAAGAAGCAGAAGAAGGAGAAGGAGAAGGCGAAGTCTGGAGGGTGAATCAGAAGAAGCAGAAGAAGGAGAAGGAGAAGGTGAAGTCTGGAGGGTGAATCAGAAGAAGTAGAAGAAGGAGAAGGAGAAGATGAAGTCTGGAGGGTGAATCAGAAGAAGTAGAGGAAGGAGAAGGAGAAGGTGAGGTCTGGAGGGTGAATCAGAAGAAGCAGAAGAAGGAGAACGAGAAGGTGAAGTCTGAAGGGTGAATCAGAAGAAGCAGAAGGAGGAGAAGGAGAAGGTGAAGTCTGGAGGGTGAATCAGAAGAAGCAGAAGAAGGAGAAGGAGAAGGTGAAGTCTGGAGGGTGAATCAGAAGAAGCAGAAGAAGGAGAAGGAGAAGGTGAAGTCTGGAGGGTGAATCAGAAGAAGTAGAAGAAGGAGAAGGAGAAGGTGAAGTCTGGAGGGTGAATCAGAAGAAGCAGAAGAAGGAGAAGGAGAAGGTGAAGTCTGGAGGGTGAATCAGAAGATGTAGAAGAAGGAGAAGGAGAAGGTGAAGTCTGGAGGGTGAAGCAGAAGAAGTAGAAGAAGGAGAAGGAGAAGGTGAAGTCAGGAGGTGAATCAGAAGAAGTAGTAGAAGGAGAAGGAGAAGGTGAAGTCAGGAGGGTGAATCAGAAGAAGTAGAAGAAGGAGAAGGAGAAGGTGAAGTCTGGAGGGTGAATCAGAAGAAGCAGAATAAGGAGAAGGAGAAGGTGAAGTCTGGAGGGTGAATCAGAAGAAGCAGAAGAAGGAGAAGGAGAAGGTGATGTCTGGAGGGTGAATCAGAAGAAGTAGAAGAAGGAGAAGGAGAAGGTGAAGTCTGGAGGGTGAAGCAGAACAAGTAGAAGAAGGAGAAGGAGAAGGTGAAGTCAGGAGGGTGAATCAGAAGAAGTAGAAGAAGGAGAAGGTGAAGTCTGGAGGGTGAATCAGAAGAAGCAGAAGAAGGAGAAGGAGAAGGTGAAGTCTGGAGGGTGAATCAGAAGAAGCAGAAGAAGGAGAAGGAGAAGATGAAGTCTGGAGGGTGAATCAGAAGAAGTAGAAGACGGGGAAGGAGAAGGTGAAGTCTGGAGGGTGAATCAGAAGAAGCAGAAGAAGGAGAAGGAGAAGGTGAAGTCTGGAGGGTGAATCAGAAGAAGCAGAAGAAGGAGAAGGAGAAGGTGAAGTCTGGAGGGTGAATCAGAAGAAGCAGAAAAAGGAGAAGGAGAAGGTGAAGTCTGGAGGGTGAATCAGAAGAAGCAGAAGAAGGAGAAGGTGAAGTCTGGAGGGTGAATCAGAAGAAGCAGAAGAAGGAGAAGGAGAAGGTGAAGTCTGGAGGGTGAATCAGAAGAAGTAGAAGAAGGAGAAGGAGAAGGTGAAGTCTGGAGGGTGAAGCAGAACAAGTAGAAGAAGGAGAAGGAGAAGGTGAAGTCAGGAGGGTGAATCAGAAGAAGCAGAAGAAGGAGAAGGAGAAGGTGAAGTCTGGAGGGTGAATCAGAAGAAGCAGAAGAAGGAGAAGGAGAAGATGAAGTCTGGAGGGTGAATCAGAAGAAGTAGAAGACGGGGAAGGAGAAGGTGAAGTCTGGAGGGTGAATCAGAAGAAGCAGAAGAAGGAGAAGGAGAAGGTGAAGTCTGGAGGGTGAATCAGAAGAAGCAGAAAAAGGAGAAGGAGAAGGTGAAGTCTGGAGGGTGAATCAGAAGAAGCAGAAGAAGGAGAAGGTGAAGTCTGAAGGGTGAATCAGAAGAAGTAGAAGAAGGAGAAGGAGAAGGTGAAGTCTGGAGGGTGAAGCAGAAGAAGTAGAAGAAGGAGAAGGAGAATGTGAAGTCAGGAGAGTGAATCAGAAGAAGTAGAAGAAGGAGAAGGAGAAGGTGAAGTCAGGAGGGTGAATCAGAAGAAGCAGAAGAAGGAGAAGGAGAAGGTGAAGTCTGGAGGGTGAATCAGAAGAATCAGAAGAAGGAGAAGGAGAAGGTGAAGTCTGGAGGGTGAAGCAGAAGATGCAGAAGAATGAGATGGAGAAGGTGAAGACTGGAGGGTGAATCAGAAGAAGCCGAAGTAGGAGAAGGAGAAGATGAAGTCTGGAGGGTGAATCAGAAGAAGCAGAAGAAGGAGAAGGAGAAGATGAAGTCTGGAGGGTGAATCAGAAGAAGGAGAAGGAGAAGGTGAAGTCTGGAGGGTGAATCAGAAGAAGCAGAAGAAGGAGAATGAGAAGGTGAAGTCTGGAGGGTGAATCAGAAGAAGCAGAAGAAGGAGATGGAGAAGGTGAAGTCAGGCGGGTGAATCAGAAGAAGCAGAAGAAGGAGAAGGAGAAGGTGAAGTTAGGAGGGTGAATCAGAAGAAGCAGAAGAAGGAGAAGGAGAAGGTGAAGTCAGGGGGTGAAGCAGAAGAAGTAGAAGAAGGAGAAGGAGAAGGTGAAGTCAGGAGGGTGAAGCAGAAGAAGCAGAAGAAGGAGAAAGAGAAGGTGAAGTCTGGAGGGTGAAGCAGAAGAAGCAGAAGAAGGAGAAGTAGAAGGTGAAGTCTGGAGGGCGAAGCAGAAGAAGCAGAAGAAGGAGAAGGAGAAGGTGAAGTCTGGAGGGTGAAGCAGAAGAAGCAGAAGAAGGAGAAGGAGAAGGTGAAGTCTGGAGGGTGAATCAGAAGAAGTAGAAGAAGGAGAAGGGGAAGGTGAAGTCAGGAGGGTGAAGCAGAAGAAGCAGAAGAAGGAGAAAGAGAAGGTGAAGTCTGGAGGGTGAAGCAGAAGAAGCAGAAGAAGGAGAAGTAGAAGGTGAAGTCTGGAGGGCGAAGCAGAAGAAGCAGAAGAAGGAGAAGGAGAAGGTGAAGTCTGGAGGGTGAAGCAGAAGAAGCAGAAGAAGGAGAAGGAGAAGGTGAAATCTGGAGGGTGAATCAGAAGAAGTAGAAGAAGGAGAAGGGGAAGGTGAAGTCAGGAGGGTGAAGCAGAAGAAGCAGAAGAAGGAGAAGGAGAAGGTGAAGTCTGGAGGGTGAAGCAGAAGAAGCAGAAGACGGAGAAGCAGAAGGTGCAGTCTGGAGGGTGAAGCAGAAGAAGCAGAAGAAGGAGAAGGAGAAGGTGAAGTCAGGAGGGTGAATCAGAAGAAGTAGAAGAAGGAGAAGGAGAAGGTGAAGTCTGGAGGGTGAATCAGAAGAAGTAGAAGAAGGAGAAGGAGAAGGTGAAGTCTGGAGGGTGAATCAGAAGAAGCAGAAGAAGGAGAAGGAGAAGGTGAAGTCAGGAGGGTGAATCAGGAGAAGCAGAAGAAGGAGAAGGAGAAGGTGAAGTCTGGAGGGTGAATCAGTAGAAGCAGAAGAAGGAGAAGGAGAAGCTGAAGACTGGAGAGTGAATCAGAAGAAGTAGAAGAAGGAGAAGGAGAAGGTGACGTCTGGAGGGTGAATCAGAAGAAGTAGAAGAAGGAGAAGGAGAAGGCAAAGACTGGAGGGTGAATCAGAAGAAGCAGAAGAAGGAGAAGGAGAAGGTGAAGTCTGGAGGGTGAATCAGAAGAAGTAGAAGAAGGAGAAGGAGAAGATGAAGTCTGGAGGGTGAATCAGAAGAAGTAGAGGAAGGAGAAGGAGAAGGTGAGGTCTGGAGGGTGAATCAGAAGAAGCAGAAGAAGGAGAAGGAGAAGGTGAAGTCTGAAGGGTGAATCAGAAGAAGCAGAAGAAGGAGAAGGAGAAGGTGAAGTCTGGAGGGTGAAACAGAAGAAGCAGAAGAAGGAGAAGGAGAAGGTGAAGTCTGGAGGGTGAATCAGAAGAAGCAGAAGAAGGAGAAGGAGAAGGTGAAGTCTGGAGGGTGAATCAGAAGAAGTAGAAGAAGGAGAAGGAGAAGGTGAAGTCTGGAGGGTGAATCAGAAGAAGCAGAAGAAGGAGAAGGAGAAGGTGAAGTCTGGAGGGTGAATCAGAAGAAGTAGAAGAAGGAGAAGGAGAAGGTGAAGTCTGGAGGGTGAAGCAGAAGAAGTAGAAGAAGGAGAAGGAGAAGGTGAAGTCAGGAGGTGAATCAGAAGAAGTAGTAGAAGGAGAAGGAGAAGGTGAAGTCAGGAGGGTGAATCAGAAGAAGTAGAAGAAGGAGAAGGAGAAGGTGAAGTCTGGAGGGTGAATCAGAAGAAGCAGAAGAAGGAGAAGGAGAAGGTGAAGTCTGGAGCGTGAATCAGAAGAAGCAGAAGAAGGAGAAGGAGAAGATGAAGTCTGGAGGGTGAATCAGAAGAAGTAGAAGACGGAGAAGGAGAAGGTGAAGTCTGGAGGGTGAATCAGAAGAAGCAGAAGAAGGAGAAGGAGAAGGTGAAGTCTGGAGGGTGAATCAGAAGAAGCAGAAGAAGGAGAAGGAGAAGGTGAAGTCTGGAGGGTGAATCAGAAGAAGCAGAATAAGGAGAAGGAGAAGGTGAAGTCTGGAGGGTGAATCAGAAGAAGCAGAAGAAGGAGAAGGAGAAGGTGAAGTCTGGAGGGTGAATCAGAAGAAGTAGAAGAAGGAGAAGGAGAAGGTGAAGTCTGGAGGGTGAAGCAGAACAAGTAGAAGAAGGAGAAGGAGAAGGTGAAGTCAGGAGGGTGAATCAGAAGAAGTAGAAGAAGGAGAAGGTGAAGTCAGGAGGGTGAATCAGAAGAAGTAGAAGAAGGAGAAGGAGAAGGTGAAGTCTGGAGGGTGAATCAGAAGAAGCAGAAGAAGGAGAAGGAGAAGGTGAAGTCTGGAGGGTGAATCAGAAGAAGCAGAAGAAGGAGAAGGAGAAGATGAAGTCTGGAGGGTGAATCAGAAGAAGTAGAAGACGGAGAAGGAGAAGGTGAAGTCTGGAGGGTGAATCAGAAGAAGCAGAAGAAGGAGAAGGAGAAGGTGAAGTCTGGAGGGTGAATCAGAAGAAGCAGAAGAAGGAGAAGGAGAAGGTGAAGTCTGGAGGGTGAATCAGAAGAAGCAGAAAAAGGAGAAGAAGAAGGTGAAGTCTGGAGGGTGAATCAGAAGAAGCAGAAGAAGGAGAAGGTGAAGTCTGAAGGGTGAATCAGAAGAAGTAGAAGAAGGAGAAGGAGAAGGTGAAGTCTGGAGGGTGAAGCAGAAGAAGTAGAAGAAGGAGAAGGAGAAGGTGAAGTCAGGAGGGTGAATCAGAAGAAGTAGAAGAAGGAGAAGGAGAAGGTGAAGTCAGGAGGGTGAGTCAGAAGAAGCAGAAGAAGGAGAAGGAGAAGGTGAAGTCTGGAGGGTGAATCAGAAGAATCAGAAGAAGGAGAAGGAGAAGGTGAAGTCTGGAGGGTGAAGCAGAAGATGCAGAAGAATGAGATGGAGAAGGTGAAGACTGGAGGGTGAATCAGAAGAAGCCGAAGTCGGAGAAGGAGAAGGTGAAGTCTGGAGGGTGAATCAGAAGAAGCAGAAGAAGGAGAAGGAGAAGATGAAGTCTGGAGGGTGAATCAGAAGAAGCAGAAGAAGGAGAAGGAGAAGGTGAAGTCTGGAGGGTGAATCAGAAGAAGCAGAAGAAGGAGAAGGAGAAGGTGAAGTCTGGAGAGTGAATCAGAAGAAGCAGAAGAAGGAGATGGAGAAGGTGAAGTCAGGCGGGTGAATCAGAAGAAGCAGAAGAAGGAGAAGGAGAAGGTGAAGTTAGGAGGGTGAATCAGAAGAAGCAGAAGAAGGAGAAGGAGAAGGTGAAGTCAGGGGGTGAAGCAGAAGAAGTAGAAGAAGGAGAAGGAGAAGGTGAAGTCAGGAGGGTGAAGCAGAAGAAGCAGAAGAAGGAGAAGGAGAAGGTGAAGTCTGGAGGGCGCAGCAGAAGAAGCAGAAGAAGGAGAAGGAGAAGGTGAAGTCTGGAGGGCGCAGCAGAAGAAGCAGAAGAAGGAGAAGGAGAAGGTGAAGTCTGGAGGGCGCAGCAGAAGAAGCAGAAGAAGGAGAAGGAGAAGAAAAAGTCTGGAGGGTGAAGCAGAAGAAGCAGACGAAGGAGAAGGAGAAGGTGAAGTCTGGAGGGTGAATCAGAAGAAGTAGAAGAAGGAGAAGAAGAAGGTGAAGTCTGGAGGGTGAAGCAGAAGAAGCAGAAGAAGGAGAAGGAGAAGGTGAAGTCTGGAGGGTGAAGCAGAAGAAGCAGAAGAAGGAGAAGGAGAAGGTGAATTCAGGAGGGTGAATCAGAAGAAGTAGAAGAAGGAGAAGGAGAAGGTGAAGTCTGGAGGGTGAATCAGAAGAAGTAGAAGAAGGAGAAGGAGAAGATGAAGTCTGGAGGGTGAATCAGAAGAAGTAGAAGAAGGAGAAGCAGAAGGTGAAGTCTGGATGGTGAATCAGAAGAAGCAGAAGAAGGAGAAGGAGAAGGTGAGGGCTGGAGGGAGAAGCAGAAGAAGTAGAAGAAGGAGAAGGAGAAGGTGAAGTCTGGAGGGTGAATCAGAAGAGGTAGAAGAAGCAGAAGGAGAAGGTGAAGTCTGGAGGGTGAATTAGAAGAAGTAGAAAAAGGAGAAGGAGAAGGTGAAGTCTGGAGGGTGAATCAGAAGAAGCAGAAGAGGGAGAAGGAGAAGGTGAAGTCTGGAGGGTGAATCAGAAGAAGTAGAAGAAGGAGAAGGAGAAGGTGTAGTCTGGAGGGTGAAGCAGAAGAAGTAGACGAAGGAGAAGGAGAAGGTGAAGTCTGGAGAGTGAATCAGAAGAAGCAGAAGAAGGAGAAGGAGAAGGTGAAGACTGGAGGGTGAATCAGAAGAAGTAGAAGAAGGAGAAGGAGAAGGTGAAGTCTGGAGGGTGAATCAGAAGAAGCAGAAGGAGGAGAAGGAGAAGGTGAATTCTGGAGGGTGAATCAGAAGAAGCAGAAGAAGGAGAAGGAGAAGGTGAAGTCTGGAGGGTGAATCAGAAGAAGCAGAAGAAGTAGAAGGAGAAGGTGAAGTCTGGAGGGTGAATCAGAAGAAGTAGAAGAAGGAGAAGGAGAAGGTGAAGTCTGGAGGGTGAAGCAGAAGAAGCAGAAGAAGGAAAAGGAGAAGGTGAAGTCAGGAGGGTGAATCAGAAGAAGCAGAAGAAGGAGAAGGAGAAGGTGAAGTCTGGAGGGTGAATCAGAATAAGCAGAAGAAGGAGAAGGAGAAGGTGAAGACTGGAGGGTGAATCAGAAGAAGTGGAAGAAGGAGAAGGAGAAGGTGAAGTCTGGAGGGTGAATCAGAAGAAGTAGAAGAAGGAGAAGGAGAAGGCGAAGTCTGGAGGGTGAATCAGAAAAAGCAGAAGAAGGAGAAGGAGAAGGTGAAGTCAGGAGGGTGAATCAGGAGAAGCAGAAGAAGGAGAAGGAGAAGGTGAAGTCTGGAGGGTGAATCAGTAGAAGCAGAAGAAGGAGAAGGAGAAGCTGAAGACTGGAGGGTGAATCAGAAGAAGTAGAAGAAGGAGAAGGAGAAGGTGACGTCTGGAGGGTGAATCAGAAGAAGTAGAAGAAGGAGAAGGAGAAGGTGAAGTCTGAAGGGTGAATCAGAAGAAGCAGAAGAAGGAGAAGGAGAAGGTGAAGTCTGGAGGGTGAATCAGAAGAAGCAGAAGAAGGAGAAGGAGAAGGTGAAGTCTAGAGGATGAATCAGAAGAAGCAGAAGAAGGAGAAGGAGAAGGTGAAGTCTGGAGGGTGAATCAGAAGAAGTAGAAGAAGGAGAAGGAGAAGGTGAAGTCTGGAGGGTGAATCAGAAGAAGTAGAAGAAGGAGAAGGAGAAGGCGAAGTCTGGAGGGTGAATCAGAAGAAGCAGAAGAAGGAGAAGGAGAAGGTGAAGTCTGGAGGGTGAATCAGAAGAAGTAGAAGAAGGAGAAGGAGAAGATGAAGTCTGGAGGGTGAATCAGAAGAAGTAGAGGAAGGAGAAGGAGAAGGTGAGGTCTGGAGGGTGAATCAGAAGAAGCAGAAGAAGGAGAACGAGAAGGTGAAGTCTGAAGGGTGAATCAGAAGAAGCAGAAGGAGGAGAAGGAGAAGGTGAAGTCTGGAGGGTGAATCAGAAGAAGCAGAAGAAGGAGAAGGAGAAGGTGAAGTCTGGAGGGTGAATCAGAAGAAGCAGAAGAAGGAGAAGGAGAAGGTGAAGTCTGGAGGGTGAATCAGAAGAAGTAGAAGAAGGAGAAGGAGAAGGTGAAGTCTGGAGGGTGAATCAGAAGAAGCAGAAGAAGGAGAAGGAGAAGGTGAAGTCTGGAGGGTGAATCAGAAGAAGTAGAAGAAGGAGAAGGAGAAGGTGAAGTCTGGAGGGTGAAGCAGAAGAAGTAGAAGAAGGAGAAGGAGAAGGTGAAGTCAGGAGGTGAAACAGAAGAAGTAGTAGAAGGAGAAGGAGAAGGTGAAGTCAGGAGGGTGAATCAGAAGAAGTAGAAGAAGGAGAAGGAGAAGGTGAAGTCTGGAGGGTGAATCAGAAGAAGCAGAAGAAGGAGAAGGAGAAGGTGAAGTCTGGAGCGTGAATCAGAAGAAGCAGAAGAAGGAGAAGGAGAAGATGAAGTCTGGAGGGTGAATCAGAAGAAGTAGAAGACGGAGAAGGAGAAGGTGAAGTCTGGAGGGTGAATCAGAAGAAGCAGAAGAAGGAGAAGGAGAAGGTGAAGTCTGGAGGGTGAATCAGAAGAAGCAGAAGAAGGAGTAGGAGAAGGTGAAGTCTGGCGGGTGAATCAGAAGGAGCAGAATAAGGAGAAGGAGAAGGCGAAGTCTGGAGGGTGAATCAGAAGAAGCAGAAGAAGGAGAAGGAGAAGGTGAAGTCTGGAGGGTGAATCAGAAGAAGTAGAAGAAGGAGAAGGAGAAGGTGAAGTCTGGAGGGTGTAGCAGAAGAAGTAGAAGAAGGAGAAGGAGAAGGTGAAGTCAGGAGGGTGAATCAGAAGAAGTAGAAAAAGGAGAAGGTGAAGTCAGGAGGGTGAATCAGAAGAAGTAGAAGAAGGAGAAGGAGAAGTTGAAGTCTGGAGGGTGAATCAGAAGAAGCAGAAGAAGGAGAAGGAGAAGGTGAAGTCTGGAGGGTGAATCAGAAGAAGCAGAAGAAGGAGAAGATGAAGTCTGGAGGGTGAATCAGAAGAAGCAGAAGAAGGAGAAGGAGAAGGTGAAGTCTAGAGGGTGAATCAGAAGAAGCAGAAGAAGGAGAAGGAGAAGGTGAAGTCTGGAGGGTGAATCAGAAGAAGCAGAATAAGGAGAAGGAGAAGGTGAAGTCTGGAGGGTGAATCAGAAGAAGCAGAAGAAGGAGAAGGAGAAGGTGAAGCCTGGAGGGTGAATATGAAGAAGTAGAAGAAGGAAAAGGAGAAGGTGAAGTCTGGAGGGTGAAGCAGAAGAAGTAGAAGAAGGAGAAGGAGAAGGTGAAGTCTGGAGGGCGCAGCAGAAGAAGCAGAAAAAGGAGAAGGAGAAGGTGAAGTCTGGAGGGCGCAGCAGAAGAAGCAGAAGAAGGAGAAGGAGAAGGTGAAGTCTGGAGAGTGAAGCAGAAGAAGCAGACGAAGGAGAAGGAGAAGGTGAAGTCTGGAGCGTGAATCAGAAGAAGTAGAAGAAGGAGAAGGAGAAGGTGAAGTCAGGAGGGTGAAGCAGAAGAAGCAGAAGAAGGAGAAGGAGAAGGTGAAGTCTGGTGGGTGAAGCAGAAGAAGCAGAAGAAGGAGAAGGAGAAGGTGAAGTCTGGAGGGCGAAGCAGAAGAAGCAGAAGAAGGAGAAGGAGAAGGTGAAGTCTGGAGGGTGAAGCAGAAGAAGCAGAAGAAGGAGAAGGAGAAGGTGAAGTCTGGAGGGTGAATCAGAAGAAGTAGAAGAAGGAGAAGGAGAAGGTGAAGTCAGGAGGGTGAAGCAGAAGAAGCAGAAGAAGGAGAAGGAGAAGGTGAAGTCTGGAGGGTGAAGCAGAAGAAGGAGAAGGAGAAGGTGAAGTCTGGAGGATGAAGCAGAAGAAGCAGACGAAGGAGAAGGAGAAGGTGAAGTCTGGAGGGTGAATCAGAAGAAGTAGAAGAAGGAGAAGGAGAAGGTGAAGTCAGGAGGGTGAAGCAGAAGAAGCAGAAGAAGGAGAAGGAGAAGGTGAAGTCTGGAGGGTGAAGCAGAAGAAGCAGAAGAAGGAGAAGGAGAAGGTGAAGTCTGGAGGGCGAAGCAGAAGAAGCAGAAGAAGGAGAAGGAGAAGGTGAAGTCTGGAGTGTGATGCAGAAGAAGCAGAAGAAGGAGAAGGAGAAGGTGAAGTCTGGAGGGTGAAGCAGAAGAAGCAGAAGAAGGAGAAGGAGAAGGTGAAGTCAGGAGGGTGAATCAGAAGAAGTAGAAGAAGGAGAAGGAGAAGGTGAAGTCTGGAGGGTGAATCAGAAGAAGTAGAAGAAGGAGAAGTAGAAGGTGAAGTCTGGAGGGTGAATCAGAAGAAGTAGAAGAAGGAGAAGCAGAAGGTGAAGTCTGGATGGTGAATCAGAAGAAGCAGAAGAAGGAGAAGGAGAAGGTGAGGGCTGGAGGGAGAAGCAGAAGAAGTAGAAGAAGGAGAAGGAGAAGGTGAAGTCTGGAGGGTGAATCAGAAGAGTTAGAAGAAGGAGAAGGAGAAGGTGAAGTCTGGAGTGTGAATCAGAAGACGTAGAAAAAGGAGAAGGAGAAGGTGAAGTCTGGAGGGTGAATCAGAAGAAGCAGAAGAGGGAGAAGGAGAAGGTGAAGTCTGGAGGGTGAATCAGAAGAAGTAGAAGAAGGAGAAGGAGAAGGTGAAGACTGGAGGGTGAATCAGAAGAAGTGGAAGAAGGAGAAGGAGAAGGTGAAGTCTGGAGGGTGAATCAGAAAACTAGAAGAAGGAGAAGGAGAAGGCAAAGTCTGGAGGGTGAATCAGAAAAAGCAGAAGAAGGAGAAGGAGAAGGTGAAGTCAGGAGGGTGAATCAGGAGAAGCAGAAGAAGGAGAAGGAGAAGGTGAAGTCTGGAGGGTGAATCAGTAGAAGCAGAAGAAGGAGAAGGAGAAGCTGAAGACTGGAGGGTGAATCAGAAGAAGTAGAAGAAGGAGAAGGAGAAGGTGACGTCTGGAGGGTGAATCAGAAGAAGTAGAAGAAGGAGAAGGAGAAGGTGAAGTCTGAAGGGTGAATCAGAAGAAGCAGAAGAAGGAGAAGGAGAAGGTGAAGTCTGGAGGGTGAATCAGAAGAAGCAGAAGAAGGAGAAGGAGAAGATGAAGTCTGGAGGGTGAATCAGAAGAAGCAGAAGAAGGAGAAGGAGAAGGTGAAGTCTGGAGGGTGAATCAGAAGAAGTAGAAGAAGGAGAAGGAGAAGGTGAAGTCTGGAGGGTGAATCAGAAGAAGTAGAAGAAGGAGAAGGAGAAGGCGAAGTCTGGAGGGTGAATCAGAAGAAGCAGAAAAAGGGGAAGGAGAAGGTGAAGTCTGGAGGGTGAATCAGAAGAAGTAGAAGAAGGAGAAGGAGAAGATGAAGTCTGGAGGGTGAATCAGAAGAAGTAGAGGAAGGAGAAGGAGAAGGTGAGATCTGGAGGGTGAATCAGAAGAAGCAGAAGAAGGAGAACGAGAAGGTGAAGTCTGAAGGGTGAATCAGAAGAAGCAGAAGGAGGAGGAGGAGAAGGTGAAGTCTGGAGGGTGAATCAGAAGAAGCAGAAGAAGGAGAAGGAGAAGGTGAAGTCTGGAGGGTGAATCAGAAGAAGCAGAAGAAGCAGAAGGAGAAGGTGAAGTCTGGAGGGTGAATCAGAAGAAGTAGAAGAAGGAGAAGGAGAAGGTGAAGTCTGGAGGGTGAATCAGAAGAAGCAGAAGAAGGAGAAGGAGAAGGTGAAGTCTGGAGGGTGAATCAGAAGAAGTAGAAGAAGGAGAAGGAGAAGGTGAAGTCTGGAGGGTGAAGCAGAAGAGGTAGAAGAAGGAGAAGGAGAAGGTGAAGTCTGGAGGGTGAATCAGAAGAAGTAGAAGAAGGAGAAGGAGAAGGTGAAGTCAGGAGGGTGAATCAGAAGAAGTAGAAGAAGGAGAAGGAGAAGGTGAAGTCTGGAGGGTGAATCAGAAGAAGCAGAAGAAGGAGAAGGAGAAGGTGAAGTCTGGAGGGTGAATCAGAAGAAGCAGAAGAAGGAGAAGATGAAGTCTGGAGGGTGAATCAGAAGAAGCAGAAGAAGGAGAAGGAGAAGGTGAAGTCTAGAGGGTGAATCAGAAGAAGCAGAAGAAGGAGAAGGAGAAGGTGAAGTCTGGAGGGTGAATCAGAAGAAGCAGAATAAGGAGAAGGAGAAGGTGAAGTCTGGAGGGTGAATCAGAAGAAGCAGAAGAAGGAGAAGGAGAAGGTGACGTCTGGAGGGTGAATCAGAAGAAGTAGAAGAAGGAGAAGGAGAAGGCGAAGTCTGGAGGGTGAATCAGAAAAAGTAGAAGAAGGAGAAGGAGAAGGCGAAGTCTGGAGGGTGAATCAGAAAAAGCAGAAGAAGGAGAAGGAGAAGGTGAAGTCAGGAGGGTGAATCAGGAGAAGCAGAAGAAGGAGAAGGAGAAGGTGAAGTCTGGAGGGTGAATCAGTAGAAGCAGAAGAAGGAGAAGGAGAAGCTGAAGACTGGAGGGTGAATCAGAAGAAGTAGAAGAAGGAGAAGGAGAAGGTGACGTCTGGAGGGTGAATCAGAAGAAGTAGAAGAAGGAGAAGGAGAAGGTGAAGTCTGAAGGGTGAATCAGAAGAAGCAGAAGAAGGAGAAGGAGAAGGTGAAGTCTGGAGGGTGAATCAGAAGAAGCAGAAGAAGGAGAAGGAGAAGGTGAAGTCTAGAGGATGAATCAGAAGAAGCAGAAGAAGGAGAAGGAGAAGGTGAAGTCTGGAGGGTGAATCAGAAGAAGTAGAAGAAGGAGAAGGAGAAGGTGAAGTCTGGAGGGTGAATCAGAAGAAGTAGAAGAAGGAGAAGGAGAAGGCGAAGTCTGGAGGGTGAATCAGAAGAAGCAGAAGAAGGAGAAGGAGAAGGTGAAGTCTGGAGGGTGAATCAGAAGAAGTAGAAGAAGGAGAAGGAGAAGATGAAGTCTGGAGGGTGAATCAGAAGAAGTAGAGGAAGGAGAAGGAGAAGGTGAGGTCTGGAGGGTGAATCAGAAGAAGCAGAAGAAGGAGAACGAGAAGGTGAAGTCTGAAGGGTGAATCAGAAGAAGCAGAAGGAGGAGAAGGAGAAGGTGAAGTCTGGAGGGTGAATCAGAAGAAGCAGAAGAAGGAGAAGGAGAAGGTGAAGTCTGGAGGGTGAATCAGAAGAAGCAGAAGAAGGAGAAGGAGAAGGTGAAGTCTGGAGGGTGAATCAGAAGAAGTAGAAGAAGGAGAAGGAGAAGGTGAAGTCTGGAGGGTGAATCAGAAGAAGCAGAAGAAGGAGAAGGAGAAGGTGAAGTCTGGAGGGTGAATCAGAAGAAGTAGAAGAAGGAGAAGGAGAAGGTGAAGTCTGGAGGGTGAAGCAGAAGAAGTAGAAGAAGGAGAAGGAGAAGGTGAAGTCAGGAGGTGAATCAGAAGAAGTAGTAGAAGGAGAAGGAGAAGGTGAAGTCAGGAGGGTGAATCAGAAGAAGTAGAAGAAGGAGAAGGAGAAGGTGAAGTCTGGAGGGTGAATCAGAAGAAGCAGAAGAAGGAGAAGGAGAAGGTGAAGTCTGGAGCGTGAATCAGAAGAAGCAGAAGAAGGAGAAGGAGAAGATGAAGTCTGGAGGGTGAATCAGAAGAAGTAGAAGACGGAGAAGGAGAAGGTGAAGTCTGGAGGGTGAATCAGAAGAAGCAGAAGAAGGAGAAGGAGAAGGTGAAGTCTGGAGGGTGAATCAGAAGAAGCAGAAGAAGGAGAAGGAGAAGGTGAAGTCTGGAGGGTGAATCAGAAGAAGCAGAATAAGGAGAAGGAGAAGGTGAAGTCTGGAGGGTGAATCAGAAGAAGCAGAAGAAGGAGAAGGAGAAGGTGAAGTCTGGAGGGTGAATCAGAAGAAGTAGAAGAAGGAGAAGGAGAAGGTGAAGTCTGGAGGGTGAAGCAGAACAAGTAGAAGAAGGAGAAGGAGAAGGTGAAGTCAGGAGGGTGAATCAGAAGAAGTAGAAGAAGGAGAAGGTGAAGTCAGGAGGGTGAATCAGAAGAAGTAGAAGAAGGAGAAGGAGAAGGTGAAGTCTGGAGGGTGAATCAGAAGAAGCAGAAGAAGGAGAAGGAGAAGGTGAAGTCTGGAGGGTGAATCAGAAGAAGCAGAAGAAGGAGAAGGAGAAGATGAAGTCTGGAGGGTGAATCAGAAGAAGTAGAAGACGGAGAAGGAGAAGGTGAAGTCTGGAGGGTGAATCAGAAGAAGCAGAAGAAGGAGAAGGAGAAGGTGAAGTCTGGAGGGTGAATCAGAAGAAGCAGAAGAAGGAGAAGGAGAAGGTGAAGTCTGGAGGGTGAATCAGAAGAAGCAGAAGAAGGAGAAGGAGAAGGTGAAGTCTGGAGAGTGAATCAGAAGAAGCAGAAGAAGGAGATGGAGAAGGTGAAGTCAGGCGGGTGAATCAGAAGAAGTAGAAGACGGAGAAGGAGAAGGTGAAGTCTGGAGGGTGAATCAGAAGAAGCAGAAAAAGGAGAAGAAGAAGGTGAAGTCTGGAGGGTGAATCAGAAGAAGCAGAAGAAGGAGAAGGTGAAGTCTGAAGGGTGAATCAGAAGAAGTAGAAGAAGGAGAAGGAGAAGGTGAAGTCTGGAGGGTGAAGCAGAAGAAGTAGAAGAAGGAGAAGGAGAAGGTGAAGTCAGGAGGGTGAATCAGAAGAAGTAGAAGAAGGAGAAGGAGAAGGTGAAGTCAGGAGGGTGAGTCAGAAGAAGCAGAAGAAGGAGAAGGAGAAGGTGAAGTCTGGAGGGTGAATCAGAAGAATCAGAAGAAGGAGAAGGAGAAGGTGAAGTCTGGAGGGTGAAGCAGAAGATGCAGAAGAATGAGATGGAGAAGGTGAAGACTGGAGGGTGAATCAGAAGAAGCCGAAGTCGGAGAAGGAGAAGGTGAAGTCTGGAGGGTGAATCAGAAGAAGCAGAAGAAGGAGAAGGAGAAGATGAAGTCTGGAGGGTGAATCAGAAGAAGCAGAAGAAGGAGAAGGAGAAGGTGAAGTCTGGAGGGTGAATCAGAAGAAGCAGAAGAAGGAGAAGGAGAAGGTGAAGTCTGGAGAGTGAATCAGAAGAAGCAGAAGAAGGAGATGGAGAAGGTGAAGTCAGGCGGGTGAATCAGAAGAAGCAGAAGAAGGAGAAGGAGAAGGTGAAGTTAGGAGGGTGAATCAGAAGAAGCAGAAGAAGGAGAAGGAGAAGGTGAAGTCAGGGGGTGAAGCAGAAGAAGTAGAAGAAGGAGAAGGAGAAGGTGAAGTCAGGAGGGTGAAGCAGAAGAAGCAGAAGAAGGAGAAGGAGAAGGTGAAGTCTGGAGGGCGCAGCAGAAGAAGCAGAAGAAGGAGAAGGAGAAGGTGAAGTCTGGAGGGCGCAGCAGAAGAAGCAGAAGAAGGAGAAGGAGAAGGTGAAGTCTGGAGGGCGCAGCAGAAGAAGCAGAAGAAGGAGAAGGAGAAGAAAAAGTCTGGAGGGTGAAGCAGAAGAAGCAGACGAAGGAGAAGGAGAAGGTGAAGTCTGGAGGGTGAATCAGAAGAAGTAGAAGAAGGAGAAGAAGAAGGTGAAGTCTGGAGGGTGAAGCAGAAGAAGCAGAAGAAGGAGAAGGAGAAGGTGAAGTCTGGAGGGTGAAGCAGAAGAAGCAGAAGAAGGAGAAGGAGAAGGTGAATTCAGGAGGGTGAATCAGAAGAAGTAGAAGAAGGAGAAGGAGAAGGTGAAGTCTGGAGGGTGAATCAGAAGAAGTAGAAGAAGGAGAAGGAGAAGATGAAGTCTGGAGGGTGAATCAGAAGAAGTAGAAGAAGGAGAAGCAGAAGGTGAAGTCTGGATGGTGAATCAGAAGAAGCAGAAGAAGGAGAAGGAGAAGGTGAGGGCTGGAGGGAGAAGCAGAAGAAGTAGAAGAAGGAGAAGGAGAAGGTGAAGTCTGGAGGGTGAATCAGAAGAGGTAGAAGAAGCAGAAGGAGAAGGTGAAGTCTGGAGGGTGAATTAGAAGAAGTAGAAAAAGGAGAAGGAGAAGGAGAAGTCTGGAGGGTGAATCAGAAGAAGCAGAAGAGGGAGAAGGAGAAGGTGAAGTCTGGAGGGTGAATCAGAAGAAGTAGAAGAAGGAGAAGGAGAAGGTGTAGTCTGGAGGGTGAATCAGAAGAAGTAGACGAAGGAGAAGGAGAAGGTGAAGTCTGGAGAGTGAATCAGAAGAAGCAGAAGAAGGAGAAGGAGAAGGTGAAGACTGGAGGGTGAATCAGAAGAAGTAGAAGAAGGAGAAGGAGAAGGTGAAGTCTGGAGGGTGAATCAGAAGAAGCAGAAGGAGGAGAAGGAGAAGGTGAATTCTGGAGGGTGAATCAGAAGAAGCAGAAGAAGGAGAAGGAGAAGGTGAAGTCTGGAGGGTGAATCAGAAGAAGCAGAAGAAGTAGAAGGAGAAGGTGAAGTCTGGAGGGTGAATCAGAAGAAGTAGAAGAAGGAGAAGGAGAAGGTGAAGTCTGGAGGGTGAAGCAGAAGAAGCAGAAGAAGGAAAAGGAGAAGGTGAAGTCAGGAGGGTGAATCAGAAGAAGCAGAAGAAGGAGAAGGAGAAGGTGAAGTCTGGAGGGTGAATCAGAATAAGCAGAAGAAGGAGAAGGAGAAGGTGAAGACTGGAGGGTGAATCAGAAGAAGTGGAAGAAGGAGAAGGAGAAGGTGAAGTCTGGAGGGTGAATCAGAAGAAGTAGAAGAAGGAGAAGGAGAAGGCGAAGTCTGGAGGGTGAATCAGAAAAAGCAGAAGAAGGAGAAGGAGAAGGTGAAGTCAGGAGGGTGAATCAGGAGAAGCAGAAGAAGGAGAAGGAGAAGGTGAAGTCTGGAGGGTGAATCAGTAGAAGCAGAAGAAGGAGAAGGAGAAGCTGAAGACTGGAGGGTGAATCAGAAGAAGTAGAAGAAGGAGAAGGAGAAGGTGACGTCTGGAGGGTGAATCAGAAGAAGTAGAAGAAGGAGAAGGAGAAGGTGAAGTCTGAAGGGTGAATCAGAAGAAGCAGAAGAAGGAGAAGGAGAAGGTGAAGTCTGGAGGGTGAATCAGAAGAAGCAGAAGAAGGAGAAGGAGAAGGTGAAGTCTAGAGGATGAATCAGAAGAAGCAGAAGAAGGAGAAGGAGAAGGTGAAGTCTGGAGGGTGAATCAGAAGAAGTAGAAGAAGGAGAAGGAGAAGGTGAAGTCTGGAGGGTGAATCAGAAGAAGTAGAAGAAGGAGAAGGAGAAGGCGAAGTCTGGAGGGTGAATCAGAAGAAGCAGAAGAAGGAGAAGGAGAAGGTGAAGTCTGGAGGGTGAATCAGAAGAAGTAGAAGAAGGAGAAGGAGAAGATGAAGTCTGGAGGGTGAATCAGAAGAAGTAGAGGAAGGAGAAGGAGAAGGTGAGGTCTGGAGGGTGAATCAGAAGAAGCAGAAGAAGGAGAACGAGAAGGTGAAGTCTGAAGGGTGAATCAGAAGAAGCAGAAGGAGGAGAAGGAGAAGGTGAAGTCTGGAGGGTGAATCAGAAGAAGCAGAAGAAGGAGAAGGAGAAGGTGAAGTCTGGAGGGTGAATCAGAAGAAGCAGAAGAAGGAGAAGGAGAAGGTGAAGTCTGGAGGGTGAATCAGAAGAAGTAGAAGAAGGAGAAGGAGAAGGTGAAGTCTGGAGGGTGAATCAGAAGAAGCAGAAGAAGGAGAAGGAGAAGGTGAAGTCTGGAGGGTGAATCAGAAGAAGTAGAAGAAGGAGAAGGAGAAGGTGAAGTCTGGAGGGTGAAGCAGAAGAAGTAGAAGAAGGAGAAGGAGAAGGTGAAGTCAGGAGGTGAATCAGAAGAAGTAGTAGAAGGAGAAGGAGAAGGTGAAGTCAGGAGGGTGAATCAGAAGAAGTAGAAGAAGGAGAAGGAGAAGGTGAAGTCTGGAGGGTGAATCAGAAGAAGCAGAAGAAGGAGAAGGAGAAGGTGAAGTCTGGAGCGTGAATCAGAAGAAGCAGAAGAAGGAGAAGGAGAAGATGAAGTCTGGAGGGTGAATCAGAAGAAGTAGAAGACGGAGAAGGAGAAGGTGAAGTCTGGAGGGTGAATCAGAAGAAGCAGAAGAAGGAGAAGGAGAAGGTGAAGTCTGGAGGGTGAATCAGAAGAAGCAGAAGAAGGAGTAGGAGAAGGTGAAGTCTGGAGGGTGAATCAGAAGGAGCAGAATAAGGAGAAGGAGAAGGCGAAGTCTGGAGGGTGAATCAGAAGAAGCAGAAGAAGGAGAAGGAGAAGGTGAAGTCTGGAGGGTGAATCAGAAGAAGTAGAAGAAGGAGAAGGAGAAGGTGAAGTCTGGAGGGTGTAGCAGAAGAAGTAGAAGAAGGAGAAGGAGAAGGTGAAGTCAGGAGGGTGAATCAGAAGAAGTAGAAAAAGGAGAAGGTGAAGTCAGGAGGGTGAATCAGAAGAAGTAGAAGAAGGAGAAGGAGAAGTTGAAGTCTGGAGGGTGAATCAGAAGAAGCAGAAGAAGGAGAAGGAGAAGGTGAAGTCTGGAGGGTGAATCAGAAGAAGCAGAAGAAGGAGAAGATGAAGTCTGGAGGGTGAATCAGAAGAAGCAGAAGAAGGAGAAGGAGAAGGTGAAGTCTAGAGGGTGAATCAGAAGAAGCAGAAGAAGGAGAAGGAGAAGGTGAAGTCTGGAGGGTGAATCAGAAGAAGCAGAATAAGGAGAAGGAGAAGGTGAAGTCTGGAGGGTGAATCAGAAGAAGCAGAAGAAGGAGAAGGAGAAGGTGAAGCCTGGAGGGTGAATATGAAGAAGTAGAAGAAGGAAAAGGAGAAGGTGAAGTCTGGAGGGTGAAGCAGAAGAAGTAGAAGAAGGAGAAGGAGAAGGTGAAGTCTGGAGGGCGCAGCAGAAGAAGCAGAAAAAGGAGAAGGAGAAGGTGAAGTCTGGAGGGCGCAGCAGAAGAAGCAGAAGAAGGAGAAGGAGAAGGTGAAGTCTGGAGAGTGAAGCAGAAGAAGCAGACGAAGGAGAAGGAGAAGGTGAAGTCTGGAGCGTGAATCAGAAGAAGTAGAAGAAGGAGAAGGAGAAGGTGAAGTCAGGAGGGTGAAGCAGAAGAAGCAGAAGAAGGAGAAGGAGAAGGTGAAGTCTGGTGGGTGAAGCAGAAGAAGCAGAAGAAGGAGAAGGAGAAGGTGAAGTCTGGAGGGCGAAGCAGAAGAAGCAGAAGAAGGAGAAGGAGAAGGTGAAGTCTGGAGGGTGAAGCAGAAGAAGCAGAAGAAGGAGAAGGAGAAGGTGAAGTCTGGAGGGTGAATCAGAAGAAGTAGAAGAAGGAGAAGGAGAAGGTGAAGTCAGGAGGGTGAAGCAGAAGAAGCAGAAGAAGGAGAAGGAGAAGGTGAAGTCTGGAGGGTGAAGCAGAAGAAGGAGAAGGAGAAGGTGAAGTCTGGAGGATGAAGCAGAAGAAGCAGACGAAGGAGAAGGAGAAGGTGAAGTCTGGAGGGTGAATCAGAAGAAGTAGAAGAAGGAGAAGGAGAAGGTGAAGTCAGGAGGGTGAAGCAGAAGAAGCAGAAGAAGGAGAAGGAGAAGGTGAAGTCTGGAGGGTGAAGCAGAAGAAGCAGAAGAAGGAGAAGGAGAAGGTGAAGTCTGGAGGGCGAAGCAGAAGAAGCAGAAGAAGGAGAAGGAGAAGGTGAAGTCTGGAGTGTGATGCAGAAGAAGCAGAAGAAGGAGAAGGAGAAGGTGAAGTCTGGAGGGTGAAGCAGAAGAAGCAGAAGAAGGAGAAGGAGAAGGTGAAGTCAGGAGGGTGAATCAGAAGAAGTAGAAGAAGGAGAAGGAGAAGGTGAAGTCTGGAGGGTGAATCAGAAGAAGTAGAAGAAGGAGAAGTAGAAGGTGAAGTCTGGAGGGTGAATCAGAAGAAGTAGAAGAAGGAGAAGCAGAAGGTGAAGTCTGGATGGTGAATCAGAAGAAGCAGAAGAAGGAGAAGGAGAAGGTGAGGGCTGGAGGGAGAAGCAGAAGAAGTAGAAGAAGGAGAAGGAGAAGGTGAAGTCTGGAGGGTGAATCAGAAGAGTTAGAAGAAGGAGAAGGAGAAGGTGAAGTCTGGAGTGTGAATCAGAAGACGTAGAAAAAGGAGAAGGAGAAGGTGAAGTCTGGAGGGTGAATCAGAAGAAGCAGAAGAGGGAGAAGGAGAAGGTGAAGTCTGGAGGGTGAATCAGAAGAAGTAGAAGAAGGAGAAGGAGAATGTGTAGTCTCGAGGGTGAATCAGAAGAAGTAGACGAAGGAGATTGAGAAGGTGAAGTCTGGAGAGTGAATCAGAAGAAGCAGAAGAAGGAGAAGGAGAAGGTGAAGACTGGAGGGTGAATCAGAAGAAGTAGAAGAAGGAGAAGGAGAAGGTGAAGTCTGGAGGGTGAATCAGAAGAAGCAGAAGGAGGAGAAGGAGAAGGTGAATTCTGGAGGGTGAATCAGAAGAAGCAGAAGAAGGAGAAGGAGAAGGTGAAGTCTGGAGGGTGAATCAGAAGAAGCAGACGAAGGAGAAGGAGAAGGAGAAGTCTGGAGGGTGAATCAGAAGAAGCAGAAGAAGTAGAAGGAGAAGGTGAAGTCTGGAGGGTGAATCAGAAGAAGTAGAAGAAGGAGAAGGAGAAGGTGAAGTCTGGAGGGTGAATCAGAAGAAGCAGAAGAAGGAGAAGGAGAAGGTGAAGTCAGGAGGGTGAATCAGAAGAAGCAGAAGAAGGAGAAGGAGAAGGTGAAGTCTGGAGGGTGAATCAGAATAAGCAGAAGAAGGAGAAAGAGAAGGTGAAGACTGGAGGGTGAATCAGAAGAAGTGGAAGAAGGAGAAGGAGAAGGTGAAGTCTGGAGGGTGAATCAGAAAACTAGAAGAAGGAGAAGGAGAAGGCAAAGTCTGGAGGGTGAATCAGAAAAAGCAGAAGAAGGAGAAGGAGAAGGTGAAGTCAGGAGGGTGAATCAGGAGAAGCAGAAGAAGGAGAAGGAGAAGGTGAAGTCTGGAGGGCGAAGCAGAAGAAGCAGAAGAAGGAGAAGGAGAAGGTGAAGTCTGGAGTGTGATGCAGAAGAAGCAGAAGAAGGAGAAGGAGAAGGTGAAGTCTGGAGGGTGAAGCAGAAGAAGCAGAAGAAGGAGAAGGAGAAGGTGAAGTCAGGAGGGTGAATCAGAAGAAGTAGAAGAAGGAGAAGGAGAAGGTGAAGTCTGGAGGGTGAATCAGAAGAAGTAGAAGAAGGAGAAGTAGAAGGTGAAGTCTGGAGGGTGAATCAGAAGAAGTAGAAGAAGGAGAAGCAGAAGGTGAAGTCTGGATGGTGAATCAGAAGAAGCAGAAGAAGGAGAAGGAGAAGGTGAGGGCTGGAGGGAGAAGCAGAAGAAGTAGAAGAAGGAGAAGGAGAAGGTGAAGTCTGGAGGGTGAATCAGAAGAGTTAGAAGAAGGAGAAGGAGAAGGTGAAGTCTGGAGTGTGAATCAGAAGACGTAGAAAAAGGAGAAGGAGAAGGTGAAGTCTGGAGGGTGAATCAGAAGAAGCAGAAGAGGGAGAAGGAGAAGGTGAAGTCTGGAGGGTGAATCAGAAGAAGTAGAAGAAGGAGAAGGAGAATGTGTAGTCTCGAGGGTGAATCAGAAGAAGTAGACGAAGGAGATTGAGAAGGTGAAGTCTGGAGAGTGAATCAGAAGAAGCAGAAGAAGGAGAAGGAGAAGGTGAAGACTGGAGGGTGAATCAGAAGAAGTAGAAGAAGGAGAAGGAGAAGGTGAAGTCTGGAGGGTGAATCAGAAGAAGCAGAAGGAGGAGAAGGAGAAGGTGAATTCTGGAGGGTGAATCAGAAGAAGCAGAAGAAGGAGAAGGAGAAGGTGAAGTCTGGAGGGTGAATCAGAAGAAGCAGACGAAGGAGAAGGAGAAGGAGAAGTCTGGAGGGTGAATCAGAAGAAGCAGAAGAAGTAGAAGGAGAAGGTGAAGTCTGGAGGGTGAATCAGAAGAAGTAGAAGAAGGAGAAGGAGAAGGTGAAGTCTGGAGGGTGAATCAGAAGAAGCAGAAGAAGGAGAAGGAGAAGGTGAAGTCAGGAGGGTGAATCAGAAGAAGCAGAAGAAGGAGAAGGAGAAGGTGAAGTCTGGAGGGTGAATCAGAATAAGCAGAAGAAGGAGAAGGAGAAGGTGAAGACTGGAGGGTGAATCAGAAGAAGTGGAAGAAGGAGAAGGAGAAGGTGAAGTCTGGAGGGTGAATCAGAAAACTAGAAGAAGGAGAAGGAGAAGGCAAAGTCTGGAGGGTGAATCAGAAAAAGCAGAAGAAGGAGAAGGAGAAGGTGAAGTCAGGAGGGTGAATCAGGAGAAGCAGAAGAAGGAGAAGGAGAAGGTGAAGTCTGGAGGGTGAATCAGTAGAAGCAGAAGAAGGAGAAGGAGAAGCTGAAGACTGGAGGGTGAATCAGAAGAAGTAGAAGAAGGAGAAGGAGAAGGTGACGTCTGGAGGGTGAATCAGAAGAAGTAGAAGAAGGAGAAGGAGAAGGTGAAGTCTGAAGGGTGAATCAGAAGAAGCAGAAGAAGGAGAAGGAGAAGGTGAAGTCTGGAGGGTGAATCAGAAGAAGCAGAAGAAGGAGAAGGAGAAGATGAAGTCTGGAGGGTGAATCAGAAGAAGCAGAAGAAGGAGAAGGAGAAGGTGAAGTCTGGAGGGTGAATCAGAAGAAGTAGAAGAAGGAGAAGGAGAAGGTGAAGTCTGGAGGGTGAATCAGAAGAAGTAGAAGAAGGAGAAGGAGAAGGCGAAGTCTGGAGGGTGAATCAGAAGAAGCAGAAAAAGGGGAAGGAGAAGGTGAAGTCTGGAGGGTGAATCAGAAGAAGTAGAAGAAGGAGAAGGAGAAGATGAAGTCTGGAGGGTGAATCAGAAGAAGTAGAGGAAGGAGAAGGAGAAGGTGAGATCTGGAGGGTGAATCAGAAGAAGCAGAAGAAGGAGAACGAGAAGGTGAAGTCTGAAGGGTGAATCAGAAGAAGCAGAAGGAGGAGGAGGAGAAGGTGAAGTCTGGAGGGTGAATCAGAAGAAGCAGAAGAAGGAGAAGGAGAAGGTGAAGTCTGGAGGGTGAATCAGAAGAAGCAGAAGAAGCAGAAGGAGAAGGTGAAGTCTGGAGGGTGAATCAGAAGAAGTAGAAGAAGGAGAAGGAGAAGGTGAAGTCTGGAGGGTGAATCAGAAGAAGCAGAAGAAGGAGAAGGAGAAGGTGAAGTCTGGAGGGTGAATCAGAAGAAGTAGAAGAAGGAGAAGGAGAAGGTGAAGTCTGGAGGGTGAAGCAGAAGAGGTAGAAGAAGGAGAAGGAGAAGGTGAAGTCTGGAGGGTGAATCAGAAGAAGTAGAAGAAGGAGAAGGAGAAGGTGAAGTCAGGAGGGTGAATCAGAAGAAGTAGAAGAAGGAGAAGGAGAAGGTGAAGTCTGGAGGGTGAATCAGAAGAAGCAGAAGAAGGAGAAGGAGAAGGTGAAGTCTGGAGGGTGAATCAGAAGAAGCAGAAGAAGGAGAAGATGAAGTCTGGAGGGTGAATCAGAAGAAGCAGAAGAAGGAGAAGGAGAAGGTGAAGTCTAGAGGGTGAATCAGAAGAAGCAGAAGAAGGAGAAGGAGAAGGTGAAGTCTGGAGGGTGAATCAGAAGAAGCAGAATAAGGAGAAGGAGAAGGTGAAGTCTGGAGGGTGAATCAGAAGAAGCAGAAGAAGGAGAAGGAGAAGGTGAAGCCTGGAGGGTGAATATGAAGAAGTAGAAGAAGGAGAAGGAGAAGGTGAAGTCTGGAGGGTGAAGCAGAAGAAGTAGAAGAAGGAGAAGGAGAAGGTGAAGTCTGGAGGGCGCAGCAGAAGAAGCAGAAAAAGGAGAAGGAGAAGGTGAAGTCTGGAGGGCGCAGCAGAAGAAGCAGAAGAAGGAGAAGGAGAAGGTGAAGTCTGGAGAGTGAAGCAGAAGAAGCAGACGAAGGAGAAGGAGAAGGTGAAGTCTGGAGCGTGAATCAGAAGAAGTAGAAGAAGGAGAAGGAGAAGGTGAAGTCAGGAGGGTGAAGCAGAAGAAGCAGAAGAAGGAGAAGGAGAAGGTGAAGTCTGGTGGGTGAAGCAGAAGAAGCAGAAGAAGGAGAAGGAGAAGGTGAAGTCTGGAGGGCGAAGCAGAAGAAGCAGAAGAAGGAGAAGGAGAAGGTGAAGTCTGGAGGGTGAAGCAGAAGAAGCAGAAGAAGGAGAAGGAGAAGTTGAAGTCTGGAGGGTGAATCAGAAGAAGTAGAAGAAGGAGAAGGAGAAGGTGAAGTCAGGAGGGTGAAGCAGAAGAAGCAGAAAAGGAGAAGGAGAAGGTGAAGTCTGGAGGGTGAAGCAGAAGAAGCAGAAGAAGGAGAAGGAGAAGGTGAAGTCTGGAGGATGAAGCAGAAGAAGCAGACGAAGGAGAAGGAGAAGGTGAAGTCTGGAGGGTGAATCAGAAGAAGTAGAAGAAGGAGAAGGAGAAGGTGAAGTCAGGAGGGTGAAGTAGAAGAAGCAGAAGAAGGAGAAGGAGAAGGTGAAGTCTGGAGGGTGAAGCAGAAGATGCAGAAGAAGGAGAAGGAGAAGGTGAAGTCTGGAGGGCGAAGCAGAAGAAGCAGAAGAAGGAGAAGGAGAAGGTGAAGTCTGGAGGGTGAAGCAGAAGAAGCAGAAGAAGGAGAAGGAGAAGGTGAAGTCTGGAGGGTGAAGCAGAAGAAGCAGAAGAAGGAGAAGGAGAAGGTGAAGTCAGGAGGGTGAATCAGAAGAAGTAGAAGAAGGAGAAGGAGAAGGTGAAGTCTGGAGGGTGAATCAGAAGAAGTAGAAGAAGGAGAAGGAGAAGGTGAAGTCTGGAGGGTGAATCAGAAGAAGTAGAAGAAGGAGAAGCAGAAGGTGAAGTCTGGATGGTGAATCAGAAGAAGCAGAAGAAGGAGAAGGAGAAGGTGAGGGCTGGAGGGAGAAGCAGAAGAAGTAGAAGAAGGAGAAGGAGAAGGTGAAGTCTGGAGGGTGAATCAGAAGAGGTAGAAGAAGGAGAAGGAGAAGGTGAAGTCTGGAGGGTGAATCAGAAGACGTAGAAAAAGGAGAAGGAGAAGGTGAAGTCTGGAGGGTGAATCAGAAGAAGCAGAAGAGGGAGAAGGAGAAGGTGAAGTCTGGAGGGTGAATCAGAAGAAGTAGAAGAAGGAGAAGGAGAAGGTGTAGTCTCGAGGGTGAATCAGAAGAAGTAGACGAAGGAGAAGGAGAAGGTGAAGTCTGGAGAGTGAATCAGAAGAAGCAGAAGAAGGAGAAGGAGAAGGTGAAGACTGGAGGGTGAATCAGAAGAAGTAGAAGAAGGAGAAGGAGAAGGTGAAGTCTGGAGGGTGAATCAGAAGAAGCAGAAGGAGGAGAAGGAGAAGGTGAATTCTGGAGGGTGAATCAGAAGAAGCAGAAGAAGGAGAAGGAGAAGGTGAAGTCTGGAGGGTGAATCAGAAGAAGCAGACGAAGGAGAAGGAGAAGGTGAAGTCTGGAGGGTGAATCAGAAGAAGCAGAAGAAGGAGAAGGAGAAGGTGAAGTCAGGAGGGTGAATCAGAAGAAGCAGAAGAAGGAGAAGGAGAAGGTGAAGTCTGGAGGGTGAATCAGAATAAGCAGAAGAAGGAGAAGGAGAAGGTGAAGACTGGAGGGTGAATCAGAAGAAGTGGAAGAAGGAGAAGGAGAAGGTGAAGTCTGGAGGGTGAATCAGAAAACTAGAAGAAGGAGAAGGAGAAGGCGAAGTCTGGAGGGTGAATCAGAAAAAGCAGAAGAAGGAGAAGGAGAAGGTGAAGTCAGGAGGGTGAATCAGGAGAAGCAGAAGAAGGAGAAGGAGAAGGTGAAGTCTGGAGGGTGAATCAGTAGAAGCAGAAGAAGGAGAAGGAGAAGCTGAAGACTGGAGGGTGAATCAGAAGAAGTAGAAGAAGGAGAAGGAGAAGGTGACGTCTGGAGGGTGAATCAGAAGAAGTAGAAGAAGGAGAAGGAGAAGGTGAAGTCTGAAGGGTGAATCAGAAGAAGCAGAAGAAGGAGAAGGAGAAGGTGAAGTCTGGAGGGTGAATCAGAAGAAGCAGAAGAAGGAGAAGGAGAAGATGAAGTCTGGAGGGTGAATCAGAAGAAGCAGAAGAAGGAGAAGGAGAAGGTGAAGTCTGGAGGGTGAATCAGAAGAAGTAGAAGAAGGAGAAGGAGAAGGTGAAGTCTGGAGGGTGAATCAGAAGAAGTAGAAGAAGGAGAAGGAGAAGGCGAAGTCTGGAGGGTGAATCAGAAGAAGCAGAAGAAGGGGAAGGAGAAGGTGAAGTCTGGAGGGTGAATCAGAAGAAGTAGAAGAAGGAGAAGGAGAAGATGAAGTCTGGAGGGTGAATCAGAAGAAGTAGAGGAAGGAGAAGGAGAAGGTGAGATCTGGAGGGTGAATCAGAAGAAGCAGAAGAAGGAGAACGAGAAGGTGAAGTCTGAAGGGTGAATCAGAAGAAGAAGAAGGAGGAGGAGGAGAAGGTGAAGTCTGGAGGGTGAATCAGAAGAAGCAGAAGAAGGAGAAGGAGAAGGTGAAGTCTGGAGGGTGAATCAGAAGAAGCAGAAGAAGCAGAAGGAGAAGGTGAAGTCTGGAGGGTGAATCAGAAGAAGTAGAAGAAGGAGAAGGAGAAGGTGAAGTCTGGAGGGTGAATCAGAAGAAGCAGAAGAAGGAGAAGGAGAAGGTGAAGTCTGGAGGGTGAATCAGAAGAAGTAGAAGAAGGAGAAGGAGAAGGTGAAGTCTGGAGGGTGAAGCAGAAGAGGTAGAAGAAGGAGAAGGAGAAGGTGAAGTCTGGAGGGTGAATCAGAAGAAGTAGAAGAAGGAGAAGGAGAAGGTGAAGTCAGGAGGGTGAATCAGAAGAAGTAGAAGAAGGAGAAGTAGAAGGTGAAGTCTGGAGGGTGAATCAGAAGAAGCAGAAGAAGGAGAAGGAGAAGGTGAAGTCTGGAGGGTGAATCAGAAGAAGCAGAAGAAGGAGAAGATGAAGTCTGGAGGGTGAATCAGAAGAAGCAGAAGAAGGAGAAGGAGAAGGTGAAGTCTAGAGGGTGAATCAGAAGAAGCAGAAGAAGGAGAAGGAGAAGGTGAAGTCTGGAGGGTGAATCAGAAGAAGCAGAATAAGGAGAAGGAGAAGGTGAAGTCTGGAGGGTGAATCAGAAGAAGCAGAAGAAGGAGAAGGAGAAGGTGAAGCCTGGAGGGTGAATCGGAAGAAGTAGAAGAAGGAGAAGGAGAAGGTGAAGTCTGGAGGGTGAAGCAGAAGAAGTAGAAGAAGGAGAAGGAGAAGGTGAAGTCTGGAGGGCGCAGCAGAAGAAGCAGAAAAAGGAGAAGGAGAAGGTGAAGTCTGGAGGGCGCAGCAGAAGAAGGAGAAGGAGAAGGTGAAGTCTGGAGAGTGAAGCAGAAGAAGCAGACGAAGGAGAAGGAGAAGGTGAAGTCTGGAGCGTGAATCAGAAGAAGTAGAAGAAGGAGAAGGAGAAGGTGAAGTCAGGGGGGTGAAGCAGAAGAAGCAGAAGAAGGAGAAGGAGAAGGTGAAGGCTGGTGGGTGAAGCAGAAGAAGCAGAAGAAGGAGAAGGAGAAGGTGAAGTCTGGAGGGCGAAGCAGAAGAAGCAGAAGAAGGAGAAGGAGAAGGTGAAGTCTGGAGGGTGAAGCAGAAGAAGCAGAAGAAGGAGAAGGAGAAGGTGAAGTCTGGAGGGTGAATCAGAAGAAGTAGAAGAAGGAGAAGGAGAAGGTGAAGTCAGGAGGGTGAAGCAGAAGAAGCAGAAGAAGGAGAAGGAGAAGGTGAAGTCTGGAGGGTGAAGCAGAAGAAGCAGAAGAAGGAGAAGGAGAAGGTGAAGTCTGGAGGATGAAGCAGAAGAAGCAGACGAAGGAGAAGGAGAAGGTGAAGTCTGGAGGGTGAATCAGAAGAAGTAGAAGAAGGAGAAGGAGGTGAAGTCAGGAGGGTGAAGCAGAAGAAGCAGAAGAAGGAGAAGGAGAAGGTGAAGTCTGGAGGGTGAAGCAGAAGAAGCAGAAGAAGGAGAAGGGGAAGGTGAAGTCTGGAGGGCGAAGCAGAAGAAGCAGGAGAAGGAGAAGGAGAAGGTGAAGTCTGGAGGGTGAAGCAGAAGAAGCAGAAGAAGGAGAAGGAGAAGGTGAAGTCTGGAGGGTGAAGCAGAAGAAGCAGAAGAAGGAGAAGGAGAAGGTGAAGTCAGGAGGGTGAATCAGAAGAAGTAGAAGAAGGAGAAGGAGAAGGTGAAGTCTGGAGGGTGAATCAGAAGAAGTAGAAGAAGGAGAAGGAGAAGGTGAAGTCTGGAGGGTGAATCAGAAGAAGTAGAAGAAGGAGAAGGAGAAGGTGAAGTCTGGATAGTGAATCAGAAGAAGCAGAAGAAGGAGAAGGAGAAGGTGAGGGCTGGAGGGAGAAGCAGAAGAAGTAGAAGAAGGAGAAGGAGAAGGAGAAGTCTGGAGGGTGAACCAGAAGAGGTAGAAGAAGGAGAAGGAGAAGGTGAAGTCTGGAGCGTGAATCAGAAGAAGTAGAAAAAGGAGAAGGAGAAGGTGAAGTCTGGAGGGTGAATCAGAAGAAGCAGAAGAGGGAGAAGGAGAAGGTGAAGTCTGGAGGGTGAATCAGAAGAAGTAGAAGAAGGAGAAGGAGAAGGTGTAGTCTGGAGGGTGAATCAGAAGAAGTAGACGAAGGAGAAGGAGAAGGTGAAGTCTGGAGAGTGAATCAGAAGAAGCAGAAGAAGGAGAAGGAGAAGGTGAAGACTGGAGGGTGAATCAGAAGAAGTAGAAGAAGGAGAAGGAGAAGGTGAAGTCTGGAGGGTGAATCAGAAGAAGCAGAAGGAGGAGAAGGAGAAGGTGAATTCTGGAGGGTGAATCAGAAGAAGCAGAAGAAGGAGAAGGAGAAGGTGAAGTCTGGAGGGTGAATCAGAAGAAGCAGACGAAGGAGAAGGAGAAGGTGAAGTCTGGAGGGTGAATCAGAAGAAGCAGAAGAGGTAGAAGGAGAAGGTGAAGTCTGGAGGGTGAATCAGAAGAAGTAGAAGAAGGAGAAGGAGAAGGTGAAGTCTGGAGGGTGAATCAGAAGAAGCAGAAGAAGGAGAAGGAGAAGGTGAAGTCAGGAGGGTGAATCAGAAGAAGCATAAGAAGGAGAAGGAGAAGGTGAAGTCTGGAGGGTGATTCAGAATAAGCAGAAGAAGGAGAAGGAGAAGGTGAAGACTGGAGGGTGAATCAGAAGAAGTGGAAGAAGGAGAAGGAGAAGGTGAAGTCTGGAGGGTGAATCAGAAGAAGTAGAAGAAGGAGAAGGAGAAGGCGAAGTCTGGAGGGTGAATCAGAAAAAGCAGAAGAAGGAGAAGGAGAAGGTGAAGTCAGGAGGGTGAATCAGGAGAAGCAGAAGAAGGAGAAGGAGAAGGTGAAGTCTTGAGGGTGAATCAGTAGAAGCAGAAGAAGGAGAAGGAGAAGCTGAAGACTGGAGGGTGAATCAGAAGAAGTAGAAGAAGGAGAAGGAGAAGGTGACGTCTGGAGGGTGAATCAGTAGAAGTAGAAGAAGGAGAAGGAGAAGGTGAAGTCTGAAGGGTGAATCAGAAGAAGCAGAAGAAGGAGAAGGAGAAGGTGAAGTCTGGAGGGTGAATCAGAAGAAGCAGAAGAAGGAGAAGGAGAAGGTGAAGTCTGGAGGGTGAATCAGAAGAAGCAGAAGAAGGAGAAGGAGAAGGTGAAGTCTGGAGGGTGAATCAGAAGAAGTAGAAGAAGGAGAAGGAGAAGGTGAAGTCTGGAGGGTGAATCAGAAGAAGTAGAAGAAGGAGAAGGAGAAGGCGAAGTCTGGAGCGTGAATCAGAAGAAGTAGAAAAAGGAGAAGGAGAAGGTGAAGTCTGGAGGGTGAATCAGAAGAAGCAGAAGAGGGAGAAGGAGAAGGTGAAGTCTGGAGGGTGAATCAGAAGAAGTAGAAGAAGGAGAAGGAGAAGGTGTAGTCTGGAGGGTGAATCAGAAGAAGTAGACGAAGGAGAAGGAGAAGGTGAAGTCTGGAGAGTGAATCAGAAGAAGCAGAAGAAGGAGAAGGAGAAGGTGAAGACTGGAGGGTGAATCAGAAGAAGTAGAAGAAGGAGAAGGAGAAGGTGAAGTCTGGAGGGTGAATCAGAAGAAGCAGAAGGAGGAGAAGGAGAAGGTGAATTCTGGAGGGTGAATCAGAAGAAGCAGAAGAAGGAGAAGGAGAAGGTGAAGTCTGGAGGGTGAATCAGAAGAAGCAGACGAAGGAGAAGGAGAAGGTGAAGTCTGGAGGGTGAATCAGAAGAAGCAGAAGAGGTAGAAGGAGAAGGTGAAGTCTGGAGGGTGAATCAGAAGAAGTAGAAGAAGGAGAAGGAGAAGATGAAGTCTGGAGGGTGAATCAGAAGAAGCAGAAGAAGGAGAAGGAGAAGGTGAAGTCAGGAGGGTGAATCAGAAGAAGCATAAGAAGGAGAAGGAGAAGGTGAAGTCTGGAGGGTGATTCAGAATAAGCAGAAGAAGGAGAAGGAGAAGGTGAAGACTGGAGGGTGAATCAGAAGAAGTGGAAGAAGGAGAAGGAGAAGGTGAAGTCTGGAGGGTGAATCAGAAGAAGTAGAAGAAGGAGAAGGAGAAGGCGAAGTCTGGAGGGTGAATCAGAAAAAGCAGAAGAAGGAGAAGGAGAAGGTGAAGTCAGGAGGGTGAATCAGGAGAAGCAGAAGAAGGAGAAGGAGAAGGTGAAGTCTGGAGGGTGAATCAGTAGAAGCAGAAGAAGGAGAAGGAGAAGCTGAAGACTGGAGGGTGAATCAGAAGAAGTAGAAGAAGGAGAAGGAGAAGGTGACGTCTGGAGGGTGAATCAGTAGAAGTAGAAGAAGGAGAAGGAGAAGGTGAAGTCTGAAGGGTGAATCAGAAGAAGCAGAAGAAGGAGAAGGAGAAGGTGAAGTCTGGAGGGTGAATCAGAAGAAGCAGAAGAAGGAGAAGGAGAAGGTGAAGTCTGGAGGGTGAATCAGAAGAAGCAGAAGAAGGAGAAGGAGAAGGTGAAGTCTGGAGGGTGAATCAGAAGAAGTAGAAGAAGGAGAAGGAGAAGGTGAAGTCTGGAGGGTGAATCAGAAGAAGTAGAAGAAGGAGAAGGAGAAGGCGAAGTCTGGAGGGTGAATCAGAAGAAGCAGAAGAAGGGGAAGGAGAAGGTGAAGTCTGGAGGGTGAATCAGAAGAAGTAGAAGAAGGAGAAGGAGAAGATGAAGTCTGGAGAGTGAATCAGAAGAAGTAGAGGAAGGAGAAGGAGAAGGTGAGATCTGGAGGGTGAATCAGAAGAAGCAGAAGAAGGAGAACGAGAAGGTGAAGTCTGAAGGGTGAATCAGAAGAAGCAGAAGGAGGAGAAGGAGAAGGTGAAGTCTGGAGGGTGAATCAGAAGAAGCAGAAGAAGGAGAAGGAGAAGGTGAAGTCTGGAAGGTGAATCAGAAGAAGCAGAAGAAGGAGAAGGAGAAGGTGAAGTCTGGAGGGTGAATCAGAAGAAGTAGAAGAAGGAGAAGGAGAAGGTGAAGTCTGGAGGGTGAATCAGAAGAAGCAGAAGAAGGAGAAGGAGAAGGTGAAGTCAGGAGGGTGAAGCAGAAGAAGCAGAAGAAGGAGAAGGAGAAGGTGAAGTCTGGAGTGTGAAACAGAAGAAGCAGAAGAAGGAGAAGGAGAAGGTGAAGTCTGGAGGGTGAATCAGAAGAAGTAGAAGAAGGAGAAGGAGAAGGTGAAGTCAGGAGGGTGAATCAGAAGAAGTAGAAGAAGGAGAAGGAGAAGGTGAAGTCTGGAGGGTGAATCAGAAGAAGCAGAAGAAGGAGAAGGAGAAGGTGAAGTCTGGAGGGTGAATCAGAAGAAGCAGAAGAAGGAGAAGGAGAAGATGAAGTCTGGAGGGTGAATCAGAAGAAGTAGAAGACGGAGAAGGAGAAGGTGAAGTCTGGAGGGTGAATCAGAAGAAGCAGAAGAAGGAGAAGGAGAAGGTGAAGTCTGGAGGGTGAATCAGAAGAAGCAGAAGAAGGAGAAGGAGAAGGTGAAGTCTGGAGGGTGAAGCAGAAGAAGTAGAAGAAGGAGAAGGAGAAGGTGAAGTCAGGAGGGTGAATCAGAAGAAGTAGAAGAAGGAGAAGGTGAAGTCAGGAGGGTGAATCAGAAGAAGTAGAAGACGGAGAAGGAGAAGGTGACGTCTGGAGGGTGAATCAGAAGAAGCAGAAGAAGGAGAAGGAGAAGGTGAAGTCTGGAGGGTGAATCAGAAGAAGCAGAAGAAGGGGAAGGAGAAGGTGAAGTCTGGAGGGTGAATCAGAAGAAGCAGAATAAGGAGAAGGAGAAGGTGTAGTCTGGAGGGTGAATCAGAAGAAGCAGAAGAAGGAGAAGGAGAAGGTGAAGTCTGGAGGGTGAATCGGAAGAAGTAGAAGAAGGAGAAGGAGAAGGTGAAGTCTGGAGGGTGAAGCAGAAGAAGTAGAAGAAGGAGAAGGAGAAGGTGAAGTCTGGAGGGCGCAGCAGAAGAAGCAGAAGAAGGAGAAGGAGAAGGTGAAGTCTGGAGGGCGCAGCAGAAGAAGCAGAAGAAGGAGAAGGAGAAGGTGAAGTCTGGAGAGTGAAGCAGAAGAAGCAGACGAAGGAGAAGGAGAAGGTGAAGTCTGGAGGGTGAATCAGAAGAAGTAGAAGAAGGAGAAGGAGAAGGTGAAGTCAGGAGGGTGAAGCAGAAGAAGCAGAAGGAGGAGAAGGAGAAGGTGAAGTCTGGTGGGTGAAGCAGAAGAAGCAGAAGAAGGAGAAGGAGAAGGTGAAGTCTGGAGGGCGAAGCAGAAGAAGCAGAAGAAGGAGAAGGAGAAGGTGAAGTCTGGAGGGCGCAGCAGAAGAAGCAGAAGAAGGAGAAGGAGAAGGTGAAGTCTGGAGAGTGAAGCAGAAGAAGCAGACGAAGGAGAAGGAGAAGGTGAAGTCTGGAGGGTGAAGCAGAAGAAGCAGAAGAAGGAGAAGGAGAAGGTGAAGTCTGGAGGGTGAATCAGAAGAAGTAGAAGAAGGAGAAGGAGAAGGTGAAGTCAGGAGGGTGAAGCAGAAGAAGCAGAACAAGGAGAAGGAGAAGGTGAAGTCTGGAGGGTGAAGCAGAAGAAGCAGAAGAAGGAGAAGGAGAAGGTGAAGTCTGGAGGGTGAAGCAGAAGAAGCAGAAGAAGGAGAAGGAGAAGGTGAAGTCTGGATGGTGAATCAGAAGAAGTAGAAAAAGGAGAAGGAGAAGGTGAAGTCTGGAGGGTGAATCAGAAGAAGCAGAAGGGGGAGAAGGAAAAGGTGAAGTCTGGAGGGTGAATCAGAAGGAGTAGAAGAAGGAGAAGGAGAAGGAGTAGTCTGGAGGGTGAATCAGAAGAAGTAGACGAAGGAGAAGGAGAAGGTGAAGTCTGGAGGGTGAATCAGAAGAAGCAGAAGAAGGAGAAGGAGAAGGTGAAGACTGGAGGGTGAATCAGAAGAAGTAGAAGAAAGAGAAGGAGAAGGTGAAGTCTGGAGGGTGAATCAGAAGAAGCAGAAGGAGGAGAAGGAGAAGGTGAAGTCTGGAGGGTGAATCAGAAGAAGCAGAAGAAGGAGAAGGAGAAGGTGAAGTCTGGAGGGAGAATCAGAAGAAGCAGACGAAGGAGAAGGAGAAGGTGAAGTCTGGAGGGTGAATCAGAAGAAGCAGAAGAAGTAGAAGGAGAAGGTGAAGTCTGGAGGGTGAATCAGAAGAAGTAGAAGAAGGAGAAGGAGAAGGTGAAGTCTGGAGGGTGAATCAGAAGAAGCAGACGAAGGAGAAGGAGAAGGTGAAGTCGGGAGGGTGAATCAGAAGAAGCAGAAGAAGTAGAAGGAGAAGGTGAAGTCTGGAGGGTGAATCAGAAGAAGTAGAAGAAGGAGAAGGAGAAGGTGAAGTCTGGAGGGTGAATCAGAAGAAGTAGAATAAGGAGAAGGAGAAGGCGAAGTCTGGAGTGTGAATCAGAAGAAGCAGAAGAAGGAGAAGGAGAAGGTGAAGTCTGGAGGGTGAATCAGAAGAAGTAGAAGAAGGAGAAGGAGAAGGTGAAGTCTGGAGGGTGAAGCAGAAGAGGTAGAAGAAGGAGAAGGAGAAGGTGAAGTCTGGAGGGTGAATCAGAAGAAGTAGAAGAAGGAGAAGGAGAAGGTGAAGTCTGGAGGGTGAATCAGAAGAAGCAGAAGAAGGAGAAGGAGAAGGTGAAGTCTGGAGGGTGAATCAGAAGAAGCAGAAGAAGGAGAAGATGAAGTCTGGAGGGTGAATCAGAAGAAGCAGAAGAAGGAGAAGGAGAAGGTGAAGTCTAGAGGGTGAATCAGAAGAAGCAGAAGAAGGAGAAGGAGAAGGTGAAGTCTGGAGGGTGAATCAGAAGAAGCAGAATAAGGAGAAGGAGAAGGTGAAGTCTGGAGGGTGAATCAGAAGAAGCAGAAGAAGGAGAAGGAGAAGGTGAAGCCTGGAGGGTGAATCGGAAGAAGTAGAAGAAGGAGAAGGAGAAGGTGAAGTCTGGAGGGTGAAGCAGAAGAAGTAGAAGAAGGAGAAGGAGAAGGTGAAGTCTGGAGGGCGCAGCAGAAGAAGCAGAAAAAGGAGAAGGAGAAGGTGAAGTCTGGAGGGCGCAGCAGAAGAAGGAGAAGGAGAAGGTGAAGTCTGGAGAGTGAAGCAGAAGAAGCAGACGAAGGAGAAGGAGAAGGTGAAGTCTGGAGCGTGAATCAGAAGAAGTAGAAGAAGGAGAAGGAGAAGGTGAAGTCAGGAGGGTGAAGCAGAAGAAGCAGAAGAAGGAGAAGGAGAAGGTGAAGGCTGCTGGGTGAAGCAGAAGAAGCAGAAGAAGGAGAAGGAGAAGGTGAAGTCTGGAGGGCGAAGCAGAAGAAGCAGAGGAAGGAGAAGGAGAAGGTGAAGTCTGGAGGGTGAAGCAGAAGAAGCAGAAGAAGGAGAAGGAGAAGGTGAAGTCTGGAGGGTGAATCAGAAGAAGTAGAAGAAGGAGAAGGAGAAGGTGAAGTCAGGAGGGTGAAGCAGAAGAAGCAGAAGAAGGAGAAGGAGAAGGTGAAGTCTGGAGGGTGAAGCAGAAGAAGCAGAAGAAGGAGAAGGAGAAGGTGAAGTCTGGAGGATGAAGCAGAAGAAGCAGACGAAGGAGAAGGAGAAGGTGAAGTCTGGAGGGTGAATCAGAAGAAGTAGAAGAAGGAGAAGGAGGTGAAGTCAGGAGGGTGAAGCAGAAGAAGCAGAAGAAGGAGAAGGAGAAGGTGAAGTCTGGAGGGTGAAGCAGAAGAAGCAGAAGAAGGAGAAGGGGAAGGTGAAGTCTGGAGGGCGAAGCAGAAGAAGCAGAAGAAGGAGAAGGAGAAGGTGAAGTCTGGAGGGTGAAGCAGAAGAAGCAGAAGAAGGAGAAGGAGAAGGTGAAGTCTGGAGGGTGAAGCAGAAGAAGCAGAAGAAGGAGAAGGAGAAGGTGAAGTCAGGAGGGTGAATCAGAAGAAGTAGAAGAAGGAGAAGGAGAAGGTGAAGTCTGGAGGGTGAATCAGAAGAAGTAGAAGAAGGAGAAGGAGAAGGTGAAGTCTGGAGGGTGAATCAGAAGAAGTAGAAGAAGGAGAAGGAGAAGGTGAAGTCTGGATAGTGAATCAGAAGAAGCAGAAGAAGGAGAAGGAGAAGGTGAGGGCTGGAGGGAGAAGCAGAAGAAGTAGAAGAAGGAGAAGGAGAAGGAGAAGTCTGGAGGGTGAATCAGAAGAGGTAGAAGAAGGAGAAGGAGAAGGTGAAGTCTGGAGGGTGAATCAGAAGAAGTAGAAAAAGGAGAAGGAGAAGGTGAAGTCTGGAGGGTGAATCAGAAGAAGCAGAAGAGGGAGAAGGAGAAGGTGAAGTCTGGAGGGTGAATCAGAAGAAGTAGAAGAAGGAGAAGGAGAAGGTGTAGTCTGGAGGGTGAATCAGAAGAAGTAGACGAAGGAGAAGGAGAAGGTGAAGTCTGGAGAGTGAATCAGAAGAAGCAGAAGAAGGAGAAGGAGAAGGTGAAGACTGGAGGGTGAATCAGAAGAAGTAGAAGAAGGAGAAGGAGAAGGTGAAGTCTGGAGGGTGAATCAGAAGAAGCAGAAGGAGGAGAAGGAGAAGGTGAATTCTGGAGGGTGAATCAGAAGAAGCAGAAGAAGGAGAAGGAGAAGGTGAAGTCTGGAGGGTGAATCAGAAGAAGCAGACGAAGGAGAAGGAGAAGGTGAAGTCTGGAGGGTGAATCAGAAGAAGCAGAAGAGGTAGAAGGAGAAGGTGAAGTCTGGAGGGTGAATCAGAAGAAGTAGAAGAAGGAGAAGGAGAAGGTGAAGTCTGGAGGGTGAATCAGAAGAAGCAGAAGAAGGAGAAGGAGAAGGTGAAGTCAGGAGGGTGAATCAGAAGAAGCATAAGAAGGAGAAGGAGAAGGTGAAGTCTGGAGGGTGAATCAGAATAAGCAGAAGAAGGAGAAGGAGAAGGTGAAGACTGGAGGGTGAATCAGTAGAAGTGGAAGAAGGAGAAGGAGAAGGTGAAGTCTGGAGGGTGAATCAGAAGAAGTAGAAGAAGGAGAAGGAGAAGGCGAAGTCTGGAGGGTGAATCAGAAAAAGCAGAAGAAGGAGAAGGAGAAGGTGAAGTCAGGAGGGTGAATCAGGAGAAGCAGAAGAAGGAGAAGGAGAAGGTGAAGTCTGGAGGGTGAATCAGTAGAAGAAGGAGAAGGAGAAGCTGAAGACTGGAGGGTGAATCAGAAGAAGTAGAAGAAGGAGAAGGAGAAGGTGACGTCTGGAGGGTGAATCAGCAGAAGTAGAAGAAGGAGAAGGAGAAGGTGAAGTCTGAAGGGTGAATCAGAAGAAGCAGAAGAAGGATAAGGAGAAGGTGAAGTCTGGAGGTTGAATCAGAAGAAGCAGAAGAAGGAGAAGGAGAAGATGAAGTCTGGAGAGTGAATCAGAAGAAGTAGAGGAAGGAGAAGGAGAAGGTGAGATCTGGAGGGTGAATCAGAAGAAGCAGAAGAAGGAGAACGAGAAGGTGAAGTCTGAAGGGTGAATCAGAAGAAGCAGAAGGAGGAGAAGGAGAAGGTGAAGTCTGGAGGGTGAATCAGAAGAAGCAGAAGAAGGAGAAGGAGAAGGTGAAGTCTGGAAGGTGAATCAGAAGAAGCAGAAGAAGGAGAAGGAGAAGGTGAAGTCTGGAGGGTGAATCAGAAGAAGTAGAAGAAGGAGAAGGAGAAGGTGAAGTCTGGAGGGTGAATCAGAAGAAGCAGAAGAAGGAGAAGGAGAAGGTGAAGTCAGGAGGGTGAAGCAGAAGAAGCAGAAGAAGGAGAAGGAGAAGGTGAAGTCTGGAGTGTGAAACAGAAGAAGCAGAAGAAGGAGAAGGAGAAGGTGAAGTCTGGAGGGTGAATCAGAAGAAGTAGAAGAAGGAGAAGGAGAAGGTGAAGTCAGGAGGGTGAATCAGAAGAAGTAGAAGAAGGAGAAGGAGAAGGTGAAGTCTGGAGGGTGAATCAGAAGATGCAGAAGAAGGAGAAGGAGAAGGTGAAGTCTGGAGGGTGAATCAGAAGAAGCAGAAGAAGGAGAAGGAGAAGATGAAGTCTGGAGGGTGAATCAGAAGAAGTAGAAGACGGAGAAGGAGAAGGTGAAGTCTGGAGGGTGAATCAGAAGAAGCAGAAGAAGGAGAAGGAGAAGGTGAAGTCTGGAGGGTGAATCAGAAGAAGCAGAAGAAGGAGAAGGAGAAGGTGAAGTCTGGAGGGTGAATCAGAAGGAGCAGAATAAGGAGAAGGAGAAGGCGAAGTCTGGAGGGTGAATCAGAAGAAGCAGAAGAAGGAGAAGGAGAAGGTGAAGTCTGGAGGGTGAATCAGAAGAAGTAGAAGAAGGAGAAGGAGAAGGTGAAGTCTGGAGGGTGAAGCAGAAGAAGTAGAAGAAGGAGAAGGAGAAGGTGAAGTCAGGAGGGTGAATCAGAAGAAGTAGAAGAAGGAGAAGGTGAAGTCAGGAGGGTGAATCAGAAGAAGTAGAAGACGGAGAAGGAGAAGGTGAAGTCTGGAGGGTGAATCAGAAGAAGCAGAAGAAGGAGAAGGAGAAGGTGAAGTCTGGAGGGTGAATCAGAAGAAGCAGAAGAAGGGGAAGGAGAAGGTGAAGTCTGGAGGGTGAATCAGAAGAAGCAGAATAAGGAGAAGGAGAAGGTGTAGTCTGGAGGGTGAATCAGAAGAAGCAGAAGAAGGAGAAGGAGAAGGTGAAGTCTGGAGGGTGAATCGGAAGAAGTAGAAGAAGGAGAAGGAGAAGGTGAAGTCTGGAGGGTGAAGCAGAAGAAGTAGAAGAAGGAGAAGGAGATGGTGAAGTCTGGAGGGCGCAGCAGAAGAAGCAGAAGAAGGAGAAGGAGAAGGTGAAGTCTGGAGGGCGCAGCAGAAGAAGCAGAAGAAGGAGAAGGAGAAGGTGAAGTCTGGAGAGTGAAGCAGAAGAAGCAGACGAAGGAGAAGGAGAAGGTGAAGTCTGGAGGGTGAATCAGAAGAAGTAGAAGAAGGAGAAGGAGAAGGTGAAGTCAGGAGGGTGAAGCAGAAGAAGCAGAAGGAGGAGAAGGAGAAGGTGAAGTCTGGTGGGTGAATCAGAAGAAGCAGAAGAAGGAGAAGGAGAAGGTGAAGTCTGGAGGGCGAAGCAGAAGAAGCAGAAGAAGGAGAAGGAGAAGGTGAAGTCTGGAGGGTGAAGCAGAAGAAGCAGAAGAAGGAGAAGGAGAAGGTGAAGTCTGGAGGGTGAATCAGAAGAAGTAGAAGAAGGAGAAGGAGAAGGTGAAGTCAGGAGGGTGAAGCAGAAGAAGCAGAACAAGGAGAAGGAGAAGGTGAAGTCTGGAGGGTGAAGCAGAAGAAGCAGAAGAAGGAGAAGGAGAAGGTGAAGTCTGGAGGGTGAAGCAGAAGAAGCAGAAGAAGGAGAAGGAGAAGGTGAAGTCTGGATGGTGAATCAGAAGAAGTAGAAAAAGGAGAAGGAGAAGGTGAAGTCTGGAGGGTGAATCAGAAGAAGCAGAAGGGGGAGAAGGAAAAGGTGAAGTCTGGAGGGTGAATCAGAAGGAGTAGAAGAAGGAGAAGGAGAAGGAGTAGTCTGGAGGGTGAATCAGAAGAAGTAGACGAAGGAGAAGGAGAAGGTGAAGTCTGGAGGGTGAATCAGAAGAAGCAGAAGAAGGAGAAGGAGAAGGTGAAGACTGGAGGGTGAATCAGAAGAAGTAGAAGAAAGAGAAGGAGAAGGTGAAGTCTGGAGGGTGAATCAGAAGAAGCAGAAGGAGGAGAAGGAGAAGGTGAAGTCTGGAGGGTGAATCAGAAGAAGCAGAAGAAGGAGAAGGAGAAGGTGAAGTCTGGAGGGAGAATCAGAAGAAGCAGACGAAGGAGAAGGAGAAGGTGAAGTCTGGAGGGTGAATCACAAGAAGCAGAAGAAGTAGAAGGAGAAGGTGAAGTCTGGAGGGTGAATCAGAAGAAGTAGAAGAAGGAGAAGGAGAAGGTGAAGTCTGGAGGGTGAATCAGAAGAAGCAGACGAAGGAGAAGGAGAAGGTGAAGTCGGGAGGGTGAATCAGAAGAAGCAGAAGAAGTAGAAGGAGAAGGTGAAGTCTGGAGGGTGAATCAGAAGAAGTAGAAGAAGGAGAAGGAGAAGGTAAAGTCTGGAGGGTGAATCAGAAGAAGTAGAATAAGGAGAAGGAGAAGGCGAAGTCTGGAGTGTGAATCAGAAGAAGCAGAAGAAGGAGAAGGAGAAGGTGAAGTCTGGAGGGTGAATCAGAAGAAGTAGAAGAAGGAGAAGGAGAAGGTGAAGTCTGGAGGGAGAAGCAGAAGAAGTAGAAGAAGGAGAAGCAGAAGGTGAAGTCTGGAGTGTGAATCAGAAGAAGGAGAAGAAGGAGAAGGAGAAGGTGAGGTCTGGAGGGTGAATCAGAAGAAGTAGAAGAAGGAGAAGGAGAAGGTGAAGTCTGGAGGGTGAATCAGAAGAAGCAGAAGAAGGAGAAGGAGAAGGTGAAGTCTGGAGGGTGAATCAGAAGAAGTAGAAGAAGGAGAAGGAGAAGGTGTAGTCTGGAGGGTGAATCCGAAGAAGTAGACGAAGGAGAAGGAGAAGGTGAAGTCTGGAGGGTGAATCAGAAGAAGCAGAAGAAGGAGAAGGAGAAGGTGAAGTCTGGAGGGTGAAACAGAAGAGGTAGAAGAAGGAGAAGGAGAAGGTGAAGTCTGGAGGGTGAATCAGAAGAAGCAGGAGAAGGAGAAGGAGAAGGTGAAGTCTGGAGGGTGAATCAGAAGAAGCAGAAGAAGGAGAAGGAGAAGGTGAAGTCTGGAGGGTGAATCAGAAGAAGCAGAAGAAGGAGAAGGAGAAGGTGAAGTCTGGAGGGTGAATCAGAAGAAGCAGAAGAAGTAGAAGCAGAAGGTGAAGTCTGGAGGGTGAATCAGAAGAAGTAGAAGAAGGAGAAGGAGAAGGTGAAGTCTGGAGGGTGAATCAGAAGAAGTAGAAGAAGGAGAAGGAGAAGGCGAAGTCTGGAGTGTGAATCAGAAGAAGCAGAAGAAGGAGAAGGAGAAGGTGAAGTCTGGAGGGTGAATCAGAAGAAGCAGAAGAAGGAGAAGGAGAAGATGAAGTCTGGAGGGTGAATCAGAAGAAGCAGAAGAAGGAGAAGGAGAAGGTGAAGTCTGGAGGGTGAATCAGATGAAGCAGAAGAAGGAGAAGGAGAAGGTGAAGTCTGGAGGGTGAAGCATAAGAAGCAGAAGAAGGAGAAGGAGAAGGTGAAGTCTGGAGGGTGAATCAGAAGAAGTAGAAGAAGGAGAAGGAGAAGGTGAAGTCTGGAGGGTTAATCAGAAGAAGCAGAAGAAGTAGAAGGAGAAGGTGAAGTCTGGAGGGTGAATCAGAAGAAGTAGAAGAAGGAGAAGGAGAAGGTGAAGTCTGGAGGGTGAATCAGAAGAAACAGAAGAAGGAGAAGGAGAAGATGAACTCTGGAGGGTGAATCAGAAGAAGTAGAAGAAGGAGAAGGAGAAGGTGAAGTCTGGAGGGTGAATCAGAAGATGTAGAAGAAGGAGAAGGAGAAGGCGAAGTCTGGAGGGTGAATCAGAAGAAGTAGAAGAAGGAGAAGGAGAAGGTGAAGTCTGGAGGGCGCAACAGAAGAAGCAGAAGAAGGAGAAGGAGAAGGTGAAGTCTGGAGGGCGCAGCAGAAGAAGCAGAAGAAGGAGAAGGAGAAGGTGAAGTCTGGAGAGTGAAGCAGAAGAAGCAGACGAAGGAGAAGGAGAAGGTGAAGTCTGGAGGGTGAATCAGAAGAAGTAGAAGAAGGAGAAGGAGAAGGTGAAGTCAGGAGGGTGAAGCAGAAGAAGCAGAAGGAGGAGAAGGAGAAGGTGAAGTCTGGTGGGTGAAGCAGAAGAAGCAGAAGAAGGAGAAGGAGAAGGTGAAGTCTGGAGGGCGAAGCAGAAGAAGCAGAAGAAGGAGAAGGAGAAGGTGAAGTCTGGAGGGTGAAGCAGAAGAAGCAGAAGAAGGAGAAGGAGAAGGTGAAGTCTGGAGGGTGAATCAGAAGAAGTAGAAGAAGGAGAAGGAGAATGTGAAGTCAGGAGGGTGAAGCAGAAGAAGCAGAACAAGGAGAAGGAGAAGGTGAAGTCTGGAGGGTGAAGCAGAAGAAGCAGAAGAAGGAGAAGGAGAAGGTGAAGTCTGGAGGGTGAAGCAGAAGAAGCAGAAGAAGGAGAAGGAGAAGGTGAAGTCTGGATGGTGAATCAGAAGAAGTAGAAAAAGGAGAAGGAGAAGGTGAAGTCTGGAGGGTGAATCAGAAGAAGCAGAAGGGGGAGAAGGAAAAGGTGAAGTCTGGAGGGTGAATCAGAAGGAGTAGAAGAAGGAGAAGGAGAAGGAGTAGTCTGGAGGGTGAATCAGAAGAAGTAGACGAAGGAGAAGGAGAAGGTGAAGTCTGGAGGGTGAATCAGAAGAAGCAGAAGAAGGAGAAGGAGAAGGTGAAGACTGGAGGGTGAATCAGAAGAAGTAGAAGAAAGAGAAGGAGAAGGTGAAGTCTGGAGGGTGAATCAGAAGAAGCAGAAGGAGGAGAAGGAGAAGGTGAAGTCTGGAGGGTGAATCAGAAGAAGCAGAAGAAGGAGAAGGAGAAGGTGAAGTCTGGAGGGAGAATCAGAAGAAGCAGACGAAGGAGAAGGAGAAGGTGAAGTCTGGAGGGTGAATCAGAAGAAGCAGAAGAAGTAGAAGGAGAAGGTGAAGTCTGGAGGGTGAATCAGAAGAAGTAGAAGAAGGAGAAGGAGAAGGTGAAGTCTGGAGGGTGAATCAGAAGAAGCAGACGAAGGAGAAGGAGAAGGTGAAGTCGGGAGGGTGAATCAGAAGAAGCAGAAGAAGTAGAAGGAGAAGGTGAAGTCTGGAGGGTGAATCAGAAGAAGTAGAAGAAGGAGAAGGAGAAGGTGAAGTCTGGAGGGTGAATCAGAAGAAGTAGAATAAGGAGAAGGAGAAGGCGAAGTCTGGAGTGTGAATCAGAAGAAGCAGAAGAAGGAGAAGGAGAAGGTGAAGTCTGGAGGGTGAATCAGAAGAAGTAGAAGAAGGAGAAGGAGAAGGTGAAGTCTGGAGGGAGAAGCAGAAGAAGTAGAAGAAGGAGAAGCAGAAGGTGAAGTCTGGAGTGTGAATCAGAAGAAGTAGAAGAAGGAGAAGGAGAAGGTGAGGTCTGGAGGGTGAATCAGAAGAAGTAGAAGATGGAGAAGGAGAAGGTGAAGTCTGGAGGGTGAATCAGAAGAAGCAGAAGAAGGAGAAGGAGAAGGTGAAGTCTGGAGGGTGAATCAGAAGAAGTAGAAGAAGGAGAAGGAGAAGGTGTAGTCTGGAGGGTGAATCCGAAGAAGTAGACGAAGGAGAAGGAGAAGGTGAAGTCTGGAGGGTGAATCAGAAGAAGCAGAAGAAGGAGAAGGAGAAGGTGAAGTCTGGAGGGTGAAACAGAAGAGGTAGAAGAAGGAGAAGGAGAAGGTGAAGTCTGGAGGGTGAATCAGAAGAAGCAGGAGAAGGAGAAGGAGAAGGTGAAGTCTGGAGGGTGAATCAGAAGAAGCAGAAGAAGGAGAAGGAGAAGGTGAAGTCTGGAGGGTGAATCAGAAGAAGCAGAAGAAGGAGAAGGAGAAGGTGAAGTCTGGAGGGTGAATCAGAAGAAGCAGAAGAAGTAGAAGGAGAAGGTGAAGTCTGGAGGGTGAATCAGAAGAAGTAGAAGAAGGAGAAGGAGAAGGTGAAGTCTGGAGGGTGAATCAGAAGAAGTAGAAGAAGGAGAAGGAGAAGGCGAAGTCTGGAGTGTGAATCAGAAGAAGCAGAAGAAGGAGAAGGAGAAGGTGAAGTCTGGAGGGTGAATCAGAAGAAGCAGAAGAAGGAGAAGGAGAAGATGAAGTCTGGAGGGTGAATCAGAAGAAGCAGAAGAAGGAGAAGGAGAAGGTGAAGTCTGGAGGGTGAATCAGATGAAGCAGAAGAAGGAGAAGGAGAAGGTGATGTCTGGAGGGTGAAGCATAAGAAGCAGAAGAAGGAGAAGGAGAAGGTGAAGTCTGGAGGGTGAATCAGAAGAAGTAGAAGAAGGAGAAGGAGAAGGTGAAGTCTGGAGGGTTAATCAGAAGAAGCAGAAGAAGTAGAAGGAGAAGGTGAAGTCTGGAGGGTGAATCAGAAGAAGTAGAAGAAGGAGAAGGAGAAGGTGAAGTCTGGAGGGTGAATCAGAAGAAGCAGAAGAAGGAGAAGGAGAAGATGAACTCTGGAGGGTGAATCAGAAGAAGAGAAGAAGGAGAAGGAGAAGGTGAAGTCTGGAGGGTGAATCAGAAGATGTAGAAGAAGGAGAAGGAGAAGGCGAAGTCTGGAGGGTGAATCAGAAGAAGCAGAAGAAGGAGAAGGAGAAGGTGAAGTCTGGAGGGTGAATCAGAAGAAGCAGAAGAAGGAGAAGGAGAAGATGAAGTCTGGAGGGTGAATCAGAAGAAGCAGAAGAAGGAGAAGGAGAAGGTGAAGTCTGGAGGGTGAATCAGATGAAGCAGAAGAAGGAGAAGGAGAAGGTGAAGTCTGGAGGGTGAAGCAGAAGAAGCAGAAGAAGGAGAAGGAGAAGGTGAAGTCTGGAGGGTGAATCAGAAGAAGTAGAAGAAGGAGAAGGAGAAGGTGAAGTCTGGAGGGTGAATCAGAAGAAGCAGAAGAAGTAGAAGGAGAAGGTGAAGTCTGGAGGGTGAATCAGAAGAAGTAGAAGAAGGAGAAGGAGAAGGTGAAGTCTGGAGGGTGAATCAGAAGAAGCAGAAGAAGGAGAAGGAGAAGGTGAAGTCAGGAGGGTGAATCAGAAGAAGCAAAAGAAGGAGAAGGAGAAGTTGAAGTCTGGAGGGTGAATCAGAAGAAGCAGAAGAAGGAGAAGGAGAAGGTGAAGACTGGAGGATGAATCAGAAGAAGTAGAAGAAGGAGAAGCAGAAGGTCAAGTCTGGAGGGTGAATCAGAAGAAGTAGAAGAAGGAGAAGGAGAAGGCGAAGTCTGGAGGGTGAATCAGAAGAAGCAGAAGAAGGAGAAGGAGAAGGTGAAGTCTGGAGGGTGAATCAGAAGAAGCAGAAGAAGGAGAAGGAGAAGATGAACTCTGGAGGGTGAATCAGAAGAAGCAGAAGAAGGAGAAGGAGAAGGTGAAGTCTGGAGGGTGAATCAGAAGAAGCAGAAGAAGGAGAAGGAGAAGGTGAAGTCTGGAGGGTGAATCAGAAGAAGCAAAAGAAGGAGAAGGAGAAGGTGAAGTCTGGAGGGTGAATCAGAAGAAGTAGAAGATGGAGAAGGAGAAGGCGAAGTCTGGAGGGTGAATCAGAAGAAGCAGAAGAAGGAGAAGGAGAAGGTGAAGACTGGAGGGTGAATCAGAAGAAGTAGAAGAAGGAGAAGGAGAAGGTGAAGTCTGGAGGGTGAATCAGAAGAAGCAGAAGAAGGAGAAGGAGAAGGTGAAGTCAGGAGGGTGAATCAGAAGAAGCAGAAGAAGGAGAAGGAGATGGTGAAGTCTGGAGGGTGAATCAGAAGAAGCAGAAGAAGGAGAAGGAGAAGATGAACTCTGGAGGGTGAATCAGAAGAAGCAGAAGAAGGAGAAGGAGAAGGTGAAGTCTGGAGGTTGAATTAGAAGAAGCAGAAGAAGGAGAAGTAGAAGGTGAAGTCTGGAGGGTGAATCAGAAGAAGCAGAAGAAGGAGAAGGAGATGATGAAGTCTGGAGGGTGAATCAGAAGAAGTAGAAGAAGGGGAAGGAGAAGGTGAAGTCTGGAGGGTGAATCAGAAGAAGCAGAAGAAGAAGAAGGAGAAGGTGAAGTCTGGAGGGTGAATCAGAAGAAGCAGAAGAAGGAGAAGGAGAAGGTGAAGTCTGGAGTGTGAATCAGAAGAAGCAGAATAAGGAGAAGGAGAAGGTGAAGTCTGGAGGGTGAATCAGAAGAAGCAGAAGAAGGAGAAGGAGAAGGTGAAGTCTGGAGGGTGAATCAGAAGAAGTAGAAGAAGGAGAAGGAGAAGGTGAAGTCTGGAGGGTGAATCAGAAGAAGCAGAAGAAGGAGAAGGAGAAGGTGAAGTCTGGAGGGTGAATCAGAAGAAGTAGAGGAAGGAGAAGGAGAAGGTGAAGTCAGGAGGGTGAATCAGATGAAGTAGAAGAAGGAGAAGGAGAAGGTGAAGTCAGGAGGGTGAATCAGAAGAAGCAGAAGAAGGAGAAGGAGAAGGTGAAGTCTGGAGGGTGAATCAGAAGAATCAGAAGAAGGAGAAGGAGAAGGTGAAGACTGGAGGGTGAATCAGAAGAAGTAGAAGAAGGAGAAGGAGAAGGTGAAGTCTGGAGGGTGAATCAGAAGAAGTAGAAGAAGGAGCAGGAGAAGGTGAAGTCTGGAGGGTGAATCAGAAGAAGCAGAAGAAGGAGAAGGAGAAGTTGAAGTCTGGAGGGTGAATCAGAAGAAGCAGAAGAAGGAGAAGGAGAAGATGAAGTCTGGAGGGTGAATCAGAAGAAGGAGAAGAAGGAGAAGGAGAAGCTGAGGTCTGGAGGGTGAATCAGAAGAAGCAGAAGAAGGAGAAGGAGAAGGTGAAGTCTGGAGGGTGAATCAGAAGAAGCAGTAGAAGGAGAAGGAGAAGGTGAAGTCTGGAGGGTGAATCAGAAGAAGCAGAAGAAGGAGAAGGAGAAGGTGGAGTCAGGAGGGTGAATCAGAAGAAGCAGAAGAAGGAGAAGGAGAAGGTGAATTTAGGAGGGTGAATCAGAAGAAGCAGAAGAAGGAGAAGGAGAAGGTGGAGTCAGGAGGGTGAATCAGAAGAAGCAGAAGAAGGAGAAGGAGAAGGTGAAGTCTGGAGGGTGAAGCAGAAGAAGCAGAAGAAGGAGAAGGAGAAGGTGAAGTCTGGTGGGTGAATCAGAAGAAGTAGAAGAAGGAGAAGGAGATGGTGAAGTCAGGAGGGTGAAGCAGAAGAAGCAGAAGAAGGAGAAGGAGACGGTGAAGTCTGGAGGGTGAAGCAGAAGAAGCAGAAGTAGGAGAAGGAGAAGATGAAGTCTGGAGGGTGAATCCGAAGAAGCAGAAGAAGGAGAAGGAGAAGGTGAAGTCTGGAGGGTGAATAAGAAGAAGCAGAGGAAGGAGAAGGAGAAGGTGAAGACTGGAGGGTGAATCAGAAGAAGTAGAAGAAGGAGAAGGAGAAGGCGAAGTCTGGAGGGTGAATCAGAAGAAGTAGAAGAAGGAGAAGGAGAAGGTGAAGTCTGGAGGGTGAATCAGAAGAAGCAGAAGAAGGAGAAGGAGAAGGTGAAGTCTGGAGGGTGAATCAGAAGAAGCAGAAGAAGGAGAAAGAGAAGATGAAGTCTGGAGGGTGAATCAGAAGAAGTAGAAGAAGGAGAAGGAGAAGGTGAAGTCTGGAGGGTGAATCAGAAGAAGCAGAAGAAGGAGAAGGAGAAGGTGAAGTCTGGAGGGTGAATCAGAAGAAGCAGAAGAAGGAGAAGGAGAAGGTGAAGTCTGGAGTGTGAATCAGAAGAAGCAGAATAAGGAGAAGGAGAAGGTGAAGTCTGGAGGGTGAATCAGAAGAAGCAGAAGAAGGAGAAGGAGAAGGTGAAGTCTGGAGGGTGAATCAGATGAAGTAGAAGAAGGAGAAGGAAAGGTGAAGTCTGGAGGGTGAAGCAGAAGAAGTAGAAGAAGGAGAAGGAGAAGGTGAAGTCAGGAGCGTGAATCAGATGAAGAAGAAGAAGGAGAAGTAGAAGGTGAGGTCAGGAGGGTGAATCAGAAGAAGCAGAAGAAGGAGAAGGAGAAGGTGAAGTCTGGAGGGTGAATCAGAAGAATCAGAAGAAGGAGAAGGAGAAGGTGAAGTCTGGAGGGTGAATCAGAAGAAGCAGAAGAAAGAGAAGGAGAAGGTGAAGTCTGGAGGGTGAAGCAGAAGAAGCAGAAGAAGGAGAAGGAGAAGGTGAAGACTGGAGGATGAATCAGAAGAAGTAGAAGAAGGAGAAGGAGAAGGTGAAGTCTGGAGGGTGAATCAGAAGACGTAGAAGAAGGAGAAGGAGAAGGTGAAGTCTGGAGGGTGAATCAGAAGAAGCAGAAGAAGGAGAAGGAGAAGGTGAAGTCTGGAGTGTGAATCAGAAGAAGCAGAAGAAGGAGAAGGAGAAGATGAAGTCTGGAGGGTGAATCAGAAGAAGCAGAAGAAGGAAAAGGAGAAGGTGAAGTCTGGAGGGTGAATCAGAAGAAGCAGAAGAAGGAGAAGGAGAAGGTGAAGTCTGGAGGGTGAATCAGAAGAAGCAGAAGAAGGAGAAGGAGAAGATGAACTCTGGAGGGTGAATCAGAAGAAGAGAAGAAGGAGAAGGAGAAGGTGAAGTCTGGAGGGTGAATCAGAAGATGTAGAAGAAGGAGAAGGAGAAGGCGAAGTCTGGAGGGTGAATCAGAAGAAGCAGAAGAAGGAGAAGGAGAAGGTGAAGTCTGGAGGGTGAATCAGAAGAAGCAGAAGAAGGAGAAGGAGAAGATGAAGTCTGGAGGGTGAATCAGAAGAAGCAGAAGAAGGAGAAGGAGAAGGTGAAGTCTGGAGGGTGAATCAGATGAAGCAGAAGAAGGAGAAGGAGAAGGTGAAGTCTGGAGGGTGAAGCAGAAGAAGCAGAAGAAGGAGAAGGAGAAGGTGAAGTCTGGAGGGTGAATCAGAAGAAGTAGAAGAAGGAGAAGGAGAAGGTGAAGTCTGGAGGGTGAATCAGAAGAAGCAGAAGAAGTAGAAGGAGAAGGTGAAGTCTGGAGGGTGAATCAGAAGAAGTAGAAGAAGGAGAAGGAGAAGGTGAAGTCTGGAGGGTGAATCAGAAGAAGCAGAAGAAGGAGAAGGAGAAGGTGAAGTCAGGAGGGTGAATCAGAAGAAGCAAAAGAAGGAGAAGGAGAAGTTGAAGTCTGGAGGGTGAATCAGAAGAAGCAGAAGAAGGAGAAGGAGAAGGTGAAGACTGGAGGATGAATCAGAAGAAGTAGAAGAAGGAGAAGCAGAAGGTCAAGTCTGGAGGGTGAATCAGAAGAAGTAGAAGAAGGAGAAGGAGAAGGCGAAGTCTGGAGGGTGAATCAGAAGAAGCAGAAGAAGGAGAAGGAGAAGGTGAAGTCTGGAGGGTGAATCAGAAGAAGCAGAAGAAGGAGAAGGAGAAGATGAACTCTGGAGGGTGAATCAGAAGAAGCAGAAGAAGGAGAAGGAGAAGGTGAAGTCTGGAGGGTGAATCAGAAGAAGCAGAAGAAGGAGAAGGAGAAGGTGAAGTCTGGAGGGTGAATCAGAAGAAGCAAAAGAAGGAGAAGGAGAAGGTGAAGTCTGGAGGGTGAATCAGAAGAAGTAGAAGAAGGAGAAGGAGAAGGCGAAGTCTGGAGGGTGAATCAGAAGAAGCAGAAGAAGGAGAAGGAGAAGGTGAAGACTGGAGGGTGAATCAGAAGAAGTAGAAGAAGGAGAAGGAGAAGGTGAAGTCTGGAGGGTGAATCAGAAGAAGCAGAAGAAGGAGAAGGAGAAGGTGAAGTCAGGAGGGTGAATCAGAAGAAGCAGAAGAAGGAGAAGGAGATGGTGAAGTCTGGAGGGTGAATCAGAAGAAGCAGAAGAAGGAGAAGGAGAAGATGAACTCTGGAGGGTGAATCAGAAGAAGCAGAAGAAGGAGAAGGAGAAGGTGAAGTCTGGAGGTTGAATTAGAAGAAGCAGAAGAAGGAGAAGTAGAAGGTGAAGTCTGGAGGGTGAATCAGAAGAAGCAGAAGAAGGAGAAGGAGATGATGAAGTCTGGAGGGTGAATCAGAAGAAGTAGAAGAAGGGGAAGGAGAAGGTGAAGTCTGGAGGGTGAATCAGAAGAAGCAGAAGAAGAAGAAGGAGAAGGTGAAGTCTGGAGGGTGAATCAGAAGAAGCAGAAGAAGGAGAAGGAGAAGGTGAAGTCTGGAGTGTGAATCAGAAGAAGCAGAATAAGGAGAAGGAGAAGGTGAAGTCTGGAGGGTGAATCAGAAGAAGCAGAAGAAGGAGAAGGAGAAGGTGAAGTCTGGAGGGTGAATCAGAAGAAGTAGAAGAAGGAGAAGGAGAAGGTGAAGTCTGGAGGGTGAAGGAGAAGAAGTAGAGGAAGGAGAAGGAGAAGGTGAAGTCAGGAGGGTGAATCAGATGAAGTAGAAGAAGGAGAAGGAGAAGGTGAAGTCAGGAGGGTGAATCAGAAGAAGCAGAAGAAGGAGAAGGAGAAGGTGAAGTCTGGAGGGTGAATCAGAAGAATCAGAAGAAGGAGAAGGAGAAGGTGAAGACTGGAGGGTGAATCAGAAGAAGTAGAAGAAGGAGAAGGAGAAGGTGAAGTCTGGAGGGTGAATCAGAAGAAGTAGAAGAAGGAGAAGGAGAAGGTGAAGTCTGGAGGGTGAATCAGAAGAAGCAGAAGAAGGAGAAGGAGAAGTTGAAGTCTGGAGGGTGAATCAGAAGAAGCAGAAGAAGGAGAAGGAGAAGATGAAGTCTGGAGGGTGAATCAGAAGAAGTACAAGAAGGAGAAGGAGAAGGTGAGGTCTGGAGGGTGAATCAGAAGAAGCAGAAGAAGGAGAAGGAGAAGGTGAAGTCTGGAGGGTGAATCAGAAGAAGCAGTAGAAGGAGAAGGAGAAGGTGAAGTCTGGAGGGTGAATCAGAAGAAGCAGAAGAAGGAGAAGGAGAAGGTGGAGTCAGGAGGGTGAATCAGAAGAAGCAGAAGAAGGAGAAGGAGAAGGTGAATTTAGGAGGGTGAATCAGAAGAAGCAGAAGAAGGAGAAGGAGAAGGTGAAGTCAGGGGGGTGAAGCAGAAGAAGTAGAAGAAGGAGAAGGAGAAGGTGAAGTCAGGAGGGTGAAGCAGAAGAAGCAGAAGAAGGAGAAGGAGAAGGTGAAGTCTGGAGGGCGCAGCAGAAAAAGCAGAAGAAGGAGAAGGAGAAGGTGAAGTCTGGAGGGTGAAGCAGAAGAAGCAGAAGAAGGAGAAGGAGAAGGTGAAGTCTGGTGGGTGAATCAGAAGAAGTAGAAGAAGGAGAAGGAGATGGTGAAGTCAGGAGGGTGAAGCAGAAGAAGCAGAAGAAGGAGAAGGAGACGGTGAAGTCTGGAGGGTGAAGCAGAAGAAGCAGAAGAAGGAGAAGGAGAAGATGAAGTCTGGAGGGTGAATCCGAAGAAGCAGAAGAAGGAGAAGGAGAAGGTGAAGTCTGGAGGGTGAATCAGAAGAAGCAGAGGAAGGAGAAGGAGAAGGTGAAGACTGGAGGGTGAATCAGAAGAAGTAGAAGAAGGAGAAGGAGAAGGCGAAGTCTGGAGGGTGAATCAGAAGAAGTAGAAGAAGGAGAAGGAGAAGGTGAAGTCTGGAGGGTGAATCAGAAGAAGCAGAAGAAGGAGAAGGAGAAGGTGAAGTCTGGAGGGTGAATCAGAAGAAGCAGAAGAAGGAGAAAGAGAAGATGAAGTCTGGAGGGTGAATCAGAAGAAGTAGAAGAAGGAGAAGGAGAAGGTGAAGTCTGGAGGGTGAATCAGAAGAAGCAGAAGAAGGAGAAGGAGAAGGTGAAGTCTGGAGGGTGAATCAGAAGAAGCAGAAGAAGGAGAAGGAGAAGGTGAAGTCTGGAGTGTGAATCAGAAGAAGCAGAATAAGGAGAAGGAGAAGGTGAAGTCTGGAGGGTGAATCAGAAGAAGCAGAAGAAGGAGAAGGAGAAGGTGAAGTCTGGAGGGTGAATCAGATGAAGTAGAAGAAGGAGAAGGAAAGGTGAAGTCTGGAGGGTGAAGCAGAAGAAGTAGAAGAAGGAGAAGGAGAAGGTGAAGTCAGGAGCGTGAATCAGATGAAGAAGAAGAAGGAGAAGTAGAAGGTGAGGTCAGGAGGGTGAATCAGAAGAAGCAGAAGAAGGAGAAGGAGAAGGTGAAGTCTGGAGGGTGAATCAGAAGAATCAGAAGAAGGAGAAGGAGAAGGTGAAGTCTGGAGGGTGAATCAGAAGAAGCAGAAGAAAGAGAAGGAGAAGGTGAAGTCTGGAGGGTGAAGCAGAAGAAGCAGAAGAAGGAGAAGGAGAAGGTGAAGACTGGAGGATGAATCAGAAGAAGTAGAAGAAGGAGAAGGAGAAGGTGAAGTCTGGAGGGTGAATCAGAAGAAGTAGAAGAAGGAGAAGGAGAAGGTGAAGTCTGGAGGGTGAATCAGAAGAAGCAGAAGAAGGAGAAGGAGAAGGTGAAGTCTGGAGGGGGAATCAGAAGAAGCAGAAGAAGGAGAAGGAGAAGATGAAGTCTGGAGGGTGAATCAGAAGAAGCAGAAGAAGGAAAAGGAGAAGGTGAAGTCTGGAGGGTGAATCAGAAGAAGCAGAAGAAGGAGAAGGAGAAGGTGAAGTCTGGAGGGTGAATCAGAAGAAGCAGAAGAAGGAGAAGGAGTAGGTGGAGTCAGGAGGGTGAATCAGAAGGAGCAGAAGAAGGAGAAGGAGAAGGTGAAGTTAGGAGGGTGAATCAGAAGAAGCAGAAGAAGGAGAAGGAGAAGGTGAAGTCAGGGGGGTGAAGCAGAAGCAGTAGAAGAAGGAGAAGGAGAAGGTGAAGTCAGGAGGGTGAAGCAGAAGAAGCAGAAGAAGAAGAAGGAGAAGGTGAAGTCTGGAGGGCGCAGCAGAAGAAGCAGAAGAAGGAGAAGGAGAAGGTGAAGTCTGGAGGGTGAAGCAGAAGAAGCAGAAGAAGGAGAAGGAGAAGGTGAAGTCTGGAGGCTGAATCAGAAGAAGTAGTAGAAGGAGAAGGAGAAGGTGAATTCTGGAGGGTGAAGCAGAAGAAGCAGAAGAAGGAGAAGGAGAAGGTGATGTCTGGAGGGTGAATCAGAAGAAGCAGAAGAAGGAGAAGGAGAAGGTGAAGTCTGGAGGGTGAATCAGAAGAAGCAGAAGAAGGAGAAGGAGAAGGTGAAGTCTGGAGGGTGAACCAGAAGAAGCAGAAGAAGTAGAAGGAGAAGGTGAAGTCTGGAGGGTGAATCAGAAGAAGTAGAAGAAGGAGAAGGAGAAGGTGAAGTCTGGAGGGTGAATCAGAAGAAGCAGAAGAAGGAGAAGGAGAAGTTGAAGTCTGGAGGGTGAATCAGAAGAAGCAGAAGGAGAAGGAGAAGATGAAGTCTGGAGGGTGAATCAGAAGAAGTAGAAGAAGGAGAAGGAGAAGGTGAGGTCTGGAGGGTGAATCAGAAGAAGCAGAAGAAGGAGAAGGAGAAGGTGAAGTCTGGAGGGTGAATCAGAAGAAGCAGTAGAAGGAGAAGGAGAAGGTGAAGTCTGGAGGGTGAATCAGAAGAAGCAGAAGAAGGAGAAGGAGAAGGTGGAGTCAGGAGGGTGAATCAGAAGAAGCAGAAGAAGGAGAAGGAGAAGGTGAATTTAGGAGGGTGAATCAGAAGAAGCAGAAGAAGGAGAAGGAGAAGGTGAAGTCAGGGGGGTGAAGCAGAAGAAGTAGAAGAAGGAGAAGGAGAAGGTGAAGTCAGGAGGGTGAAGCAGAAGAAGCAGAAGAAGGAGAAGGAGAAGGTGAAGTCTGGAGGGCGCAGCAGAAGAAGCAGAAGAAGGAGAAGGAGAAGGTGATGTCTGGAGGGTGAAGCAGAAGAAGCAGAAGAAGGAGAAGGAGAAGGTGAAGTCTGGTGGGTGAATCAGAAGAAGTAGAAGAAGGAGAAGGAGATGGTGAAGTCAGGAGGGTGAAGCAGAAGAAGCAGAAGAAGGAGAAGGAGACGGTGAAGTCTGGAGGGTGAAGCAGAAGAAGCAGAAGAAGGAGAAGGAGAAGGTGAAGTCTGGAGGGTGAATCCGAAGAAGCAGAAGAAGGAGAAGGAGAAGGTGAAGTCTGGAGGGTGAATCAGAAGAAGCAGAAGAAGGAGAAGGAGAAGGTGAAGACTGGAGGGTGAATCAGAAGAAGTAGAAGAAGGAGAAGGAGAAGGCGAAGTCTGGAGGGTGAATCAGAAGAAGTAGAAGAAGGAGAAGGAGAAGGTGAAGTCTGGAGGGTGAATCAGAAGAAGCAGAAGAAGGAGAAGGAGAAGGTGAAGTCTGGAGGGTGAATCAGAAGAAGCAGAAGAAGGAGAAAGAGAAGATGAAGTCTGGAGGGTGAATCAGAAGAAGTAGAAGAAGGAGAAGGAGAAGGTGAAGTCTGGAGGGTGAATCAGAAGAAGCAGAAGAAGGAGAAGGAGAAGGTGAAGTCTGGAGGGTGAATCAGAAGAAGCAGAAGAAGGAGAAGGAGAAGGTGAAGTCTGGAGTGTGAATCAGAAGAAGCAGAATAAGGAGAAGGAGAAGGTGAAGTCTGGAGGGTGAATCAGAAGAAGCAGAAGAAGGAGAAGGAGAAGGTGAAGTCTGGAGGGTGAATCAGATGAAGTAGAAGAAGGAGAAGGAGAAGGTGAAGTCTGGAGGGTGAAGCAGAAGAAGTAGAAGAAGGAGAAGGAGAAGGTGAAGTCAGGAGCGTGAATCAGATGAAGAAGAAGAAGGAGAAGTAGAAGGTGAGGTCAGGAGGGTGAATCAGAAGAAGCAGAAGAAGGAGAAGGAGAAGGTGAAGTCTGGAGGGTGAATCAGAAGAATCAGAAGAAGGAGAAGGAGAAGGTGAAGTCTGGAGGGTGAATCAGAAGAAGCAGAAGAAAGTGGAGGAGAAGGTGAAGTCTGGAGGGTGAAGCAGAAGAAGCAGAAGAAGGAGAAGGAGAAGGTGAAGACTGGAGGGTGAATCAGAAGAAGTAGAAGAAGGAGAAGGAGAAGGTGAAGTCTGGAGGGTGAATCAGAAGAAGTAGAAGAAGGAGAAGGAGAAGGTGAAGTCTGGAGGGTCAATCAGAAGAAGCAGAAGAAGGAGAAGGAGAAGGTTAAGTCTGGAGGGTGAATCAGAAGAAGCAGAAGAAGGAGAAGGAGAAGATGAAGTCTGGAGGGTGAATCAGAAGAAGCAGAAGAAGGAAAAGGAGAAGGTGAAGTCTGGAGGGTGAATCAGAAGAAGCAGAAGAAGGAGAAGGAGAAGGTGAAGTCTGGAGGGTGAATCAGAAGAAGCAGAAGAAAGAGAAGGAGTAGGTGGAGTCAGGAGGGTGAATCAGAAGGAGCAGAAGAAGGAGAAGGAGAAGGTGAAGTTAGGAGGGTGAATCAGAAGAAGCAGAAGAAGGAGAAGGAGAAGGTGAAGTCAGGGGGGTGAAGCAGAAGCAGTAGAAGAAGGAGAAGGAGAAGGTGAAGTCAGGAGGGTGAAGCAGAAGAAGCAGAAGAAGAAGAAGGAGAAGGTGAAGTCTGGAGGGCGCAGCAGAAGAAGCAGAAGAAGGAGAAGGAGAAGGTGAAGTCTGGAGGGTGAAGCAGAAGAAGCAGAAGAAGGAGAAGGAGAAGGTGAAGTCTGGAGGCTGAATCAGAAGAAGTAGTAGAAGGAGAAGGAGAAGGTGAATTCTGGAGGGTGAAGCAGAAGAAGCAGAAGAAGGAGAAGGAGAAGGTGAAGTCTGGAGGGAGAATCAGAAGAAGCAGAAGAAGGAGAAGGAGAAGGTGAAGTCTGGAGGGTGAATCAGAAGAAGCAGAAGAAGGAGAAGGAGAAGGTGAAGTCTGGAGGGTGAACCAGAAGAAGCAGAAGAAGTAGAAGGACAAGGTGAAGTCTGGAGGGTGAATCAGAAGAAGTAGAAGAAGGAGAAGGAGAAGGTGAAGTCTGGAGGGTGAATCAGAAGAAGCAGAAGAAGGAGAAGGAGAAGGTGAAGTCAGGAGGGTGAATCAGAAGAAGCAGAAGAAGGAGAAGGAGAAGGTGAAGTCTGGAGGGTGAATCAGAAGAAGCAGAAGAAGGAGAAGGAGAAGGTGAAGACTGGGGGGTGTATCAGAAGAAGTAGAAGAAGGAGAAGGAGAAGGTGAAGTCTGGAGGGTGTATCAGAAGAAGTAGAAGAAGGAGAAGGAGAAGGCGAAGTCTGGAGGGTGAATCAGAAGAAGCAGAAGGAGAAGGTGAAGTCTGGAGGGTGAATCAGAAGAAGCAGAAGAAGGAGAAGTAGAAGATGAAGTCTGGAGGGTGAATCAGAAGAAGTAGAAGAAGGAGAAGGAGAAGGTGAGGTCTGGAGGGTGAATCAGAAGAAGCAGAAGAAGGAGAAGGAGAAGGTGAAGTCTGAAGGGTGAATCAGAAGAAGCAGAAGAAGGAGAAGGAGAAGGTGAAGTCTGGAGGGTGAATCAGAAGAAGGAGAAGAAGGAGAAGGAGAAGGTGAAGTCTGGAGGGTGAATCAGAAGAAGTAGAAGAAGGAGAAGGAGATGGTGAAGTCTGGAGGCTGAATCAGAAGAAGTAGAAGAAGGAGAAGGAGAAGGTGAAGTCTGGAGGGTGAATCAGAAGAAGCAGAAGAAGGAGAAGGAGAAGGTGAAGTCTGGAGGGTGAATCAGAAGAAGTAGAAGAAGGAGAAGGAGAAGGTGAAGTCTGGAGGGTGAATCAGAAGAAGCAGAAGAAGGAGAAGGAGAAGGTGAAGACTGGAGGGTGTATCAGAAGAAGTAGAAGAAGGAGAAGGAGAAGGTGAAGTCTGGAGGGTGAATCAGAAGAAGTAGAAGAAGGAGAAGGAGAAGGCGAAGTCTGGAGGGTGAATCAGAAGAAGCAGAAGAAGGAGAAGGAGAAGGTGAAGTCTGGAGGGTGAATCAGAAGAAGCAGAAGAAGGAGAAGTAGAAGATGAAGTCTGGAGGGTGAATCAGAAGAAGTAGAAGAAGGAGAAGGAGAAGGTGAGGTCTGGAGGGTGAATCAGAAGAAGCAGAAGAAGGAGAAGGAGAAGGTGAAGTCTGAAGGGTGAATCAGAAGAAGCAGAAGAAGGAGAAGGAGAAGGTGAAGTCTGAAGGGTGAATCAGAAGAAGCAGAAGAAGGAGAAGGAGAAGGTGGAGTCTGGAGGGTGAATCAGAAGAAGGAGAAGAAGGAGAAGGAGAAGGTGAAGTCTGGAGGGTGAATCAGAAGAAGTAGAAGAAGGAGAAGGAGATGGTGAAGTCTGGAGGCTGAATCAGAAGAAGTAGAAGAAGGAGAAGGAGAAGGTGAAGTCTGGAGGGTGAATCAGAAGAAGCAGAAGAAGGAGAAGAAGAAGGTGATGTCTGGAGGGTGAATCAGAAGAAGCAGAAGAAGGAGAAGGAGAAGATGAAGTCTGGAGGGTGAATCAGAAGAAGTAGAAGAAGGAGAAGGAGAAGGTGAAGTCTGGAGGGTGAATCAGAAGAAGTAGAAGAAGGAGAAGGAGAAGGTGAAGTCTGGAGGGTGAATCAGAAGAAGCAGAAGAAGGAGAAGGAGAAGGTGAAGTCTGGAGGGTGAATCAGAAGAAGCAGAAGAAGGAGAAGGAGAAGATGAAGTCTGGAGGGTGAATCAGAAGAAGTAGAAGAAAGAGAAGGAGAAGGTGAAGTCTGGAGGGTGAATCAGAAGACGCAGAAGAAGGAGAAGGAGAAGGTGAAGTCTGGAGGGTGAATCAGAAGAAGCAGAAGAAGGAGAAGGAGAAGGTGAAGTCTGGAGGGTGAATAAGAAGAAGCAGAATAAGGAGAAGGAGAAGGTGAAGTCTGGAGGGTGAATCAGAAGAAGCAGAAGAAGGAGAAGTAGAAGGTGAAGTCTGGAGGGTGAATCAGAAGAAGGAGAAGTAGAAGGTGAAGTCTGGAGGGTGAATCAGAAGAAGTAGAAGAAGGAGAAGGAGATGGTGAAGTCTGGAGGCTGAATCAGAAGAAGTAGAAGAAGGAGAAGGAGAAGGTGAAGTCTGGAGGCTGAATCAGAAGAAGTAGAAGAAGGAGAAGGAGAAGGTGAAGTCTGGAGGGTGAATCAGAAGAAGCAGAAGAAGGAGAAGGAGAAGGTGAAGTCTGGAGGGTGAATCAGAAGAAGCAGAAGAAGGAGAAGGAGAAGATGAAGTCTGGAGGGTGAATCAGAAGAAGTAGAAGAAGGAGAAGGAGAAGGTGAAGTCAGGAGGGTGAATCAGAAGATGCAGAAGAAGGAGAAGGAGAAGGTAAAGTCTGGAGGGTGAATCAGAAGAAGCAGAAGAAGGAGAAGGAGAAGGTGAAGTCTGGAGGGTGAATCAGAAGAAGCAGAATAATGAGAAGGAGAAGGTGAAGTCTGGAGGGTGAATCAGAAGAAGCAGAAGAAGGAGAAGGAGAAGGTGAAGTCTGGAGGGTGAATCAGAAGAAGAAGAAGAAGGAGAAGGAGAAGGTGAAGTCTGGAGGGTGAAGCAGAAGAAGGAGAAGAAGGAAAAGGAGAAGGTGAAGTCAGGAGGGTGAAGCAGAAGAAGCAGAATAAGGAGAAGGAGAAGGTGAAGTCTGGAGGGTGAATCAGAAGAAGCAGAAGAAGGAGAAGGAGAAGGTGAAGTCTGGAGGGTGAATCAGAAGAAGAAGAAGAAGGAGAAGGAGAAGGTGAAGTCTGGAGGGTGAATCAGAAGAAGTAGAAGAAGGAGAAGGAGAAGGTGAGGTCTGGAGGGTGAATCAGAAGAAGCAGAAGAAGGAGAAGGAGAAGGTGAAGTCTGAAGGGTGAATCAGAAGAAGCAGAAGAAGGAGAAGGAGAAGGTGAAGTCTGAAGGGTGAATCAGAAGAAGCAGAAGAAGGAGAAGGAGAAGGTGGAGTCTGGAGGGTGAATCAGAAGAAGGAGAAGAAGGAGAAGGAGAAGGTGAAGTCTGGAGGGTGAATCAGAAGAAGTAGAAGAAGGAGAAGGAGATGGTGAAGTCTGGAGGCTGAATCAGAAGAAGTAGAAGAAGGAGAAGGAGAAGGTGAAGTCTGGAGGGTGAATCAGAAGAAGCAGAAGAAGGAGAAGAAGAAGGTGATGTCTGGAGGGTGAATCAGAAGAAGCAGAAGAAGGAGAAGGAGAAGATGAAGTCTGGAGGGTGAATCAGAAGAAGTAGAAGAAGGAGAAGGAGAAGGTGAAGTCTGGAGGGTGAATCAGAAGAAGTAGAAGAAGGAGAAGGAGAAGGTGAAGTCTGGAGGGTGAATCAGAAGAAGCAGAAGAAGGAGAAGGAGAAGGTGAAGTCTGGAGGGTGAATCAGAAGAAGCAGAAGAAGGAGAAGGAGAAGATGAAGTCTGGAGGGTGAATCAGAAGAAGTAGAAGAAAGAGAAGGAGAAGGTGAAGTCTGGAGGGTGAATCAGAAGACGCAGAAGAAGGAGAAGGAGAAGGTGAAGTCTGGAGGGTGAATCAGAAGAAGCAGAAGAAGGAGAAGGAGAAGGTGAAGTCTGGAGGGTGAATAAGAAGAAGCAGAATAAGGAGAAGGAGAAGGTGAAGTCTGGAGGGTGAATCAGAAGAAGCAGAAGAAGGAGAAGTAGAAGGTGAAGTCTGGAGGGTGAATCAGAAGAAGGAGAAGAAGGAGAAGTAGAAGGTGAAGTCTGGAGGGTGAATCAGAAGAAGTAGAAGAAGGAGAAGGAGATGGTGAAGTCTGGAGGCTGAATCAGAAGAAGTAGAAGAAGGAGAAGGAGAAGGTGAAGTCTGGAGGCTGAATCAGAAGAAGTAGAAGAAGGAGAAGGAGAAGGTGAAGTCTGGAGGGTGAATCAGAAGAAGCAGAAGAAGGAGAAGGAGAAGGTGAAGTCTGGAGGGTGAATAAGAAGAAGCAGAAGAAGGAGAAGGAGAAGATGAAGTCTGGAGGGTGAATCAGAAGAAGTAGAAGAAGGAGAAGGAGAAGGTGAAGTCTGGAGGGTGAATCAGAAGATGCAGAAGAAGGAGAAGGAGAAGGTAAAGTCTGGAGGGTGAATCAGAAGAAGCAGAAGAAGGAGAAGGAGAAGGTGAAGTCTGGAGGGTGAATCAGAAGAAGCAGAATAATGAGAAGGAGAAGGTGAAGTCTGGAGGGTGAATCAGAAGAAGCAGAAGAAGGAGAAGGAGAAGGTGAAGTCTGGAGGGTGAATCAGAAGAAGAAGAAGAAGGAGAAGGAGAAGGTGAAGTCTGGAGGGTGAAGCAGAAGAAGGAGAAGAAGGAAAAGGAGAAGGTGAAGTCAGGAGGGTGAAGCAGAAGAAGCAGAATAAGGAGAAGGAGAAGGTGAAGTCTGGAGGGTGAATCAGAAGAAGCAGAAGAAGGAGAAGGAGAAGGTGAAGTCTGGAGGGTGAATCAGAAGAAGAAGAAGAAGGAGAAGGAGAAGGTGAAGTCTGGAGGGTGAAGCAGAAGAAGTAGAAGAAGGAAAAGGAGAAGGTGAAGTCAGGAGGGTGAATCAGAAGAAGTAGAAGAAGGAGAAGGAGAAGGTGAAGTCAGGAGGGTGAATCAGAAGAAGCAGAAGAAGGAGAAGGAGAAGGTGAAGTCTGGAGGGTGAATCAGAAGAATCAGAAGAAGGAGAAGGAGAAGGTGAAGTCTGGAGGGTGAATCAGAAGAAGCAGAAGAAAGAGAAGGAGAAGGTGAAGTCTGCAGGGTGATCAGAAGAAGCAGAAGAAGGAGAAGGAGAAGGTGAAGACTGGAGGGTGAATCAGAAGAAGTAGAAGAAGGAGAAGGAGAAGTTGAAGTCTGGAGGGTGAATCAGAAGAAGTAGAAGAAGGAGAAGGAGAAGGTGAAGTCTGGAGGGTGAATCAGGAGAAGCAGAAGAAGGAGAAGGAGAAGGTGAAGTCTGGAGGGTGAATCAGAAGAAGCAGAAGAAGGAGAAGGAGAAGATGAAGTCTGGAGGGTGAATCAGAAGAAGTAGAAGAAGGAGAAGGAGAAGGTGAGGTCTGGAGGGTGAATCAGAAGAAGCAGAAGAAGGAGAAGGAGAAGGTGAAGTCTGGAGGGTGAATCAGAAGAAGCAGAAGAAGGAGAAGGAGAAGGTGAAGCCTGGAGGGTGAATCAGAAGAAGCAGAAAAGGAGAAGAAGAAGGTGAAGTCAGGAGGGTGAATCAGAAGAAGCAGAAGAAGGAGAAGGAGAAGGTGAAGTTAGGAGGGTGAATCAGAAGAAGCAGAAGAAGGAGAAGGAGAAGGTGAAGGCAGGGGGGTGAAGCAGAAGAAGTAGAAGAAGGAGAAGGAGAAGGTGAAGTCAGGAGGGTGAAGCAGAAGAAGCAGAAGAAGGAGAAGGAGAAGGTGAAGTCTGGAGGGCGCAGCAGAAGAAGCAGACGAAGGAGAAGGAGAAGGTGAAGTCTGGAGGGTGAAGCAGAAGAAGCAGAAGAAGGAGAAGGAGAAGGTGAAGTCTGGAGGGTGAATCAGAAGAAGTAGAAGAAGGAGAAGGAGAAGGTGAAGTCAGGAAGGTGAAGCAGAAGAAGCAGAAGAAGGAGGAGGAGAAGGTGAAGTCTGGAGGGTGAAGCAGAAGAAGCAGAAGAAGGAGAAGGAGAAGGTGAAGTCTGGAGGGCGAAGCAGTAGAAGCAGAAGAAGGAGAAGGAGAAGGTGAAGTCTGGAGGGTGAAGCAGAAGAAGCAGAAGAAGGAGAAGGAGAAGGTGAAGTCTGGAGGGTGAATCAGAAGAAGTAGAAGAAGGAGAAGGAGAAGGTGAAGTCAGGAGTGTGAAGCAGAAGAAGTAGAAGAAGGAGAAGGGGAAGGTGAAGTCTGGAGGTTGAAGCAGAAGAAGTAGAAGAAGGAGAAGGAGAAGGTGAAGTCTGGAGGGTGAATCAGAAGAAGTAGAAGAAGGAGAAGGAGAAGGTGAAGTCTGGAGGGCGAAGCAGAAGAAGCAGAAGAAGGAGAAGGAGAAGGTGAAGTCTGGAGGGTGAAGCAGAAGAAGCAGAAGAAGGAGAAGGAGAAGGTGAAGTCTGGAGGGTGAATCAGAAGAAGTAGAAGAAGGAGAACGAGAAGGTGAAGTCAGGAGTGTGAAGCAGAAGAAGTAGAAGAAGGAGAAGGAGAAGGTGAAGTCTGGAGGGTGAATCAGAAGAAGCAGAAGAAGGAGAAGGAGAAGATGAAGTCTGGAGGGTGAATCAGAAGAAGTAGAAGAAGGAGAAGGAGAAGGTGAGGTCTGGAGGGTGAATCAGAAGAAGCAGAAGAAGGAGAAGGAGAAGGTGAAGTCTGGAGGGTGAATCAGAAGAAGCAGAAGAAGGAGAAGGAGAAGGTGAAGCCTGGAGGGTGAATCAGAAGAAGCAGAAAAGGAGAAGAAGAAGGTGAAGTCAGGAGGGTGAATCAGAAGAAGCAGAAGAAGGAGAAGGAGAAGGTGAAGTTAGGAGGGTGAATCAGAAGAAGCAGAAGAAGGAGAAGGAGAAGGTGAAGTCAGCGGGGTGAAGCAGAAGAAGTAGAAGAAGGAGAAGGAGAAGGTGAAGTCAGGAGGGTGAAGCAGAAGAAGCAGAAGAAGGAGAAGGAGAAGGTGAAGTCTGGAGGGCGCAGCAGAAGAAGCAGACGAAGGAGAAGGAGAAGGTGAAGTCTGGAGGGTGAAGCAGAAGAAGCAGAAGAAGGAGAAGGAGAAGGTGAAGTCTGGAGGGTGAATCAGAAGAAGTAGAAGAAGGAGAAGGAGAAGGTGAAGTCAGGAAGGTGAAGCAGAAGAAGCAGAAGAAGGAGGAGGAGAAGGTGAAGTCTGGAGGGTGAAGCAGAAGAAGCAGAAGAAGGAGAAGGAGAAGGTGAAGTCTGGAGGGCGAAGCAGTAGAAGCAGAAGAAGGAGAAGGAGAAGGTGAAGTCTGGAGGGTGAAGCAGAAGAAGCAGAAGAAGGAGAAGGAGAAGGTGAAGTCTGGAGGGTGAATCAGAAGAAGTAGAAGAAGGAGAAGGAGAAGGTGAAGTCAGGAGTGTGAAGCAGAAGAAGTAGAAGAAGGAGAAGGGGAAGGTGAAGTCTGGAGGTTGAAGCAGAAGAAGTAGAAGAAGGAGAAGGAGAAGGTGAAGTCTGGAGGGTGAATCAGAAGAAGTAGAAAAAGGAGAAGGAGAAGGAGAAGTTTGGAGGGTGAATCAGAAGAAGCAGAAGAAGGAGAAGGAGAAGTTGAAGTCTGGAGGGTGAATCAGAAGAAGCAGAAGAAGGAGAAGGAGAAGGTGAAGTCAGGAGGGTGAATCAGAAGAAGCAGAAGAATGAGAAAGAGAAGGTGTAGTCTGGAGGGTGAATCAGAAGAAGCAGAAGAAGGAAAAGGAGAAGGTGAAGACTGGAGGGTGAAGCAGAAGAAGCAGAAGAAGGAGAAGGAGAAGGTGAAGTCTGGAGGGCGAAGCATAAGAAGCAGAAGAAGGAGAAGGAGAAGGTGAAGTCTGGAGGGTGAAGCAGAAGAAGCAGAAGAAGGAGAAGGAGAAGGTGAAGTCTGGAGGGCGAAGCAGAAGAAGCAGAAGAAGGAGAAGGAGAAGGTGAAGTCTGGAGGGTGAAGCAGAAGAAGCAGAAGAAGGAGAAGGAGAAGGTGAAGTCTGGAGGGTGAATCAGAAGAAGTAGAAGAAGGAGAACGAGAAGGTGAAGTCAGGAGTGTGAAGCAGAAGAAGTAGAAGAAGGAGAATGCGAAGGTGAAGTCTGGAGGTTGAAGCAGAAGAAGTAGAAGAAGGAGAAGGAGAAGGTGAAGTCTGGAGGGTGAATCAGAAGAAGTAGAAGAAGGAGAAGGAGAAGGAGAAGTCTGGAGGGTGAATCAGAAGAAGCAGAAGAAGGAGAAGGAGAAGGTGAAGTCTGGAGGTTGAAACAGAAGAAGCAGAAGAAGGAGAAGGAGAATGTGAAGTCAGGAGGGTGAATCAGAATAAGCAGAAGAAGGAGAAGGAGAAGGTGAAGTCTGGAGGGTGAATCAGAAGAAGCAGAAGAAGGAGAAGGAGAAGGTGAAGTCTGGAGGGTGAATCAGAAGAAGTAGAAGAAGGAGAAGAAGAAGGTGAAGTCTGGAGGGTGAATCAGAAGAAGCAGAAGAAGGAGAAGGAGAAGATGAAGTCTGGAGGGTGAATCAGAAGAAGTAGAAGAAGAAGAAGGAGAAGGTGAGGTCTGGAGGCTGAATCAGAAGAAGCAGAAGAAGGAGAAGGAGAAGGTGAAGTCTGAAGGGTGTATCAGAAGAAGCAGAAGAAGGAGAAGGAGAAGGTGAAGTCTGGAGGGTGAATCAGAAGAAGCAGAAGAAGGAGAAGGAGAAGGTGAAGTCTGGAGGGTGATTCAGAAGAAGCAGAAGAAGGAGAAGGAGAAGGTGAAGTCTGGAGGGTGAATCAGAAGAAGTAGAAGAAGGAGAAGGAGAAGGTGAAGTCTGGAGGGTGAATCAGAAGAAGTAGAAGAAGGAGAAGGAGAAGGTGAAGTCTGGAGGGTGAATCAGAAGAAGCAGAAGAAGGAGAAGGAGAAGGTGAAGTCTGGAGAGTGAATAAGAAGAAGCAGAAGAAGGAGAAGGAGAAGGTGAAGTCTGGAGGGTGAATCAGAAGAAGCTGAATAAGGAGAAGGAGAAGGTGAAGTCTGGAGGGTGAATCAGAAGAAGCAGAAGAAGGAGAAGGAGAAGATGAAGTCTGGAGGGTGAATCAGAAGAAGTAGAAGAAGGAGAAGGAGAAGGTGAGGTCTGGAGGGTGAATCAGAAGAAGCAGAAGAAGGAGAAGGAGAAGGTGAAGTCTGGAGGGTGAATCAGAAGAAGCAGAAGAAGGAGAAGGAGAAGGTGAAGTCTGGAGGGTGAATCAGAAGAAGCAGAAGAAGGAGAAGGAGAAGGTGAAGTCAGGAGGGTGAATCAGAAGAAGCAGAAGAAGGAGAAGGAGAAGGTGAAGTTAGGAGGGTGAATCAGAAGAAGCAGAAGAAGGAGAAGGAGAAGGTGAAGTCAGGGGGGTGAAGCAGAAGAAGTAGAAGAAGGAGAAGGAGAAGGTGAAGTCAGGAGGGTGAAGCAGAAGAAGCAGAAGAAGGAGAAGGAGAAGCTGAAGTCAGGAGGGTGAATCCGAAGAAGTACAAGAAGGAGAAGGAGAAGGTGAAGCCTGGAGGGTGAATCAGAAGAAGTAGAAGAAGGAGAAGGAGAAGGTGAAGTCTGGAGGGTGAATTAGAAGATGTAGAAGAAGGAGAAGGAGAAGGTGAAGTCTGGAGGGTGAATCAGAAGAAGCAGAAGAAGGAGAAGGAGAAGGTGAAGTCTGGAGGGAGAAGCAGAAGAAGTAGAAGAAGGAGAAGGAGAAGGTGAAGTCTGGAGGGTGAATCAGAAGAAGTAGAAGAAGGAGAAGGAGAAGGTGATGTCTGGAGGGTGAATCAGAAGAAGTAGAAGAAGGAGAAGGAGAAGGTGAAGTCTGGAGGGTGAATGAGAAGAAGCAGAAGAAGGAGAAGGAGAAGGTGAAGTCTGGAGGGTCAATCAGAAGAAGTAGAAGAACGAGAAGGAGATGGTGTAGTCTGGAGGGTGAATCAGAAGAAGTAGACGAAGGAGAAGGAGAAGGTGAAGTCTGGAGGGTGAATCAGAAGAAGCAGAAGAAGGAGAAGGAGAAGGTGAAGTCTGGAGGGTGAATCAGAAGAAGCAGAAGAAGGTGAAGAAGAAGGTGAAGTCTGGAGGGTGAATCGGAAGAAGCAGAAGAAGGAGAAGGAGAAGGTGAAGTCAGGAGGGTGAATCAGAAGAAGCAGAAGAAGGAGAAGGAGAAGGTGAAGTTAGGAGGGTGAATCAGAAGAAGCAGAAGAAGGAGAAGGAGAAGGTGAAGTAAGGGGGGTGAAGCAGAAGAAGTAGAAGAAGGAGAAGGAGAAGGTGAAGTCAGGAGGGTGAAGCAGAAGAAGCAGAAGAAGGAGAAGTAAAAGCTGAAGTCAGGAGGGTGAATCAGAAGAAGTACAAAAAGGAGAAGGAGAAGGTGAAGCCTGGAGGGTGAATCAGAAGAAGTAGAAGAAGGAGAAGGAGAAGGTGAAGTCTGGAGGGTGAATCAGAAGAAGTAGAAGAAGGAGAAGGAGAAGGTGAAGTCTGGAGGGTGAATCAGAAGAAGCAGAAGAAGGAGAAGGAGAAGGTGAAGTCTGGAGGGAAAAGCAGAAGAAGTAGAAGAAGGAGAAGGAGAAGGTGAAGTCTGGAGGGTGAATCAGAAGAAGTAGAAGAAGGAGAAGGAGAAGGTGAAGTCTGGAGGGTGAATCAGAAGAAGTAGAAGAAGGAGAAGGAGAAGGTGAAGTCTGGAGGATGAATGAGAAGAAGCAGAAGAAGGAGAAGGAGAAGGTGAAGTCTGGAGGGTGAATCAGAAGAAGTAGAAGAAGGATAAGGAGAAGGTGTAGTCTGGAGGGTGAATCAGAAGAAGTAGACGAAGGAGAAGGAGAAGGTGAAGTCTGGAGGGTGAAGCAGAAGAAGCAGAAGAAGGAGAAGGAGAAGGTGAAGTCTGGAGGGTGAATCAGAAGAAGTAGAAGAAGGAGAAGGAGAAGGTGAAGTCTGGAGGGTGAATCAGAAGAAGCAGAAGAAGGAGAACGAGAAGGTGAAGTCTGGAGGGCGAATCAGAAGAAGCAGAAGAAGGAGAAGGAGAAGGTGAAGTCTGGAGGGTGTATCAGAAGAAGCAGAAGAAGTAGAAGGAGAAGGTGAAGTCTGGAGGGTGAATCAGAAGAAGTAGAAGAAGGAGAAGGAGAAGGTGAAGTCTGGAGGGTGAATCATAAGAAGCAGAAGAAGGAGAAGGAGAAGGTGAAGTCAGGAGGGTGAATCAGAAGAAGCAGAAGAAGGATAAGGAGAAGGTGAAGTCTGGAGGGTGAATCAGAAGAAGCAGAAGAAGGAGAAGGAGAAGGTGAAGATTGGAGGGTGAATCAGAAGAAGTAGAAGAAGGAGAAGGAGAAGGTGAAGTCTGGAGGGTGAATCAGAAGAAGTAGAAGAAGGAGAAGGAGAAGTCGAAGTCTGGAGGGTGAATCAGAAGAAGCAGAAGAAGGAGAAGGAGATGGTGAAGTCTGGAGGGTGAATCAGAAGAAGCAGAAGAAGGAGAAGGTGAAGATGAAGTCTGGAGGGTGAATCAGAAGAAGTAGAAGAAGGAGAAGGAGAAGGTGAGGTCTGGAGTGTGAATCAGAAGAAGCAGAAGAAGGAGAAGGAGAAGGTGAAGTCTGAAGGGTGAATCAGAAGAAGCAGAAGAAGGAGAAGGAGAAAGTGAAGTCTGGAGGGTGAATCAGAAGAAGCAGAAGAAGGAGAAGGAGAAGGTGAAGTCTGGAGGGTGAATCAGAAGAAGCAGAAGAAGGAGAAGGAGAAGGTTAAGTCTGGAGGGTGAATCAGAAGAAGTAGAAGAAGGAGAAGGAGAAGGTGAAGTCTGGAGGGTGTATCAGAAGAAGTAGAAGAAGGAGAAGGAGAAGGTGAAGTCTGGAGGGTGAATCAGAAGAAGCAGAAGAAGGAGAAGGAGATGATGAAGTCTGGATGGTGAATCAGAAGAAGCAGAAGAAGGAGAAGGAGAAGATGAAGTCTGGAGGGTGAATCAGAAGAAGTAGAAGAAGGAGAAGGAGAAGGTGAAGTCTGGAGGGTGAATCAGAAGAAGCAGAAGAAGGAGAAGGAGAAGGTGAAGTCTGGAGGGTGAATCAGAAGAAGCAGAAGAAGGAGAAGGAGAAGGTGAAGTCTGGAGGGTGAATCAGAAGAAGCTGAATAAGGAGAAGGAGAAGGTGAAGTCTGCAGGGTGAATCAGAAGAAGCAGAAGAAGGAGAAGGAGAAGGTGAAGTCTGGAGGGTGAATCAGAAGAAGCAGAAGAAGGAGAAGGAGAAGGTGAAGTCTGGAGGGTGAATCAGAAGAAGAAGAAGAAGGAGAAGTAGAAGGTGAAGTCTGGAGGGTGAATCAGAAGAAGCAGAAGAAGGAGAAGGAGAAGGTGAAGTCAGGAGGGTGAAACAGAAGAAGCAGAAGAAGGAGAAGGAGAAGGTGAAGTCAGGAGGGTGAAGCAGAAGAAGCAGAAGAAGGAGAAGGAGAAGGTGAAGTCTGGAGGGTGAATCAGAAGAAGCAGAAGAAGGAGAAGGAGAAGATGAAGTCTGGAGGGTGAATCAGAAGAAGTAGAAGAAGGAGAAGGAGAAGGTGAGGTCTGGAGGGTGAATCAGAAGAAGCAGAAGAAGGAGAAGGAGAAGGTGAAGTCTGGAGGGTGAATCAGAAGAAGCAGAAGAAGGAGAAGGAGAAGGTGAAGTCTGGAGGGTGAATCAGAAGAAGCAGAAGAAGGAGAAGGAGAAGGTGAAGTCAGGAGGGTGAATCAGAAGAAGCAGAAGAAGGAGAAGGAGAAGGTGAAGTTAGGAGGGTGAATCAGAAGAAGCAGAAGAAGGAGAAGGAGAAGGTGAAGTCAGGGGGGTGAAGCAGAAGAAGTAGAAGAAGGAGAAGGAGAAGGTGAAGTCAGGAGGGTGAAGCAGAAGAAGCAGAAGAAGGAGAAGGAGAAGCTGAAGTCAGGAGGGTGAATCCGAAGAAGTACAAGAAGGAGAAGGAGAAGGTGAAGCCTGGAGGGTGAATCAGAAGAAGTAGAAGAAGGAGAAGGAGAAGGTGAAGTCTGGAGGGTGAATTAGAAGATGTAGAAGAAGGAGAAGGAGAAGGTGAAGTCTGGAGGGTGAATCAGAAGAAGCAGAAGAAGGAGAAGGAGAAGGTGAAGTCTGGAGGGAGAAGCAGAAGAAGTAGAAGAAGGAGAAGGAGAAGGTGAAGTCTGGAGGGTGAATCAGAAGAAGTAGAAGAAGGAGAAGGAGAAGGTGATGTCTGGAGGGTGAATCAGAAGAAGTAGAAGAAGGAGAAGGAGAAGGTGAAGTCTGGAGGGTGAATGAGAAGAAGCAGAAGAAGGAGAAGGAGAAGGTGAAGTCTGGAGGGTCAATCAGAAGAAGTAGAAGAACGAGAAGGAGATGGTGTAGTCTGGAGGGTGAATCAGAAGAAGTAGACGAAGGAGAAGGAGAAGGTGAAGTCTGGAGGGTGAATCAGAAGAAGCAGAAGAAGGAGAAGGAGAAGGTGAAGTCTGGAGGGTGAATCAGAAGAAGCAGAAGAAGGTGAAGAAGAAGGTGAAGTCTGGAGGGTGAATCGGAAGAAGCAGAAGAAGGAGAAGGAGAAGGTGAAGTCAGGAGGGTGAATCAGAAGAAGCAGAAGAAGGAGAAGGAGAAGGTGAAGTTAGGAGGGTGAATCAGAAGAAGCAGAAGAAGGAGAAGGAGAAGGTGAAGTAAGGGGGGTGAAGCAGAAGAAGTAGAAGAAGGAGAAGGAGAAGGTGAAGTCAGGAGGGTGAAGCAGAAGAAGCAGAAGAAGGAGAAGTAAAAGCTGAAGTCAGGAGGGTGAATCAGAAGAAGTACAAAAAGGAGAAGGAGAAGGTGAAGCCTGGAGGGTGAATCAGAAGAAGTAGAAGAAGGAGAAGGAGAAGGTGAAGTCTGGAGGGTGAATCAGAAGAAGTAGAAGAAGGAGAAGGAGAAGGTGAAGTCTGGAGGGTGAATCAGAAGAAGCAGAAGAAGGAGAAGGAGAAGGTGAAGTCTGGAGGGAAAAGCAGAAGAAGTAGAAGAAGGAGAAGGAGAAGGTGAAGTCTGGAGGGTGAATCAGAAGAAGTAGAAGAAGGAGAAGGAGAAGGTGAAGTCTGGAGGGTGAATCAGAAGAAGTAGAAGAAGGAGAAGGAGAAGGTGAAGTCTGGAGGATGAATGAGAAGAAGCAGAAGAAGGAGAAGGAGAAGGTGAAGTCTGGAGGGTGAATCAGAAGAAGTAGAAGAAGGATAAGGAGAAGGTGTAGTCTGGAGGGTGAATCAGAAGAAGTAGACGAAGGAGAAGGAGAAGGTGAAGTCTGGAGGGTGAAGCAGAAGAAGCAGAAGAAGGAGAAGGAGAAGGTGAAGTCTGGAGGGTGAATCAGAAGAAGTAGAAGAAGGAGAAGGAGAAGGTGAAGTCTGGAGGGTGAATCAGAAGAAGCAGAAGAAGGAGAACGAGAAGGTGAAGTCTGGAGGGCGAATCAGAAGAAGCAGAAGAAGGAGAAGGAGAAGGTGAAGTCTGGAGGGTGTATCAGAAGAAGCAGAAGAAGTAGAAGGAGAAGGTGAAGTCTGGAGGGTGAATCAGAAGAAGTAGAAGAAGGAGAAGGAGAAGGTGAAGTCTGGAGGGTGAATCATAAGAAGCAGAAGAAGGAGAAGGAGAAGGTGAAGTCAGGAGGGTGAATCAGAAGAAGCAGAAGAAGGATAAGGAGAAGGTGAAGTCTGGAGGGTGAATCAGAGGAAGCAGAAGAAGGAGAAGGAGAAGGTGAAGATTGGAGGGTGAATCAGAAGAAGTAGAAGAAGGAGAAGGAGAAGGTGAAGTCTGGAGGGTGAATCAGAAGAAGTAGAAGAAGGAGAAGGAGAAGTCGAAGTCTGGAGGGTGAATCAGAAGAAGCAGAAGAAGGAGAAGGAGATGGTGAAGTCTGGAGGGTGAATCAGAAGAAGCAGAAGAAGGAGAAGGTGAAGATGAAGTCTGGAGGGTGAATCAGAAGAAGTAGAAGAAGGAGAAGGAGAAGGTGAGGTCTGGAGTGTGAATCAGAAGAAGCAGAAGAAGGAGAAGGAGAAGGTGAAGTCTGAAGGGTGAATCAGAAGAAGCAGAAGAAGGAGAAGGAGAAAGTGAAGTCTGGAGGGTGAATCAGAAGAAGCAGAAGAAGGAGAAGGAGAAGGTGAAGTCTGGAGGGTGAATCAGAAGAAGCAGAAGAAGGAGAAGGAGAAGGTTAAGTCTGGAGGGTGAATCAGAAGAAGTAGAAGAAGGAGAAGGAGAAGGTGAAGTCTGGAGGGTGTATCAGAAGAAGTAGAAGAAGGAGAAGGAGAAGGTGAAGTCTGGAGGGTGAATCAGAAGAAGCAGAAGAAGGAGAAGGAGATGATGAAGTCTGGATGGTGAATCAGAAGAAGCAGAAGAAGGAGAAGGAGAAGATGAAGTCTGGAGGGTGAATCAGAAGAAGTAGAAGAAGGAGAAGGAGAAGGTGAAGTCTGGAGGGTGAATCAGAAGAAGCAGAAGAAGGAGAAGGAGAAGGTGAAGTCTGGAGGGTGAATCAGAAGAAGCAGAAGAAGGAGAAGGAGAAGGTGAAGTCTGGAGGGTGAATCAGAAGAAGCTGAATAAGGAGAAGGAGAAGGTGAAGTCTGCAGGGTGAATCAGAAGAAGCAGAAGAAGGAGAAGGAGAAGGTGAAGTCTGGAGGGTGAATCAGAAGAAGCAGAAGAAGGAGAAGGAGAAGGTGAAGTCTGGAGGGTGAATCAGAAGAAGAAGAAGAAGGAGAAGTAGAAGGTGAAGTCTGGAGGGTGAATCAGAAGAAGCAGAAGAAGGAGAAGGAGAAGGTGAAGTCAGGAGGGTGAATCAGAAGAAGCAGAAGAAGGAGAAGGAGAAGGTGAAGTCAGGAGGGTGAAGCAGAAGAAGCAGAAGAAGGAGAAGGAGAAGGTGTAGTTAGGAGGGTGAATCAGAAGAAGCAGAAGAAGGAGAAGGAGAAGGTGAAGTCAGGGGGTGAAGCAGAAGAAGTAGAAGAAGGAGAAGGTGAAGTCAGGAGGGTGAAGCAGAAGAAGCAGAAGAAGGAGAAGGAGAAGCTGAAGTCAGGAGGATGAATCCGAAGAAGTACAAGAAGGAGAAGGAGAAGGTGAAGCCTGGAGGGTGAATCAGAAGAAGTAGAAGAAGGAGAAGGAGAAGGTGAAGTCTGGAGGGTGAATCAGAAGAAGTAGAAGAAGGAGAAGGAGATAGTGAAGTCTGGAGGGTGAATCAGAAGAAGCAGAAGAAGGAGAAGGAGAAGGTGAAGTCTGGAGGGAGAAGCAGAAGAAGTAGAAGAAGGAGAAGGAGAAGGTGAAGTCTGGAGGGTGAATCAGAAGAAGTAGAAGAAGGAGAAGGAGAAGGTGAAGTCTGGAGGGTGAATCAGAAGAAGTAGAAGAAGGAGAAGGAGAAGGTGAAGTCTGGAGGGTGAATGAGAAGAAGCAGAAGAAGGAGAAGGAGAAGGTGAAGTCTGGAGGGTGAATCAGAAGAAGTAGAAGAAGGAGAAGGAGAAGGTGAAGTCAGGGGGGTGAAGCAGAAGAAGTAGAAGAAGGAGAAGGAGAAGGTGAAGTCAGGAGGGTGAAGCAGAAGAAGGAGAAGGAAAAGCTGAAGTCAGGAGGGTGAATCAGAAGAAGTACAAAAAGGAGAAGGAGAAGGTGAAGCCTGGAGGGTGAATCAGAAGAAGTAGAAGAAGGAGAACGAGAAGGTGAAGTCTGGAGGGTGAATCAGAAGAAGCAGAAGAAGGAGAAGGAGAAGGTGAAGTCTGGAGGGTGAATCAGAAGAAGTAGAAGAAGGAGAAGGAGAAGGTGAAGTCTGGAGGGTGAATCAGAAGAAGCAGAAGAAGGAGAACGAGAAGGTGAAGTCTGGAGGGCGAATCAGAAGAAGCAGAAGAAGGAGAAGGAGAAGGTGTAGTCTGGAGGGTGAATCAGAAGAAGTAGACGAAGGAGAAGGAGAAGGTGAAGTCTGGAGGGTGAAGCAGAAGAAGCAGAAGAAGGAGAAGGAGAAGGTGAAGTCTGGAGGGTGAATCAGAAGAAGTAGAAGAAGGAGAAGGAGAAGGTGAAGTCTGGAGGGTGAATCAGAAGAAGCAGAAGAAGGAGAACGAGAAGGTGAAGTCTGGAGGGCGAATCAGAAGAAGCAGAAGAAGGAGAAGGAGAAGGTGAAGTCTGGAGGGTGTATCAGAAGAAGCAGAAGAAGTAGAAGGAGAAGGTGAAGTCTGGAGGGTGAATCAGAAGAAGTAGAAGAAGGAGAAGGAGAAGGTGAAGTCTGGAGGGTGAATCATAAGAAGCAGAAGAAGGAGAAGGAGAAGGTGAAGTCAGGAGGGTGAATCAGAAGAAGCAGAAGAAGGATAAGGAGAAGGTGAAGTCTGGAGGGTGAATCAGAAGAAGCAGAAGAAGGAGAAGGAGAAGGTGAAGATTGGAGGGTGAATCAGAAGAAGTAGAAGAAGGAGAAGGAGAAGGTGAAGTCTGGAGGGTGAATCAGAAGAAGTAGAAGAAGGAGAAGGAGAAGGCGAAGTCTGGAGGGTGAATCAGAAGAAGCAGAAGAAGGAGAAAGAGATGGTGAAGTCTGGAGGGTGAATCAGAAGAAGCAGAAGAAGGAGAAGGTGAAGATGAAGTCTGGAGGGTGAATCAGAAGAAGTAGAAGAAGGAGAAGGAGAACGTGAGGTCTGGAGTGTGAATCAGAAGAAGCAGAAGAAGGAGAAGGAGAAGGTGAAGTCTGAAGGGTGAATCAGAAGAAGCAGAAGAAGGAGAAGGAGAAAGTGAAGTCTGGAGGGTGAATCAGAAGAAGCAGAAGAAGGAGAAGGAGAAGGTGAAGTCTGGAGGGTGAATCAGAAGAAGCAGAAGAAGGAGAAGGAGAAGGTTAAGTCTGGAGGGTGAATCAGAAGAAGTAGAAGAAGGAGAAGGAGAAGGTGAAGTCTGGAGGGTGTATCAGAAGAAGTAGAAGAAGGAGAAGGAGAAGGTGAAGTCTGGAGGGTGAATCAGAAGAAGCAGAAGAAGGAGAAGGAGATGATGAAGTCTGGATGGTGAAACAGAAGAAGCAGAAGAAGGAGAAGGAGAAGATGAAGTCTGGAGGGTGAATCAGAAGAAGTAGAAGAAGGAGAAGGAGAAGGTGAAGTCTGGAGGGTGAATCAGAAGAAGCAGAAGAAGGAGAAGGAGAAGGTGAAGTCTGGAGGGTGAATCAGAAGAAGCAGAAGAAGGAGAAGGAGAAGGTGAAGTCTGGAGGGTGAATCAGAAGATGCTGAATAAGGAGAAGGAGAAGGTGAAGTCTGCAGGGTGAATCAGAAGAAGCAGAAGAAGGAGAAGGAGAAGGTGAAGTCTGGAGGGTGAATCAGAAGAAGCAGAAGAAGGAGAAGGAGAAGGTGAAGTCTGGAGGGTGAATCAGAAGAAGAAGAAGAAGGAGAAGTAGAAGGTGAAGTCTGGAGGGTGAATCAGAAGAAGCAGAAGAAGGAGAAGGAGAAGGTGAAGTCAGGAGGGTGAATCAGAAGAAGCAGAAGAAGGAGAAGGAGAAGGTGAAGTCAGGAGGGTGAATCAGAAGAAGCAGAAGAAGGAGAAGGAGAAGGTGAAGTTAGGAGGGTGAATCAGAAGAAGCAGAAGAAGGAGAAGGAGAAGGTGAAGTCAGGGGGTGAAGCAGAAGAAGTAGAAGAAGGAGAAGGTGAAGTCAGGAGGGTGAAGCAGAAGAAGCAGAAGAAGGAGAAGGAGAAGCTGAAGTCAGGAGGATGAATCCGAAGAAGTACAAGAAGGAGAAGGAGAAGGTGAAGCCTGGAGGGTGAATCAGAAGAAGTAGAAGAAGGAGAAGGAGAAGGTGAAGTCTGGAGGGTGAATCAGAAGAAGTAGAAGAAGGAGAAGGAGATAGTGAAGTCTGGAGGGTGAATCAGAAGAAGCAGAAGAAGGAGAAGGAGAAGGTGAAGTCTGGAGGGAGAAGCAGAAGAAGTAGAAGAAGGAGAAGGAGAAGGTGAAGTCTGGAGGGTGAATCAGAAGAAGTAGAAGAAGGAGAAGGAGAAGGTGAAGTCTGGAGGGTGAATCAGAAGAAGTAGAAGAAGGAGAAGAAGAAGGTGAAGTCTGGAGGGTGAATGAGAAGAAGCAGAAGAAGGAGAAGGAGAAGGTGAAGTCTGGAGGGTGAATCAGAAGAAGTAGAAGAAGGAGAAGGAGAAGGTGAAGTCAGGGGGGTGAAGCAGAAGAAGTAGAAGAAGGAGAAGGAGAAGGTGAAGTCAGGAGGGTGAAGCAGAAGAAGCAGAAGAAGGAGAAGGAAAAGCTGAAGTCAGGAGGGTGAATCAGAAGAAGTACAAAAAGGAGAAGGAGAAGGTGAAGCCTGGAGGGTGAATCAGAAGAAGTAGAAGAAGGAGAAGGAGAAGGTGACGTCTGGAGGGTGAATCAGAAAAAGTAGAAGAAGGAGAAGGAGAAGGTGAAGTCTGGAGGGTGAATCAGAAGAAGCAGAAGAAGGAGAAGGAGAAGGTGAAGTCTGGAGGGAGAAGCAGAAGAAGTAGAAGAAGGAGAAGGAGAAGGTGAAGTCTGGAGGGTGAAGCAGAAGAAGTAGAAGAAGGAGAAGGAGAAGGTGAAGTCAGGAGGGTGAATCAGAAGAAGTAGAAGAAGGAGAAGGAGAAGGTGTAGTCAGGAGGGTGAATCAGAAGAAGCAGAAGAAGGAGAAGGAGAAGGTGAAGTCTGGAGCGTGAAACAGAAGAACAAAAGAAGTAGAAGGAGAAGGTGAAGTCTGGAGGGTGAATCAGAAGAAGCAGAAGAAAGAGAAGGAGAAGGTGAAGTCTGGAGGGTGAATCAGAAGAAGTAGAAGAAGGAGAAGGAGAAGGTGAGATCTGGAGGGTGAATCAGAAGAAGCAGAAGAAGGAGAAGGAGAAGGTGAAGGCTGGAGGGTGAATCAGAAGAAGCAGAAGAAGGAGAAGGAGAAGATGAAGTCTGGAGGGTGAATCAGAAGAAGTAGAAGAAAGAGAAGGAGAAGGTGAGGTCTGGAGGGTGAATCAGAAGAAGCAGAAGAAGGAGAAGGAGAAGGTGAAGTCTGGAGGGTGAATCAGAAGAAGCAGAAGAAGGAGAAGGAGAAGGTGAAGTCTGGAGGGTGAATCAGAAGAAGCAGAAGAAGGAGAAGGAGAAGGTGAAGTCAGGAGGGTGAATCAGAAGAAGCAGAAGAAGGAGAAGGAGAAGGTGAAGTTAGGAGGGTGAATCAGAAGAAGCAGAAAAGGAGAAGGAGAACGTGAAGTCAGGGGGGTGAAGCAGAAGAAGTAGAAGAAGGTGAAGGAGAAGGTGAAGTCAGGAGGGTGAAGCAGAAGAAGCAGAAGAAGGACAAGGAGATGGTGAAGTCTGGAGGGCGCAGCAGAAGATGCAGAAGAAGGAGAAGGAGAAGGTGAAGTCTGGAGGGTGAAGCAGAAGAAGCAGAAGAAGGAGAAGGAGAAGGTGAAGTCTGGAGGGCGAAGCAGAAGAAGCAGAAGAAGGAGAAGGAGAAGGTGAAGTCTGGAGGGTGAAGCAGCAGCAGCAGCAGAAGGAGAAGGAGAAGGTGAAGTCTGGAGGGTGAAGCAGAAGAAGCAGAAGAAGGAGAAGGAGAAGGTGAAGTCAGGAGGGTGATTCAGAAGAAGTAGAAGAAGGAGAAGGAGAAGGTGAAGTCTGGAGGGTGAATCAGAAGAAGTAGAAGAAGGAGAAGGAGAAGGTGAAGTCTGGAGGGTGAATCAGAAGAAGTAGAAGAAGGAGAAGGAGAAGGTGAAGTCTGGAGGGTGAATCAGAAGAAGCAGAAGAAGGAGAAGGAGAAGGTGAAGTCTGGAGGGAGAAGCAGAAGAAGTAGAAGAAGGAGAAGGAGAAGGTGAAGTCTGGAGGGTGAATCAGAAGAAGTAGAAGAAGGAGAAGGAGAAGGTGAAGTCTGGAGGGTGAATCAGAAGAAGTAGAAGAAGGAGAAGGAGAAGGTGAAGCCTGGAGGGTGAACCAGAAGAAGCAGAAGAAGGAGAAGGAGAAGGTGAAGTCTGGAGGGTGAATCAGAAGAAGTAGAAGAAGGAGAAGGAGAAGGTGAGGTCTGGAGGGTGAATCAGAAGAAGCAGAAGAAGGAGAAGGAGAAGGTGAAGTCTGGAGGGTGAATCAGAAGAAGCAGAAGAAGGAGAAGGAGAAGGTGAAGTCTGGAGGGTGAATCAGAAGAAGCAGAAGAAGGAGAAGGAGAAGGTGAAGTCAGGAGGGTGAATCAGAAGAAGCAGAAGAAGGAGAAGGAGAAGGTGAAGTTAGGAGGGTGAATCAGAAGAAGCAGAAAAGGAGAAGGAGAACGTGAAGTCAGGGGGGTGAAGCAGAAGAAGTAGAAGAAGGTGAAGGAGAAGGTGAAGTCAGGAGGGTGAAGCAGAAGAAGCAGAAGAAGGACAAGGAGATGGTGAAGTCTGGAGGGCGCAGCAGAAGATGCAGAAGAAGGAGAAGGAGAAGGTGAAGTCTGGAGGGTGAAGCAGAAGAAGCAGAAGAAGGAGAAGGAGAAGGTGAAGTCTGGAGGGCGAAGCAGAAGAAGCAGAAGAAGGAGAAGGAGAAGGTGAAGTCTGGAGGGTGAAGCAGCAGCAGCAGCAGAAGGAGAAGGAGAAGGTGAAGTCTGGAGGGTGAAGCAGAAGAAGCAGAAGAAGGAGAAGGAGAAGGTGAAGTCAGGAGGGTGATTCAGAAGAAGTAGAAGAAGGAGAAGGAGAAGGTGAAGTCTGGAGGGTGAATCAGAAGAAGTAGAAGAAGGAGAAGGAGAAGGTGAAGTCTGGAGGGTGAATCAGAAGAAGTAGAAGAAGGAGAAGGAGAAGGTGAAGTCTGGAGGGTGAATCAGAAGAAGCAGAAGAAGGAGAAGGAGAAGGTGAAGTCTGGAGGGAGAAGCAGAAGAAGTAGAAGAAGGAGAAGGAGAAGGTGAAGTCTGGAGGGTGAATCAGAAGAAGTAGAAGAAGGAGAAGGAGAAGGTGAAGTCTGGAGGGTGAATCAGAAGAAGTAGAAGAAGGAGAAGGAGAAGGTGAAGCCTGGAGGGTGAACCAGAAGAAGCAGAAGAAGGAAAAGGAGAAGGTGAAGTCTGGAGGGTGAATCAGAAGAAGTAGAAGAAGGAGAAGGAGAAGGTGTAGTCTGGAGGGTGAATCAGAAGAAGTAGACGAAGGAGAAGGAGAAGGTGAAGTCTGGAGGGTGAATCAGAAGAAGCAGAAGAAGGAGAAGGAGAAGGTGAAGTCTGGAGGGTAAATCAGAAGAAGCAGAAGAAGGAGAAGGAGAGGGTGAAGTCTGGAGGGTGAATCAGAAGAAGCAGAAGAAGGAGAAGGAGAAGGTGAAGTCAGGAGGTTGAATCAGAAGAAGTAGAAGAAGGAGAAGGAGAAGGTGAAGTCTGGAGGGTGAATCAGAAGAAGCAGAAGAAGGAGAAGGAGATGGTGAAGTCTGGAGGGTGAATCAGAAGAAGCAGAAGAAGGAGAAGGAGAAGGTGAAGTCAGGAGGGTGAATCAGCAGAAGTAGAAGAAGGAGAAGGAGAAGTTGAAGTCTGGAGGGTGAATCAGAAGAAGCAGAAGAAGGAGAAGGTGAGGGTGAAGTCTGGAGGGTGAATCAGAAGAAGCAGAAGAAGGAGAAGGAGAAGGTGAAGTCAGGAGGGTGAATCAGAAGAAGTAGAAGAAGGAGAAGGTGAAGTCTGGAGGGTGAATCAGAAGAAGTAGAAGAAGGAGAAGGAGAAGGTGAAGTCTGGAGGGTGATTCAGAAGAAGTAGAAGAAGGAGAAGGAGAAGGTGAAGTCTGGAGGGTGAATCAGAAGAAGCAGAAGAAGGAGAAGGAGAAGGTGAAGTCTGGAGGGAGAAGCAGAAGAAGTAGAAGAATGAGAAGGAGAAGGTGAAGTCTGGAATGTGAATCAGAAGAAGCAGAAGAAGGAGAAGGAGAAGGTGAAGTCAGGAGGGTGAATCAGAAGAAGCAGAAGAAGGAGAAGGAGAAGGTGAAGTCTGGAGGGTGAATCAGAAGAAGAAGAAGAAGGAGAAGGAGAATGTGAAGACTGGAGGGTGAATCAGAAGAAGTAGAAGAAGGAGAAGGAGAAGGTGAAGTCTGGAGGGCGAATCAGAAGAAGTAGAAGAAGGAGAAGGAGAAGGCGAAGTTTGGAGGGTGAATCAGAAGAAGCAGAAGAAGGAGAAAGAGAAGGTGAAGTCTGGAGGGTGAATCAGAAGAAGCAGAAGAAGGAGAAGGAGAAGATGAAGTCTGGAGGGTGAATCAGAAGAAGTAGAAGAAGGAGAAGGAGAAGGTGAGGTCTGGAGGGTGAATCAGAAGAAGCAGAAGAAAGAGAAGGAGAAGGTGAAGTCCGAAGGGTGAATCAGAAGAAGCAGAGGAAGGAGAAGGTGAAGTCTGGAGGGTGAATCAGAAGAAGCAGAAGAAGGAGAAGGGGAAGGTGAAGTTTGGAGGGTGAATCAGAAGAATCAGAAGAAGGAGAAGGAGAAGGTGAAGTCAGGAGGGGGAATCAGAAGAAGTTGAAGAAGGAGAAGGAGAAGGTGAAGTCAGGAGGGTGAATCAGAAGAAGCAGAAGAAGGAGAAGGAGAAGGTGAAGTCTGGAGGGTGAATCAGAAGAATCAGAAGAAGGAGAAGGAGAAGGTGAAGTCTGGAGGGTGAATCAGAAGAAGCAGAAGAAAGAGAAGGAGAAGGTGAAGTCTGGAGGGTGAAGCAGAAGAAGCAGAAGAAGGAGAAGGAGAAGGTGAAGACTGGAGGGTGAATCAGGAGAAGTAGAAGAAGGAGAAGGAGAAGGTGAAGTCTGGAGGGTGAATCAGAAGAAGCAGAAGAAGGAGAAGAAGAAGGTGAAGCCTGGAGGGAGAAGCAGAAGAAGTAGAAGAAGGAGAAGGAGAAGATGAAGTCTGGAGGGTGAATCAGAAGAAGTAGAAGAAGGAGAAGGAGAAGTTGAAGTCTGGAGGGTGAATCAGAAGAAGTAGAAGAAGGAGAAGGAGAAGCTGAAGACTGGAGGGTGAATCAGAAGAAGCAGAAGAAGGAGAAGGAGAAGGTGAAGTCTGGAGGGTGAATCAGAAGAAGTAGAAGATGGAGAAGGAGAAGGTGTAGTCTGGAGGGTGAATCAGAAGAAGTAGACGAAGGAGAAGGAGAAGGTGAAGTCTGGAGGGTGAATCAGAAGAAGCAGAAGAAGGAGAAGGAGAAGGTGAAGTCTGGAGGGTGAAACAGAAGAAGTAGAAGAAGGAGAAGGAGAAGGTGAAGTCTGGAGGGTGAATCAGAAGAAGCAGAAGAAGGAGAAGGAGAAGGTGAAGACTGGAGGGTGAATCAGAAGAAATAGAAGAAGGAGAAGGAGAAGCTGAAGACTGGAGGGTGAATCAGAAGAAGCAGAAGAAGGAGAAGGAGAAGGTGAAGTCTGGAGGGTGAATCAGAAGAAGCAGAAGAAGTAGAAGGAGAAGGTGAAGTCTGGAGGGTGAATCAGAAGAAGTAGAAGAAGGAGAAGGAGAAGGTGAAGTCTGGAGGGTGAATCAGAAGAAGTAGAAGAAGGAGAAGGAGAAGGTGAAGTCTGGAGGGTGAATCAGAAGAAGTAGAAGAAGGAGAAGGAGAAGCTGAAGACTGGAGGGTGAATCAGAAGAAGTAGAAGAAGGAGAAGGACAAGCTGAAGACTGGAGGGTGAATCAGAAGAAGCAGAAGAAGGAGAAGGAGAAGGTGAAGTCTGGAGGGTGAATCAGAAGAAGCAGAAGAAGTAGAAGGAGAAGGTGAAGTCTGGAGGGTGAATCAGAAGAAGTAGAAGAAGGAGAAGGAGAAGGTGAAGTCTGGAGGGTGAATCAGAAGAAGTAGAAGAAGGAGAAGGAGAAGCTGAAGACTGGAGGGTGAATCAGAAGAAGCAGAAGAAGGAGAAGGAGAAGGTGAAGTCTGGAGGGTGAATCAGAAGAAGCAGAAGAAGTAGAAGGAGAAGGTGAAGTCTGGAGGGTGAATCAGAAGAAGTAGAAGAAGGAGAAGGAGAAGGTGAAGTCTGGAATGTGAATCAGAAGAAGCAGAAGAAGGAGAAGGAGAAGGTGAAGTCAGGAGGGTGAATCAGAAGAAGCAGAAGAAAGAGAAGGAGAAGGTGAAGTCTGGAGGGTGAATCAGAAGAAGAAGAAAAATGAGAAGGAGAAGGGGAAGACTGGAGGGTGAATCAGAAGAAGTAGAAGAAGGAGAAGGAGAAGGTGATGTCTGGAGGGTGAATCAGAAGAAGTAGAAGAAGGAGAAGGAGAAGGCGAAGTCTGGAGGGTGAATCAGAAGAAGCAGAATAAGGAGAAGGAGAAGGTGAAGTCTGGAGGGTGAATCAGAAGAAGCAGAAGAAGGAGAAGGAGAAGGTGAAGTCTGGAGGGTGAATCAGGAGAAGTAGAAGAAGGAGAAGGAGAAGGTGAAGTCTGGAGGGTGAATCAGAAGAAGTAGAAGAAGGAGAAGGAGAAGGTGAAGTCTGGAGGGTGAATCAGAAGAAGCAGAAGAAGGAGAAGGAGAAGGTGAAGTCTGGAGGGTGATTCAGAAGAAGCAGAAGAAGGAGAAGGAGAAGATGAAGTCTGGAGGGTGAATCAGAAGAAGTTGAAGAAGGAGAAGGAGAAGGTGAGGTCTGGAGGATGAATCAGAAGAAGCAGAAGAAGGAGATGGAGAAGGTAAAGTCTGGAGGGTGAATCGGAAGAAGCAGAAGAAGGAGAAGGAGAAGGTGAAGCCTGGAGGGTGAATCAGAAGGAGCAGAAGAAGGAGAAGGAGAAGGTGAAGTCAGGAGGGTGAATCAGAAGAAGCAGAAGAAGGAGAAGGAGAAGGTGAAGTTAGGAGGGTGAATCAGAAGAAGCGGAAGAAGGAGAAGGAGAAGGTGAAGTCTGGAGGGTGAATCAGAAGAAGTAGAAGAAGGAGAAGGAGAAGGTGAAGTCAGGAGGGTGAAGCAGAAGGAGCAGAAGAAGGAGAAGGAGAAGGTGAAGTCTGGAGGGTGAAGCAGAAGAAGCAGAAGAAGGAGAAGGAGAAGGCGAATTCTGGAGGGCGAAGCAGAAGAAGCAGAAGAAGGAGAAGGAGAAGGTGAAGTCTGGAGGGTGAAGCAGAAGAAGCAGAAGAAGGAGAAGGAGAAGATGAAGACTGGAGGGTGAATCAGAAGAAGTAGAAGAAGGAGAAGGAGAAGGTGAAGTCAGGAGGGTGAAGCAGAAGAAGGAGAAGGAGAAGGGGAAGTCTGGAGTGTGAATCAGAAGAAGTAGAAGAAGGAGAAGGAGAAGGTGAAGTCTGGAGGGTGAATCAGAAGAAGCAGAAGAAGGAGAAGAAGAAGGTGAAGCATGGAGGGAGAAGCAGAAGAAGTAGAAGAAGGAGAAGGAGAAGCTGAAGACTGGAGGGTGAATCAGAAGAAGCAGAAGAAGGAGAAGGAGAAGGTGAAGTCTGGAGGGTGAATCAGAAGAAGTAGAAGATGGAGAAGGAGAAGGTGTAGTCTGGAGGGTGAATCAAAAGAAGTAGACGAAGGAGAAGGAGAAGGTGAAGTCTGGAGGGTGAATCAGAAGAAGTAGAAGAAGGAGAAGGAGGTGAAGTCTGGAGGGTGAATCAGAAGAAGCAGAAGAAGTAGAAGGAGAAGGTGAAGTCTGGAGGGTGAATCAGAAGAAGTAGAAGAAGGAGAAGGAGAAGGTGAAGTCTGGAATGTGAATCAGAAGAAGCAGAAGAAGGAGAAGGAGAAGGTGAAGTCAGGAGGGTGAATCAGAAGAAGCAGAAGAAGGAGAAGGAGAAGGTGAAGTCTAGAGGGTGAATCAGAAGAAGAATAAGAAGGAGAAGGAGAAGGTGAAGACTGGAGGGTGAATCAGAAGAAGTAGAAGAAGGAGAAGGAGAAGGTGAAGTCTGGAGGGTGAATCAGAAGAAGTAGAAGAAGGAGAAGGAGTAGGCGAAGTTTGGAGGGTGAATCAGAAGAAGCAGAAGAAGGAGAAAGAGAAGGTGAAGTCTGGAGGGTGAATCAGAAGAAGCAGAAGAAGGAGAAGGAGAAGATGAAGTCTGGAGGGTGAATCAGAAGAAGTAGAAGAAGGAGAAGGAGAAGGTGAGGTCTGGAGGGTGAATCAGAAGAAGCAGAAGAAGGAGAAGGAGAAGGTGAAGTCCGAAGGGTGAATCAGAAGAAGCAGAAGAAGGAGAAGGAGAAGGTGAAGTCTGGAGGGTGAATCAGAAGAAGCAGAAGAAGGAGAAGGAGAAGGTGAAGTTTGGAGGGTGAATCAGAAGAATCAGAAGAAGGAGAAGGAGAAGGTGAAGTCAGGAGGGGGAATCAGAAGAAGTTGAAGAAGGAGAAGGAGAAGGTGAAGTCAGGAGGGTGAATCAGAAGAAGCAGAAGAAGGAGAAGGAGAAGGTGAAGTCTGGAGTGTGAATCAGAAGAATCAGAAGAAGGAGAAGGAGAAGGTGAAGTCTGGAGGGTGAATCAGAAGAAGCAGAAGAAAGAGAAGGAGAAGGTGAAGTCTGGAGGGTGAAGCAGAAGAAGCAGAAGAAGGAGAAGGAGAAGGTGAAGACTGGAGGGTGAATCAGGAGAAGTAGAAGAAGGAGAAGGAGAAGGTGAAGTCTGGAGGGTGAATCAGAAGAAGCAGAAGAAGGAGAAGAAGAAGGTGAAGCCTGGAGGGAGAAGCAGAAGAAGTAGAAGAAGGAGAAGGAGAAGATGAAGTCTGGAGGGTGAATCAGAAGAAGTAGAAGAAGGAGAAGGAGAAGGTGAAGTCTGGAGGGTGAATCAGAAGAAGTAGAAGAAGGAGAAGGAGAAGCTGAAGACTGGAGCGTGAATCAGAAGAAGCAGAAGAAGGAGAAGGTGAAGGTGAAGATGGAGGGTGAATCAGAAGAAGTAGAAGATGGAGAAGGAGAAGGGGTAGTCTGGAGGGTGAATCAGAAGAAGTAGACGAAGGAGAAGGAGAAGGTGAAGTCTGGAGGGTGAATCAGAAGAAGCAGAAGAAGGAGAAGGAGAAGGTGAAGTCTGGAGGGTGAATCAGAAGAAGTAGAAGAAGGAGAAGGAGAAGGTGAAGTCTGGAGGGTGAATCAGAAGAAGCAGAAGAAGGAGAAGGAGAAGGTGAAGTCTGGAGGGTGAATCAGAAGAAGCAGAAGAAGGAGAAGGAGAAGGTGAAGTCTGGAGGGTGAATCAGAAGAAGCAGAAGAAGGAGAAGGAGAAGGTGAAGTCTGGAGGGTGAATCAGAAGAAGCAGAAGAAGTAGAAGGAGAAGGTGAAGTCTGGAGGGTGAATCAGAAGAAGTAGAAGAAAGAGAAGGAGAAGGTGAAGTCTGGAATGTGAATCAGAAGAAGCAGAAGAAGGAGAAGGAGAAGGTGAAGTCAGGAGGGTGAATCAGAAGAAGCAGAAGAAGGAGAAGGAGAAGGTGAAGTCTGGAGGGTGAATCAGAAGAAGAAGAAGAAGGAGAAGGAGAAGGTGAAGACTGGAGGGTGAATCAGAAGAAGTAGAAGAAGGAGAAGAAGAAGGTGAAGTCTGGAGGGTGAATCAGAAGAAGTAGAAGAAGGAGAAGGAGAAGGCGAAGTTTGGAGGGTGAATCAGAAGAAGCAGAAGAAGGAGAAGGAGAAGGTGAAGTCTGGAGGGTGAATCAGAAGAAGCAGAAGAAGGAGAAGGAGAAGATGAAGTCTGGAGGGTGAATCAGAAGAGGTAGAAGAAGGAGAAGGAGAAGGTGAGGTCTGGAGGGTGAATCAGAAGAAGCAGAAGAAGGAGAAGGAGAAGGTGAAGTCCGAAGGGTGAATCAGAAGAAGCAGAAGAAGGAGAAGGAGAAGGTGAAGTCTGGAGGGTGAATCAGAAGAAGCAGAAGAAGGAGAAGGAGAAGGTGAAGTTTGGAGGGTGAATCAGAAGAATCAGAAGAAGGAGAAGGAGAAGGTGAAGTCAGGAGGGGGAATCAGAAGAAGTTGAAGAAGGAGAAGGAGAAGGTGAAGTCAGGAGGGTGAATCAGAAGAAGCAGAAGAAGGAGAAGGAGAAGGTGAAGTCTGGAGGGTGAATCAGAAGAATCAGAAGAAGGAGAAGGAGAAGGTGAAGTCTGGAGGGTGAATCAGAAGAAGTAGAAGAAGGAGAAGGAGAAGCTGAAGACTGGAGGGTGAATCAGAAGAAGCAGAAGAAGGAGAAGGAGAAGGTGAAGTCTGGAGGGTGAATCAGAAGAAGTAGAAGATGCAGAAGGAGAAGGTGTAGTCTGGAGGGTGAATCAGAAGAAGTAGACGAAGGAGAAGGAGAAGGTGAAGTCTGGAGGGTGAATCAGAAGAAGCAGAAGAAGGAGAAGGAGAAGGTGAAGTCTGGAGGGTGAATCAGAAGAAGTAGAAGAAGGAGAAGGAGAAGGTGAAGTCTGGAGGGTGAATCAGAAGAAGCAGAAGAAGGAGAAGGAGAAGGTGAAGTCTGGAGGGTGAATCAGAAGAAGGAGAAGGAGAAGGTGAAGTCTGGAGGGTGAATCAGAAGAAGCAGAAGAAGGAGAAGGAGAAGGTGAAGTCTGGAGGGTGAATCAGAAGAAGCAGAAGAAGTAGAAGGAGAAGGTGAAGTCTGGAGGGTGAATCAGAAGAAGTAGAAGAAGGAGAAGGAGAAGGTGAAGTCTGGAATGTGAATCAGAAGAAGCAGAAGAAGGAGAAGGAGAAGGTGAAGTCAGGAGGGTGAATCATAAGAAGCAGAAGAAGGAGAAGGAGAAGGTGAAGTCTGGAGGGTGAATCAGAAGAAGAAGAAGAAGGAGAAGGAGAAGGTGAAGACTGGAGGGTGAATCAGAAGAAGTAGAAGAAGGAGAAGGAGAAGGTGAAGTCTGGAGGGTGAATCAGAAGAAGTAGAAGAAGGAGAAGGGGAAGGCGAAGTTTGGAGGGTGAATCAGAAGAATCAGAAGAAGGAGAAGGAGAAGGTGAAGTCAGGAGGGGGAATCAGAAGAAGTTGAAGAAGGAGAAGGAGAAGGTGAAGTCTGGAGGGTGAATCAGAAGAAGCAGAAGAAGGAGAAGGAGAAGATGAAGTCTGGAGGGTGAATCAGAAGAAGTAGAAGAAGGAGAAGGAGAAGGTGAAGTCCGAAGGGTGAATCAGAAGAAGCAGAAGAAGGAGAAGGAGAAGGTGAAGTCAGGAGGGGGAATCAGAAGAAGTTGAAGAAGGAGAAGGAGAAGGTGAAGTCAGGAGGGTGAATCTGAAGAAGCAGAAGAAGGAGAAGGAGAAGGTGAAGTCTGGAGGGTGAATCAGAAGAATCAGAAGAAGGAGAAGGAGAAGGTGAAGTCTGGAGGGTGAATCAGAAGAAGCAGAAGAAAGAGAAGGAGAAGGTGAAGTCTGGAGGGTGAAGCAGAAGAAGCAGAAGAAGGAGAAGGAGAAGGTGAAGACTGGAGGGTGAATCAGGAGAAGTAGAAGAAGGAGAAGGAGAAGGTGAAGTCTGGAGGGTGAATCAGAAGAAGTAGAAGAAGGAGAAGGAGAAGGTGAAGTCTGGAGGGTGAATCAGAAGAAGCAGAAGAAGGAGAAGGAGAAGGTGAAGTCTGGAGGGTGAATCAGAAGAAGCAGAAGAAGGAGAAGGAGAAGATGAAGTCTGGAGGGTGAATCAGAAGAAGTAGAAGAAGGAGAAGGAGAAGGTGAGGTCTGGAGGGTGAATCAGAAGAAGCAGAAGAAGGAGATGGAGAAGGTGAAGTCTGGAGGGTGAATCAGAAGAAGCGGAAGAAGGAGAAGGAGAAGGTGATGCCTGGAGGGTGAATCAGAAGAAGCAGAAGAAGGAGAAGGAGAAGGTGAAGTCTGGAGGGTGAATCAGAAGAATCAGAAGAAGGAGAAGGAGAAGGTGAAGTCTGGAGGGTGAATCAGAAGAAGCAGAAGAAAGAGAAGGAGAAGGTGAAGTCTGGAGGGTGAAGCAGAAGAAGCAGAAGAACGAGAAGGAGAAGGTGAAGACTGGAGGGTGAATCAGGAGAAGTAGAAGAAGGAGATGGAGAAGGTGAAGTCTGGAGGGTGAATCAGAAGAAGCAGAAGAAGGAGAAGAAGAAGGTGAAGCCTGGAGGGAGAAGCAGAAGAAGTAGAAGAAGGAGAAGGAGAAGATGAAGTCTGGAGGGTGAATCAGAAGAAGTAGAAGAAGGAGAAGGAGAAGGTGAAGTCTGGAGGGTGAATCAGAAGAAGTAGAAGAAGGAGAAGGAGAAGCTGAAGACTGGAGGGTGAATCAGAAGAAGCAGAAGAAGGAGAAGGAGAAGGTGAAGTCTGGAGGGTGAATCAGAAGAAGTAGAAGATGGAGAAGGAGAAGGTGTAGTCTGGAGGGTGAATCAGAAGAAGTAGACGAAGGAGAAGGAGAAGGTGAAGTCTGGAAGGTGAATCAGAAGAAGCAGAAGAAGGAGAAGGAGAAGGTGAAGTCTGGAGGGTGAATCAGAAGAAGTAGAAGAAGGAGAAGGAGAAGGTGAAGTCTGGAGGGTGAATCAGAAGAAGCAGAAGAAGGAGAAGGAGAAGGTGAAGTCTGGAGGGTGAATCAGAAGAAGCAGAAGAAGGAGAAGGAGAAGGTGAAGTCTGGAGGGTGAATCAGAAGAAGCAGAAGAAGGAGAAGGAGAAGGTGAAGTCGGGAGGGTGAATCAGAAGAAGCAGAAGAAGTAGAAGGAGAAGGTGAAGTCTGGAGGGTGAATCAGAAGAAGTAAAAGAAGGAGAAGGAGAAGGTGAAGTCTGGAATGTGAATCAGAAGAAGCAGAAGAAGGAGAAGGAGAAGGTGAAGTCAGGAGGGTGAATCAGAAGAAGCAGAAGAAGGAGAAGGAGAAGGTGAAGTCTGGAGGGTGAATCAGAAGAAGAAGAAGAAGGAGAAGGAGAAGGTGAAGACTGGAGGGTGAATCAGAAGAAGTAGAAGAAGGAGAAGGAGAAGGTGAAGTCTGGAGGGTGAATCAGAAGAAGTAGAAGAAGGAGAAGGAGAAGGCGAAGTTTGGAGGGTGAATCAGAAGAAGCAGAAGAAGGAGAAGGAGAAGGTGAAGTCTGGAGGGTGAATCAGAAGAAGGAGAAGGAGAAGATGAAGTCTGGAGGGTGAATCAGAAGAAGTAGAAGAAGGAGAAGGAGAAGGTGAGGTCTGGAGGGTGAATCAGAAGAAGCAGAAGAAGGAGAAGGAGAAGGTGAAGTCCGAAGGGTGAATCAGAAGAAGCAGAAGAAGGAGAAGGAGAAGGTGAAGTCTGGAGGGTGAATCAGAAGAAGCAGAAGAAGGAGAAGGAGAAGGTGAAGTTTGGAGGGTGAATCAGAAGAATCAGAAGAAGGAGAAGGAGAAGGTGAAGTCAGGAGGGGGAATCAGAAGAAGTTGAAGAAGGAGAAGGAGAAGGTGATGTCAGGAGGGGGAATCAGAAGAAGTTGAAGAAGGAGAAGGAGAAGGTGAAGTCAGGAGGGTGAATCAGAAGAAGCAGAAGAAGGAGAAGGAGAAGGTGAAGTCTGGAGGGTGAATCAGAAGAATCAGAAGAAGGAGAAGGAGAAGGTGAAGTCTGGAGGGTGAATCAGAAGAAGCAGAAGAAAGAGAAGGAGAAGGGGAAGTCTGGAGGGTGAAGCAGAAGAAGCAGAAGAAGGAGAAGGAGAAGGTGAAGACTGGAGGGTGAATCAGGAGCAGTCGAAGAAGGAGAAGGAGAAGTTGAAGTCTGGAGGGTGAATCAGAAGAAGTAGAAGAAGGAGAAGGAGAAGGTGAAGTCTGGAGGGTGAATCAGAAGAAGCAGAAGAAGGAGAAGGAGAAGATGAAGTCTGGAGGGTGAATCAGAAGAAGTAGAAGAAGGAGAAGGAGAAGGTGAGGTCTGGAGGGTGAATCAGAAGAAGCAGAAGAAGGAGATGGAGAAGGTGAAGTCTGGAGGGTGAATCAGAAGAAGCGGAAGAAGGAGAAGGAGAAGGTGATGCCTGGAGGGTGAATCAGAAGAAGCAGAAGAAGGAGAAGGTGAAGTCAGGAGGGTGAATCAGAAGAAGCAGAAGAAGGAGAAGGAGAAGCTGAAGTCTGGAGGGTGAATCAGAAGAAGTAGAAGAAGGAGAAGGAGAAGGTGAGGTCTGGAGGGTGATTCAGAAGAAGCAGAAGAAGGAGAAGGAGAAGGTGAAGTCTGAAGGGTGAATCAGAAGAAGCAGAAGAAGGAGAAGGAGAAGGTGAAGTCTGGAGGGTGAATCAGAAGAAGCAGAAGAAGGAGAAGGAGAAGGTGAAGTCTGGAGGGTGAATCAGAAGAAGTAGAAGAAGGAGAAGGAGAAGGTGAAGTCTGGAGGGTGAATCAGAAGAAGCAGAAGAAGGAGAAGGAGAAGGTGAAGTCTGGAGGGAGAAGCAGAAGAAGTAGAAGAAGGAGAAGGAGAAGATGAAGTCTGGAGGGTGAATCAGAAGAAGTAGAAGAAGGAGTAGGAGAAGGTGAAGTCTGGAGGGTGAATCAGAAGAATTGGAAGAAGGAGAAGGAGAAGGTGAAGTCTGGAGGGTGAATCAGAAGAAGCAGAAGAAGGAGAAGGAGAAGGTGAAGTCTGGAGGGTGAATCAGAAGAAGTAGAAGTTGGAGAAGGAGAAGGTGTAGTCTGGAGGGTGAATCAGAAGAAGTAGACGGAGGAGAAGGAGAAGGTGAAGTCTGGAGGGTGAATCAGCAGAAGCAGAAGAAGGAGAAGGAGAAGGTGAAGTCTGGAGGGTGAATCAGAAGAAGTAGAAGAAGGAGAATGAGAAGGTGAAGTCTGGAGGGTGAATCAGAAGAAGCAGAAGAAGGAGCAGGAGAAGGTGAAGTCTGGAGGGTGAATCAGAAGAAGCAGAAGAAGGAGAAGGAGAAGGTGAAGTGAGTAGGGTGAATCAGAAGAAGCAGAAGAAGGAGAAGAAGAAGGTGAAGTCTGGAGGGTGAATCAGAAGAAGCAGAAGAAGGAGAAGAAGAAGGTGAAGACTGGAGGGTGAATCAGAAGAAGGAGAAGAAGGAGAAGGAGAAGGTGAAGTCTGGAGGGTGAATCAGAAGAAGTAGAAGAAGGAGAAGGAGAAGGCGAAGTCTGGAGGGTGAATCAGAAGAAGCAGAAGAAGGAGAAGGAGAAGGTGAAGTCTGGAGGGAGAATCAGAAGAAGCAGAAGAAGGAGAAGGAGAAGATGAAGTCTGGAGGGTGAATCAGAAGAAGTAGAAGAAGGAGAAGGAGAAGGTGAGGTCTGGAGGGTGAATCAGAAGAAGCAGAAGAAGGAGAAGGAGAAGGTGAAGTCTGAAGGGTGAATCAGAAGAAGCAGAAGAAGGAGAAGGAGAAGGTGAAGTCTGGAGGGTGAATCAGAAGAAGCAGAAGAAGAAGAAGGAGAAGGTGAAGTCTGGAGGGTGAATCAGAAGAAGTAGGAGAAGGAGAAGGAGAAGGTGAAGTCTGGAGGGTGAATCAGAAGAAGCAGAAGAAGGAGAAGGAGAAGGTGAAGTCTGGAGGTTGAATCAGAAGAAGCAGAAGAAGGAGAAGGAGAAGATGAAGTCTGGAGGGTGAATCAGAAGAAGTAGAAGAAGGAGAAGGAGAAGGTGAAGTCTGGAGGGTGAATCAGAAGAAGCAGAAGAAGGAGAAGGAGAAGGTGAAGTCTGGAGGGTGAATCAGAAGAAGCAGAAGAAGGAGAAGGAGAAGGTGAAGTCTGGAGGGTGAATCAGAAGAAGCAGAATAAGGAGAAGGAGAAGGTGAAGTCTGGAGGGTGAATCAGAAGAAGCAGAAGAAAGAGAAGGAGAAGGTGAAGTCTGGAGGGTGAAGCAGAAGAAGCAGAAGAAGGAGAAGGAGAAGGTGAAGACTGGAGGGTGAATCAGACGAAGTAGAAGAAGGAGAAGGAGAAGGTGAAGTCTGGAGGGTGAATCAGAAGAAGTAGAAGAAGGAGAAGGAGAAGGTGAAGTCTGGAGGGTGAAACAGAAGAAGCAGAAGAAGGAGAAGGAGATGGTGAAGTCTGGAGGGTGAATCAGAAGAATCAGAAGAAGGAGAAGGAGAAGGTGAAGTCTGGAGGGTGAATCAGAAGAAGTAGAAGAAGGAGAAGGAGAAGGTGAAGTCTGGAGGGTGAATCAGAAGAAGCAGAAGAAGGAGAAGGAGAAGGTGAAGTCTGGAGGGTGAACCAGAAGAAGCAGAAGAAGGAGAAGGAGAAGGTGAAGTCTGGAGGGTGAATCAGAAGAAGCAGAATAAGGAGAAGGAGAAGGTGAAGTCAGGAGGGTGAAGCAGAAGAAGCAGAAAAAGGAGGAGGAGAAGGTGAAGTCTGGAGGGTGAAGCAGAAGAAGCAGAAGAAGGAGAAGGAGAAGGTGAAGTCTGGAGGGTGAAGCAGAAGAAGCAGAAGAAGGAGAAGGAGAAGGTGAAGTCTGGAGGGTGAATCAGAAGAAGTAGAAGAAGGAGAAGGAGGAGGTGAAGTCAGGAGGGTGAAGCAGAAGAAGCAGAAGAAGGAGAAGGAGAAGGTGAAGTCTGGAGGGTGAAGCAGAAGAAGCTGAAGAAGGAGAAGAAGAAGGTGAAGTCTGGAGGGTGAAGCAGAAGAAGCAGAAGAAGGAGAAGGAGAAGGTGAAGTCAGGAGGGTGAATCAGAAGAAGTAGAAGAAGGGGAAGGAGAAGGTGAAGTCTGGAGGGTGAATCAGAAGAAGTAGAAGAAGGAGAAGGAGAAGGCGAAGTCTGGATGGAGAATCAGAAGAAGTAGAAGAAGGAGAAGGAGAAGGTGAAGTCTGGAGGGTGAATCAGAAGAAGCAGAAGAAGGAGAAGGAGAAGGTGAAGTCTGGAGGGTGAATCAGAAGAAGCAGAAGAAGGAAAAGGAGATGATGAAGTCTGGAGGGTGAATCAGAAGAAGTAGAAAAAAGAGAAGGAGAAGGTGAAGTCTGGAGGGTGAATCAGAAGAAGCAGAAGAAGGAGAAGGAGAAGGTGAAGTCTGGAGGGTGAATCAGAAGAAGCAGAAGAAGGAGAAGGAGAAGGTGAAGTCTGGAGGGTGAATCAGAAGAAGCAGAAGAAGGAGAAGGAGAAGGTGAAGTCTGGAGGGTGAATCAGAAGAAGCAGAAGAAGGAGAAGGAGAAGGTGAAGTCTGGAGGGTGAATCAGAAGAAGCAGAAGAAGGAGAAGGAGAAGGTGAAGTCTGGAGTGTGAATCAGAAGAAGCAGAAGAAGGAGAAGGAGAAGGTGAAGTCGGGAGGGTGAATCAGAAGAAGCAGAAGAAGTAGAAGGAGAAGGTGAAGTCTGGAGGGTGAATCAGAAGAAGCAGAAGAAAGAGAAGGAGAAGGTGAAGTCTGGAGGGTGAAGCAGAAGAAGCAGAAGAAGGAGAAGGAGAAGGTGAAGACTGGAGGGTGAATCAGGAGAAGTAGAAGAAGGAGAAGGAGAAGGTGAAGTCTGGAGGGTGAATCAGAAGAAGCAGAAGAAGGAGAAGAAGAAGGTGAAGCCTGGAGGGAGAAGCAGAAGAAGTAGAAGAAGGAGAAGGAGAAGATGAAGTCTGGAGGGTGAATCAGAAGAAGTAGAAGAAGGAGAAGGAGAAGGTGAAGTCTGGAGGGTGAATCAGAAGAAGTAGAAGAAGGAGAAGGAGAAGCTGAAGACTGGAGCGTGAATCAGAAGAAGCAGAAGAAGGAGAAGGTGAAGGTGAAGATGGAGGGTGAATCAGAAGAAGTAGAAGATGGAGAAGGAGAAGGGGTAGTCTGGAGGGTGAATCAGAAGAAGTAGACGAAGGAGAAGGAGAAGGTGAAGTCTGGAGGGTGAATCAGAAGAAGCAGAAGAAGGAGAAGGAGAAGGTGAAGTCTGGAGGGTGAATCAGAAGAAGTAGAAGAAGGAGAAGGAGAAGGTGAAGTCTGGAGGGTGAATCAGAAGAAGCAGAAGAAGGAGAAGGAGAAGGTGAAGTCTGGAGGGTGAATCAGAAGAAGCAGAAGAAGGAGAAGGAGAAGGTGAAGTCTGGAGGGTGAATCAGAAGAAGCAGAAGAAGGAGAAGGAGAAGGTGAAGTCTGGAGGGTGAAGCAGAAGAAGCAGAAGAAGTAGAAGGAGAAGGTGAAGTCTGGAGGGTGAATCAGAAGAAGTAGAAGAAAGAGAAGGAGAAGGTGAAGTCTGGAATGTGAATCAGAAGAAGCAGAAGAAGGAGAAGGAGAAGGCGAAGTCAGGAGGGTGAATCAGAAGAAGCAGAAGAAGGAGAAGGAGAAGGTGAAGTCTGGAGGGTGAATCAGAAGAAGAAGAAGAAGGAGAAGGAGAAGGTGAAGACTGGAGGGTGAATCAGAAGAAGTAGAAGAAGGAGAAGAAGAAGGTGAAGTCTGGAGGGTGAATCAGAAGAAGTAGAAGAAGGAGAAGGAGAAGGCGAAGTTTGGAGGGTGAATCAGAAGAAGCAGAAGAAGGAGAAGGAGAAGGTGAAGTCTGGAGGGTGAATCAGAAGAAGCAGAAGAAGGAGAAAGAGAAGATGAAGTCTGGAGGGTGAATCAGAAGAAGTAGAAGAAGGAGAAGGAGAAGGTGAGGTCTGGAGGGTGAATCAGAAGAAGCAGAAGAAGGAGAAGGAGAAGGTGAAGTCCGAAGGGTGAATCAGAAGAAGCAGAAGAAGGAGAAGGAGAAGGTGAAGTCTGGAGGGTGAATCAGAAGAAGCAGAAGAAGGAGAAGGAGAAGGTGAAGTTTGGAGGGTGAATCAGAAGAATCAGAAGAAGGAGAAGGAGAAGGTGAAGTCAGGAGGGGGAATCAGAAGAAGTTGAAGAAGGAGAAGGAGAAGGTGAAGTCAGGAGGGTGAATCAGAAGAAGCAGAAGAAGGAGAAGGAGAAGGTGAAGTCTGGAGGGTGAATCAGAAGAATCAGAAGAAGGAGAAGGAGAAGGTGAAGTCTGGAGGGTGAATCAGAAGAAGTAGAAGAAGGAGAAGGAGAAGCTGAAGACTGGAGGGTGAATCAGAAGAAGCAGAAGAAGGAGAAGGAGAAGGTGAAGTCTGGAGGGTGAATCAGAAGAAGTAGAAGATGGAGAAGGAGAAGCTGTAGTCTGGAGGGTGAATCAGAAGAAGTAGACGAAGGAGAAGGAGAAGGTGAAGTCTGGAGGGTGAATCAGAAGAAGCAGAAGAAGGAGAAGGAGAAGGTGAAGTCTGGAGGGTGAATCAGAAGAAGTAGAAGAAGGAGAAGGAGAAGGTGAAGTCTGGAGGGTGAATCAGAAGAAGCAGAAGAAGGAGAAGGAGAAGGTGAAGTCTGGAGGGTGAATCAGAAGAAGGAGAAGGAGAAGGTGAAGTCTGGAGGGTGAATCAGAAGAAGCAGAAGAAGGAGAAGGAGAAGGTGAAGTCTGGAGGGTGAATCAGAAGAAGCAGAAGAAGTAGAAGGAGAAGGTGAAGTCTGGAGGGTGAATCAGAAGAAGTAGAAGAAGGAGAAGGAGAAGGTGAAGTCTGGAATGTGAATCAGAAGAAGCAGAAGAAGGAGAAGGAGAAGGTGAAGTCAGGAGGGTGAATCAGAAGAAGCAGAAGAAGGAGAAGGAGAAGGTGAAGTCTGGAGGGTGAATCAGAAGAAGAAGAAGAAGGAGAAGGAGAAGGTGAAGACTGGAGGGTGAATCAGAAGAAGTAGAAGAAGGAGAAGGAGAAGGTGAAGTCTGGAGGGTGAATCAGAAGAAGTAGACGAAGGAGAAGGAGAAGGCGAAGTTTGGAGGGTGAATCAGAAGAATCAGAAGAAGGAGAAGGAGAAGGTGAAGTCAGGAGGGGGAATCAGAAGAAGTTGAAGAAGGAGAAGGAGAAGGTGAAGTCTGGAGGGTGAATCAGAAGAAGCAGAAGAAGGAGAAGGAGAAGATGAAGTCTGGAGGGTGAATCAGAAGAAGTAGAAGAAGGAGAAGGAGAAGGTGAAGTCCGAAGGGTGAATCATAAGAAGCAGAAGAAGGAGAAGGAGAAGGTGAAGTCTGGAGGGTGAATCAGAAGAAGCAGAAGAAGGAGAAGGAGAAGGTGAAGTTTGGAGGGTGAATCAGAAGAAGCAGAAGAAGGAGAAGGAGAAGGTGAAGTCTGGAGGGTGAATCAGAAGAAGCAGAAGAAGGAGAAGGAGAAGGTGAAGTCTGGAGGGTGAATCAGAAGAATCAGAAGAAGGAGAAGGAGAAGGTGAAGTCAGGAGGGGGAATCAGAAGAAGTTGAAGAAGGAGAAGGAGAAGGTGAAGTCAGGAGGGTGAATCTGAAGAAGCAGAAGAAGGAGAAGGAGAAGGTGAAGTCTGGAGGGTGAATCAGAAGAATCAGAAGAAGGAGAAGGAGAAGGTGAAGTCTGGAGGGTGAATCAGAAGAAGCAGAAGAAAGAGAAGGAGAAGGTGAAGTCTGGAGGGTGAAGCAGAAGAAGCAGAAGAAGGAGAAGGAGAAGGTGAAGACTGGAGGGTGAATCAGGAGAAGTAGAAGAAGGAGAAGGAGAAGGTGAAGTCTGGAGGGTGAATCAGAAGAAGTAGAAGAAGGAGAAGGAGAAGGTGAAGTCTGGAGGGAGAATCAGAAGAAGCAGAAGAAGGAGAAGGAGAAGGTGAAGTCTGGAGGGTGAATCAGAAGAAGCAGAAGAAGGAGAAGGAGAAGATGAAGTCTGGAGGGTGAATCAGAAGAAGTAGAAGAAGGAGAAGGAGAAGGTGTGGTCTGGAGGGTGAATCAGAAGAAGCAGAAGAAGGAGATGGAGAAGGTGAAGTCTGGAGGGTGAATCAGAAGAAGCGGAAGAAGGAGAAGGAGAAGGTGATGCCTGGAGGGTGAATCAGAAGAAGCAGAAGAAGGAGAAGGAGAAGGTGAAGTCTGGAGGGTGAATCAGAAGAATCAGAAGAAGGAGAAGGAGAAGGTGAAGTCTGGAGGGTGAATCAGAAGAAGCAGAAGAAAGAGAAGGAGAAGGTGAAGTCTGGAGGGTGAAGCAGAAGAAGCAGAAGAACGAGAAGGAGAAGGTGAAGACTGGAGGGTGAATCAGGAGAAGTAGAAGAAGGAGATGGAGAAGGTGAAGTCTGGAGGGTGAATCAGAAGAAGCAGAAGAAGGAGAAGAAGAAGGTGAAGCCTGGAGGGAGAAGCAGAAGAAGTAGAAGAAGGAGAAGGAGAAGATGAAGTCTGGAGGGTGAATCAGAAGAAGTAGAAGAAGGAGAAGGAGAAGGTGAAGTCTGGAGGGTGAATCAGAAGAAGTAGAAGAAGGAGAAGGAGAAGCTGAAGACTGGAGGGTGAATCAGAAGAAGCAGAAGAAGGAGAAGGAGAAGGTGAAGTCTGGAGGGTGAATCAGAAGAAGTAGAAGATGGAGAAGGAGAAGGTGTAGTCTGGAGGGTGAATCAGAAGAAGTAGACGAAGGAGAAGGTGAAGTCTGGAGGGTGAATCAGAAGAACCAGAAGAAGGAGAAGGAGAAGGTGAAGTCTGGAGGGTGAATCAGAAGAAGTAGAAGAAGAAGAAGGAGAAGGTGAAGTCTGGAGGGTGAATCAGAAGAAGCAGAAGAAGGAGAAGGAGAAGGTGAAGTCTGGAGGGTGAATCAGAAGAAGCAGAAGAAGGAGAAGGAGAAGGTGAAGTCTGGAGGGTGAATCAGAAGAAGCAGAAGAAGGAGAAGGAGAAGGTGAAGTCGGGAGGGTGAATCAGAAGAAGCAGAAGAAGTAGAAGGAGAAGGTAAAGTCTGGAGGGTGAATCAGAAGAAGTAAAAGAAGGAGAAGGAGAAGGTGAAGTCTGGAATGTGAATCAGAAGAAGCAGAAGAAGGAGAAGGAGAAGGTGAAGTCAGGAGGGTGAATCAGAAGAAGCAGAAGAAGGAGAAGGTGAAGGTGAAGTCTGGAGGGTGAATCAGAAGAAGAAGAAGAAGGAGAAGGAGAAGGTGAAGACTGGAGGGTGAATCAGAAGAAGTAGAAGAAGGAGAAGGAGAAGGTGAAGTCTGGAGGGTGAATCAGAAGAAGTAGAAGAAGGAGAAGGAGAAGGCGAAGTTTGGAGGGTGAATCAGAAGAAGCAGAAGAAGGAGAAGGAGAAGGTGAAGTCTGGAGGGTGAATCAGAAGAAGCAGAAGAAGGAGAAGGAGAAGATGAAGTCTGGAGGGTGAATCAGAAGAAGTAGAAGAAGGAGAAGGAGAAGGTGAGGTCTGGAGGGTGAAACAGAAGAAGCAGAAGAAGGAGAAGGAGAAGGTGAAGTCCGAAGGGTGAATCAGAAGAAGCAGAAGAAGGAGAAGGAGAAGGTGAAGTCTGGAGGGTGAATCAGAAGAAGCAGAAGAAGGAGAAGGAGAAGGTGAAGTTTGGAGGGTGAATCAGAAGAATCAGAAGAAGGAGAAGGAGAAGGTGAAGTCAGGAGGGGGAATCAGAAGAAGTTGAAGAAGGAGAAGGAGAAGGTGATGTCAGGAGGGGGAATCAGAAGAAGTTGAAGAAGGAGAAGGAGAAGGTGAAGTCAGGTGGGTGAATCAGAAGAAGCAGAAGAAGGAGAAGGAGAAGGTGAAGTCTGGAGGGTGAATCAGAAGAATCAGAAGAAGGAGAAGGAGAAGGTGAAGTCTGGAGGGTGAATCAGAAGAAGCAGAAGAAAGAGAAGGAGAAGGGGAAGTCTGGAGGGTGAAGCAGAAGAAGCAGAAGAAGGAGAAGGAGAAGGTGAAGACTGGAGGGTGAATCAGGAGCAGTCGAAGAAGGAGAAGGAGAAGGTGAAGTCTGGAGGGTGAATCAGAAGAAGTAGAAGAAGGAGAAGGAGAAGGTGAAGTCTGGAGGGTGAATCAGAAGAAGCAGAAGAAGGAGAAGGAGAAGATGAAGTCTGGAGGGTGAATCAGAAGAAGTAGAAGAAGGAGAAGGTGAGGTCTGGAGGGTGAATCAGAAGAAGCAGAAGAAGGAGATGGAGAAGGTGAAGTCTGGAGGGTGAATCAGAAGAAGCGGAAGAAGGAGAAGGAGAAGGTGATGCCTGGAGGGTGAATCAGAAGAAGCAGAAGAAGGAGAAGGAGAAGGTGAAGTCAGGAGGGTGAATCAGAAGAAGCAGAAGAAGGAGAAGGAGAAGCTGAAGTCTGGAGGGTGAATCAGAAGAAGTAGAAGAAGGAGAAGGAGAAGGTGAGGTCTGGAGGGTGAATCAGAAGAAGCAGAAGAAGGAGAAGGAGAAGGTGAAGTCTGAAGGGTGAATCAGAAGAAGCAGAAGAAGGAGAAGGAGAAGGTGAAGTCTGGAGGGTGAATCAGAAGAAGCAGAAGAAGGAGAAGGAGAAGGTGAAGTCTGGAGGGTGAATCAGAAGAAGTAGAAGAAGGAGAAGGAGAAGGTGAAGTCTGGAGGGTGAATCAGAAGAAGCAGAAGAAGGAGAAGGAGAAGGTGAAGTCTGGAGGGAGAAGCAGAAGAAGTAGAAGAAGGAGAAGGAGAAGATGAAGTCTGGAGGGTGAATCAGAAGAAGTAGAAGAAGGAGTAGGAGAAGGTGAAGTCTGGAGGGTGAATCAGAAGAATTGGAAGAAGGAGAAGGAGAAGGTGAAGTCTGGAGGGTGAATCAGAAGAAGCAGAAGAAGGAGAAGGAGAAGGTGGAGTCTGGAGGGTGAATCAGAAGAAGTAGAAGTTGGAGAAGGAGAAGGTGTAGTCTGGAGGGTGAATCAGAAGAAGTAGACGGAGGAGAAGGAGAAGGTGAAGTCTGGAGGGTGAATCAGCAGAAGCAGAAGAAGGAGAAGGAGAAGGTGAAGTCTGGAGGGTGAATCAGAAGAAGTAGAAGAAGGAGAATGAGAAGGTGAAGTCTGGAGGGTGAATCAGAAGAAGCAGAAGAAGGAGAAGGAGAAGGTGAAGTCTGGAGGGTGAATCAGAAGAAGCAGAAGAAGGAGAAGGAGAAGGTGAAGTCAGTAGGGTGAATCAGAAGAAGCAGAAAAGGAGAAGAAGAAGGTGAAGTCTGGAGGGTGAATGAGAAGAAGCAGAAGAAGGAGAAGAAGAAGGTGAAGACTGGAGGGTGAATCAGAAGAAGGAGAAGAAGGAGAAGGAGAAGGTGAAGTCTGGAGGGTGAATCAGAAGAAGTAGAAGAAGGAGAAGGAGAAGGCGAAGTCTGGAGGGTGAATCAGAAGAAGCAGAAGAAGGAGAAGGAGAAGGTGAAGTCTGGAGGGAGAATCAGAAGAAGCAGAAGAAGGAGAAGGAGAAGATGAAGTCTGGAGGGTGAATCAGAAGAAGTAGAAGAAGGAGAAGGAGAAGGTGAGGTCTGGAGGGTGAATCAGAAGAAGCAGAAGAAGGAGAAGGAGAAGGTGAAGTCTGAAGGGTGAATCAGAAGAAGCAGAAGAAGGAGAAGGAGAAGGTGAAGTCTGGAGGGTGAATCAGAAGAAGCAGAAGAAGAAGAAGGAGAAGGTGAAGTCTGGAGGGTGAATCAGAAGAAGTAGGAGAAGGAGAAGGAGAAGGTGAAGTCTGGAGGGTGAATCAGAAGAAGCAGAAGGAGAAGGAGAAGGTGAAGTCTGGAGGTTGAATCAGAAGAAGCAGAAGAAGGAGAAGTAGAAGATGAAGTCTGGAGGGTGAATCAGAAGAAGTAGAAGAAGGAGAAGGAGAAGGTGAAGTCTGGAGGGTGAATCAGAAGAAGCAGAAGAAGGAGAAGGAGAAGGTGAAGTCTGGAGGGTGAATCAGAAGAAGCAGAAGAAGGAGAAGGAGAAGGTGAAGTCTGGAGGGTGAATCAGAAGAAGCAGAATAAGGAGAAGGAGAAGGTGAAGTCTGGAGGGTGAATCAGAAGAAGCAGAAGAAAGAGAAGGAGAAGGTGAAGTCTGGAGGGTGAAGCAGAAGAAGCAGAAGAAGGAGAAGGAGAAGGTGAAGACTGGAGGGTGAATCAGACGAAGTAGAAGAAGGAGAAGGAGAAGGTGAAGTCTGGAGGGTGAATCAGAAGAAGTAGAAGAAGGAGAAGGAGAAGGTGAAGTCTGGAGGGTGAATCAGAAGAAGCAGAAGAAGGAGAAGGAGATGGTGAAGTCTGGAGGGTGAATCAGAAGAATCAGAAGAAGGAGAAGGAGAAGGTGAAGTCTGGAGGGTGAATCAGAAGAAGTAGAAGAAGGAGAAGGAGAAGGTGAAGTCTGGAGGGTGAATCAGAAGAAGCAGAAGAAGGAGAAGGAGAAGGTGAAGTCTGGAGGGTGAACCAGAAGAAGCAGAAGAAGGAGAAGGAGAAGGTGAAGTCTGGAGGGTGAATCAGAAGAAGCAGAATAAGGAGAAGGAGAAGGTGAAGTCAGGAGGGTGAAGCAGAAGAAGCAGAAGAAGGAGGAGGAGAAGGTGAAGTCTGGAGGGTGAAGCAGAAGAAGCAGAAGAAGGAGAAGGAGAAGGTGAAGTCTGGAGGGTGAAGCAGAAGAAGCAGAAGAAGGAGAAGGAGAAGGTGAAGTCTGGAGGGTGAATCAGAAGAAGTAGAAGAAGGAGAAGGAGGAGGTGAAGTCAGGAGGGTGAAGCAGAAGAAGCAGAAGAAGGAGAAGGAGAAGGTGAAGTCTGGAGGGTGAAGCAGAAGAAGCTGAAGAAGGAGAAGGAGAAGGTGAAGTCTGGAGGGTGAAGCAGAAGAAGCAGAAGAAGGAGAAGGAGAAGGTGAAGTCAGGAGGGTGAATCAGAAGAAGTAGAAGAAGGGGAAGGAGAAGGTGAAGTCTAGAGGGTGAATCAGAAGAAGTAGAAGAAGGAGAAGGAGAAGGCGAAGTCTGGATGGAGAATCAGAAGAAGTAGAAGAAGGAGAAGGAGAAGGTGAAGTCTGGAGGGTGAATCAGAAGAAGCAGAAGAAGGAGAAGGAGAAGGTGAAGTCTGGAGGGTGAATCAGAAGAAGCAGAAGAAGGAAAAGGAGATGATGAAGTCTGGAGGGTGAATCAGAAGAAGTAGAAAAAAGAGAAGGAGAAGGTGAAGTCTGGAGGGTGAATCAGAAGAAGCAGAAGAAGGAGAAGGAGAAGGTGAAGTCTGGAGGGTGAATCAGAAGAAGCAGAAGAAGGAGAAGGAGAAGGTGAAGTCTGGAGGGTGAATCAGAAGAAGCAGAATAAGGAGAAGGAGAAGGTGAAGTCTGGAGGGTGAATCAGAAGAAGCAGAAGAAGGAGAAGGAGAAGGTGAAGTCTGGAGGGAGAAGCAGAAGATGTAGAAGAAAGAGAAGGAGAAGATGAAGTCTGGAGGGTGAATCAGAAGAAGTAGAAGAAGGAGAAGGAGAAGGTGAAGTCTGGAGGGTGAATCAGAAGAAGTAGAAGGAGAAGGAGAAGGTGAAGTCTGGAGGGTGAATCAGAAGAAGCAGAAGAAGGAGAAGAAGAAGGTGAAGTCTGGAGGGTGAATCAGAAGAAGCAGAAGAAAGAGAAGGAGAAGGTGAAGTCTGGAGGGTGAAGCAGAAGAAGCAGAAGAAGGAGAAGGAGAAGGTGAAGACTGGAGGGTGAATCAGAAGAAGTAGAAGAAGGAGAAGGAGAAGGTGAAGTCTGGAGGGTGAATCAGAAGAAGTAGAAGAAGGAGAAGGAGAAGGTGAAGTCTGGAGGGTGAATCAGAAGAAGCAGAAGAAGGAGAAGGAGATGGTGAAGTCTGGAGGGTGAATCAGAAGAATCAGAAGAAGGAGAAGGAGAAGGTGAAGTCTGGAGGGTGAATCAGAAGAAGTAGAAGAAGGAGAAGGAGAAGGTGAAGTCTGGAGGGTGAATCAGAAGAAGCAGAAGAAGGAGAAGGAGAAGGTGAAGTCTGGAGGGTGAACCAGAAGAAGCAGAAGAAGGAGAAGGAGAAGGTGAAGTCTGGAGGGTGAATCAGAAGAAGCAGAATAAGGAGAAGGAGAAGGTGAAGTCAGGATGGTGAAGCAGAAGAAGCAGAAGAAGGAGGAGGAGAAGGTGAAGTCTGGAGGGTGAAGCAGAAGAAGCAGAAGAAGGAGAAGGAGAAGGTGAAGTCTGGAGGGTGAAGCAGAAGAAGCAGAAGAAGGAGAAGGAGAAGGTGAAGTCTGGAGGGTGAATCAGAAGAAGTAGAAGAAGGAGAAGGAGGAGGTGAAGTCAGGAGGGTGAAGCAGAAGAAGCAGAAGAAGGAGAAGGAGAAGGTGAAGTCAGGAGGGTGAATCAGAAGAAGTAGAAGAAGGGGAAGGAGAAGGTGAAGTCTGGAGGGTGAAGCAGAAGAAGCAGAAGAAGGAGAAGGAGAAGGTGAAGTCTGGAGGGTGAATCAGAAGAAGTAGAAGAAGGAGAAGGAGGAGGTGAAGTCAGGAGGGTGAAGCAGAAGAAGCAGAAGAAGGAGAAGGAGAAGGTGAAGTCTGGAGGGTGAAGCAGAAGAAGCTGAAGAAGGAGAAGGAGAAGGTGAAGTCTGGAGGGTGAAGCAGAAGAAGCAGAAGAAGGAGAAGGAGAAGGTGAAGTCAGGAGGGTGAATCAGAAGAAGTAGAAGAAGGGGAAGGAGAAGGTGAAGTCTAGAGGGTGAATCAGAAGAAGTAGAAGAAGGAGAAGGAGAAGGCGAAGTCTGGATGGAGAATCAGAAGAAGTAGAAGAAGGAGAAGGAGAAGGTGAAGTCTGGAGGGTGAATCAGAAGAAGCAGAAGAAGGAGAAGGAGAAGGTGAAGTCTGGAGGGTGAATCAGAAGAAGCAGAAGAAGGAAAAGGAGATGATGAAGTCTGGAGGGTGAATCAGAAGAAGTAGAAAAAAGAGAAGGAGAAGGTGAAGTCTGGAGGGTGAATCAGAAGAAGCAGAAGAAGGAGAAGGAGAAGGTGAAGTCTGGAGGGTGAATCAGAAGAAGCAGAAGAAGGAGAAGGAGAAGGTGAAGTCTGGAGGGTGAATCAGAAGAAGCAGAATAAGGAGAAGGAGAAGGTGAAGTCTGGAGGGTGAATCAGAAGAAGCAGAAGAAGGAGAAGGAGAAGGTGAAGTCTGGAGGGAGAAGCAGAAGATGTAGAAGAAAGAGAAGGAGAAGATGAAGTCTGGAGGGTGAATCAGAAGAAGTAGAAGAAGGAGAAGGAGAAGGTGAAGTCTGGAGGGTGAATCAGAAGAAGTAGAAGGAGAAGGAGAAGGTGAAGTCTGGAGGGTGAATCAGAAGAAGCAGAAGAAGGAGAAGAAGAAGGTGAAGTCTGGAGGGTGAATCAGAAGAAGCAGAAGAAAGAGAAGGAGAAGGTGAAGTCTGGAGGGTGAAGCAGAAGAAGCAGAAGAAGGAGAAGGAGAAGGTGAAGACTGGAGGGTGAATCAGAAGAAGTAGAAGAAGGAGAAGGAGAAGGTGAAGTCTGGAGGGTGAATCAGAAGAAGTAGAAGAAGGAGAAGGAGAAGGTGAAGTCTGGAGGGTGAATCAGAAGAAGCAGAAGAAGGAGAAGGAGATGGTGAAGTCTGGAGGGTGAATCAGAAGAATCAGAAGAAGGAGAAGGAGAAGGTGAAGTCTGGAGGGTGAATCAGAAGAAGTAGAAGAAGGAGAAGGAGAAGGTGAAGTCTGGAGGGTGAATCAGAAGAAGCAGAAGAAGGAGAAGGAGAAGGTGAAGTCTGGAGGGTGAACCAGAAGAAGCAGAAGAAGGAGAAGGAGAAGGTGAAGTCTGGAGGGTGAATCAGAAGAAGCAGAATAAGGAGAAGGAGAAGGTGAAGTCAGGATGGTGAAGCAGAAGAAGCAGAAGAAGGAGGAGGAGAAGGTGAAGTCTGGAGGGTGAAGCAGAAGAAGCAGAAGAAGGAGAAGGAGAAGGTGAAGTCTGGAGGGTGAAGCAGAAGAAGCAGAAGAAGGAGAAGGAGAAGGTGAAGTCTGGAGGGTGAATCAGAAGAAGTAGAAGAAGGAGAAGGAGGAGGTGAAGTCAGGAGGGTGAAGCAGAAGAAGCAGAAGAAGGAGAAGGAGAAGGTGAAGTCAGGAGGGTGAATCAGAAGAAGTAGAAGAAGGGGAAGGAGAAGGTGAAGTCTGGAGGGTGAATCAGAAGAAGTAGAAGAAGGAGAAGGAGAAGGTGAAGTCTGGAGGGTGAATCAGAAGAAGCAGAAGAAGGAGAAGAAGAAGGTGAAGTCTGGAGGGTGAATTAGAAGAAGCAGAAGAAAGAGAAGGAGAAGGTGAAGTCTGGAGGGTGAAGCAGAAGAAGCAGAAAAAAGAGAAGGAGAAGGTGAAGTCTGGAGGGTGAATCAGAAGAAGCAGAAGAAGGAGAAGGAGAAGGTGAAGTCTGGAGGGTGAATCAGAAGAAGCAGAAGAAGGAGAAGGAGAAGGTGAAGTCTGGAGGGTGAATCAGAAGAAGCAGAATAAGGAGAAGGAGAAGGTGAAGTCTGGAGGGTGAATCAGAAGAAGCAGAAGAAGGAGAAGGAGAAGGTGAAGTCTGGAGGGAGAAGCAGAAGATGTAGAAGAATGAGAAGGAGAAGATGAAGTCTGGAGGGTGAATCAGAAGAAGTAGAAGAAGGAGAAGGAGAAGGTGAAGTCTGGAGGGTGAATCAGAAGAAGTAGAAGGAGAAGGAGAAGGTGAAGTCTGGAGGGTGAATCAGAAGAAGCAGAAGAAGGAGAAGAAGAAGGTGAAGTCTGGAGGGTGAATCAGAAGAAGCAGAAGAAAGAGAAGGAGAAGGTGAAGTCTGGAGGGTGAAGCAGAAGAAGCAGAAGAAGGAGAAGGAGAAGGTGAAGACTGGAGGGTGAATCAGAAGAAGTAGAAGAAGGAGAAGGAGAAGGTGAAGTCTGGAGGGTGAATCAGAAGAAGTAGAAGAAGGAGAAGGAGAAGGTGAAGTCTGGAGGGTGAATCAGAAGAAGCAGAAGAAGGAGAAGGAGATGGTGAAGTCTGGAGGGTGAATCAGAAGAATCAGAAGAAGGAGAAGGAGAAGATGAAGTCTGGAGGGTGAATCAGAAGAAGTAGAAGAAGGAGAAGGAGAAGGTGAAGTCTGGAGGGTGAATCAGAAGAAGCAGAAGAAGGAGAAGGAGAAGGTGAAGTCTGGAGGGTGAACCAGAAGAAGCAGAAGAAGGAGAAGGAGAAGGTGAAGTCTGGAGGGTGAATCAGAAGAAGCAGAATAAGGAGAAGGAGAAGGTGAAGTCAGGATGGTGAAGCAGAAGAAGCAGAAGAAGGAGGAGGAGAAGGTGAAGTCTGGAGGGTGAAGCAGAAGAAGCAGAAGAAGGAGAAGGAGAAGGTGAAGTCTGGAGGGTGAAGCAGAAGAAGCAGAAGAAGGAGAAGGAGAAGGTGAAGTCTGGAGGGTGAATCAGAAGAAGTAGAAGAAGGAGAAGGAGGAGGTGAAGTCAGGAGGGTGAAGCAGAAGAAGCAGAAGAAGGAGAAGGAGAAGGTGAAGTCAGGAGGGTGAATCAGAAGAAGTAGAAGAAGGGGAAGGAGAAGGTGAAGTCTGGAGGGTGAATCAGAAGAAGTAGAAGAAGGAGAAGGAGAAGGCGAAGTCTGGATGGTGAATCAGAAGAAGTAGAAGAAGGAGAAGGAGAAGGTGAAGTCTGGAGGGTGAATCAGAAGAAGCAGAAGAAGGAGAAGGAGAAGGTGAAGTCTGGAGGGTGAATCAGAAGAAGCAGAAGAAGGAGAAGGAGATGATGAAGTCTGGAGGGTGAATCAGAAGAAGTAGAATAAGGAGAAGGAGAAGGTGAAGTCTGGAGGGTGGATCACAAGAAGCAGAAGAAGGAGAAGGAGAAGGTGAAGTCTGGAGGGAGAAGCAGAAGATTTAGAAGAAGGAGAAGGAGATGATGAAGTCTGGAGGGTGAATCAGAAGAAGTAGAAGAAGGAGAAGGAGAAGGTGAAGTCTGGAGGGTGAATCAGAAGAAGCAGAAGAAGAAGAAGGAGAAGGTGAAGTCTGGAGGGTGAATCAGAAGAAGTAGGAGAAGGAGAAGGAGAAGGTGAAGTCTGGAGGGTGAATCAGAAGAAGCAGAAGAAGGAGAAGGAGAAGGTGAAGTCTGGAGGTTGAATCAGAAGATGCAGAAGAAGGAGAAGGAGAAGATGAAGTCTGGAGGGTGAATCAGAAGAAGTAGAAGAAGGAGAAGGAGAAGGTGAAGTCTGGAGGGTGAATCAGAAGAAGTAGAAGAAGGAGAAGGAGAAGCTGAAGACTGGAGGGTGAATCAGAAGAAGCAGAAGAAGGAGAAGGAGAAGGTGAAGTCTGGAGGGTGAATCAGAAGAAGTAGAAGATGGAGAAGGAGAAGGTGTAGTCTGGAGGGTGAATCAGAAGAAGTAGACGAAGGAGAAGGAGAAGGTGAAGTCTGGAGGGTGAATCAGAAGAAGCAGAAGAAGGAGAAGGAGAAGGTGAAGTCTGGAGGGTGAATCAGAAGAAGTAGAAGAAGGAGAAGGAGAAGGTGAAGTCTGGAGGGTGAATCAGAAGAAGCAGAAGAAGGAGAAGGAGAAGGTGAAGTCTGGAGGGTGAATCAGAAGAAGCAGAAGAAGGAGAAGGAGAAGGTGAAGTCTGGAGGGTGAATCAGAAGAAGCAGAAGAAGGAGAAGGAGAAGGTGAAGTCGGGAGGGTGAATCAGAAGAAGCAGAAGAAGTAGAAGGAGAAGGTGAAGTCTGGAGGGTGAATCAGAAGAAGTAAAAGAAGGAGAAGGAGAAGGTGAAGTCTGGAATGTGAATCAGAAGAAGCAGAAGAAGGAGAAGGAGAAGGTGAAGTCAGGAGGGTGAATCAGAAGAAGCAGAAGAAGGAGAAGGAGAAGGTGAAGTCTGGAGGGTGAATCAGAAGAAGAAGAAGAAGGAGAAGGAGAAGGTGAAGACTGGAGGGTGAATCAGAAGAAGTAGAAGAAGGAGAAGGAGAAGGTGAAGTCTGGAGGGTGAATCAGAAGAAGTAGAAGAAGGAGAAGGAGAAGGCGAAGTTTGGAGGGTGAATCAGAAGAAGCAGAAGAAGGAGAAGGAGAAGGTGAAGTCTGGAGGGTGAATCAGAAGAAGCAGAAGAAGGAGAAGGAGAAGATGAAGTCTGGAGGGTGAATCAGAAGAAGTAGAAGAAGGAGAAGGAGAAGGTGAGGTCTGGAGGGTGAATCAGAAGAAGCAGAAGAAGGAGAAGGAGAAGGTGAAGTCCGAAGGGTGAATCAGAAGAAGCAGAAGAAGGAGAAGGAGAAGGTGAAGTCTGGAGGGTGAATCAGAAGAAGCAGAAGAAGGAGAAGGAGAAGGTGAAGTTTGGAGGGTGAATCAGAAGAATCAGAAGAAGGAGAAGGAGAAGGTGAAGTCAGGAGGGGGAATCAGAAGAAGTTGAAGAAGGAGAAGGAGAAGGTGATGTCAGGAGGGGGAATCAGAAGAAGTTGAAGAAGGAGAAGGAGAAGGTGAAGTCAGGAGGGTGAATCAGAAGAAGCAGAAGAAGGAGAAGGAGAAGGTGAAGTCAGGAGGGTGAATCAGAAGAAGTAGAAGAAGGGGAAGGAGAAGGTGAAGTCTAGAGGGTGAATCAGAAGAAGTAGAAGAAGGAGAAGGAGAAGGCGAAGTCTGGATGGAGAATCAGAAGAAGTAGAAGAAGGAGAAGGAGAAGGTGAAGTCTGGAGGGTGAATCAGAAGAAGCAGAAGAAGGAGAAGGAGAAGGTGAAGTCTGGAGGGTGAATCAGAAGAAGCAGAAGAAGGAAAAGGAGATGATGAAGTCTGGAGGGTGAATCAGAAGAAGTAGAAAAAAGAGAAGGAGAAGGTGAAGTCTGGAGGGTGAATCAGAAGAAGCAGAAGAAGGAGAAGGAGAAGGTGAAGTCTGGAGGGTGAATCAGAAGAAGCAGAAGAAGGAGAAGGAGAAGGTGAAGTCTGGAGGGTGAATCAGAAGAAGCAGAATAAGGAGAAGGAGAAGGTGAAGTCTGGAGGGTGAATCAGAAGAAGCAGAAGAAGGAGAAGGAGAAGGTGAAGTCTGGAGGGAGAAGCAGAAGATGTAGAAGAAGGAGAAGGAGAAGATGAAGTCTGGAGGGTGAATCAGAAGAAGTAGAAGGAGAAGGAGAAGGTGAAGTCTGGAGGGTGAATCAGAAGAAGTAGAAGAAGGAGAAGGAGAAGGTGAAGTCTGGAGGGTGAATCAGAAGAAGCAGAAGAAGGAGAAGAAGAAGGTGAAGTCTGGAGGGTGAATCAGAAGAAGCAGAAGAAAGAGAAGGAGAAGGTGAAGTCTGGAGGGTGAAGCAGAAGAAGCAGAAGAAGGAGAAGGAGAAGGTGAAGACTGGAGGGTGAATCAGAAGAAGTAGAAGAAGGAGAAGGAGAAGGTGAAGTCTGGAGGGTGAATCAGAAGAAGTAGAAGAAGGAGAAGGAGAAGGTGAAGTCTGGAGGGTGAATCAGAAGAAGCAGAAGAAGGAGAAGGAGATGGTGAAGTCTGGAGGGTGAATCAGAAGAATCAGAAGAAGGAGAAGGAGAAGGTGAAGTCTGGAGGGTGAATCAGAAGAAGTAGAAGAAGGAGAAGGAGAAGGTGAAGTCTGGAGGGTGAATCAGAAGAAGCAGAAGAAGGAGAAGGAGAAGGTGAAGTCTGGAGGGTGAACCAGAAGAAGCAGAAGAAGGAGAAGGAGAAGGTGAAGTCTGGAGGGTGAATCAGAAGAAGCAGAATAAGGAGAAGGAGAAGGTGAAGTCAGGATGGTGAAGCAGAAGAAGCAGAAGAAGGAGGAGGAGAAGGTGAAGTCTGGAGGGTGAAGCAGAAGAAGCAGAAGAAGGAGAAGGAGAAGGTGAAGTCTGGAGGGTGAAGCAGAAGAAGCAGAAGAAGGAGAAGGAGAAGGTGAAGTCTGGAGGGTGAATCAGAAGAAGTAGAAGAAGGAGAAGGAGGAGGTGAAGTCAGGAGGGTGAAGCAGAAGAAGCAGAAGAAGGAGAAGGAGAAGGTGAAGTCTGGAGGGTGAAGCAGAAGAAGCTGAAGAAGGAGAAGGAGAAGGTGAAGTCTGGAGGGTGAAGCAGAAGAAGCAGAAGAAGGAGAAGGAGAAGGTGAAGTCAGGAGGGTGAATCAGAAGAAGTAGAAGAAGGGGAAGGAGAAGGTGAAGTCTGGAGGGTGAATCAGAAGAAGTAGAAGAAGGAGAAGGAGAAGGCGAAGTCTGGATGGTGAATCAGAAGAAGTAGAAGAAGGAGAAGGAGAAGGTGAAGTCTGGAGGGTGAATCAGAAGAAGCAGAAGAAGGAGAAGGAGAAGGTGAAGTCTGGAGGGTGAATCAGAAGAAGCAGAAGAAGGAGAAGGAGATGATGAAGTCTGGAGGGTGAATCAGAAGAAGTAGAATAAGGAGAAGGAGAAGGTGAAGTCTGGAGGGTGGATCAGAAGAAGCAGAAGAAGGAGAAGGAGAAGGTGAAGTCTGGAGGGAGAAGCAGAAGATTTAGAAGAAGGAGAAGGAGATGATGAAGTCTGGAGGGTGAATCAGAAGAAGTAGAAGAAGGAGAAGGAGAAGGTGAAGTCTGGAGGGTGAATCAGAAGAAGCAGAAGAAGAAGAAGGAGAAGGTGAAGTCTGGAGGGTGAATCAGAAGAAGTAGGAGAAGGAGAAGGAGAAGGTGAAGTCTGGAGGGTGAATCAGAAGAAGCAGAAGAAGGAGAAGGAGAAGGTGAAGTCTGGAGGTTGAATCAGAAGATGCAGAAGAAGGAGAAGGAGAAGATGAAGTCTGGAGGGTGAATCAGAAGAAGTAGAAGAAGGAGAAGGAGAAGGTGAAGTCTGGAGGGTGAATCAGAAGAAGTAGAAGAAGGAGAAGGAGAAGCTGAAGACTGGAGGGTGAATCAGAAGAAGCAGAAGAAGGAGAAGGAGAAGGTGAAGTCTGGAGGGTGAATCAGAAGAAGTAGAAGATGGAGAAGGAGAAGGTGTAGTCTGGAGGGTGAATCAGAAGAAGTAGACGAAGGAGAAGGAGAAGGTGAAGTCTGGAGGGTGAATCAGAAGAAGCAGAAGAAGGAGAAGGAGAAGGTGAAGTCTGGAGGGTGAATCAGAAGAAGTAGAAGAAGGAGAAGGAGAAGGTGAAGTCTGGAGGGTGAATCAGAAGAAGCAGAAGAAGGAGAAGGAGAAGGTGAAGTCTGGAGGGTGAATCAGAAGAAGCAGAAGAAGGAGAAGGAGAAGGTGAAGTCTGGAGGGTGAATCAGAAGAAGCAGAAGAAGGAGAAGGAGAAGGTGAAGTCGGGAGGGTGAATCAGAAGAAGCAGAAGAAGTAGTAGGAGAAGGTGAAGTCTGGAGGGTGAATCAGAAGAAGTAAAAGAAGGAGAAGGAGAAGGTGAAGTCTGGAATGTGAATCAGAAGAAGCAGAAGAAGGAGAAGGAGAAGGTGAAGTCAGGAGGGTGAATCAGAAGAAGCAGAAGAAGGAGAAGGAGAAGGTGAAGTCTGGAGGGTGAATCAGAAGAAGAAGAAGAAGGAGAAGGAGAAGGTGAAGACTGGAGGGTGAATCAGAAGAAGTAGAAGAAGGAGAAGGAGAAGGTGAAGTCTGGAGGGTGAATCAGAAGAAGTAGAAGAAGGAGAAGGAGAAGGCGAAGTTTGGAGGGTGAATCAGAAGAAGCAGAAGAAGGAGAAGGAGAAGGTGAAGTCTGGAGGGTGAATCAGAAGAAGCAGAAGAAAGAGAAGGAGAAGGGGAAGTCTGGAGGGTGAAGCAGAAGAAGCAGAAGAAGGAGAAGGAGAAGGTGAAGACTGGAGGGTGAATCAGGAGCAGTCGAAGAAGGAGAAGGAGAAGGTGAAGTCTGGAGGGTGAATCAGAAGAAGTAGAAGAAGGAGAAGGAGAAGGTGAAGTCTGGAGGGTGAATCAGAAGAAGCAGAAGAAGGAGAAGGAGAAGATGAAGTCTGGAGGGTGAATCAGAAGAAGTAGAAGAAGGAGAAGGAGAAGGTGAGGTCTGGAGGGTGAATCAGAAGAAGCAGAAGAAGGAGATGGAGAAGGTGAAGTCTGGAGGGTGAATCAGAAGAAGCGGAAGAAGGAGAAGGAGAAGGTGATGCCTGGAGGGTGAATCAGAAGAAGCAGAAGAAGGAGAAGGAGAAGGTGAAGTCAGGAGGGTGAATCAGAAGAAGCAGAAGAAGGAGAAGGAGAAGCTGAAGTCTGGAGGGTGAATCAGAAGAAGTAGAAGAAGGAGAAGGAGAAGGTGAGGTCTGGAGGGTGAATCAGAAGAAGCAGAAGAAGGAGAAGGAGAAGGTGAAGTCTGAAGGGTGAATCAGAAGAAGCAGAAGAAGGAGAAGGAGAAGGTGAAGTCTGGAGGGTGAATCAGAAGAAGCAGAAGAAGGAGAAGGAGAAGGTGAAGTCTGGAGGGTGAATCAGAAGAAGTAGAAGAAGGAGAAGGAGAAGGTGAAGTCTGGAGGGTGAATCAGAAGAAGCAGAAGAAGGAGAAGGAGAAGGTGAAGTCTGGAGGGAGAAGCAGAAGAAGTAGAAGAAGGAGAAGGAGAAGATGAAGTCTGGAGGGTGAATCAGAAGAAGTAGAAGAAGGAGTAGGAGAAGGTGAAGTCTGGAGGGTGAATCAGAAGAATTGGAAGAAGGAGAAGGAGAAGGTGAAGTCTGGAGGGTGAATCAGAAGAAGCAGAAGAAGGAGAAGGAGAAGGTGGAGTCTGGAGGGTGAATCAGAAGAAGTAGAAGTTGGAGAAGGAGAAGGTGTAGTCTGGAGGGTGAATCAGAAGAAGTAGACGGAGGAGAAGGAGAAGGTGAAGTCTGGAGGGTGAATCAGCAGAAGCAGAAGAAGGAGAAGGAGAAGGTGAAGTCTGGAGGGTGAATCAGAAGAAGTAGAAGAAGGAGAATGAGAAGGTGAAGTCTGGAGGGTGAATCAGAAGAAGCAGAAGAAGGAGAAGGAGAAGGTGAAGTCTGGAGGGTGAATCAGAAGAAGCAGAAGAAGGAGAAGGAGAAGGTGAAGTCAGTAGGGTGAATCAGAAGAAGCAGAAGAAGGAGAAGAAGAAGGTGAAGTCTGGAGGGTGAATCAGAAGAAGCAGAAGAAGGAGAAGAAGAAGGTGAAGACTGGAGGGTGAATCAGAAGAAGGAGAAGAAGGAGAAGGAGAAGGTGAAGTCTGGAGGGTGAATCAGAAGAAGTAGAAGAAGGAGAAGGAGAAGGCGAAGTCTGGAGGGTGAATCAGAAGAAGCAGAAGAAGGAGAAGGAGAAGGTGAAGTCTGGAGGGAGAATCAGAAGAAGCAGAAGAAGGAGAAGGAGAAGATGAAGTCTGGAGGGTGAATCAGAAGAAGTAGAAGAAGGAGAAGGAGAAGGTGAGGTCTGGAGGGTGAATCAGAAGAAGCAGAAGAAGGAGAAGGAGAAGGTGAAGTCTGAAGGTTGAATCAGAAGAAGCAGAAGAAGGAGAAGGAGAAGGTGAAGTCTGGAGGGTGAATCAGAAGAAGCAGAAGAAGAAGAAGGAGAAGGTGAAGTCTGGAGGGTAAATCAGAAGAAGTAGGAGAAGGAGAAGGAGAAGGTGAAGTCTGGAGGGTGAATCAGAAGAAGCAGAAGAAGGAGAAGGAGAAGGTGAAGTCTAGAGGTTGAATCAGAAGAAGCAGAAGAAGGAGAAGGAGAAGATGAAGTCTGGAGGGTGAATCAGAAGAAGTAGAAGAAGGAGAAGGAGAAGGTGAAGTCTGGAGGGTGAATCAGAAGAAGCAGAAGAAGGAGAAGGAGAAGGTGAAGTCTGGAGGGTGAATCAGAAGAAGCTGAAGAAGGAGAAGGAGAAGGTGAAGTCTGGAGGGTGAATCAGAAGAAGCAGAAGAAAGAGAAGGAGAAGGTGAAGTCTGGAGGGTGAAGCAGAAGAAGCAGAAGAAGGAGAAGGAGAAGGTGAAGACTGGAGGGTGAATCAGACGAAGTAGAAGAAGGAGAAGGAGAAGGTGAAGTCTGGAGGGTGAATCAGAAGAAGTAGAAGAAGGAGAAGGAGAAGGTGAAGTCTGGAGGGTGAATCAGAAGAAGCAGAAGAAGGAGAAGGAGATGGTGAAGTCTGGAGGGTGAATCAGAAGAATCAGAAGAAGGAGAAGGAGAAGGTGAAGTCTGGAGGGTGAATCAGAAGAAGTAGAAGAAGGAGAAGGAGATGGTGAAGTCTGGAGGGTGAATCAGAAGAAGCAGAAGAAGGAGAAGGAGAAGGTGAAGTCTGGAGGGTGAACCAGAAGAAGCAGAAGAAGGAGAAGGAGAAGGTGAAGTCTGGAGGGTGAATCAGAAGAAGCAGAATAAGGAGAAGGAGAAGGTGAAGTCAGGAGGGTGAAGCAGAAGAAGCAGAAGAAGGAGGAGGAGAAGGTGAAGTCTGGAGGGTGAAGCAGAAGAAGCAGAAGAAGGAGAAGGAGAAGGTGAAGTCTGGAGGGTGAAGCAGAAGAAGCAGAAGAAGGAGAAGGAGAAGGTGAAGTCTGGAGGGTGAATCAGAAGAAGTAGAAGAAGGAGAAGGAGGCGGTGAAGTCAGGAGGGTGAAGCAGAAGAAGCAGAAGAAGGAGAAGGAGAAGGTGAAGTCTGGAGGGTGAAGCAGAGGAAGCTGAAGAAGGAGAAGGAGAAGGTGAAGTCTGGAGGGTGAACCAGAAGAAGCAGAAGAAGGAGAAGGAGAAGGTGAAGTCAGGAGGGTGAATCAGAAGAAGCAGAAGAAGGGGAAGGAGAAGGGTGAAGTCTGGAGGGTGAATCAGAAGAAGTAGAAGAAGGAGAAGGAGAAGGCGAAGTCTGGATGGAGAATCAGAAGAAGTAGAAGAAGGAGAAGGAGAAGGTGAAGTCTGGAGGGTGAATCAGAAGAAGCAGAAGAAGGAGAAGGAGAAGGTGAAGTCTGGAGGGTGAATCAGAGAAGCAGAAGAAGGAAAAGGAGATGATGAAGTCTGGAGGGTGAATCAGAAGAAGTAGAAAAAAGAGAAGGAGAAGGTGAAGTCTGGAGGGTGAATCAGAAGAAGCAGAAGAAGGAGAAGGAGAAGGTGAAGTCTGGAGGGTGAATCAGAAGAAGCAGAAGAAGGAGAAGGAGAAGGTGAAGTCTGGAGGGTGAATCAGAAGAAGCAGAATAAGGAGAAGGAGAAGGTGAAGTCTGGAGGGTGAATCAGAAGAAGCAGAAGAAGGAGAAGGAGAAGGTGAAGTCTGGAGGGAGAAGCAGAAGATGTAGAAGAAGGAGAAGGAGAAGATGAAGTCTGGAGGGTGAATCAGAAGAAGTAGAAGAAGGAGAAGGAGAAGGTGAAGTCTGGAGGGTGAATCAGAAGAAGTAGAAGAAGGAGAAGGAGAAGGTGAAGTCTGGAGGGTGAATCAGAAGAAGCAGAAGAAGGAGAAGAAGAAGGTGAAGTCTGGAGGGTGAATCAGAAGAAGCAGAAGAAAGAGAAGGAGAAGGTGAAGTCTGGAGGGTGAAGCAGAAGAAGCAGAAGAAGGAGAAGGAGAAGGTGAAGACTGGAGGGTGAATCAGAAGAAGTAGAAGAAGGAGAAGGAGAAGGTGAAGTCTGGAGGGTGAATCAGAAGAAGTAGAAGAAGGAGAAGGAGAAGGTGAAGTCTGGAGGGTGAATCAGAAGAAGCAGAAGAAGGAGAAGGAGATGGTGAAGTCTGGAGGGTGAATCAGAAGAATCAGAAGAAGGAGAAGGAGAAGGTGAAGTCTGGAGGGTGAATCAGAAGAAGTAGAAGAAGGAGAAGGAGAAGGTGACGTCTGGAGGGTGAATCAGAAGAAGCAGAAGAAGGAGAAGGAGAAGGTGAAGTCTGGAGGGTGAACCAGAAGAAGCAGAAGAAGGAGAAGGAGAAGGTGAAGTCTGGAGGGTGAATCAGAAGAAGCAGAATAAGGAGAAGGAGAAGGTGAAGTCAGGATGGTGAAGCAGAAGAAGCAGAAGAAGGAGGAGGAGAAGGTGAAGTCTGGAGGGTGAAGCAGAAGAAGCAGAAGAAGGAGAAGGAGAAGGTGAAGTCTGGAGGGTGAAGCAGAAGAAGCAGAAGAAGGAGAAGGAGAAGGTGAAGTCTGGAGGGTGAATCAGAAGAAGTAGAAGAAGGAGAAGGAGGAGGTGAAGTCAGGAGGGTGAAGCAGAAGAAGCAGAAGAAGGAGAAGGAGAAGGTGAAGTCTGGAGGGTGAAGCAGAAGAAGCTGAAGAAGGAGAAGGAGAAGGTGAAGTCTGGAGGGTGAAGCAGAAGAAGCAGAAGAAGGAGAAGGAGAAGGTGAAGTCAGGAGGGTGATTCAGAAGAAGTAGAAGAAGGGGAAGGAGAAGGTGAAGTCTGGAGGGTGAATCAGAAGAAGTAGAAGAAGGAGAAGGAGAAGGCGAAGTCTGGATGGTGAATCAGAAGAAGTAGAAGAAGGAGAAGGAGAAGGTGAAGTCTGGAGGGTGAATCAGAAGAAGCAGAAGAAGGAGAAGGAGAAGGTGAAGTCTGGAGGGTGAATCAGAAGAAGTAGAAGAAGGAGAATGAGAAGGTGAAGTCTGGAGGGTGAATCAGAAGAAGCAGAAGAAGGAGAAGGAGAAGGTGAAGTCTGGAGGGTGAATCAGAAGAAGCAGAAGAAGGAGAAGGAGAAGGTGAAGTCTGGAGGGTGAATCAGAAGAAGCAGAAGAAGGAGAAGGAGAAGGTGAAGTCAGTAGGGTGAATCAGAAGAAGCAGAAAAGGAGAAGAAGAAGGTGAAGTCTGGAGGGTGAATCAGAAGAAGCAGAAGAAGGAGAAGAAGAAGGTGAAGACTGGAGGGTGAATCAGAAGAAGGAGAAGAAGGAGAAGGAGAAGGTGAAGTCTGGAGGGTGAATCAGAAGAAGTAGAAGAAGGAGAAGGAGAAGGCGAAGTCTGGAGGGTGAATCAGAAGAAGCAGAAGAAGGAGAAGGTGAAGTCTGGAGGGAGAATCAGAAGAAGCAGAAGAAGGAGAAGGAGAAGATGAAGTCTGGAGGGTGAATCAGAAGAAGTAGAAGAAGGAGAAGGAGAAGGTGAGGTCTGGAGGGTGAATCAGAAGAAGCAGAAGAAGGAGAAGGAGAAGGTGAAGTCTGAAGGGTGAATCAGAAGAAGCAGAAGAAGGAGAAGGAGAAGGTGAAGTCTGGAGGGTGAATCAGAAGAAGCAGAAGAAGAAGAAGGAGAAGGTGAAGTCTGGAGGGTGAATCAGAAGAAGTAGGAGAAGGAGAAGGAGAAGGTGAAGTCTGGAGGGTGAATCAGAAGAAGCAGAAGAAGGAGAAGGAGAAGGTGAAGTCTGGAGGTTGAATCAGAAGAAGCAGAAGAAGGAGAAGGAGAAGATGAAGTCTGGAGGGTGAAGCAGAAGAAGCAGAAGAAGGAGAAGGAGAAGGTGAAGTCAGGAGGGTGAATCAGAAGAAGTAGAAGAAGGGGAAGGAGAAGGTGAAGTCTGGAGGGTGAATCAGAAGAAGTAGAAGAAGGAGAAGGAGAAGGCGAAGTCTGGATGGTGAATCAGAAGAAGTAGAAGAAGGAGAAGGAGAAGGTGAAGTCTGGAGGGTGAATCAGAAGAAGCAGAAGAAGGAGAAGGAGAAGGTGAAGTCTGGAGGGTGAATCAGAAGAAGCAGAAGAAGGAGAAGGAGATGATGAAGTCTGGAGGGTGAATCAGAAGAAGTAGAATAAGGAGAAGGAGAAGGTGAAGTCTGGAGGGTGGATCAGAAGAAGCAGAAGAAGGAGAAGGAGAAGGTGAAGTCTGGAGGGAGAAGCAGAAGATTTAGAAGAAGGAGAAGGAGATGATGAAGTCTGGAGGGTGAATCAGAAGAAGTAGAAGAAGGAGAAGGAGAAGGTGAAGTCTGGAGGGTGAATCAGAAGAAGCAGAAGAAGAAGAAGGAGAAGGTGAAGTCTGGAGGGTGAATCAGAAGAAGTAGGAGAAGGAGAAGGAGAAGGTGAAGTCTGGAGGGTGAATCAGAAGAAGCAGAAGAAGGAGAAGGAGAAGGTGAAGTCTGGAGGTTGAATCAGAAGATGCAGAAGAAGGAGAAGGAGAAGATGAAGTCTGGAGGGTGAATCAGAAGAAGTAGAAGAAGGAGAAGGAGAAGGTGAAGTCTGGAGGGTGAATCAGAAGAAGTAGAAGAAGGAGAAGGAGAAGCTGAAGACTGGAGGGTGAATCAGAAGAAGCAGAAGAAGGAGAAGGAGAAGGTGAAGTCTGGAGGGTGAATCAGAAGAAGTAGAAGATGGAGAAGGAGAAGGTGTAGTCTGGAGGGTGAATCAGAAGAAGTAGACGAAGGAGAAGGAGAAGGTGAAGTCTGGAGGGTGAATCAGAAGAAGCAGAAGAAGGAGAAGGAGAAGGTGAAGTCTGGAGGGTGAATCAGAAGAAGTAGAAGAAGGAGAAGGAGAAGGTGAAGTCTGGAGGGTGAATCAGAAGAAGCAGAAGAAGGAGAAGGAGAAGGTGAAGTCTGGAGGGTGAATCAGAAGAAGCAGAAGAAGGAGAAGGAGAAGGTGAAGTCTGGAGGGTGAATCAGAAGAAGCAGAAGAAGGAGAAGGAGAAGGTGAAGTCGGGAGGGTGAATCAGAAGAAGCAGAAGAAGTAGTAGGAGAAGGTGAAGTCTGGAGGGTGAATCAGAAGAAGTAAAAGAAGGAGAAGGAGAAGGTGAAGTCTGGAATGTGAATCAGAAGAAGCAGAAGAAGGAGAAGGAGAAGGTGAAGTCAGGAGGGTGAATCAGAAGAAGCAGAAGAAGGAGAAGGAGAAGGTGAAGTCAGGAGGGTGAATCAGAAGAAGTAGAAGAAGGGGAAGGAGAAGGTGAAGTCTGGAGGGTGAATCAGAAGAAGTAGAAGAAGGAGAAGGAGAAGGCGAAGTCTGGATGGTGAATCAGAAGAAGTAGAAGAAGGAGAAGGAGAAGGTGAAGTCTGGAGGGTGAATCAGAAGAAGCAGAAGAAGGAGAAGGAGAAGGTGAAGTCTGGAGGGTGAATCAGAAGAAGCAGAAGAAGGAGAAGGAGATGATGAAGTCTGGAGGGTGAATCAGAAGAAGTAGAATAAGGAGAAGGAGAAGGTGAAGTCTGGAGGGTGGATCAGAAGAAGCAGAAGAAGGAGAAGGAGAAGGTGAAGTCTGGAGGGAGAAGCAGAAGATTTAGAAGAAGGAGAAGGAGATGATGAAGTCTGGAGGGTGAATCAGAAGAAGTAGAAGAAGGAGAAGGAGAAGGTGAAGTCTGGAGGGTGAATCAGAAGAAGCAGAAGAAGAAGAAGGAGAAGGTGAAGTCTGGAGGGTGAATCAGAAGAAGTAGGAGAAGGAGAAGGAGAAGGTGAAGTCTGGAGGGTGAATCAGAAGAAGCAGAAGAAGGAGAAGGAGAAGGTGAAGTCTGGAGGTTGAATCAGAAGATGCAGAAGAAGGAGAAGGAGAAGATGAAGTCTGGAGGGTGAATCAGAAGAAGTAGAAGAAGGAGAAGGAGAAGGTGAAGTCTGGAGGGTGAATCAGAAGAAGTAGAAGAAGGAGAAGGAGAAGCTGAAGACTGGAGGGTGAATCAGAAGAAGCAGAAGAAGGAGAAGGAGAAGGTGAAGTCTGGAGGGTGAATCAGAAGAAGTAGAAGATGGAGAAGGAGAAGGTGTAGTCTGGAGGGTGAATCAGAAGAAGTAGACGAAGGAGAAGGAGAAGGTGAAGTCTGGAGGGTGAATCAGAAGAAGCAGAAGAAGGAGAAGGAGAAGGTGAAGTCTGGAGGGTGAATCAGAAGAAGTAGAAGAAGGAGAAGGAGAAGGTGAAGTCTGGAGGGTGAATCAGAAGAAGCAGAAGAAGGAGAAGGAGAAGGTGAAGTCTGGAGGGTGAATCAGAAGAAGCAGAAGAAGGAGAAGGAGAAGGTGAAGTCTGGAGGGTGAATCAGAAGAAGCAGAAGAAGGAGAAGGAGAAGGTGAAGTCGGGAGGGTGAATCAGAAGAAGCAGAAGAAGTAGTAGGAGAAGGTGAAGTCTGGAGGGTGAATCAGAAGAAGTAAAAGAAGGAGAAGGAGAAGGTGAAGTCTGGAATGTGAATCAGAAGAAGCAGAAGAAGGAGAAGGAGAAGGTGAAGTCAGGAGGGTGAATCAGAAGAAGCAGAAGAAGGAGAAGGAGAAGGTGAAGTCTGGAGGGTGAATCAGAAGAAGAAGAAGAAGGAGAAGGAGAAGGTGAAGACTGGAGGGTGAATCAGAAGAAGTAGAAGAAGGAGAAGGAGAAGGTGAAGTCTGGAGGGTGAATCAGAAGAAGTAGAAGAAGGAGAAGGAGAAGGCGAAGTTTGGAGGGTGAATCAGAAGAAGCAGAAGAAGGAGAAGGAGAAGGTGAAGTCTGGAGGGTGAATCAGAAGAAGCAGAAGAAAGAGAAGGAGAAGGGGAAGTCTGGAGGGTGAAGCAGAAGAAGCAGAAGAAGGAGAAGGAGAAGGTGAAGACTGGAGGGTGAATCAGGAGCAGTCGAAGAAGGAGAAGGAGAAGGTGAAGTCTGGAGGGTGAATCAGAAGAAGTAGAAGAAGGAGAAGGAGAAGGTGAAGTCTGGAGGGTGAATCAGAAGAAGCAGAAGAAGGAGAAGGAGAAGATGAAGTCTGGAGGGTGAATCAGAAGAAGTAGAAGAAGGAGAAGGAGAAGGTGAAGTCTGGAGGGTGAATCAGAAGAAGCAGAAGAAGAAGAAGGAGAAGGTGAAGTCTGGAGGGTGAATCAGAAGAAGTAGGAGAAGGAGAAGGAGAAGGTGAAGTCTGGAGGGTGAATCAGAAGAAGCAGAAGAAGGAGAAGGAGAAGGTGAAGTCTGGAGGTTGAATCAGAAGAAGCAGAAGAAGGAGAAGGAGAAGATGAAGTCTGGAGGGTGAAGCAGAAGAAGCAGAAGAAGGAGAAGGAGAAGGTGAAGTCAGGAGGGTGAATCAGAAGAAGTAGAAGAAGGGGAAGGAGAAGGTGAAGTCTGGAGGGTGAATCAGAAGAAGTAGAAGAAGGAGAAGGAGAAGGCGAAGTCTGGATGGTGAATCAGAAGAAGTAGAAGAAGGAGAAGGAGAAGGTGAAGTCTGGAGGGTGAATCAGAAGAAGCAGAAGAAGGAGAAGGAGAAGGTGAAGTCTGGAGGGTGAATCAGAAGAAGCAGAAGAAGGAGAAGGAGATGATGAAGTCTGGAGGGTGAATCAGAAGAAGTAGAATAAGGAGAAGGAGAAGGTGAAGTCTGGAGGGTGGATCAGAAGAAGCAGAAGAAGGAGAAGGAGAAGGTGAAGTCTGGAGGGAGAAGCAGAAGATTTAGAAGAAGGAGAAGGAGATGATGAAGTCTGGAGGGTGAATCAGAAGAAGTAGAAGAAGGAGAAGGAGAAGGTGAAGTCTGGAGGGTGAATCAGAAGAAGCAGAAGAAGACGAAGGAGAAGGTGAAGTCTGGAGGGTGAATCAGAAGAATTAGGAGAAGGAGAAGGAGAAGGTGAAGTCTGGAGGGTGAATCAGAAGAAGCAGAAGAAGGAGAAGGAGAAGGTGAAGTCTGGAGGTTGAATCAGAAGATGCAGAAGAAGGAGAAGGAGAAGATGAAGTCTGGAGGGTGAATCAGAAGAAGTAGAAGAAGGAGAAGGAGAAGGTGAAGTCTGGAGGGTGAATCAGAAGAAGTAGAAGAAGGAGAAGGAGAAGCTGAAGACTGGAGGGTGAATCAGAAGAAGCAGAAGAAGGAGAAGGAGAAGGTGAAGTCTGGAGGGTGAATCAGAAGAAGTAGAAGATGGAGAAGGAGAAGGTGTAGTCTGGAGGGTGAATCAGAAGAAGTAGACGAAGGAGAAGGAGAAGGTGAAGTCTGGAGGGTGAATCAGAAGAAGCAGAAGAAGGAGAAGGAGAAGGTGAAGTCTGGAGGGTGAATCAGAAGAAGTAGAAGAAGGAGAAGGAGAAGGTGAAGTCTGGAGGGTGAATCAGAAGAAGCAGAAGAAGGAGAAGGAGAAGGTGAAGTCTGGAGGGTGAATCAGAAGAAGCAGAAGAAGGAGAAGGAGAAGGTGAAGTCTGGAGGGTGAATCAGAAGAAGCAGAAGAAGGAGAAGGAGAAGGTGAAGTCGGGAGGGTGAATCAGAAGAAGCAGAAGAAGTAGTAGGAGAAGGTGAAGTCTGGAGGGTGAATCAGAAGAAGTAAAAGAAGGAGAAGGAGAAGGTGAAGTCTGGAATGTGAATCAGAAGAAGCAGAAGAAGGAGAAGGAGAAGGTGAAGTCAGGAGGGTGAATCAGAAGAAGCAGAAGAAGGAGAAGGAGAAGGTGAAGTCTGGAGGGTGAATCAGAAGAAGAAGAAGAAGGAGAAGGAGAAGGTGAAGACTGGAGGGTGAATCAGAAGAAGTAGAAGAAGGAGAAGGAGAAGGTGAAGTCTGGAGGGTGAATCAGAAGAAGTAGAAGAAGGAGAAGGAGAAGGCGAAGTTTGGAGGGTGAATCAGAAGAAGCAGAAGAAGGAGAAGGAGAAGGTGAAGTCTGGAGGGTGAATCAGAAGAAGCAGAAGAAAGAGAAGGAGAAGGGGAAGTCTGGAGGGTGAAGCAGAAGAAGCAGAAGAAGGAGAAGGAGAAGGTGAAGACTGGAGGGTGAATCAGGAGCAGTCGAAGAAGGAGAAGGAGAAGGTGAAGTCTGGAGGGTGAATCAGAAGAAGTAGAAGAAGGAGAAGGAGAAGGTGAAGTCTGGAGGGTGAATCAGAAGAAGCAGAAGAAGGAGAAGGAGAAGATGAAGTCTGGAGGGTGAATCAGAAGAAGTAGAAGAAGGAGAAGGAGAAGGTGAGGTCTGGAGGGTGAATCAGAAGAAGCAGAAGAAGGAGATGGAGAAGGTGAAGTCTGGAGGGTGAATCAGAAGAAGCGGAAGAAGGAGAAGGAGAAGGTGATGCCTGGAGGGTGAATCAGAAGAAGCAGAAGAAGGAGAAGGAGAAGGTGAAGTCAGGAGGGTGAATCAGAAGAAGCAGAAGAAGGAGAAGGAGAAGCTGAAGTCTGGAGGGTGAATCAGAAGAAGTAGAAGAAGGAGAAGGAGAAGGTGAGGTCTGGAGGGTGAATCAGAAGAAGCAGAAGAAGGAGAAGGAGAAGGTGAAGTCTGAAGGGTGAATCAGAAGAAGCAGAAGAAGGAGAAGGAGAAGGTGAAGTCTGGAGGGTGAATCAGAAGAAGCAGAAGAAGGAGAAGGAGAAGGTGAAGTCTGGAGGGTGAATCAGAAGAAGTAGAAGAAGGAGAAGGAGAAGGTGAAGTCTGGAGGGTGAATCAGAAGAAGCAGAAGAAGGAGAAGGAGAAGGTGAAGTCTGGAGGGAGAAGCAGAAGAAGTAGAAGAAGGAGAAGGAGAAGATGAAGTCTGGAGGGTGAATCAGAAGAAGTAGAAGAAGGAGTAGGAGAAGGTGAAGTCTGGAGGGTGAATCAGAAGAATTGGAAGAAGGAGAAGGAGAAGGTGAAGTCTGGAGGGTGAATCAGAAGAAGCAGAAGAAGGAGAAGGAGAAGGTGGAGTCTGGAGGGTGAATCAGAAGAAGTAGAAGTTGGAGAAGGAGAAGGTGTAGTCTGGAGGGTGAATCAGAAGAAGTAGACGGAGGAGAAGGAGAAGGTGAAGTCTGGAGGGTGAATCAGCAGAAGCAGAAGAAGGAGAAGGAGAAGGTGAAGTCTGGAGGGTGAATCAGAAGAAGTAGAAGAAGGAGAATGAGAAGGTGAAGTCTGGAGGGTGAATCAGAAGAAGCAGAAGAAGGAGAAGGAGAAGGTGAAGTCTGGAGGGTGAATCAGAAGAAGCAGAAGAAGGAGAAGGAGAAGGTGAAGTCAGTAGGGTGAATCAGAAGAAGCAGAAGAAGGAGAAGAAGAAGGTGAAGTCTGGAGGGTGAATCAGAAGAAGCAGAAGAAGGAGAAGAAGAAGGTGAAGACTGGAGGGTGAATCAGAAGAAGGAGAAGAAGGAGAAGGAGAAGGTGAAGTCTGGAGGGTGAATCAGAAGAAGTAGAAGAAGGAGAAGGAGAAGGCGAAGTCTGGAGGGTGAATCAGAAGAAGCAGAAGAAGGAGAAGGAGAAGGTGAAGTCTGGAGGGAGAATCAGAAGAAGCAGAAGAAGGAGAAGGAGAAGATGAAGTCTGGAGGGTGAATCAGAAGAAGTAGAAGAAGGAGAAGGAGAAGGTGAGGTCTGGAGGGTGAATCAGAAGAAGCAGAAGAAGGAGAAGGAGAAGGTGAAGTCTGAAGGGTGAATCAGAAGAAGCAGAAGAAGGAGAAGGAGAAGGTGAAGTCTGGAGGGTGAATCAGAAGAAGCAGAAGAAGAAGAAGGAGAAGGTGAAGTCTGGAGGGTGAATCAGAAGAAGTAGGAGAAGGAGAAGGAGAAGGTGAAGTCTGGAGGGTGAATCAGAAGAAGCAGAAGAAGGAGAAGGAGAAGGTGAAGTCTAGAGGTTGAATCAGAAGAAGCAGAAGAAGGAGAAGGAGAAGATGAAGTCTGGAGGGTGAATCAGAAGAAGTAGAAGAAGGAGAAGGAGAAGGTGAAGTCTGGAGGGTGAATCAGAAGAAGCAGAAGAAGGAGAAGGAGAAGGTGAAGTCTGGAGGGTGAATCAGAAGAAGCTGAAGAAGGAGAAGGAGAAGGTGAAGTCTGGAGGGTGAATCAGAAGAAGCAGAAGAAAGAGAAGGAGAAGGTGAAGTCTGGAGGGTGAAGCAGAAGAAGCAGAAGAAGGAGAAGGAGAAGGTGAAGACTGGAGGGTGAATCAGACGAAGTAGAAGAAGGAGAAGGAGAAGGTGAAGTCTGGAGGGTGAATCAGAAGAAGTAGAAGAAGGAGAAGGAGAAGGTGAAGTCTGGAGGGTGAATCAGAAGAAGCAGAAGAAGGAGAAGGAGATGGTGAAGTCTGGAGGGTGAATCAGAAGAATCAGAAGAAGGAGAAGGAGAAGGTGAAGTCTGGAGGGTGAATCAGAAGAAGTAGAAGAAGGAGAAGGAGATGGTGAAGTCTGGAGGGTGAATCAGAAGAAGCAGAAGAAGGAGAAGGAGAAGGTGAAGTCTGGAGGGTGAACCAGAAGAAGCAGAAGAAGGAGAAGGAGAAGGTGAAGTCTGGAGGGTGAATCAGAAGAAGCAGAATAAGGAGAAGGAGAAGGTGAAGTCAGGAGGGTGAAGCAGAAGAAGCAGAAGAAGGAGGAGGAGAAGGTGAAGTCTGGAGGGTGAAGCAGAAGAAGCAGAAGAAGGAGAAGGAGAAGGTGAAGTCTGGAGGGTGAAGCAGAAGAAGCAGAAGAAGGAGAAGGAGAAGGTGAAGTCTGGAGGGTGAATCAGAAGAAGTAGAAGAAGGAGAAGGAGGAGGTGAAGTCAGGAGGGTGAAGCAGAAGAAGCAGAAGAAGGAGAAGGAGAAGGTGAAGTCTGGAGGGTGAAGCAGAAGAAGCTGAAGAAGGAGAAGGAGAAGGTGAAGTCTGGAGGGTGAAGCAGAAGAAGCAGAAGAAGGAGAAGGAGAAGGTGAAGTCAGGAGGGTGAATCAGAAGAAGCAGAAGAAGGGGAAGGAGAAGGTGAAGTCTGGAGGGTGAATCAGAAGAAGTAGAAGAAGGAGAAGGAGAAGGCGAAGTCTGGATGGAGAATCAGAAGAAGTAGAAGAAGGAGAAGGAGAAGGTGAAGTCTGGAGGGTGAATCAGAAGAAGCAGAAGAAGGAGAAGGAGAAGGTGAAGTCTGGAGGGTGAATCAGAAGAAGCAGAAGAAGGAAAAGGAGATGATGAAGTCTGGAGGGTGAATCAGAAGAAGTAGAAAAAAGAGAAGGAGAAGGTGAAGTCTGGAGGGTGAATCAGAAGAAGCAGAAGAAGGAGAAGGAGAAGGTGAAGTCTGGAGGGTGAATCAGAAGAAGCAGAAGAAGGAGAAGGAGAAGGTGAAGTCTGGAGGGTGAATCAGAAGAAGCAGAATAAGGAGAAGGAGAAGGTGAAGTCTGGAGGGTGAATCAGAAGAAGCAGAAGAAGGAGAAGGAGAAGGTGAAGTCTGGAGGGAGAAGCAGAAGATGTAGAAGAAGGAGAAGGAGAAGATGAAGTCTGGAGGGTGAATCAGAAGAAGTAGAAGAAGGAGAAGGAGAAGGTGAAGTCTGGAGGGTGAATCAGAAGAAGTAGAAGAAGGAGAAGGAGAAGGTGAAGTCTGGAGGGTGAATCAGAAGAAGCAGAAGAAGGAGAAGAAGAAGGTGAAGTCTGGAGGGTGAATCAGAAGAAGCAGAAGAAAGAGAAGGAGAAGGTGAAGTCTGGAGGGTGAAGCAGAAGAAGCAGAAGAAGGAGAAGGAGAAGGTGAAGACTGGAGGGTGAATCAGAAGAAGTAGAAGAAGGAGAAGGAGAAGGTGAAGTCTGGAGGGTGAATCAGAAGAAGTAGAAGAAGGAGAAGGAGAAGGTGAAGTCTGGAGGGTCAATCAGAAGAAGCAGAAGAAGGAGAAGGAGATGGTGAAGTCTGGAGGGTGAATCAGAAGAATCAGAAGAAGGAGAAGGAGAAGGTGAAGTCTGGAGGGTGAATCAGAAGAAGTAGAAGAAGGAGAAGGAGAAGGTGACGTCTGGAGGGTGAATCAGAAGAAGCAGAAGAAGGAGAAGGAGAAGGTGAAGTCTGGAGGGTGAACCAGAAGAAGCAGAAGAAGGAGAAGGAGAAGGTGAAGTCTGGAGGGTGAATCAGAAGAAGCAGAATAAGGAGAAGGAGAAGGTGAAGTCAGGATGGTGAAGCAGAAGAAGCAGAAGAAGGAGGAGGAGAAGGTGAAGTCTGGAGGGTGAAGCAGAAGAAGCAGAAGAAGGAGAAGGAGAAGGTGAAGTCTGGAGGGTGAAGCAGAAGAAGCAGAAGAAGGAGAAGGAGAAGGTGAAGTCTGGAGGGTGAATCAGAAGAAGTAGAAGAAGGAGAAGGAGGAGGTGAAGTCAGGAGGGTGAAGCAGAAGAAGCAGAAGAAGGAGAAGGAGAAGGTGAAGTCTGGAGGGTGAAGCAGAAGAAGCTGAAGAAGGAGAAGGAGAAGGTGAAGTCTGGAGGGTGAAGCAGAAGAAGCAGAAGAAGGAGAAGGAGAAGGTGAAGTCAGGAGGGTGATTCAGAAGAAGTAGAAGAAGGGGAAGGAGAAGGTGAAGTCTGGAGGGTGAATCAGAAGAAGTAGAAGAAGGAGAAGGAGAAGGCGAAGTCTGGATGGTGAATCAGAAGAAGTAGAAGAAGGAGAAGGAGAAGGTGAAGTCTGGAGGGTGAATCAGAAGAAGCAGAAGAAGGAGAAGGAGAAGGTGAAGTCTGGAGGGTGAATCAGAAGAAGTAGAAGAAGGAGAATGAGAAGGTGAAGTCTGGAGGGTGAATCAGAAGAAGCAGAAGAAGGAGAAGGAGAAGGTGAAGTCTGGAGTGTGAATCAGAAGAAGCAGAAGAAGGAGAAGGAGAAGGTGAAGTCTGGAGGGTGAATCAGAAGAAGCAGAAGAAGGAGAAGGAGAAGGTGAAGTCAGTAGGGTGAATCAGAAGAAGCAGAAAAGGAGAAGAAGAAGGTGAAGTCTGGAGGGTGAATCAGAAGAAGCAGAAGAAGGAGAAGAAGAAGGTGAAGACTGGAGGGTGAATCAGAAGAAGGAGAAGAAGGAGAAGGAGAAGGTGAAGTCTGGAGGGTGAATCAGAAGAAGTAGAAGAAGGAGAAGGAGAAGGCGAAGTCTGGAGGGTGAATCAGAAGAAGCAGAAGAAGGAGAAGGAGAAGGTGAAGTCTGGAGGGAGAATCAGAAGAAGCAGAAGAAGGAGAAGGAGAAGATGAAGTCTGGAGGGTGAATCAGAAGAAGTAGAAGAAGGAGAAGGAGAAGGTGAGGTCTGGAGGGTGAATCAGAAGAAGCAGAAGAAGGAGAAGGAGAAGGTGAAGTCTGAAGGGTGAATCAGAAGAAGCAGAAGAAGGAGAAGGAGAAGGTGAAGTCTGGAGGGTGAATCAGAAGAAGCAGAAGAAGAAGAAGGAGAAGGTGAAGTCTGGAGGGTGAATCAGAAGAAGTAGGAGAAGGAGAAGGAGAAGGTGAAGTCTGGAGGGTGAATCAGAAGAAGCAGAAGAAGGAGAAGGAGAAGGTGAAGTCTGGAGGTTGAATCAGAAGAAGCAGAAGAAGGAGAAGGAGAAGATGAAGTCTGGAGGGTGAATCAGAAGAAGTAGAAGAAGGAGAAGGAGAAGGTGAAGTCTGGAGGGTGAATCAGAAGAAACAGAAGAAGGAGAAGGAGAAGGTGAAGTCTGGAGGGTGAATCAGAAGAAGCAGAAGAAGGAGAAGGAGAAGGTGAAGTCTGGAGGGTGAATCAGAAGAAGCAGAATAAGGAGAAGGAGAAGGTGAAGTCTGGAGGGTGAATCAGAAGAAGCAGAAGAAAGAGAAGGAGAAGGTGAAGTCTGGAGGGTGAAGCAGAAGAAGCAGAAGAAGGAGAAGGAGAAGGTGAAGACTGGAGGGTGAATCAGACGAAGTAGAAGAAGGAGAAGGAGAAGGTGAAGTCTGGAGGGTGAATCAGAAGAAGTAGAAGATATAGAAGGAGAAGGTGAAGTCTGGAGGGTGAATCAGAAGAAGCAGAAGAAGGAGAAGGAGATGGTGAAGTCTGGAGGGTGAATCAGAAGAATCAGAAGAAGGAGAAGGAGAAGGTGAAGTCTGGAGGGTGAATCAGAAGAAGTAGAAAAAGGAGAAGGAGAAGGTGAAGTCTGGAGGGTGAATCAGAAGAAGCAGAAGAAGGAGAAGGAGAAGGTGAAGTCTGGAGGGTGAACCAGAAGAAGCAGAAGAAGGAGAAGGAGAAGGTGAAGTCTGGAGGGTGAATCAGAAGAAGCAGAATAAGGAGAAGGAGAAGGTGAAGTCAGGAGGGTGAAGCAGAAGAAGCAGAAGAAGGAGGAGGAGAAGGTGAAGTCTGGAGGGTGAAGCAGAAGAAGCAGAAGAAGGAGAAGGAGAAGGTGAAGTCTGGAGGGTGAAGCAGAAGAAGCAGAAGAAGGAGAAGGAGAAGGTGAAGTCTGGAGGGTGAATCAGAAGAAGTAGAAGAAGGAGAAGGAGGAGGTGAAGTCAGGAGGGTGAAGCAGAAGAAGCAGAAGAAGGAGAAGGAGAAGGTGAAGTCTGGAGGGTGAAGCAGAAGAAGCTGAAGAAGGAGAAGGAGAAGGTGAAGTCTGGAGGGTGAAGCAGAAGAAGCAGAAGAAGGAGAAGGAGAAGGTGAAGTCAGGAGGGTGAATCAGAAGAAGTAGAAGAAGGGGAAGGAGAAGGTGAAGTCTAGAGGGTGAATCAGAAGAAGTAGAAGAAGGAGAAGGAGAAGGCGAAGTCTGGATGGAGAATCAGAAGAAGTAGAAGAAGGAGAAGGAGAAGGTGAAGTCTGGAGGGTGAATCAGAAGAAGTAGAAGAAGGAGAAGGAGAAGCTGAAGACTGGAGGGTGAATCAGAAGAAGCAGAAGAAGGAGAAGGAGAAGGTGAAGTCTGGAGGGTGAATCAGAAGAAGTAGAAGATGGAGAAGGAGAAGGTGTAGTCTGGAGGGTGAATCAGAAGAAGTAGACGAAGGAGAAGGAGAAGGTGAAGTCTGGAGGGTGAATCAGAAGAAGTAGAAGAAGGAGAAGGAGAAGGCGAAGTTTGGAGGGTGAATCAGAAGAAGCAGAAGAAGGAGAAGGAGAAGGTGAAGTCTGGAGGGTGAATCAGAAGAAGCAGAAGAAGGAGAAGGAGAAGATGAAGTCTGGAGGGTGAATCAGAAGAAGTAGAAGAAGGAGAAGGAGAAGGTGAGGTCTGGAGGGTGAATCAGAAGAAGCAGAAGAAGGAGAAGGAGAAGGTGAAGTCCGAAGGGTGAATCAGAAGAAGCAGAAGAAGGAGAAGGAGAAGGTGAAGTCTGGAGGGTGAATCAGAAGAAGCAGAAGAAGGAGAAGGAGAAGGTGAAGTTTGGAGGGTGAATCAGAAGAATCAGAAGAAGGAGAAGGAGAAGGTGAAGTCAGGAGGGGGAATCAGAAGAAGTTGAAGAAGGAGAAGGAGAAGGTGATGTCAGGAGGGGGAATCTGAAGAAGTTGAAGAAGGAGAAGGAGAAGGTGAAGTCAGGAGGGTGAATCAGAAGAAGCAGAAGAAGGAGAAGGAGAAGGTGAAGTCTGGAGGGTGAATCAGAAGAATCAGAAGAAGGAGAAGGAGAAGGTGAAGTCTGGAGGGTGAATCAGAAGAAGCAGAAGAAAGAGAAGGAGAAGGGGAAGTCTGGAGGGTGAAGCAGAAGAAGCAGAAGAAGGAGAAGGAGAAGGTGAAGACTGGAGGGTGAATCAGGAGCAGTCGAAGAAGGAGAAGGAGAAGGTGAAGTCTGGAGGGTGAATCAGAAGAAGTAGAAGAAGGAGAAGGAGAAGGTGAAGTCTGGAGGGTGAATCAGAAGAAGCAGAAGAAGGAGAAGGAGAAGATGAAGTCTGGAGGGTGAATCAGAAGAAGTAGAAGAAGGAGAAGGAGAAGGTGAGGTCTGGAGGGTGAATCAGAAGAAGCAGAAGAAGGAGATGGAGAAGGTGAAGTCTGGAGGGTGAATCAGAAGAAGCGGAAGAAGGAGAAGGAGAAGGTGATGCCTGGCGGGTGAATCAGAAGAAGCAGAAGAAGGAGAAGGAGAAGGTGAAGTCAGGAGGGTGAATCAGAAGAAGCAGAAGAAGGAGAAGGAGAAGCTGAAGTCTGGAGGGTGAATCAGAAGAAGTAGAAGAAGGAGAAGGAGAAGGTGAGGTCTGGAGGGTGAATCAGAAGAAGCAGAAGAAGGAGAAGGAGAAGGTGAAGTCTGAAGGGTGAATCAGAAGAAGCAGAAGAAGGAGAAGGAGAAGGTGAAGTCTGGAGGGTGAATCAGAAGAAGCAGAAGAAGGAGAAGGAGAAGGTGAAGTCTGGAGGGTGAATCAGAAGAAGTAGAAGAAGGAGAAGGAGAAGGTGAAGTCTGGAGGGTGAATCAGAAGAAGCAGAAGAAGGAGAAGGAGAAGGTGAAGTCTGGAGGGAGAAGCAGAAGAAGTAGAAGAAGGAGAAGGAGAAGATGAAGTCTGGAGGGTGAATCAGAAGAAGTAGAAGAAGGAGTAGGAGAAGGTGAAGTCTGGAGGGTGAATCAGAAGAATTGGAAGAAGGAGAAGGAGAAGGTGAAGTCTGGAGGGTGAATCAGAAGAAGCAGAAGAAGGAGAAGGAGAAGGTGGAGTCTGGAGGGTGAATCAGAAGAAGTAGAAGTTGGAGAAGGAGAAGGTGTAGTCTGGAGGGTGAATCAGAAGAAGTAGACGGAGGAGAAGGAGAAGGTGAAGTCTGGAGGGTGAATCAGCAGAAGCAGAAGAAGGAGAAGGAGAAGGTGAAGTCTGGAGGGTGAATCAGAAGAAGTAGAAGAAGGAGAATGAGAAGGTGAAGTCTGGAGGGTGAATCAGAAGAAGCAGAAGAAGGAGAAGGAGAAGGTGAAGTCTGGAGGGTGAATCAGAAGAAGCAGAAGAAGGAGAAGGAGAAGGTGAAGTCAGTAGGGTGAATCAGAAGAAGCAGAAGAAGGAGAAGAAGAAGGTGAAGTCTGGAGGGTGAATCAGAAGAAGCAGAAGAAGGAGAAGAAGAAGGTGAAGACTGGAGGGTGAATCAGAAGAAGGAGAAGAAGGAGAAGGAGAAGGTGAAGTCTGGAGGGTGAATCAGAAGAAGTAGAAGAAGGAGAAGGAGAAGGCGAAGTCTGGAGGGTGAATCAGAAGAAGCAGAAGAAGGAGAAGGAGAAGGTGAAGTCTGGAGGGAGAATCAGAAGAAGCAGAAGAAGGAGAAGGAGAAGATGAAGTCTGGAGGGTGAATCAGAAGAAGTAGAAGAAGGAGAAGGAGAAGGTGAGGTCTGGAGGGTGAATCAGAAGAAGCAGAAGAAGGAGAAGGAGAAGGTGAAGTCTGAAGGGTGAATCAGAAGAAGCAGAAGAAGGAGAAGGAGAAGGTGAAGTCTGGAGGGTGAATCAGAAGAAGCAGAAGAAGAAGAAGGAGAAGGTGAAGTCTGGAGGGTGAATCAGAAGAAGTAGGAGAAGGAGAAGGAGAAGGTGAAGTCTGGAGGGTGAATCAGAAGAAGCAGAAGAAGGAGAAGGAGAAGGTGAAGTCTAGAGGTTGAATCAGAAGAAGCAGAAGAAGGAGAAGGAGAAGATGAAGTCTGGAGGGTGAATCAGAAGAAGTAGAAGAAGGAGAAGGAGAAGGTGAAGTCTGGAGGGTGAATCAGAAGAAGCAGAAGAAGGAGAAGGAGAAGGTGAAGTCTGGAGGGTGAATCAGAAGAAGCTGAAGAAGGAGAAGGAGAAGGTGAAGTCTGGAGGGTGAATCAGAAGAAGCAGAAGAAAGAGAAGGAGAAGGTGAAGTCTGGAGGGTGAAGCAGAAGAAGCAGAAGAAGGAGAAGGAGAAGGTGAAGACTGGAGGGTGAATCAGACGAAGTAGAAGAAGGAGAAGGAGAAGGTGAAGTCTGGAGGGTGAATCAGAAGAAGTAGAAGAAGGAGAAGGAGAAGGTGAAGTCTGGAGGGTGAATCAGAAGAAGCAGAAGAAGGAGAAGGAGATGGTGAAGTCTGGAGGGTGAATCAGAAGAATCAGAAGAAGGAGAAGGAGAAGGTGAAGTCTGGAGGGTGAATCAGAAGAAGTAGAAGAAGGAGAAGGAGAAGGTGAAGTCTGGAGGGTGAATCAGAAGAAGCAGAAGAAGGAGAAGGAGAAGGTGAAGTCTGGAGGGTGAACCAGAAGAAGCAGAAGAAGGAGAAGGAGAAGGTGAAGTCTGGAGGGTGAATCAGAAGAAGCAGAATAAGGAGAAGGAGAAGGTGAAGTCAGGAGGGTGAAGCAGAAGAAGCAGAAGAAGGAGGAGGAGAAGGTGAAGTCTGGAGGGTGAAGCAGAAGAAGCAGAAGAAGGAGAAGGAGAAGGTGAAGTCTGGAGGGTGAAGCAGAAGAAGCAGAAGAAGGAGAAGGAGAAGGTGAAGTCTGGAGGGTGAATCAGAAGAAGTAGAAGAAGGAGAAGGAGGAGGTGAAGTCAGGAGGGTGAAGCAGAAGAAGCAGAAGAAGGAGAAGGAGAAGGTGAAGTCAGGAGGGTGAATCAGAAGAAGTAGAAGAAGGGGAAGGAGAAGGTGAAGTCTGGAGGGTGAATCAGAAGAAGTAGAAGAAGGAGAAGGAGAAGGCGAAGTCTGGATGGAGAATCAGAAGAAGTAGAAGAAGGAGAAGGAGAAGGTGAAGTCTGGAGGGTGAATCAGAAGAAGCAGAAGAAGGAGAAGGAGAAGGTGAAGTCTGGAGGGTGAATCAGAAGAAGCAGAAGAAGGAAAAGGAGATGATGAAGTCTGGAGGGTGAATCAGAAGAAGTAGAAAAAAGAGAAGGAGAAGGTGAAGTCTGGAGGGTGAATCAGAAGAAGCAGAAGAAGGAGAAGGAGAAGGTGAAGTCTGGAGGGTGAATCAGAAGAAGCAGAAGAAGGAGAAGGAGAAGGTGAAGTCTGGAGGGTGAATCAGAAGAAGCAGAATAAGGAGAAGGAGAAGGTGAAGTCTGGAGGGTGAATCAGAAGAAGCAGAAGAAGGAGAAGGAGAAGGTGAAGTCTGGAGGGAGAAGCAGAAGATGTAGAAGAAGGAGAAGGAGAAGATGAAGTCTGGAGGGTGAATCAGAAGAAGTAGAAGAAGGAGAAGGAGAAGGTGAAGTCTGGAGGGTGAATCAGAAGAAGTAGAAGAAGGAGAAGGAGAAGGTGAAGTCTGGAGGGTGAATCAGAAGAAGCAGAAGAAGGAGAAGAAGAAGGTGAAGTCTGGAGGGTGAATCAGAAGAAGCAGAAGAAAGAGAAGGAGAAGGTGAAGTCTGGAGGGTGAAGCAGAAGAAGCAGAAGAAGGAGAAGGAGAAGGTGAAGACTGGAGGGTGAATCAGAAGAAGTAGAAGAAGGAGAAGGAGAAGGTGAAGTCTGGAGGGTGAATCAGAAGAAGTAGAAGAAGGAGAAGGAGAAGGTGAAGTCTGGAGGGTGAATCAGAAGAAGCAGAAGAAGGAGAAGGAGATGGTGAAGTCTGGAGGGTGAATCAGAAGAATCAGAAGAAGGAGAAGGAGAAGGTGAAGTCTGGAGGGTGAATCAGAAGAAGTAGAAGAAGGAGAAGGAGAAGGTGAAGTCCGGAGGGTGAATCAGAAGAAGCAGAAGAAGGAGAAGGAGAAGGTGAAGTCTGGAGGGTGAACCAGAAGAAGCAGAAGAAGGAGAAGGAGAAGGTGAAGTCTGGAGGGTGAATCAGAAGAAGCAGAATAAGGAGAAGGAGAAGGTGAAGTCAGGATGGTGAAGCAGAAGAAGCAGAAGAAGGAGGAGGAGAAGGTGAAGTCTGGAGGGTGAAGCAGAAGAAGCAGAAGAAGGAGAAGGAGAAGGTGAAGTCTGGAGGGTGAAGCAGAAGAAGCAGAAGAAGGAGAAGGAGAAGGTGAAGTCTGGAGGGTGAATCAGAAGAAGTAGAAGAAGGGGAAGGAGAAGGTGAAGTCTGGAGGGTGAATCAGAAGAAGTAGAAGAAGGAGAAGGAGAAGGCGAAGTCTGGATGGTGAATCAGAAGAAGTAGAAGAAGGAGAAGGAGAAGGTGAAGTCTGGAGGGTGAATCAGAAGAAGCAGAAGAAGGAGAAGGAGAAGGTGAAGTCTGGAGGGTGAATCAGAAGAAGCAGAAGAAGGAGAAGGAGATGATGAAGTCTGGAGGGTGAATCAGAAGAAGTACAATAAGGAGAAGGAGAAGGTGAAGTCTGGAGGGTGGATCAGAAGAAGCAGAAGAAGGAGAAGGAGAAGGTGAAGTCTGGAGGGTGAATCAGAAGAAGTAGAAGAAGGAGAAGGAGAAGGTGAAGTCTGGAGGGTGAATCAGAAGAAGCAGAAGAAGGAGAAGGAGATGGTGAAGTCTGGAGGGTGAATCAGAAGAATCAGAAGAAGGAGAAGGAGAAGGTGAAGTCTGGAGGGTGAATCAGAAGAAGTAGAAGAAGGAGAAGGAGAAGGTGAAGTCCGGAGGGTGAATCAGAAGAAGCAGAAGAAGGAGAAGGAGAAGGTGAAGTCTGGAGGGTGAACCAGAAGAAGCAGAAGAAGGAGAAGGAGAAGGTGAAGTCTGGAGGGTGAATCAGAAGAAGCAGAATAAGGAGAAGGAGAAGGTGAAGTCAGGATGGTGAAGCAGAAGAAGCAGAAGAAGGAGGAGGAGAAGGTGAAGTCTGGAGGGTGAAGCAGAAGAAGCAGAAGAAGGAGAAGGAGAAGGTGAAGTCTGGAGGGTGAAGCAGAAGAAGCAGAAGAAGGAGAAGGAGAAGGTGAAGTCTGGAGGGTGAATCAGAAGAAGTAGAAGAAGGGGAAGGAGAAGGTGAAGTCTGGAGGGTGAATCAGAAGAAGTAGAAGAAGGAGAAGGAGAAGGCGAAGTCTGGATGGTGAATCAGAAGAAGTAGAAGAAGGAGAAGGAGAAGGTGAAGTCTGGAGGGTGAATCAGAAGAAGCAGAAGAAGGAGAAGGAGAAGGTGAAGTCTGGAGGGTGAATCAGAAGAAGCAGAAGAAGGAGAAGGAGATGATGAAGTCTGGAGGGTGAATCAGAAGAAGTAGAATAAGGAGAAGGAGAAGGTGAAGTCTGGAGGGTGGATCAGAAGAAGCAGAAGAAGGAGAAGGAGAAGGTGAAGTCTGGAGGGAGAAGCAGAAGATTTAGAAGAAGGAGAAGGAGATGATGAAGTCTGGAGGGTGAATCAGAAGAAGTAGAAGAAGGAGAAGGAGAAGGTGAAGTCTGGAGGGTGAATCAGAAGAAGCAGAAGAAGAAGAAGGAGAAGGTGAAGTCTGGAGGGTGAATCAGAAGAAGTAGGAGAAGGAGAAGGAGAAGGTGAAGTCTGGAGGGTGAATCAGAAGAAGCAGAAGAAGGAGAAGGAGAAGGTGAAGTCTGGAGGTTGAATCAGAAGAAGCAGAAGAAGGAGAAGGAGAAGATGAAGTCTGGAGGGTGAATCAGAAGAAGTAGAAGAAGGAGAAGGAGAAGGTGAAGTCTGGAGGGTGAATCAGAAGAAGCAGAAGAAGGAGAAGGAGAAGGTGAAGTCTGGAGGGTGAATCAGAAGAAGCAGAAGAAGGAGAAGGAGAAGGTGAAGTCTGGAGGGTGAATCAGAAGAAGCAGAATAAGGAGAAGGAGAAGGTGAAGTCTGGAGGGTGAATCAGAAGAAGCAGAAGAAAGAGAAGGAGAAGGTGAAGTCTGGAGGGTGAAGCAGAAGAAGCAGAAGAAGGAGAAGGAGAAGGTGAAGACTGGAGGGTGAATCAGACGAAGTAGAAGAAGGAGAAGGAGAAGGTGAAGTCTGGAGGGTGAATCAGAAGAAGTAGAAGAAGGAGAAGGAGAAGGTGAAGTCTGGAGGGTGAATCAGAAGAAGCAGAAGAAGGAGAAGGAGATGGTGAAGTCTGGAGGGTGAATCAGAAGAATCAGAAGAAGGAGAAGGAGAAGGTGAAGTCTGGAGGGTGAATCAGAAGAAGTAGAAGAAGGAGAAGGAGAAGGTGAAGTCTGGAGGGTGAATCAGAAGAAGCAGAAGAAGGAGAAGGAGAAGGTGAAGTCTGGAGGGTGAACCAGAAGAAGCAGAAGAAGGAGAAGGAGAAGGTGCAGTCTGGAGGGTGAATCAGAAGAAGCAGAATAAGGAGAAGGAGAAGGTGAAGTCAGGAGGGTGAAGCAGAAGAAGCAGAAGAAGGAGGAGGAGAAGGTGAAGTCTGGAGGGTGAAGCAGAAGAAGCAGAAGAAGGAGAAGGAGAAGGTGAAGTCTGGAGGGTGAAGCAGAAGAAGCAGAAGAAGGAGAAGGAGAAGGTGAAGTCTGGAGGGTGAATCAGAAGAAGTAGAAGAAGGAGAAGGAGGAGGTGAAGTCAGGAGGGTGAAGCAGAAGAAGCAGAAGAAGGAGAAGGAGAAGGTGAAGTCTGGAGGGTGAAGCAGAAGAAGCTGAAGAAGGAGAAGGAGAAGGTGAAGTCTGGAGGGTGAAGCAGAAGAAGCAGAAGAAGGAGAAGGAGAAGGTGAAGTCAGGAGGGTGAATCAGAAGAAGTAGAAGAAGGGGAAGGAGAAGGTGAAGTCTGGAGGGTGAATCAGAAGAAGTAGAAGAAGGAGAAGGAGAAGGCGAAGTCTGGATGGAGAATCAGAAGAAGTAGAAGAAGGAGAAGGAGAAGGTGAAGTCTGGAGGGTGAATCAGAAGAAGCAGAAGAAGGAGAAGGAGAAGGTGAAGTCTGGAGGGTGAATCAGAAGAAGCAGAAGAAGGAAAAGGAGATGATGAAGTCTGGAGGGTGAATCAGAAGAAGTAGAAAAAAGAGAAGGAGAAGGTGAAGTCTGGAGGGTGAATCAGAAGAAGCAGAAGAAGGAGATGGAGAAGGGGAAGTCTGGAGGGTGAATCAGAAGAAGCAGAAGAAGGAGAAGGAGAAGGTGAAGTCTGGAGGGTGAATCAGAAGAAGCAGAATAAGGAGAAGGAGAAGGTGAAGTCTGGAGGGTGAATCAGAAGAAGCAGAAGAAGGAGAAGGAGAAGGTGAAGTCTGGAGGGAGAAGCAGAAGATGTAGAAGAAGGAGAAGGAGAAGATGAAGTCTGGAGGGTGAATCAGAAGAAGTAGAAGAAGGAGAAGGAGAAGGTGAAGTCTGGAGGGTGAATCAGAAGAAGTAGAAGAAGGAGAAGGTGAAGTCTGGAGGGTGAATCAGAAGAAGCAGAAGAAGGAGAAGAAGAAGGTGAAGTCTGGAGGGTGAATCAGAAGAAGCAGAAGAAAGAGAAGGAGAAGGTGAAGTCTGGAGGGTGAAGCAGAAGAAGCAGAAGAAGGAGAAGGAGAAGGTGAAGACTGGAGGGTGAATCAGAAGAAGTAGAAGAAGGAGAAGGAGAAGGTGAAGTCTGGAGGGTGAATCAGAAGAAGTAGAAGAAGGAGAAGGAGAAGGTGAAGTCTGGAGGGTGAATCAGAAGAAGCAGAAGAAGGAGAAGGAGATGGTGAAGTCTGGAGGGTGAATCAGAAGAATCAGAAGAAGGAGAAGGAGAAGGTGAAGTCTGGAGGGTGAATCTGAAGAAGTAGAAGAAGGAGAAGGAGAAGGTGAAGTCTGGAGGGTGAATCAGAAGAAGCAGAAGAAGGAGAAGGAGAAGGTGAAGTCTGGAGGGTTAACCAGAAGAAGCAGAAGAAGGAGAAGGAGAAGGTGAAGTCTGGAGGGTGAATCAGAAGAAGCAGAATAAGGAGAAGGAGAAGGTGAAGTCAGGATGGTGAAGCAGAAGAAGCAGAAGAAGGAGGAGGAGAAGGTGAAGTCTGGAGGGTGAAGCAGAAGAAGCAGAAGAAGGAGAAGGAGAAGGTGAAGTCTGGAGGGTGAAGCAGAAGAAGCAGAAGAAGGAGAAGGAGAAGGTGAAGTCTGGAGGGTGAATCAGAAGAAGTAGAAGAAGGAGAAGGAGGAGGTGAAGTCAGGAGGGTGAAGCAGAAGAAGCAGAAGAAGGAGAAGGAGAAGGTGAAGTCTGGAGGGTGAAGCAGAAGAAGCTGAAGAAGGAGAAGGAGAAGGTGAAGTCTGGAGGGTGAAGCAGAAGAAGCAGAAGAAGGAGAAGGAGAAGGTGAAGTCAGGAGGGTGAATCAGAAGAAGTAGAAGAAGGGGAAGGAGAAGGTGAAGTCTGGAGGGTGAATCAGAAGAAGTAGAAGAAGGAGAAGGAGAAGGCGAAGTCTGGATGGTGAATCAGAAGAAGTAGAAGAAGGAGAAGGAGAAGTTGAAGTCTGGAGGGTGAATCAGAAGAAGCAGAAGAAGGAGAAGGAGAAGGTGAAGTCTGGAGGGTGAATCAGAAGAAGCAGAAGAAAGAGAAGGAGAAGGTGAAGTCTGGAGGGTGAAGCAGAAGAAGCAGAAGAAGGAGAAGGAGAAGGTGAAGACTGGAGGGTGAATCAGAAGAAGTAGAAGAAGGAGAAGGAGAAGGTGAAGTCTGGAGGGTGAATCAGAAGAAGTAGAAAAAGGAGAAGGAGAAGGTGAAGTCTGGAGGGTGAATCAGAAGAAGCAGAAGAAGGAGAAGGAGATGGTGAAGTCTGGAGGGTGAATCAGAAGAATCAGAAGAAGGAGAAGGAGAAGGTGAAGTCTGGAGGGTGAATCTGAAGAAGTAGAAGAAGGAGAAGGAGAAGGTGAAGTCTGGAGGGTGAATCAGAAGAAGCAGAAGAAGGAGAAGGAGAAGGTGAAGTCTGGAGGGTGAACCAGAAGAAGCAGAAGAAGGAGAAGGAGAAGGTGAAGTCTGGAGGGTGAATCAGAAGAAGCAGAATAAGGAGAAGGAGAAGGTGAAGTCAGGATGGTGAAGCAGAAGAAGCAGAAGAAGGAGGAGGAGAAGGTGAAGTCTGGAGGGTGAAGCAGAAGAAGCAGAAGAAGGAGAAGGAGAAGGTGAAGTCTGGAGGGTGAAGCAGAAGAAGCAGAAGAAGGAGAAGGAGAAGGTGAAGTCTGGAGGGTGAATCAGAAGAAGTAGAAGAAGGAGAAGGAGGAGGTGAAGTCAGGAGGGTGAAGCAGAAGAAGCAGAAGAAGGAGAAGGAGAAGGTGAAGTCTGGAGGGTGAAGCAGAAGAAGCTGAAGAAGGAGAAGGAGAAGGTGAAGTCTGGAGGGTGAAGCAGAAGAAGCAGAAGAAGGAGAAGGAGAAGGTGAAGTCAGGAGGGTGAATCAGAAGAAGTAGAAGAAGGGGAAGGAGAAGGTGAAGTCTGGAGGGTGAATCAGAAGAAGTAGAAGAAGGAGAAGGAGAAGGCGAAGTCTGGATGGTGAATCAGAAGAAGTAGAAGAAGGAGAAGGAGAATGTGAAGTCTGGAGGGTGAATCAGAAGAAGCAGAAGAAGGAGAAGGAGAAGGTGAAGTCTGGAGGGTGAATCAGAAGAAGCAGAAGAAGGAGAAGGAGATGATGAAGTCTGGAGGGTGAATCAGAAGAAGTAGAATAAGGAGAAGGAGAAGGTGAAGTCTGGAGGGTGGATCAGAAGAAGCAGAAGAAGGAGAAGGAGAAGGTGAAGTCTGGAGGGAGAAGCAGAAGATTTAGAAGAAGGAGAAGGAGATGATGAAGTCTGGAGGGTGAATCAGAAGAAGTAGAAGAAGGAGAAGGAGAAGGTGAAGTCTGGAGGGTGAATCAGAAGAAGTAGAAGAAGGAGAAGGAGAAGGTGAAGTCTGGAGGGTGAATCAGAAGAAGCAGAAGAAGGAGAAGAAGAAGGTGATGTCTGGAGTGTGAATCAGAAGAAGTAGAAGATGGAGAAGGAGAAGGTGTAGTCTGGAGGGTGAATCAGAAGAGGTAGACGAAGGAGAAGGAGAAGGTGAAGTCTGGAGGGTGAATCAGAAGAAGCAGAAGAAGGAGAAGGAGAAGGTGAAGTCTGGAGGGTGAATCAGAAGAAGTAGCAGAAGGAGAAGGAGAAGGTGAAGTCTGGAGGGTGAATCAGAAGAAGCAGAAGAAGGAGAAGGAGAAGGTGAAGACTGGAGGGTGAATCAGAAGAAGTAGAAGAAGGAGAAGGAGAAGGTGAAGTCTGGAGGGTGAATCAGAAGAAGTAGAAGAAGGAGAAGGAGAAGATGAAGTCTGGAGGGTGAATCAGAAGAAGTAGAAGAAGGAGAAGGAGAAGGTGAGGTCTGGAGGGTGAATCAGAAGAAGCAGAAGAAGGAGAAGGAGAAGGTGAGGTCTGAAGGGTGAATCAGAAGAAGCAGAAGAAAGAGAAGGAGAATGTGAAGTCTGGATGGTGAATCAGAAGAAGCATAAGAAGGAGAAGGAGAAGGTGAAGTCTGGAGGGTGAATCAGAAGAAGTAGAAGAAGGAGAGGGAGAAGGTGAAGTCTGGAGGGTGAATCAGAAGAAGTAGAAGAAGGAGAAGGAGAAGATGAAGTCTGGAGGGTGAATCAGAAGAAGTAGAAGAAGGAGAAGGAGAAGGTGAGGTCTGGAGGGTGAATCAGAAGAAGCAGAAGAAGGAGAAGGAGAAGGTGAGGTCTGAAGGGTGAATCAGAAGAAGCAGAAGAAAGAGAAGGAGAATGTGAAGTCTGGAGGGTGAATCAGAAGAAGCAGAAGAAGGAGAAGGAGAAGGTGAAGTCTGGAGGGTGAATCAGAAGAAGTAGAAGAAGGAGAGGGAGAAGGTGAAGTCTGGAGGGTGAATCAGAAGAAGCAGAAGAAGGAGAAGGAGAAGGTGAAGTCTGGAGGGTGAATCAGAAGAAGCAGAAGAAGGAGAAGGAGAAGATGAAGTCTGGAGGGTGAATCAGAAGAAGTAGAAGAAGGAGAAGGAGAAGGTGAAGTCTGGAGGGTGAATCAGAAGAAGCAAAAGAAGGAGAAGGAGAAGGTGAAGTCTGGAGGGTGAATCAGAAGAAGCAGAAGAAGGAGAAGCAGAAGGTGAAGTCTGGAGGGTGAATCAGAAGAAGCAGAATAAGGAGAAGGAGAAGGTGAAGTCTGGAGGGTGAATCAGAAGAAGCAGAAGAAGGAGAAGGAGAAGGTGAAGTCTGGAGGGTGAATCAGAAGAAGTCGAAGAAGGAGAAGCTGAAGTCTGGAGGGTGAAGCAGAAGAAGTAGAAGAAGGAGAAGGAGAAGGTGAAGTCAGGAGGGTGAATCAGAAGAAGTAGAAGAAGGAGAAGGAGGTGAAGTCAGGAGGGTGAATCAGAAGAAGCAGAAGAAGGAGAAGGAGAAGGTGAAGTCAGGAGGGAGAAGCAGAAGAAGTAGAAGAACGAGAAGGCGAAGGTGAAGTCTGGAGGGTGAATCAGAAGAAGCAGAAGAAGTAGAAGGAGAAGGTGAAGTCTGGAGGGTGAATCAGAAGAAGCAGAAGAAGGAGAAGGAGAAGGTGAAGTCTGGAGGGTGAATCAGAAGAAGCAGAATAAGAAGAAGGAGAAGGTGAAGTCTGGAGGGTGAATCAGAAGAAGCAGAAGAAGGAGAAGGAGAAGGTGAAGTCTGGAGGGTGAATCAGAAGAAGTAGAAGGAGAAGGAGAAGGTGAAGTCTGGAGGGTGAAGCAGAAGAAGTAGAAGAAGGAGAAGGGGAAGGTGAAGTCAGGAGGGTGAATCAGAAGAAGTAGAAGAAGGAGAAGGAGAAGGTGAAGTCAGGAGGGTGAATCAGAAGAAGCAGAAGAAGGAGAAGGAGAAGGTGAAGTCTGGAGGGTGAATCAGAAGAAGTAGAAGATGGAGAAGGAGAAGGTGTAGTCTGGAGGGTGAATCAGAAGAAGTAGACGAAGGAGAAGGAGAAGGTGAAGTCTGGAGGGTGAATCAGAAGAAGCAGAAGAAGGAGAAGGAGAAGGTGAAGTCTGGAGGGTGAATCAGAAGAAGTAGAAGAAGGAGAAGGAGAAGGTGAAGTCTGGAGGGTGAATCAGAAGAAGCAGAAGAAGGAGAAGGAGAAGGTGAATCTGGAGGGTGAATCAGAAGAAGCAGAAGAAGGAGAAGGAGAAGGTGAAGTCTGGAGGGTGAATCAGAAGATGCAGAAGAAGGAGAAGGAGAAGGTGAAGTCTGGAGGGTGAATCAGAAGAAGCAGAAGAAGTAGAAGGAGAAGGTGAAGTCTGGAGGGTGAATCAGAAGAAGTAGAAGAAGGAGAAGGTGAAGTCTGGAATGTGAATCAGAAGAAGCAGAAGAAGGAGAAGGAGAAGGTGAAGTCAGGAGGGTGAATCAGAAGAAGCAGAAGAAGGAGAAGGAGAAGGTGAAGTCTGGAGGGTGAATCAGAAGAAGAAGAAGAAGGAGAAGGAGAAGGTGAAGACTGGAGGGTGAATCAGAAGAAGTAGAAGAAGGAGAAGGAGAAGGTGAAGTCTGGAGGGTGAATCAGAAGAAGTAGAAGAAGGAGAAGGAGAAGGCGAAGTTTGGAGGGTGAATCAGAAGAAGCAGAAGAAGGAGAAGGAGAAGGTGAAGTCTGGAGGGTGAATCAGAAGAAGCAGAAGAAGGAGAAGGAGAAGATGAAGTCTGGAGGGTGAATCAGAAGAAGTAGAAGAAGGAGAAGGAGAAGGTGAGGTCTGGAGGGTGAATCAGAAGAAGCAGAAGAAGGAGAAGGAGAAGGTGAAGTCCGAAGGGTGAATCAGAAGAAGCAGAAGAAGGAGAAGGAGAAGGTGAAGTCTGGAGGGTGAATCAGAAGAAGCAGAAGAAGGAGAAGGAGAAGGTGAAGTTTGGAGGGTGAATCAGAAGAATCAGAAGAAGGAGAAGGAGAAGGTGAAGTCAGGAGGGGGAATCAGAAGAAGTTGAAGAAGGAGAAGGAGAAGGTGAAGTCAGGAGGGTGAATCAGAAGAAGCAGAAGAAGGAGAAGGAGAAGGTGAAGTCTGGAGGGTGAATCAGAAGAATCAGAAGAAGGAGAAGGAGAAGGTGAAGTCTGGAGGGTGAATCAGAAGAAGCAGAAGAAAGAGAAGGAGAAGGTGAAGTCTGGAGGGTGAAGCAGAAGAAGCAGAAGAAGGAGAAGGAGAAGGTGAAGACTGGAGGGTGAATCAGGAGAAGTAGAAGAAGGAGAAGGAGAAGGTGAAGTCTGGAGGGTGAATCAGAAGAAGTAGAAGAAGGAGAAGGAGAAGGAGAAGTCTGGAGGGTGAATCAGAAGAAGCAGAAGAAGGAGAAGGAGAAGGTGAAGTCTGGAGGGTGAATCAGAAGAAGCAGAAGAAGGAGAAGGAGAAGATGAAGTCTGGAGGGTGAATCAGAAGAAGTAGAAGAAGGAGAAGGAGAAGGTGAGGTCTGGAGGTGAATCAGAAGAAGCAGAAGAAGGAGATGGAGAAGGTGAAGTCTGGAGGGTGAATCAGAAGAAGCGGAAGAAGGAGAAGGAGAAGGTGATGCCTGGAGGGTGAATCAGAAGAAGCAGAAGAAGGAGAAGGAGAAGGTGAAGTCTGGAGGGTGAATCAGAAGAATCAGAAGAAGGAGAAGGAGAAGGTGAAGTCTGGAGGGTGAATCAGAAGAAGCAGAAGAAAGAGAAGGAGAAGGTGAAGTCTGGAGGGTGAAGCAGAAGAAGCAGAAGAAGGAGAAGGAGAAGGTGAAGACTGGAGGGTGAATCAGGAGAAGTAGAAGAAGGAGAAGGAGAAGGTGAAGTCTGGAGGGTGAATCAGAAGAAGCAGAAGAAGGAGAAGAAGAAGGTGAAGCCTGGAGGGAGAAGCAGAAGAAGTAGAAGAAGGAGAAGGAGAAGATGAAGTCTGGAGGGTGAATCAGAAGAAGTAGAAGAAGGAGAAGGAGAAGGTGAAGTCTGGAGGGTGAATCAGAAGAAGTAGAAGAAGGAGAAGGAGAAGCTGAAGACTGGAGGGTGAATCAGAAGAAGCAGAAGAAGGAGAAGGAGAAGGTGAAGTCTGGAGGGTGAATCAGAAGAAGTAGAAGATGGAGAAGGAGAAGGTGTAGTCTGGAGGGTGAATCAGAAGAAGTAGACGAAGGAGAAGGAGAAGGTGAAGTCTGGAGGGTGAATCAGAAGAAGCAGAAGAAGGAGAAGGAGAAGGTGAAGTCTGGAGGGTGAATCAGAAGAAGTAGAAGAAGGAGAAGGAGAAGGTGAAGTCTGGAGGGTGAATCAGAAGAAGCAGAAGAAGGAGAAGGAGAAGATGAAGTCTGGAGGGTGAATCAGAAGAAGTAGAAGAAGGAGAAGGAGAAGGTGAGGTCTGGAGGGTGAATCAGAAGAAGCAGAAGAAGGAGAAGGAGAAGGTGAAGTCCGAAGGGTGAATCAGAAGAAGCAGAAGAAGGAGAAGGAGAAGGTGAAGTCTGGAGGGTGAATCAGAAGAAGCAGAAGAAGGAGAAGGAGAAGGTGAAGTTTGGAGGGTGAATCAGAAGAATCAGAAGAAGGAGAAGGAGAAGGTGAAGTCTGGAGGGTGAATCAGAAGAAGCAGAAGAAAGAGAAGGAAAAGGTGAAGTCTGGAGGGTGAAGCAGAAGAAGCAGAAGAAGGAGAAGGAGAAGGTGAAGACTGGAGGGTGAATCAGGAGAAGTAGAAGAAGGAGAAGGAGAAGGTGAAGTCTGGAGGGTGAATCAGAAGAAGTAGAAGAAGGAGAAGGAGAAGGTGAAGTCTGGAGGGTGAATCAGAAGAAGCAGAAGAAGGAGAAGGAGAAGGTGAAGTCTGGAGGGTGAATCAGAAGAAGCAGAAGAAGGAGAAGGAGAAGATGAAGTCTGGAGGGTGAATCAGAAGAAGTAGAAGAAGGAGAAGGAGAAGGTGAGGTCTGGAGGGTGAATCAGAAGAAGCAGAAGAAGGAGATGGAGAAGGTGAAGTCTGGAGGGTGAATCAGAAGAAGCGGAAGAAGGAGAAGGAGAAGGTGAAGTCTGGAGGGTGAATCAGAAGAAGCAGAAGAAGGAGAAGGAGAAGGTGAAGTCTGGAGGGTGAATCAGAAGAAGTAGAAGAAGGAGAAGGAGGAGGTGAAGTCAGGAGGGTGAATCAGAAGAAGCAGAAGAAGGAGAAGGAGAAGGTGAAGTCAGTAGGGTGAATCAGAAGAAGCAGAAGAAGGAGAAGAAGAAGGTGAAGTCTGGAGGGTGAATCAGAAGAAGCAGAAGAAGGAGAAGAAGAAGGTGAAGACTGGAGGGTGAATCAGAAGAAGGAGAAGAAGGAGAAGGAGAAGGTGAAGTCTGGAGGGTGAATCAGAAGAAGTAGAAGAAGGAGAAGGAGAAGGCGAAGTCTGAAGGGTGAATCAGAAGAAGCAGAAGAAGGAGAAGGAGAAGGTGAAGTCTGGAGGGAGAATCAGAAGAAGCAGAAGAAGGAGAAGGAGAAGATGAAGTCTGGAGGGTGAATCAGAAGAAGTAGAAGAAGGAGAAGGAGAAGGTGAGGTCTGGAGGGTGAATCAGAAGAAGCAGAAGAAGGAGAAGGAGAAGGTGAAGTCTGAAGGGTGAATCAGAAGAAGCAGAAGAAGGAGAAGGAGAAGGTGAAGTCTGGAGGGTGAATCAGAAGAAGCAGAAGAAGAAGAAGGAGAAGGTGAAGTCTGGAGGGTGAATCAGAAGAAGTAGGAGAAGGAGAAGGAGAAGGTGAAGTCTGGAGGGTGAATCAGAAGAAGCAGAAGAAGGAGAAGGAGAAGGTGAAGTCTGGAGGTTGAATCAGAAGAAGCAGAAGAAGGAGAAGGAGAAGATGAAGTCTGGAGGGTGAATCAGAAGAAGTAGAAGAAGGAGAAGGAGAAGGTGAAGTCTGGAGGGTGAATCAGAAGAAGCAGAAGAAGGAGAAGGAGAAGGTGAAGTCTGGAGGGTGAATCAGAAGAAGCAGAAGAAGGAGAAGGAGAAGGTGAAGTCTGGAGGGTGAATCAGAAGAAGCAGAATAAGGAGAAGGAGAAGGTGAAGTCTGGAGGGTGAATCAGAAGAAGCAGAAGAAAGAGAAGGAGAAGGTGAAGTCTGGAGGGTGAAGCAGAAGAAGCAGAAGAAGGAGAAGGAGAAGGTGAAGACTGGAGGGTGAATCAGACGAAGTAGAAGAAGGAGAAGGAGAAGGTGAAGTCTGGAGGGTGAATCAGAAGAAGTAGAAGAAGGAGAATGAGAAGGTGAAGTCTGGAGGGTGAATCAGAAGAAGCAGAAGAAGGAGAAGGAGATGGTGAAGTCTGGAGGGTGAATCAGAAGAATCAGAAGAAGGAGAAGGAGAAGGTGAAGTCTGGAGGGTGAATCAGAAGAAGTAGAAGAAGGAGAAGGAGAAGGTGAAGTCTGGAGGGTGAATCAGAAGAAGCAGAAGAAGGAGAAGGAGAAGGTGAAGTCTGGAGGGTGAATCAGAAGAAGCAGAATAAGGAGAAGGAGAAGGTGAAGTCAGGAGGGTGAAGCAGAAGAAGCAGAAGAAGGAGGAGGAGAAGGTGAAGTCTGGAGGGTGAAGCAGAAGAAGCAGAAGAAGGAGAAGTTGAAGTATGGAGGGTGAAGCAGAAGAAGCAGAAGAAGGAGAAGGAGAAGGTGAAGTCTGGAGGTTGAATCAGAAGAAGTAGAAGAAGGAGAAGGAGGAGGTGAAGTCAGGAGGGTGAAGCAGAAGAAGCAGAAGAAGGAGAAGGAGAAGGTGAAGTCTGGAGGGTGAAGCAGAAGAAGCTGAAGAAGGAGAAGGAGAAGGTGAAGTCTGGAGGGTGAAGCAGAAGAAGCAGAAGAAGGAGAAGGAGAAGGTGAAGTCAGGAGGGTGAATCAGAAGAAGTAGAAGAAGGGGAAGGAGAAGGTGAAGTCTGGAGGGTGAATCAGAAGAAGTAGAAGAAGGAGAAGGAGAAGGCGAAGTCTGGATGGAGAATCAGAAGAAGTAGAAGAAGGAGAAGGAGAAGGTGAAGTCTGGAGGGTGAATCAGAAGAAGCAGAAGAAGGAGAAGGAGAAGGTGAAGTCTGGAGGGTGAATCAGAAGAAGCAGAAGAAGGAGAAGGAGATGATGAAGTCTGGAGGGTGAATCAGAAGAAGTAGAAAAAAGAGAAGGAGAAGGTGAAGTCTGGAGGGTGAATCAGAAGAAGCAGAAGAAGGAGAAGGAGAAGGTGAAGTCTGGAGGGTGAATCAGAAGAAGCAGAAGAAGGAGAAGGAGAAGGTGAAGTCTGGAGGGTGAATCAGAAGAAGCAGAATAAGGAGAAGGAGAAGGTGAAGTCTGGAGGGTGAATCAGAAGAAGCAGAAGAAGGAGAAGGAGAAGGTGAAGTCTGGAGGGAGAAGCAGAAGATGTAGAAGAAGGAGAAGGAGAAGATGAAGTCTGGAGGGTGAATCAGAAGAAGTAGAAGAAGGAGAAGGAGAAGGTGAAGTCTGGAGGGTGAATCAGAAGAAGTAGAAGAAGGAGAAGGAGAAGGTGAAGTCTGGAGGGTGAATCAGAAGAAGCAGAAGAAGGAGAAGAAGAAGGTGAAGTCTGGAGGGTGAATCAGAAGAAGCAGAAGAAAGAGAAGGAGAAGGTGAAGTCTGGAGGGTGAAGCAGAAGAAGCAGAAGAAGGAGAAGGAGAAGGTGAAGACTGGAGGGTGAATCAGAAGAAGTAGAAGAAGGAGAAGGAGAAGGTGAAGTCTGGAGGGTGAATCAGAAGAAGTAGAAGAAGGAGAAGGAGAAGGTGAAGTCTGGAGGGTGAATCAGAAGAAGCAGAAGAAGGAGAAGGAGATGGTGAAGTCTGGAGGGTGAATCAGAAGAATCAGAAGAAGGAGAAGGAGAAGGTGAAGTCTGGAGGGTGAATCAGAAGAAGTAGAAGAAGGAGAAGGAGAAGGTGAAGTCTGGAGGGTGAATCAGAAGAAGCAGAAGAAGGAGAAGGAGAAGGTGAAGTCTGGAGGGTGAACCAGAAGAAGCAGAAGAAGGAGAAGGAGAAGGTGAAGTCTGGAGGGTGAATCAGAAGAAGCAGAATAAGGAGAAGGAGAAGGTGAAGTCAGGATGGTGAAGCAGAAGAAGCAGAAGAAGGAGGAGGAGAAGGTGAAGTCTGGAGGGTGAAGCAGAAGAAGCAGAAGAAGGAGAAGGAGAAGGTGAAGTCTGGAGGGTGAAGCAGAAGAAGCAGAAGAAGGAGAAGGAGAAGGTGAAGTCTGGAGGGTGAATCAGAAGAAGTAGAAGAAGGAGAAGGAGGAGGTGAAGTCAGGAGGGTGAATCAGAAGAAGTAGAAGAAGGGGAAGGAGAAGGTGAAGTCTGGAGGGTGAATCAGAAGAAGTAGAAGAAGGAGAAGGAGAAGCCGAAGTCTGGATGGTGAATCAGAAGAAGTAGAAGAAGGAGAAGGAGAAGGTGAAGTCTGGAGGGTGAATCAGAAGAAGCAGAAGAAGGAGAAGGAGAAGGTGAAGTCTGGAGGGTGAATCAGAAGAAGCAGAAGAAGGAGAAGGAGATGATGAAGTCTGGAGGGTGAATCAGAAGAAGTAGAAAAAAGAGAAGGAGAAGGTGAAGTCTGGAGGGTGAATCAGAAGAAGCAGAAGAAGGAGAAGGAGAAGGTGAAGTCTGGAGGGTGAATCAGAAGAAGCAGAATAAGGAGAAGGAGAAGGTGAAGTCTGGAGGGTGAATCAGAAGAAGCAGAATAAGGAGAAGGAGAAGGTGAAGTCTGGAGGGTGGATCAGAAGAAGCAGAAGAAGGAGAAGGAGAAGGTGAAATCTGGAGGGAGAAGCAGAAGATTTAGAAGAAGGAGAAGGAGAAGATGAAGTCTGGAAGGTGAATCAGAAGAAGTAGAAGAAGGAGAAGGAGAAGGTGAAGTCTGGAGGGTGAATCAGAAGAAGTAGAAGAAGGAGAAGGAGAAGGTGAAGTCTGGAGGGTGAATCAGAAGAAGCAGAAGAAGGAGAAGAAGAAGGTGAAGTCTGGAGTGTGAATCAGAAGAAGTAGAAGATGGAGAAGGAGAAGGTGTAGTCTGGAGGGTGAATCAGAAGAGGTAGACGAAGGAGAAGGAGAAGTTGAAGTCTGGAGGGTGAATCAGAAGAAGCAGAAGAAGGAGAAGGAGAAGGTGAAGTCTGGAGGGTGAATCAGAAGAAGTAGCAGAAGGAGAAGGAGAAGGTGAAGTCTGGAGGGTGAATCAGAAGAAGCAGAAGAAGGAGAAGGAGAAGATGAAGACTGGAGGGTGAATCAGAAGAAGTAGAAGAAGGAGAAGGAGAAGGTGAAGTCTGGAGGGTGAATCAGAAGAAGTAGAAGAAGGAGAAGGAGAAGATGAAGTCTGGAGGGTGAATCAGAAGAAGTAGAAGAAGGAGAAGGAGAAGGTGAGGTCTGGAGGGTGAATCAGAAGAAGCAGAAGAAGGAGAAGGAGAAGGTGAGGTCTGAAGGATGAATCAGAAGAAGCAGAAGAAAGAGAAGGAGAATGTGAAGTCTGGAGGGTGAATCAGAAGAAGCAGAAGAAGGAGAAGGAGAAGGTGAAGTCTGGAGGGTGAATCAGAAGAAGTAGAAGAAGGAGAGGGAGAAGGTGAAGTCTGGAGGGTGAATCAGAAGAAGTAGAAGAAGGAGAAGGAGACGATGAAGTCTGGAGGGTGAATCAGAAGAAGTAGAAGAAGGAGAAGGAGAAGGTGAGGTCTGGAGGGTGAATCAGAAGAAGCAGAAGAAGGAGAAGGAGAAGGTGAGGTCTGAAGGGTGAATCAGAAGAAGCAGAAGAAAGAGAAGGAGAATGTGAAGTCTGGAGGGTGAATCAGAAGAAGCAGAAGAAGGAGAAGGAGAAGGTGAAGTCTGGAGGGTGAATCAGAAGAAGTCGAAGAAGGAGAAGCTGAAGTCTGGAGGGTGAAGCAGAAGAAGTAGAAGAAGGAGAAGGAGAAGGTGAAGTCAGGAGGGTGAATCAGAAGAAGCAGAATAAGGAGAAGGAGAAGGTGAAGTCTGGAGGGTGAATCAGAAGAAGCAGAAGAAGGAGAAGGAGAAGGTGAAGTCTGGAGGGAGAAGCAGAAGATGTAGAAGAAGGAGAAGGAGAAGATGAAGTCTGGAGGGTGAATCAGAAGAAGTAGAAGAAGGAGAAGGAGAAGGTGAAGTCTGGAGGGTGAATCAGAAGAAGTAGAAGAAGGAGAAGGAGAAGGTGAAGTCTGGAGGGTGAATCAGAAGAAGCAGAAGAAGGAGAAGAAGAAGGTGAAGTCTGGAGGGTGAATCAGAAGAAGCAGAAGAAAGAGAAGGAGAAGGTGAAGTCTGGAGGGTGAAGCAGAAGAAGCAGAAGAAGGAGAAGGAGAAGGTGAAGACTGGAGGGTGAATCAGAAGAAGTAGAAGAAGGAGAAGGAGAAGGTGAAGTCTGGAGGGTGAATCAGAAGAAGTAGAAGAAGGAGAAGGAGAAGGTGAAGTCTGGAGGGTGAATCAGAAGAAGCAGAAGAAGGAGAAGGAGATGGTGAAGTCTGGAGGGTGAATCAGAAGAATCAGAAGAAGGAGAAGGAGAAGGTGAAGTCTGGAGGGTGAATCAGAAGAAGTAGAAGAAGGAGAAGGAGAAGGTGAAGTCTGGAGGGTGAATCAGAAGAAGCAGAAGAAGGAGAAGGAGAAGGTGAAGTCTGGAGGGTGAACCAGAAGAAGCAGAAGAAGGAGAAGGAGAAGGTGAAGTCTGGAGGGTGAATCAGAAGAAGCAGAATAAGGAGAAGGAGAAGGTGAAGTCAGGATGGTGAAGCAGAAGAAGCAGAAGAAGGAGGAGGAGAAGGTGAAGTCTGGAGGGTGAAGCAGAAGAAGCAGAAGAAGGAGAAGGAGAAGGTGAAGTCTGGAGGGTGAAGCAGAAGAAGCAGAAGAAGGAGAAGGAGAAGGTGAAGTCTGGAGGGTGAATCAGAAGAAGTAGAAGAAGGAGAAGGAGGAGGTGAAGTCAGGAGGGTGAATCAGAAGAAGTAGAAGAAGGGGAAGGAGAAGGTGAAGTCTGGAGGGTGAATCAGAAGAAGTAGAAGAAGGAGAAGGAGAAGCCGAAGTCTGGATGGTGAATCAGAAGAAGTAGAAGAAGGAGAAGGAGAAGGTGAAGTCTGGAGGGTGAATCAGAAGAAGCAGAAGAAGGAGAAGGAGAAGGTGAAGTCTGGAGGGTGAATCAGAAGAAGCAGAAGAAGGAGAAGGAGATGATGAAGTCTGGAGGGTGAATCAGAAGAAGTAGAAAAAAGAGAAGGAGAAGGTGAAGTCTGGAGGGTGAATCAGAAGAAGCAGAAGAAGGAGAAGGAGAAGGTGAAGTCTGGAGGGTGAATCAGAAGAAGCAGAAGAAGGAGAAGGAGAAGGTGAAGTCTGGAGGGTGAATCAGAAGAAGCAGAATAAGGAGAAGGAGAAGGTGAAGTCTGGAGGGTGGATCAGAAGAAGCAGAAGAAGGAGAAGGAGAAGGTGAAATCTGGAGGGAGAAGCAGAAGATTTAGAAGAAGGAGAAGGAGAAGATGAAGTCTGGAAGGTGAATCAGAAGAAGTAGAAGAAGGAGAAGGAGAAGGTGAAGTCTGGAGGGTGAATCAGAAGAAGTAGAAGAAGGAGAAGGAGAAGGTGAAGTCTGGAGGGTGAATCAGAAGAAGCAGAAGAAGGAGAAGAAGAAGGTGAAGTCTGGAGTGTGAATCAGAAGAAGTAGAAGATGGAGAAGGAGAAGGTGTAGTCTGGAGGGTGAATCAGAAGAGGTAGACGAAGGAGAAGGAGAAGTTGAAGTCTGGAGGGTGAATCAGAAGAAGCAGAAGAAGGAGAAGGAGAAGGTGAAGTCTGGAGGGTGAATCAGAAGAAGTAGCAGAAGGAGAAGGAGAAGGTGAAGTCTGGAGGGTGAATCAGAAGAAGCAGAAGAAGGAGAAGGAGAAGATGAAGACTGGAGGGTGAATCAGAAGAAGTAGAAGAAGGAGAAGGAGAAGGTGAAGTCTGGAGGGTGAATCAGAAGAAGTAGAAGAAGGAGAAGGAGAAGATGAAGTCTGGAGGGTGAATCAGAAGAAGTAGAAGAAGGAGAAGGAGAAGGTGAGGTCTGGAGGGTGAATCAGAAGAAGCAGAAGAAGGAGAAGGAGAAGGTGAGGTCTGAAGGGTGAATCAGAAGAAGCAGAAGAAAGAGAAGGAGAATGTGAAGTCTGGAGGGTGAATCAGAAGAAGCAGAAGAAGGAGAAGGAGAAGGTGAAGTCTGGAGGGTGAATCAGAAGAAGTAGAAGAAGGAGAGGGAGAAGGTGAAGTCTGGAGGGTGAATCAGAAGAAGTAGAAGAAGGAGAAGGAGACGATGAAGTCTGGAGGGTGAATCAGAAGAAGTAGAAGAAGGAGAAGGAGAAGGTGAGGTCTGGAGGGTGAATCAGAAGAAGCAGAAGAAGGAGAAGGAGAAGGTGAGGTCTGAAGGGTGAATCAGAAGAAGCAGAAGAAAGAGAAGGAGAATGTGAAGTCTGGAGGGTGAATCAGAAGAAGCAGAAGAAGGAGAAGGAGAAGGTGAAGTCTGGAGGGTGAATCAGAAGAAGTCGAAGAAGGAGAAGCTGAAGTCTGGAGGGTGAAGCAGAAGAAGTAGAAGAAGGAGAAGGAGAAGGTGAAGTCAGGAGGGTGAATCAGAAGAAGTAGAAGAAGGAGAAGGAGGTGAAGTCAGGAGGGTGAATCAGAAGAAGCAGAAGAAGGAGAAGGAGAAGGTGAAGTCAGGAGGGAGAAGCAGAAGAAGTAGAAGAACGAGAAGGCGAAGGTGAAGTCTGGAGGGTGAATCAGAAGAAGCAGAAGAAGTAGAAGGAGAAGGTGAAGTCTGGAGGGTGAATCAGAAGATGCAGAAGAAGGAGAAGGAGAAGGTGAAGTCTGGAGGGTGAATCAGAAGAAGCAGAATAAGAAGAAGGAGAAGGTGAAGTCTGGAGGGTGAATCAGAAGAAGCAGAAGAAGGAGAAGGAGAAGGTGAAGTCTGGAGGGTGAATCAGAAGAAGTAGAAGGAGAAGGAGAAGGTGAAGTCTGGAGGGTGAAGCAGAAGAAGTAGAAGAAGCAGAAGGGGAAGGTGAAGTCAGGAGGGTGAATCAGAAGAAGTAGAAGAAGGAGAAGGAGAAGGTGAAGTCAGGAGGGTGAATCAGAAGAAGCAGAAGAAGGAGAAGGAGAAGGTGAAGTCTGGAGGGTGAATCAGAAGAAGTAGAAGATGGAGAAGGAGAAGGTGTAGTCTGGAGGGTGAATCAGAAGAAGTAGACGAAGGAGAAGGAGAAGGTGAAGTCTGGAGGGTGAATCAGAAGAAGCAGAAGAAGGAGAAGGAGAAGGTGAAGTCTGGAGGGTGAATCAGAAGAAGTAGAAGAAGGAGAAGGAGAAGGTGAAGTCTGGAGGGTGAATCAGAAGAAGCAGAAGAAGGAGAAGGAGAAGGTGAATCTGGAGGGTGAATCAGAAGAAGCAGAAGAAGGAGAAGGAGAAGGTGAAGTCTGGAGGGTGAATCAGAAGAAGCAGAAGAAGGAGAAGGAGAAGGTGAAGTCTGGAGGGTGAATCAGAAGAAGCAGAAGAAGTAGAAGGAGAAGGTGAAGTCTGGAGGGTGAATCAGAAGAAGTAGAAGAAGGAGAAGGTGAAGTCTGGAATGTGAATCAGAAGAAGCAGAAGAAGGAGAAGGAGAAGGTGAAGTCAGGAGGGTGAATCAGAAGAAGCAGAAGAAGGAGAAGGAGAAGGTGAAGTCTGGAGGGTGAATCAGAAGAAGAAGAAGAAGGAGAAGGAGAAGGTGAAGACTGGAGGGTGAATCAGAAGAAGTAGAAGAAGGAGAAGGAGAAGGTGAAGTCTGGAGGGTGAATCAAAAGAAGTAGAAGAAGGAGAAGGAGAAGGCGAAGTTTGGAGGGTGAATCAGAAGAAGCAGAAGAAGGAGAAGGAGAAGGTGAAGTCTGGAGGGTGAATCAGAAGAAGCAGAAGAAGGAGAAGGAGAAGATGAAGTCTGGAGGGTGAATCAGAAGAAGTAGAAGAAGGAGAAGGAGAAGGTGAGGTCTGGAGGGTGAATCAGAAGAAGCAGAAGAAGGAGAAGGAGAAGGTGAAGTCCGAAGGGTGAATCAGAAGAAGCAGAAGAAGGAGAAGGAGAAGGTGAAGTCTGGAGGGTGAATCAGAAGAAGCAGAAGAAGGAGAAGGAGAAGGTGAAGTTTGGAGGGTGAATCAGAAGAATCAGAAGAAGGAGAAGGAGAAGGTGAAGTCAGGAGGGGGAATCAGAAGAAGTTGAAGAAGGAGAAGGAGAAGGTGAAGTCAGGAGGGTGAATCAGAAGAAGCAGAAGAAGGAGAAGGAGAAGGTGAAGTCTGGAGGGTGAATCAGAAGAATCAGAAGAAGGAGAAGGAGAAGGTGAAGTCTGGAGGGTGAATCAGAAGAAGCAGAAGAAAGAGAAGGAGAAGGTGAAGTCTGGAGGGTGAAGCAGAAGAAGCAGAAGAAGGAGAAGGAGAAGTTGCAGACTGGAGGGTGAATCAGGAGAAGTAGAAGAAGGAGAAGGAGAAGGTGAAGTCTGGAGGGTGAATCAGAAGAAGTAGAAGAAGGAGAAGGAGAACGAGAAGTCTGGAGGGTGAATCAGAAGAAGCAGAAGAAGGAGAAGGAGAAGGTGAAGTCTGGAGGGTGAATCAGAAGAAGTAGAAGGAGAAGGAGAAGGTGAAGTCTGGAGGGTGAAGCAGAAGAAGTAGAAGAAGCAGAAGGGGAAGGTGAAGTCAGGAGGGTGAATCAGAAGAAGTAGAAGAAGGAGAAGGAGAAGGTGAAGTCAGGAGGGTGAATCAGAAGAAGCAGAAGAAGGAGAAGGAGAAGGTGAAGTCTGGAGGGTGAATCAGAAGAAGTAGAAGATGGAGAAGGAGAAGGTGTAGTCTGGAGGGTGAATCAGAAGAAGTAGACGAAGGAGAAGGAGAAGGTGAAGTCTGGAGGGTGAATCAGAAGAAGCAGAAGAAGGAGAAGGAGAAGGTGAAGTCTGGAGGGTGAATCAGAAGAAGTAGAAGGAGAAGGAGAAGGTGAAGTCTGGAGGGTGAAGCAGAAGAAGTAGAAGAAGCAGAAGGGGAAGGTGAAGTCAGGAGGGTGAATCAGAAGAAGTAGAAGAAGGAGAAGGAGAAGGTGAAGTCAGGAGGGTGAATCAGAAGAAGCAGAAGAAGGAGAAGGAGAAGGTGAAGTCTGGAGGGTGAATCAGAAGAAGTAGAAGATGGAGAAGGAGAAGGTGTAGTCTGGAGGGTGAATCAGAAGAAGTAGACGAAGGAGAAGGAGAAGGTGAAGTCTGGAGGGTGAATCAGAAGAAGCAGAAGAAGGAGAAGGAGAAGGTGAAGTCTGGAGGGTGAATCAGAAGAAGTAGAAGAAGGAGAAGGAGAAGGTGAAGTCTGGAGGGTGAATCAGAAGAAGCAGAAGAAGGAGAAGGAGAAGGTGAATCTGGAGGGTGAATCAGAAGAAGCAGAAGAAGGAGAAGGAGAAGGTGAAGTCTGGAGGGTGAATCAGAAGAAGCAGAAGAAGGAGAAGGAGAAGGTGAAGTCTGGAGGGTGAATCAGAAGAAGCAGAAGAAGTAGAAGGAGAAGGTGAAGTCTGGAGGGTGAATCAGAAGAAGTAGAAGAAGGAGAAGGTGAAGTCTGGAATGTGAATCAGAAGAAGCAGAAGAAGGAGAAGGAGAAGGTGAAGTCAGGAGGGTGAATCAGAAGAAGCAGAAGAAGGAGAAGGAGAAGGTGAAGTCTGGAGGGTGAATCAGAAGAAGAAGAAGAAGGAGAAGGAGAAGGTGAAGACTGGAGGGTGAATCAGAAGAAGTAGAAGAAGGAGAAGGAGAAGGTGAAGTCTGGAGGGTGAATCAAAAGAAGTAGAAGAAGGAGAAGGAGAAGGCGAAGTTTGGAGGGTGAATCAGAAGAAGCAGAAGAAGGAGAAGGAGAAGGTGAAGTCTGGAGGGTGAATCAGAAGAAGCAGAAGAAGGAGAAGGAGAAGATGAAGTCTGGAGGGTGAATCAGAAGAAGTAGAAGAAGGAGAAGGAGAAGGTGAGGTCTGGAGGGTGAATCAGAAGAAGCAGAAGAAGGAGAAGGAGAAGGTGAAGTCCGAAGGGTGAATCAGAAGAAGCAGAAGAAGGAGAAGGAGAAGGTGAAGTCTGGAGGGTGAATCAGAAGAAGCAGAAGAAGGAGAAGGAGAAGGTGAAGTTTGGAGGGTGAATCAGAAGAATCAGAAGAAGGAGAAGGAGAAGGTGAAGTCAGGAGGGGGAATCAGAAGAAGTTGAAGAAGGAGAAGGAGAAGGTGAAGTCAGGAGGGTGAATCAGAAGAAGCAGAAGAAGGAGAAGGAGAAGGTGAAGTCTGGAGGGTGAATCAGAAGAATCAGAAGAAGGAGAAGGAGAAGGTGAAGTCTGGAGGGTGAATCAGAAGAAGCAGAAGAAAGAGAAGGAGAAGGTGAAGTCTGGAGGGTGAAGCAGAAGAAGCAGAAGAAGGAGAAGGAGAAGTTGCAGACTGGAGGGTGAATCAGGAGAAGTAGAAGAAGGAGAAGGAGAAGGTGAAGTCTGGAGGGTGAATCAGAAGAAGTAGAAGAAGGAGAAGGAGAACGAGAAGTCTGGAGGGTGAATCAGAAGAAGCAGAAGAAGGAGAAGGAGAAGGTGAAGTCTGGAGGGTGAATCAGAAGAAGCAGAAGAAGGAGAAGGAGAAGATGAAGTCTGGAGGGTGAATCAGAAGAAGTAGAAGAAGGAGAAGGAGAAGGTGAGGTCTGGAGGGTGAATCAGAAGAAGCAGAAGAAGGAGATGGAGAAGGTGAAGTCTGGAGGGTGAATCAGAAGAAGCGGAAGAAGGAGAAGGAGAAGGTGATGCCTGGAGGGTGAATCAGAAGAAGCAGAAGAAGGAGAAGGAGAAGGTGAAGTCTGGAGGGTGAATCAGAAGAATCAGAAGAAGGAGAAGGAGAAGGTGAAGTCTGGAGGGTGAATCAGAAGAAGCAGAAGAAAGAGAAGGAGAAGGGGAAGTCTGGAGGGTGAAGCAGAAGAAGCAGAAGAAGGAGAAGGAGAAGGTGAAGACTGGAGGGTGAATCAGGAGAAGTAGAAGAAGGAGAAGGAGAAGGTGAAGTCTGGAGGGTGAATCAGGAGAAGCAGAAGAAGGAGAAGAAGATGGTGAAGCCTGGAGGGAGAAGCAGAAGAAGTAGAAGAAGGAGAAGGAGAAGATGAAGTCTGGAGGGTGAATCAGAAGAAGTAGAAGAAGGAGAAGGAGAAGGTGAAGTCTGGAGGGTGAATCAGAAGAAGTAGAAGAAGGAGAAGGAGAAGCTGAAGACTGGAGGGTGAATCAGAAGAAGCAGAAGAAGGAGAAGGAGAAGGTGAAGTCTGGAGGGTGAATCAGAAGAAGTAGAAGATGGAGAAGGAGAAGGTGTAGTCTGGAGGGTGAATCAGAAGAAGTAGACGAAGGAGAAGGAGAAGGTGAAGTCTGGAGGTTGAATCAGAAGAAGCAGAAGAAGGAGAAGGAGAAGGTGAAGTCTGGAGGGTGAATCAGAAGAAGTAGAAGAAGGAGAAGGAGAAGGTGAAGTCTGGAGGGTGAATCAGAAGAAGCAGAAGAAGGAGAAGGTGAAGATGAAGTCTGGAGGGTGAATCAGAAGAAGTAGAAGAAGGAGAAGGAGAAGGTGAGGTCTGGAGGGTGAATCAGAAGAAGCAGAAGAAGGAGAAGGAGAAGGTGAAGTCCGAAGGGTGAATCAGAAGAAGCAGAAGAAGGAGAAGGAGAAGGTGAAGTCTGGAGGGTGAATCAGAAGAAGCAGAAGAAGGAGAAGGAGAAGGTGAAGTTTGGAGGGTGAATCAGAAGAATCAGAAGAAGGAGAAGGAGAAGGTGAAGTCAGGAGGGGGAATCAGAAGAAGTTGAAGAAGGAGAAGGAGAAGGTGAAGTCAGGAGGGTGAATCAGAAGAAGCAGAAGAAGGAGAAGGAGAAGATGAAGTCTGGAGGGTGAATCAGAAGAATCAGAAGAAGGAGAAGGAGAAGGTGAAGTCTGGAGGGTGAATCAGAAGAAGCAGAAGAAAGAGAAGGAGAAGGTGAAGTCTGGAGGGTGAAGCAGAAGAAGCAGAAGAAGGAGAAGGAGAAGGTGAAGACTGGAGGGTGAATCAGGAGAAGTAGAAGAAGGAGAAGGAGAAGGTGAAGTCTGGAGGGTGAATCAGAAGAAGTAGAAGAAGGAGAAGGAGAAGGTGAAGTCTGGAGGGTGAATCAGAAGAAGCAGAAGAAGGAGAAGGAGAAGGTGAAGTCTGGAGGGTGAATCAGAAGAAGCAGAAGAAGGAGAAGGAGAAGATGAAGTCTGGAGGGTGAATCAGAAGAAGTAGAAGAAGGAGAAGGAGAAGGTGAGGTCTGGAGGGAGAATCAGAAGAAGCAGAAAAGGAGATGGAGAAGGTGAAGTCTGGAGGGTGAATCAGAAGAAGCGGAAGAAGGAGAAGGAGAAGGTGATGCCTGGAGGGTGAATCAGAAGAAGCAGAAGAAGGAGAAGGAGAAGGTGAAGTCTGGAGGGTGAATCAGAAGAATCAGAAGAAGGAGAAGGAGAAGGTGAAGTCTGGAGGGTGAATCAGAAGAAGTAGAAGAAGGAGAAGGAGAAGGTGAGGTCTGGAGGGTGAAGCAGAAGAAGCAGAAGAAGGAGAAGGAGAAGGTGAAGTCTGGAGGGTGAAGCAGAAGAAGCAGAAGAAGGAGAAGGAGAAGGTGAAGTCTGGAGGGCGTAGCAGAAGAAGCAGAAGAAGGAGAAGGAGAAGGTGAAGTCTGGAGGGTGAAGCAGAAGAAGCAGAAGAAGGAGAAGGAGAAGGTGAAGTCTGGAGGGTGAATCAGCAGAAGTAGAAGAAGGAGAAGGAGAAGGTGAAGTCAGGAGGGTGAAGCAGAAGAAGCAGAAGAAGGAGAAGGAGAAGGTGAAGTCTGGAGGGTGAAGCAGAAGAAGCAGAAGAAGGAGAAGGAGAAGGTGAATTCTGGAGGGTGAAGCAGAAGAAGCAGAAGAAGGAGAAGGAGAAGGTGAAGTCAGGAGGGTGAATCAGAAGAAGTAGAAGAAGGAGAAGGAGAAGGTGAAGTCTGGAGGGAGAATCAGAAGAAGTAGAAGAAGGAGAAGGAGAAGGTGAAGTCTGGAGGGTGAATCAGAAGAAGTAGAAGAAGGAGAAGGAGAAGGAGAAGTCTGGAGGGTGAATCAGAAGAAGCAGAAGAAGGAGAAGGAGAAGGTGAAGTCTGGAGGGAGAAGCAGAAGAAGTAGAAGAACGAGAAGGAGAATGTGAAGTCTGGAGGGTGAATCAGAAGAAGTAGAAGAAGGAGAAGGAGAAGGTGAAGTCTGGAGGGTGAAGCAGAAGAAGTAGAAGAAGGAGAAGGAGAAGGTGAAGTCAGGAGGGTGAAGCAGAAGAAGCAGAAGAAGGAGAAGGAGAAGGTGAAGTCTGGAGGGTGAAGCAGAAGAAGCAGAAGAAGGAGAAGGAGAAGGTGAAGTCTGGAGGGTGAATCAGAAGAAGCAGAAAAGGAGAAGGAGAAGGTGAAGTCTGGAGGGTGAATCAGAAGAAGCAGAAAAGGAGAAGGAGAAGGTGAAGTCTGGAGGGAGAAGCAGAAGAAGTAGAAGAAGGAGAAGGAGAAGATGAAGTCTGGTGGGTGAATCAGAAGAAGTAGAAGAAGGAGAAGGAGAAGGTGAAGTCTGGAGGATGAATCAGAAGAAGTAGAAGAAGGAGAAGGAGAAGGTGAAGTCTGGAGGTTGAATCAGAAGAAGCAGAAGAAGGAGAAGGAGAAGGTGAAGTCTGGAGGGTGAATCAGAAGAAGTAGAAGAAGGAGAAGGAGAAGGTGAAGTCTGGAGGGTGAATCAGAAGAAGCAGAAGAAGGAGAAGGTGAAGATGAAGTCTGGAGGGTGAATCAGAAGAAGTAGAAGAAGGAGAAGGAGAAGGTGAGGTCTGGAGGGTGAATCAGAAGAAGCAGAAGAAGGAGAAGGAGAAGGTGAAGTCCGAAGGGTGAATCAGAAGAAGCAGAAGAAGGAGAAGGAGAAGGTGAAGTCTGGAGGGTGAATCAGAAGAAGCAGAAGAAGGAGAAGGAGAAGGTGAAGTTTGGAGGGTGAATCAGAAGAATCAGAAGAAGGAGAAGGAGAAGGTGAAGTCAGGAGGGGGAATCAGAAGAAGTTGAAGAAGGAGAAGGAGAAGGTGAAGTCAGGAGGGTGAATCAGAAGAAGCAGAAGAAGGAGAAGGAGAAGATGAAGTCTGGAGGGTGAATCAGAAGAATCAGAAGAAGGAGAAGGAGAAGGTGAAGTCTGGAGGGTGAATCAGAAGAAGCAGAAGAAAGAGAAGGAGAAGGTGAAGTCTGGAGGGTGAAGCAGAAGAAGCAGAAGAAGGAGAAGGAGAAGGTGAAGACTGGAGGGTGAATCAGGAGAAGTAGAAGAAGGAGAAGGAGAAGGTGAAGTCTGGAGGGTGAATCAGAAGAAGTAGAAGAAGGAGAAGGAGAAGGTGAAGTCTGGAGGGTGAATCAGAAGAAGCAGAAGAAGGAGAAGGAGAAGGTGAAGTCTGGAGGGTGAATCAGAAGAAGCAGAAGAAGGAGAAGGAGAAGATGAAGTCTGGAGGGTGAATCAGAAGAAGTAGAAGAAGGAGAAGGAGAAGGTGAGGTCTGGAGGGAGAATCAGAAGAAGCAGAAAAGGAGATGGAGAAGGTGAAGTCTGGAGGGTGAATCAGAAGAAGCGGAAGAAGGAGAAGGAGAAGGTGATGCCTGGAGGGTGAATCAGAAGAAGCAGAAGAAGGAGAAGGAGAAGGTGAAGTCTGGAGGGTGAATCAGAAGAATCAGAAGAAGGAGAAGGAGAAGGTGAAGTCTGGAGGGTGAATCAGAAGAAGTAGAAGAAGGAGAAGGAGAAGGTGAGGTCTGGAGGGTGAAGCAGAAGAAGCAGAAGAAGGAGAAGGAGAAGGTGAAGTCTGGAGGGTGAAGCAGAAGAAGCAGAAGAAGGAGAAGGAGAAGGTGAAGTCTGGAGGGCGTAGCAGAAGAAGCAGAAGAAGGAGAAGGAGAAGGTGAAGTCTGGAGGGTGAAGCAGAAGAAGCAGAAGAAGGAGAAGGAGAAGGTGAAGTCTGGAGGGTGAATCAGCAGAAGTAGAAGAAGGAGAAGGAGAAGGTGAAGTCAGGAGGGTGAAGCAGAAGAAGCAGAAGAAGGAGAAGGAGAAGGTGAAGTCTGGAGGGTGAAGCAGAAGAAGCAGAAGAAGGAGAAGGAGAAGGTGAATTCTGGAGGGTGAAGCAGAAGAAGCAGAAGAAGGAGAAGGAGAAGGTGAAGTCAGGAGGGTGAATCAGAAGAAGTAGAAGAAGGAGAAGGAGAAGGTGAAGTCTGGAGGGAGAATCAGAAGAAGTAGAAGAAGGAGAAGGAGAAGGTGAAGTCTGGAGGGTGAATCAGAAGAAGTAGAAGAAGGAGAAGGAGAAGGAGAAGTCTGGAGGGTGAATCAGAAGAAGCAGAAGAAGGAGAAGGAGAAGGTGAAGTCTGGAGGGAGAAGCAGAAGAAGTAGAAGAACGAGAAGGAGAATGTGAAGTCTGGAGGGTGAATCAGAAGAAGTAGAAGAAGGAGAAGGAGAAGGTGAAGTCTGGAGGGTGAAGCAGAAGAAGTAGAAGAAGGAGAAGGAGAAGGTGAAGTCAGGAGGGTGAAGCAGAAGAAGCAGAAGAAGGAGAAGGAGAAGGTGAAGTCTGGAGGGTGAAGCAGAAGAAGCAGAAGAAGGAGAAGGAGAAGGTGAAGTCTGGAGGGTGAATCAGAAGAAGCAGAAAAGGAGAAGGAGAAGGTGAAGTCTGGAGGGTGAATCAGAAGAAGCAGAAAAGGAGAAGGAGAAGGTGAAGTCTGGAGGGAGAAGCAGAAGAAGTAGAAGAAGGAGAAGGAGAAGATGAAGTCTGGTGGGTGAATCAGAAGAAGTAGAAGAAGGAGAAGGAGAAGGTGAAGTCTGGAGGATGAATCAGAAGAAGTAGAAGAAGGAGAAGGAGAAGGTGAAGTCTGGAGGGTGAATCAGAAGAAGTAGAAGAGGGAGAAGGAGAAGGTGTAGTCTGGAGGGTGAATCAGAAGAAGTAGACGAAGGAGAAGGAGAAGGTGAAGTCTGGAGGGTGAAACAGAAGAAGCAGAAGAAGGAGAAGGAGAAGGTGAAGTGTGGAGGGTGAATCAGAAGAAGTAGAAGAAGGAGAAGGAGAAGGTGAAGTCTGGAGGGTGAATCAGAAGAAGCAGAAGAAGGAGAAGGAGAAGGTGAAGTCTGGAGGGTGAATCAGAAGATGCAGAACAAGGAGAAGGAGAAGGTGAAGTCTGGAGGGTGAATCAAAAGAAGCAGAAGAAGGAGAAGGTGAAGACTGGAGGGTGAATCAGAAGAAGTAGAAGAAGGAGAAGGAGAAGGTGAAGTCTGGAGGGTAAATCAGAAGAAGGTGAAGAAGGAGAAGGAGAAGGCGAAGTCTGGAGGGTGAATCAGAAGAAGCAGAAGAAGGAGAAGGAGAAGGTGAAGTCTGGAGGGTGAATCAGAAGAAGTAGAAGAAGGAGAAGGAGAAGGTGAGGTCTGGAGGGTGAATCAGAAGAAGTAGAAGAAGGAGAAGGAGAAGGTGAGGTCTGGAGGGTGAAGCAGAAGAAGCAGAAGAAGGAGAAGGAGAAGGTGAAGTCTGGAGGGTGAAGCAGAAGAAGCAGAAGAAGGAGAAGGAGAAGGTGAAGTCTGGAGGGCGTAGCAGAAGAAGCAGAAGAAGGAGAAGGAGAAGGTGAAGTCTGGAGGGTGAAGCAGAAGAAGCAGAAGAAGGAGAAGGAGAAGGTGAAGTCTGGAGGGTGAATCAGAAGAAGTCGAAGAAGGAGAAGGAGAAGGTGAAGTCAGGAGGGTGAAGCAGAAGAAGCAGAAGAAGGAGAAGGAGAAGGTGAAGTCTGGAGGGTGAAGCAGAAGAAGCAGAAGAAGGAGAAGGAGAAGGTGAAGTCTGGAGGGTGAAGCAGAAGAAGCAGAAGAAGGAGAAGGAGAAGGTGAAGTCAGGAGGGTGAATCAGAAGAAGTAGAAGAAGGAGAAGGAGAAGGTGAAGTCTGGAGGGAGAATCAGAAGAAGTAGAAGAAGGAGAAGGAGAAGGTGAAGTCTGGAGGGTGAATCAGAAGAAGTAGAAGAAGGAGAAGGAGAAGGAGAAGTCTGGAGGGTGAATCAGAAGAAGCAGAAGAAGGAGAAGGAGAAGGTGAAGTCTGGAGGGAGAAGCAGAAGAAGTAGAAGAACGAGAAGGAGAATGTGAAGTCTGGAGGGTGAATCAGAAGAAGTAGAAGAAGGAGAAGGAGAAGGTGAAGTCTGGAGGGTGAATCAGAAGAAGTAGAAGAAGGAGAAGGAGAAGGTGAAGTCTGGAGGGTGAATCAGAAGAAGCAGAAGAAGGAGAAGGAGAAGGTGAAGTCTGGAGGGTGAATCAGAAGAAGTAGAAGAAGGAGAAGGAGAAGGTGAGGTCTGGAGGGTGAATCAGAAGAAGCAGAAGAAGGAGATGGAGAAGGTGAAGTCTGGAGGGTGAATCAGAAGAAGCGGAAGAAGGAGAAGGAGAAGGTGATGCCTGGAGGGTGAATCAGAAGAAGCAGAAGAAGGAGAAGGAGAAGGTGAAGTCTGGAGGGTGAATCAGAAGAATCAGAAGAAGGAGAAGGAGAAGGTGAAGTCTGGAGGGTGAATCAGAAGAAGCAGAAGAAAGAGAAGGAGAAGGGGAAGTCTGGAGGGTGAAGCAGAAGAAGCAGAAGAAGGAGAAGGAGAAGGTGAAGACTGGAGGGTGAATCAGGAGAAGTAGAAGAAGGAGAAGGAGAAGGTGAAGTCTGGAGGGTGAATCAGAAGAAGCAGAAGAAGGAGAAGAAGAAGGTGAAGCCTGGAGGGAGAAGCAGAAGAAGTAGAAGAAGGAGAAGGAGAAGATGAAGTCTGGAGGGTGAATCAGAAGAAGTAGAAGAAGGAGAAGGAGAAGGTGAAGTCTGGAGGGTGAATCAGAAGAAGTAGAAGAAGGAGAAGGAGAAGCTGAAGACTGGAGGGTGAATCAGAAGAAGCAGAAGAAGGAGAAGGAGAAGGTGAAGTCTGGAGGGTGAATCAGAAGAAGTAGAAGATGGAGAAGGAGAAGGTGTAGTCTGGAGGGTGAATCAGAAGAAGTAGACGAAGGAGAAGGAGAAGGTGAAGTCTGGAGGGTGAATCAGAAGAAGCAGAAGAAGGAGAAGGAGAAGGTGAAGTCTGGAGGGTGAATCAGAAGAAGTAGAAGAAGGAGAAGGAGAAGGTGAAGTCTGGAGGGTGAATCAGAAGAAGCAGAAGAAGGAGAAGGTGAAGATGAAGTCTGGAGGGTGAATCAGAAGAAGTAGAAGAAGGAGAAGGAGAAGGTGAGGTCTGGAGGGTGAATCAGAAGAAGCAGAAGAAGGAGAAGGAGAAGGTGAAGTCCGAAGGGTGAATCAGAAGAAGCAGAAGAAGGAGAAGGAGAAGGTGAAGTCTGGAGGGTGAATCAGAAGAAGCAGAAGAAGGAGAAGGAGAAGGTGAAGTTTGGAGGGTGAATCAGAAGAATCAGAAGAAGGAGAAGGAGAAGGTGAAGTCAGGAGGGGGAATCAGAAGAAGTTGAAGAAGGAGAAGGAGAAGGTGAAGTCAGGAGGGTGAATCAGAAGAAGCAGAAGAAGGAGAAGGAGAAGGTGAAGTCTGGAGGGTGAATCAGAAGAATCAGAAGAAGGAGAAGGAGAAGGTGAAGTCTGGAGGGTGAATCAGAAGAAGCAGAAGAAAGAGAAGGAGAAGGTGAAGTCTGGAGGGTGAAGCAGAAGAAGCAGAAGAAGGAGAAGGAGAAGGTGAAGACTGGAGGGTGAATCAGGAGAAGTAGAAGAAGGAGAAGGAGAAGGTGAAGTCTGGAGGGTGAATCAGAAGAAGTAGAAGAAGGAGAAGGAGAAGGTGAAGTCTGGAGGGTGAATCAGAAGAAGCAGAAGAAGGAGAAGGAGAAGGTGAAGTCTGGAGGGTGAATCAGAAGAAGCAGAAGAAGGAGAAGGAGAAGATGAAGTCTGGAGGGTGAATCAGAAGAAGTAGAAGAAGGAGAAGGAGAAGGTGAGGTCTGGAGGGTGAATCAGAAGAAGCAGAAAAGGAGATGGAGAAGGTGAAGTCTGGAGGGTGAATCAGAAGAAGCGGAAGAAGGAGAAGGAGAAGGTGATGCCTGGAGGGTGAATCAGAAGAAGCAGAAGAAGGAGAAGGAGAAGGTGAAGTCTGGAGGGTGAATCAGAAGAATCAGAAGAAGGAGAAGGAGAAGGTGAAGTCTGGAGGGTGAATCAGAAGAAGTAGAAGAAGGAGAAGGAGAAGGTGAGGTCTGGAGGGTGAAGCAGAAGAAGCAGAAGAAGGAGAAGGAGAAGGTGAAGTCTGGAGGGTGAAGCAGAAGAAGCAGAAGAAGGAGAAGGAGAAGGTGAAGTCTGGAGGGCGTAGCAGAAGAAGCAGAAGAAGGAGAAGGAGAAGGTGAAGTCTGGAGGGTGAAGCAGAAGAAGCAGAAGAAGGAGAAGGAGAAGGTGAAGTCTGGAGGGTGAATCAGAAGAAGTAGAAGAAGGAGAAGGAGAAGGTGAAGTCAGGAGGGTGAAGCAGAAGAAGCAGAAGAAGGAGAAGGAGAAGGTGAAGTCTGGAGGGTGAAGCAGAAGAAGCAGAAGAAGGAGAAGGAGAAGGTGAATTCTGGAGGGTGAAGCAGAAGAAGCAGAAGAAGGAGAAGGAGAAGGTGAAGTCAGGAGGGTGAATCAGAAGAAGTAGAAGAAGGAGAAGGAGAAGGTGAAGTCTGGAGGGAGAATCAGAAGAAGTAGAAGAAGGAGAAGGAGAAGGTGAAGTCTGGAGGGTGAATCAGAAGAAGTAGAAGAAGGAGAAGGAGAAGGAGAATCTGGAGGGTGAATCAGAAGAAGCAGAAGAAGGAGAAGGAGAAGGTGAAGTCTGGAGGGAGAAGCAGAAGAAGTAGAAGAACGAGAAGGAGAATGTGAAGTCTGGAGGGTGAATCAGAAGAAGTAGAAGAAGGAGAAGGAGAAGGTGAAGTCTGGAGGGTGAAGCAGAAGAAGTAGAAGAAGGATAAGGAGAAGGTGAAGTCAGGAGGGTGAAGCAGAAGAAGCAGAAGAAGGAGAAGGAGAAGGTGAAGTCTGGAGGGTGAAGCAGAAGAAGCAGAAGAAGGAGAAGGAGAAGGTGAAGTCTGGAGGGTGAATCAGAAGAAGCAGAAAAGGAGAAGGAGAAGGTGAAGTCTGGAGGGTGAATCAGAAGAAGCAGAAAAGGAGAAGGAGAAGGTGAAGTCTGGAGGGAGAAGCAGAAGAAGTAGAAGAAGGAGAAGGAGAAGATGAAGTCTGGTGGGTGAATCAGAAGAAGTAGAAGAAGGAGAAGGAGAAGGTGAAGTCTGGAGGATGAATCAGAAGAAGTAGAAGAAGGAGAAGGAGAAGGTGAAGTCTGGAGGGTGAATCAGAAGAAGTAGAAGATGGAGAAGGAGAAGGTGTAGTCTGGAGGGTGAATCAGAAGAAGTAGACGAAGGAGAAGGAGAAGGTGAAGTCTGGAGGGTGAAACAGAAGAAGCAGAAGAAGGAGAAGGAGAAGGTGAAGTGTGGAGGGTGAATCAGAAGAAGTAGAAGAAGGAGAAGGAGAAGGTGAAGTCTGGAGGGTGAATCAGAAGAAGCAGAAGAAGGAGAAGGAGAAGGTGAAGTCTGGAGGGTGAATCAGAAGATGCAGAACAAGGAGAAGGAGAAGGTGAAGTCTGGAGGGTGAATCAGAAGAAGCAGAAGAAGGAGAAGGAGAAGGTGAAGACTGGAGGGTGAATCAGAAGAAGTAGAAGAAGGAGAAGGAGAAGGTGAAGTCTGGAGGGTAAATCAGAAGAAGGTGAAGAAGGAGAAGGAGAAGGCGAAGTCTGGAGGGTGAATCAGAAGAAGCAGAAGAAGGAGAAGGAGAAGGTGAAGTCTGGAGGGTGAATCAGAAGAAGTAGAAGAAGGAGAAGGAGAAGGTGAGGTCTGGAGGGTGAATCAGAAGAAGTAGAAGAAGGAGAAGGAGAAGGTGAGGTCTGGAGGGTGAAGCAGAAGAAGCAGAAGAAGGAGAAGGAGAAGGTGAAGTCTGGAGTGTGAATCAGAAGAAGTCGAAGAAGGAGAAGGAGAAGGTGAAGTCAGGAGGGTGAAGCAGAAGAAGCAGAAGAAGGAGAAGGAGAAGGTGAAGTCTGGAGGGTGAAGCAGAAGAAGCAGAAGAAGGAGAAGGAGAAGGTGAAGTCTGGAGGGTGAAGCAGAAGAAGCAGAAGAAGGAGAAGGAGAAGGTGAAGTCTGGAGGGTGAAGCAGAAGAAGCAGAAGAAGGAGAAGGAGAAGGTGAAGTCAGGAGGGTGAATCAGAAGAAGTAGAAGAAGGAGAAGGAGAAGGTGAAGTCTGGAGGGAGAATCAGAAGAAGTAGAAGAAGGAGAAGGAGAAGGTGAAGTCTGGAGGGTGAATCAGAAGAAGTAGAAGAAGGAGAAGGAGAAGGAGAAGTCTGGAGGGTGAATCAGAAGAAGCAGAAGAAGGAGAAGGAGAAGGTGAAGTCTGGAGGGAGAAGCAGAAGAAGTAGAAGAACGAGAAGGAGAATGTGAAGTCTGGAGGGTGAATCAGAAGAAGTAGAAGAAGGAGAAGGAGAAGGTGAAGTCTGGAGGGTGAATCAGAAGAAGTAGAAGAAGGAGAAGGAGAAGGTGAAGTCTGGAGGGTGAATCAGAAGAAGCAGAAGAAGGAGAAGGAGAAGGTGAAGTCTGGAGGGTGAATCAGAAGAAGCAGAAGAAGGAGAAGGAGAAGGTGAAGTCTGGAGGGTGAATCAGAAGAAGTAGAAGAAGGAGAAGGAGAAGGAGAAGTCTGGAGGGTGAATCAGAAGAAGCAGAAGAAGGAGAAGGAGAAGGTGAGGTCTGGAGGGAGAATCAGAAGACGTAGAAGAAGGAGAAGGAGAAGGTGAAGTCTGGAGGGTGAATCAGAAGAAGTAGAAGAAGGAGAAGGAGAAGGAGAAGTCTGGAGGGTGAATCAGAAGAAGCAGAAGAAGGAGAAGGAGAAGGTGAAGTCTGGAGGGAGAAGCAGAAGAAGTAGAAGAACGAGAAGGAGAATGTGAAGTCTGGAGGGTGAATCAGAAGAAGTAGAAGAAGGAGAAGGAGAAGGTGAAGTCTGGAGGGTGAATCAGAAGAAGCAGAAGAAGGAGAAGGAGAAGGTGAAGTCTGGAGGGTGAATCAGAAGAAGCAGAATAAGGAGAAGTAGAAGGTGAAGTCTGGAGGGCGTAGCAGAAGAAGCAGAAGAAGGAGAAGGAGAAGGTGAAGTCTGGAGGGTGAAGCAGAAGAAGCAGAAGAAGGAGAAGGAGAAGGTGAAGTCTGGAGGGTGAATCAGAAGAAGTAGAAGAAGGAGAAGGAGAAGGTGAAGTCTGGAGGGTGAATCAGAAGAAGTAGAAGAAGGAGAAGGAGAAGGTGAAGTCTGGAGGGTGAAGCAGAAGAAGCAGAAGAAGGAGAAGGAGAAGGTGAAGTCTGGAGGGTGAAGCAGAAGAAGCAGAAGAAGGAGAAGGAGAAGGTGAAGTCTGGAGGGAGAAGCAGAAGAAGCAGAAGAAGGAGAAGGAGAAGGTGAAGTCAGGAGGGTGAATCAGAAGAAGTAGAAGAAGGAGAAGGAGAAGGTTAAGTCTGGAGGGAGAATCAGAAGAAGTAGAAGAAGGAGAAGGAGAAGGTGAAGTCTGGAGGGTGAATCAGAAGAAGTAGAAGAAGGAGAAGGAGAAGTCTGGAGGGTGAATCAGAAGAAGCAGAAGAAGGAGAAGGAGAAGGTGAAGTCTGGAGGGAGAAGCAGAAGAAGGAGAAGAACGAGAAGGAGAATGTGAAGTCTGGAGGGTGAATCAGAAGAAGTAGAAGAAGGAGAAGGAGAAGGTGAAGTCTGGAGGGTGAATCAGAAGAAGTAGAAGAAGGAGAAGGAGAAGGTGAAGTCTGGAGGGTGAATCAGAAGAAGCAGAAGAAGGAGAAGGAGAAGGTGAAGTCTGGAGGGTGAATCAGAAGAAGCAGAAGAAGGAGAAGGAGAAGGTGAAGTCTGGAGGGTGAATCAGAAGAAGCAGAAGAAGGAGAAGGAGAAGGTAAAGTCTGGAGGGTGAATCAGAAGAAGCAGAATAAGAAGAAGGAGAAGGTGAAGTCTGGAGGGTGAATCAGAAGAAGCAGAAGAAGGAGACGGAGAATGTGAAGTCTGGAGGGAGAATCAGAAGAATTAGAAGAAGGAGAAGGAGAAGGTGAGGTCTGGAGGGTGAATCAGAAGAAGTAGAAGAAGGAGAAGGAGTAGGTGAGGTCTGGAGGGTGAATCAGAAGAAGCAGAAGAAGGAGAAGGAGAAGGTGAGGTCTGGAGGGTGAAGCAGAAGAAGCAGAAGAAGGAGAAGGAGAAGGTGAAGTCTGGAGGGTGAAGCAGAAGAAGCAGAAGAAGGAGAAGGAGAAGGTGAAGTCTGGAGGGCGTAGCAGAAGAAGCAGAAGAAGGAGAAGGAGAAGGTGAAGTCTGGAGGGTGAAGCAGAAGAAGCAGAAGAAGGAGAAGGAGAAGGTGAAGTCTGGAGGGTGAATCAGAAGAAGTAGAAGAAGGAGAAGGAGAAGGTGAAGTCAGGAGGGTGAAGCAGAAGAAGCAGAAGAAGGAGAAGGAGAAGGTGAAGTCTGGAGGATGAAGCAGAAGAAGCAGAAGAAGGAGAAGGAGAAAGTGAATTCTGGAGGGTGAAGCAAAAGAAGCAGAAGAAGGAGAAGGAGAAGGTGAAGTCAGGAGGGTGAATCAGAAGAAGTAGAAGAAGGAGAAGGAGAAGGTGAAGTCTGGAGGGAGAATCAGAAGAAGTAGAAGAAGGAGAAGGAGAAGGTGAAGTCTGGAGGGTGAATCAGAAGAAGTAGAAGAAGGAGAAGGAGAAGGAGAAGTCTGGAGGGTGAATCAGAAGAAGCAGAAGAAGGAGAAGGAGAAGGTGAAGTCTGGAGGGAGAAGCAGAAGAAGTAGAAGAACGAGAAGGAGAATGTGAAGTCTGGAGGGTGAATCAGAAGAAGTAGAAGAAGGAGAAGGAGAAGGTGAAGTCTGGAGGGTGAATCAGAAGAAGTAGAAGAAGGAGAAGGAGAAGGTGAAGTCTGGAGGGTGAATCAGAAGAAGCAGAAGAAGGAGAAGGAGAAGGTGAAGTCTGGAGGGTGAATCAGAAGAAGCAGAAGAAGGAGAAGGAGAAGGTGAAGTCTGGAGGGTGAATCAGAAGAAGCAGAAGAAGGAGAAGGAGAAGGTGAAGTCTGGAGGGTGAATCAGAAGAAGCAGAATAAGAAGAAGGAGAAGGTGAAGTCTGGAGGGTGAATCAGAAGAAGCAGAAGAAGGAGAAGGAGAAGGTGAAGTCAGGAGGGTGAATCAGAAGAAGTAGAAGAAGGAGAAGGAGAAGGTTAAGTCTGGAGGGAGAATCAGAAGAAGTAGAAGAAGGAGAAGGAGAATGTGAAATCTGGAGGGTGAATCAGAAGAAGTAGAAGAAGGAGAAGGAGAAGTCTGGAGGGTGAATCAGAAGAAGCAGAAGAAGGAGAAGGAGAAGGTGAAGTCTGGAGGGAGAAGCAGAAGAAGGAGAAGAACGAGAAGGAGAATGTGAAGTCTGGAGGGTGAATCAGAAGAAGTAGAAGAAGGAGAAGGAGAAGGTGAAGTCTGGAGGGTGAATCAGAAGAAGTAGAAGAAGGAGAAGGAGAAGGTGAAGTCTGGAGGGTGAATCAGAAGAAGCAGAAGAAGGAGAAGGAGAAGGTGAAGTCTGGAGGGTGAATCAGAAGAAGCAGAAGAAGGAGAAGGAGAAGGTGAAGTCTGGAGGGTGAATCAGAAGAATCAGAAGAAGGAGAAGGAGAAGGTAAAGTCTGGAGGGTGAATCAGAAGAAGCAGAATAAGAAGAAGGAGAAGGTGAAGTCTGGAGGGTGAATCAGAAGAAGCAGAAGAAGGAGACGGAGAATGTGAAGTCTGGAGGGAGAATCAGAAGAAGTAGAAGAAGGAGAAGGAGAAGGTGAGGTCTGGAGGGTGAATCAGAAGAAGTAGAAGAAGGAGAAGGAGTAGGTGAGGTCTGGAGGGTGAATCAGAAGAAGCAGAAGAAGGAGAAGGAGAAGGGGAGGTCTGGAGGGTGAAGCAGAAGAAGCAGAAGAAGGAGAAGGAGAAGGTGAAGTCTGGAGGGTGAAGCAGAAGAAGCAGAAGAAGGAGAAGGAGAAGGTGAAGTCTGGAGGGCGTAGCAGAAGAAGCAGAAGAAGGAGAAGGAGAAGGTGAAGTCTGGAGGGTGAAGCAGAAGAAGCAGAAGAAGGAGAAGGAGAAGGTGAAGTCTGGAGGGTGAATCAGAAGAAGTAGAAGAAGGAGAAGGAGAAGGTGAAGTCAGGAGGGTGAAGCAGAAGAAGCAGAAGAAGGAGAAGGAGAAGGTGAAGTCTGGAGGATGAAGCAGAAGAAGCAGAAGAAGGAGAAGGAGAAGGTGAATTCTGGAGGGTGAAGCAAAAGAAGCAGAAGAAGGAGAAGGAGAAGGTGAAGTCAGGAGGGTGAATCAGAAGAAGTAGAAGAAGGAGAAGGAGAAGGTGAAGTCTTGAGGGAGAATCAGAAGAAGTAGAAGAAGGAGAAGGAGAAGGTGAAGTCTGGAGGGTGAATCAGAAGAAGTAGAAGAAGGAGAAGGAGAAGGAGAAGTCTGGAGGGTGAATCAGAAGAAGCAGAAGAAGGAGAAGGAGAAGGTGAAGTCTGGAGGGAGAAGCAGAAGAAGTAGAAGAACGAGAAGGAGAATGTGAAGTCTGGAGGGTGAATCAGAAGAAGTAGAAGAAGGAGAAGGAGAAGGTGAAGTCTGGAGGGTGAATCAGAAGAAGTAGAAGAAGGAGAAGGAGAAGGTGAAGTCTGGAGGGTGAATCAGAAGAAGCAGAAGAAGGAGAAGGAGAAGGTGAAGTCTGGAGGGTGAATCAGAAGAAGCAGAAGAAGGAGAAGGAGAAGGTGAAGTCTGGAGGGTGAATCAGAAGAAGCAGAAGAAGGAGAAGGAGAAGGTGAAGTCTGGAGGGTGAATCAGAAGAAGCAGAATAAGAAGAAGGAGAAGGTGAAGTCTGGAGGGTGAATCAGAAGAAGCAGAAGAAGGAGAAGGAGAAGGTGAAGTCTGGAGGGAGAATCAGAAGAAGTAGAAGAAGGAGAAGGAGAAGGTGAAGTCTGGAGGGTGAATCAGAAGAAGTAGAAGAAGGAGAAGGAGAAGGAGAAGTCTGGAGGGTGAATCAGAAGAAGCAGAAGAAGGAGAAGGAGAAGGTGAAGTCTGGAGGGAGAAGCAGAAGAAGTAGAAGAACGAGAAGGAGAATGTGAAGTCTGGAGGGTGAATCAGAAGAAGTAGAAGAAGGAGAAGGAGAAGGTGAAGTCTGGAGGGTGAATCAGAAGAAGCAGAAGAAGGAGAAGGAGAAGGTGAAGTCTGGAGGGTGAATCAGAAGAAGCAGAATAAGGAGAAGGAGAAGGTGAAGTCTGGAGGGCGTAGCAGAAGAAGCAGAAGAAGGAGAAGGAGAAGGTGAAGTCTGGAGGGTGAAGCAGAAGAAGCAGAAGAAGGAGAAGGAGAAGGTGAAGTCTGGAGGGTGAATCAGAAGAAGTAGAAGAAGGAGAAGGAGAAGGTGAAGTCTGGAGGGTGAATCAGAAGAAGTAGAAGAAGGAGAAGGAGAAGGTGAAGTCTGGAGGGTGACTCAGAAGAAGTAGAAGAAGGAGAAGGAGAAGGTGAAGTCTGGAGGGTGAATCAGAAGAAGCAGAAGAAGGAGGAGGAGAGGTTGAAGTCTGGAGGGTGAATCAGAAGAAGCAGAATAAGGAGAAGGAGAAGGTGAAGTCTGGAGGGTGAATCAGAAGAAACAGAAGAAGGAGAAGGAGAAGGTGAAGTCTGGAGGGTGAAGCAGAAGAAGCAGAAGAAGGAGAAGGAGAAGGTGAAGTCTGGAGGGTGAATCAGAAGAAGTAGAAGAAGGAGAAGGAGAAGGTGAGGTCTGGAGGGTGAATCAGAAGAAGTAGAAGAAGGAGAAGGAGAAGGTGAGGTCTGGAGGGTGAAGCAGAAGAAGCAGAAGAAGGAGAAGGAGAAGGTGAAGTCTGGAGGGTGAAGCAGAAGAAGCAGAAGAAGGAGAAGGAGAAGGTGAAGTCTGGAGGGCGTAGCAGAAGAAGCAGAAGAAGGAGAAGGAGAAGGTGAAGTCTGGAGGGTGAAGCAGAAGAAGCAGAAGAAGGAGAAGGAGAAGGTGAAGTCTGGAGGGTGAATCAGAAGAAGTAGAAGAAGGAGAAGGAGAAGGTGAAGTCAGGAGGGTGAAGCAGAAGAAGCAGAAGAAGGAGAAGGAGAAGGTGAAGTCTGGAGGGTGAAGCAGAAGAAGCAGAAGAAGGAGAAGGAGAAGGTGAAGTCTGGAGGGTGAAGCAGAAGAAGCAGAAGAAGGAGAAGGAGAAGGTGAAGTCAGGAGGGTGAATCAGAAGAAGTAGAAGAAGGAGAAGGAGAAGGTGAAGTCTGGAGGGAGAATCAGAAGAAGTAGAAGAAGGAGAAGGAGAAGGTGAAGTCTGGAGGGTGAATCAGAAGAAGTAGAAGAAGGAGAAGGAGAAGGAAAAGTCTGGAGGGTGAATCAGAAGAAGCAGAAGAAGGAGAAGGAGAAGGTGAAGTCTGGAGGGAGAAGCAGAAGAAGTAGAAGAACGAGAAGGAGAATGTGAAGTCTGGAGGGTGAATCAGAAGAAGTAGAAGAAGGAGAAGGAGAAGGTGAAGTCTGGAGGGTGAATCAGAAGAAGTAGAAGAAGGAGAAGGAGAAGGAGAAGGTGAAGTCTGGAGAGTGAATCAGAAGAAGCCGAAGAAGGAGAAGGAGAAGGTGAAGTCTGGAGGGTGAATCAGAAGAAGCAGAAGAAGGAGAAGTAGAAGGTGAAGTCTGGAGGGTGAATCAGAAGAAGCAGAAGAAGGAGAAGGAGAAGGTGAAGTCTGGAGGGTGAATCAGAAGAAGCAGAATAAGAAGAAGGAGAAGGTGAAGTCTGGAGGGTGAATCAGAAGAAGCAGAAGAAGGAGAAGGAGAATGTGAAGTCTGGAGGGAGAATCAGAAGAAGTAGAAGAAGGAGAAGGAGAAGGTGAAGTCTGGAGGGTGAATCAGAAGAAGTAGAAGAAGGAGAAGGAGAAGGAGAAGTCTGGAGGGTGAATCAGAAGAAGCAGAAGAAGGAGAAGGAGAAGGTGAAGTCTGGAGGGTGAAGCAGAAGAAGCAGAAGAAGGAGAAGGAGAAGGTGAAGTCTGGAGGGTGAATCAGAAGAAGCAGAAAAGGAGAAGGAGAAGGTGAAGTCTGGAGGGTGAATCAGAAGAAGCAGAAAAGGAGAAGGAGAAGGTGAAGTCTGGAGGGAGAAGCAGAAGAAGTAGAAGAAGGAGAAGGAGAAGATGAAGTCTGGTGGGTGAATCAGAAGAAGTAGAAGAAGGAGAATGAGAAGGTGAAGTCTGGAGGATGAATCAGAAGAAGTAGAAGAAGGAGAAGGAGAAGGTGAAGTCTGGAGGGTGAATCAGAAGAAGTAGAAGATGGAGAAGGAGAAGGTGTAGTCTGGAGGGTGAATCAGAAGAAGTAGACGAAGGAGAAGGAGAAGGTGAAGTCTGGAGGGTGAAACAGAAGAAGCAGAAGAAGGAGAAGGAGAAGGTGAAGTGTGGAGGGTGAATCAGAAGAAGTAGAAGAAGGAGAAGGAGAAGGTGAAGTCTGGAGGGTGAATCAGAAGAAGCAGAAGAAGGAGAAGGAGAAGGTGAAGTCTGGAGGGTGAATCAGAAGATGCAGAACAAGGAGAAGGAGAAGGTGAAGTCTGGAGGGTGAATCAGAAGAAGCAGAAGAAGGAGAAGGAGAAGGTGAAGACTGGAGGGTGAATCAGAAGAAGTAGAAGAAGGAGAAGGAGAAGGTGAAGTCTGGAGGGTAAATCAGAAGAAGGTGAAGAAGGAGAAGGAGAAGGCGAAGTCTGGAGGGTGAATCAGAAGAAGCAGAAGAAGGAGAAGGAGAAGGTGAAGTCTGGAGGGTGAATCAGAAGAAGTAGAAGAAGGAGAAGGAGAAGGTGAGGTCTGGAGGGTGAATCAGAAGAAGTAGAAGAAGGAGAAGGAGAAGGTGAGGTCTGGAGGGTGAAGCAGAAGAAGCAGAAGAAGGAGAAGGAGAAGGTGAAGTCTGGAGGGTGAAGCAGAAGAAGCAGAAGAAGGAGAAGGAGAAGGTGAAGTCTGAGGGCGTAGCAGAAGAAGCAGAAGAAGGAGAAGGAGAAGGTGAAGTCTGGAGGGTGAAGCAGAAGAAGCAGAAGAAGGAGAAGGAGAAGGTGAAGTCTGGAGGGTGAATCAGAAGAAGTCGAAGAAGGAGAAGGAGAAGGTGAAGTCAGGAGGGTGAAGCAGAAGAAGCAGAAGAAGGAGAAGGAGAAGCTGAAGTCTGGAGGGTGAAGCAGAAGAAGCAGAAGAAGGAGAAGGAGAAGGTGAAGTCTGGAGGGTGAAGCAGATGAAGCAGAAGAAGGAGAAGGAGAAGGTGAAGTCAGGAGGGTGAATCAGAAGAGGTAGAAGAAGGAGAAGGAGAAGGTGAAGTCTGGAGGGAGAATCAGAAGAAGTAGAAGAAGGAGAAGGAGAAGGTGAAGTCTGGAGGGTGAATCAGAAGAAGTAGAAGAAGGAGAAGGAGAAGGAGAAGTCTGGAGGGTGAATCAGAAGAAGCAGAAGAAGGAGAAGGAGAAGGTGAAGTCTGGAGGGAGAAGCAGAAGAAGTAGAAGAACGAGAAGGAGAATGTGAAGTCTGGAGGGTGAATCAGAAGAAGTAGAAGAAGGAGAAGGAGAAGGTGAAGTCTGGAGGGTGAATCAGAAGAAGTAGAAGAAGGAGAAGGAGAAGGTGAAGTCTGGAGGGTGAATCAGAAGAAGCAGAAGAAGGAGAAGGAGAAGGTGAAGTCTGGAGGGTGAATCAGAAGAAGCAGAAGAAGGAGAAGGAGAAGGTGAAGTCTGGAGGGTGAATCAGAAGAAGCAGAAGAAGGAGAAGGAGAAGGTGAACTCTGGAGGGTGAATCAGAAGAAGCAGAATAAGAAGAAGGAGAAGGTGAAGTCTGGAGGGTGAATCAGAAGAAGCAGAAGAAGGAGAAGGAGAAGGTGAAGTCTGGAGGGAGAATCAGAAGAAGTAGTAGAAGGAGAAGGAGAAGGTGAAGTCTGGAGGGTGAATCAGAAGAAGTAGAAGAAGGAGAAGGAGAAGGAGAAGTCTGGAGGGTGAATCAGAAGAAGCAGAAGAAGGAGAAGGAGAAGGTGAAGTCTGGAGGGAGAAGCAGAAGAAGTAGAATAACGAGAAGGAGAATGTGAAGTCTGGAGGGTGAATCAGAAGAAGTAGAAGAAGGAGAAGGAGAAGGTGAAGTCTGGAGGGTGAATCAGAAGAAGCAGAAGAAGGAGAAGGAGAAGGTGAAGTCTGGAGGGAGAAGCAGAAGAAGGAGAAGAAGGAGAAGGAGAATGTGAAGTCTGGAGGGTGAATCAGAAGAAGTAGAAGAAGGAGAAGGAGAAGGTGAAGTCTGGAGGGTGAATCAGAAGAAGTAGAAGAAGGAGAAGGAGAAGGTGAAGTCTGGAGGGTGAATCAGAAGAAGCAGAAGAAGGAGAAGGAGAAGGTGAAGTCTGGAGGGTGAATCAGAAGAAGCAGAAGAAGGAGAAGGAGAAGGTGAAGTCTGGAGGGTGAATCAGAAGAAGCAGAAGAAGGAGAAGGAGAAGGTAAAGTCTGGAGGGTGAATCAGAAGAAGCAGAATAAGAAGAAGGAGAAGGTGAAGTCTGGAGGGTGAATCAGAAGAAGCAGAAGAAGGAGACGGAGAATGTGAAGTCTGGAGGGAGAATCAGAAGAAGTAGAAGAAGGAGAAGGAGAAGGTGAGGTCTGGAGGGTGAATCAGAAGAAGTAGAAGAAGGAGAAGGAGTAGGTGAGGTCTGGAGGGTGAATCAGAAGAAGCAGAAGAAGGAGAAGGAGAAGGTGAGGTCTGGAGGGTGAAGCAGAAGAAGCAGAAGAAGGAGAAGGAGAAGGTGAAGTCTGGAGGGTGAAGCAGAAGAAGCAGAAGAAGGAGAAGGAGAAGGTGAAGTCTGGAGGGCGTAGCAGAAGAAGCAGAAGAAGGAGAAGGAGAAGGTGAAGTCTGGAGGGTGAAGCAGAAGAAGCAGAAGAAGGAGAAGGAGAAGGTGAAGTCTGGAGGGTGAATCAGAAGAAGTAGAAGAAGGAGAAGGAGAAGGTGAAGTCAGGAGGGTGAAGCAGAAGAAGCAGAAGAAGGAGAAGGAGAAGGTGAAGTCTGGAGGATGAAGCAGAAGAAGCAGAAGAAGGAGAAGGAGAAGGTGAATTCTGGAGGGTGAAGCAAAAGAAGCAGAAGAAGGAGAAGGAGAAGGTGAAGTCAGGAGGGTGAATCAGAAGAAGTAGAAGAAGGAGAAGGAGAAGGTGAAGTCTGGAGGGAGAATCAGAAGAAGTAGAAGAAGGAGAAGGAGAAGGTGAAGTCTGGAGGGTGAATCAGAAGAAGTAGAAGAAGGAGAAGGAGAAGGAGAAGTCTGGAGGGTGAATCAGAAGAAGCAGAAGAAGGAGAAGGAGAAGGTGAAGTCTGGAGGGAGAAGCAGAAGAAGTAGAAGAACGAGAAGGAGAATGTGAAGTCTGGAGGGTGAATCAGAAGAAGTAGAAGAAGGAGAAGGAGAAGGTGAAGTCTGGAGGGTGAATCAGAAGAAGTAGAAGAAGGAGAAGGAGAAGGTGAAGTCTGGAGGGTGAATCAGAAGAAGCAGAAGAAGGAGAAGGAGAAGGTGAAGTCTGGAGGGTGAATCAGAAGAAGCAGAAGAAGGAGAAGGAGAAGGTGAAGTCTGGAGGGTGAATCAGAAGAAGCAGAAGAAGGAGAAGGAGAAGGTGAAGTCTGGAGGGTGAATCAGAAGAAGCAGAATAAGAAGAAGGAGAAGGTGAAGTCTGGAGGGTGAATCAGAAGAAGCAGAAGAAGGAGAAGGAGAAGGTGAAGTCAGGAGGGTGAATCAGAAGAAGTAGAAGAAGGAGAAGGAGAAGGTTAAGTCTGGAGGGAGAATCAGAAGAAGTAGAAGAAGGAGAAGGAGAAGGTGAAATCTGGAGGGTGAATCAGAAGAAGTAGAAGAAGGAGAAGGAGAAGTCTGGAGGGTGAATCAGAAGAAGCAGAAGAAGGAGAAGGAGAAGGTGAAGTCTGGAGGGAGAAGCAGAAGAAGGAGAAGAACGAGAAGGAGAATGTGAAGTCTGGAGGGTGAATCAGAAGAAGTAGAAGAAGGAGAAGGAGAAGGTGAAGTCTGGAGGGTGAATCAGAAGAAGTAGAAGAAGGAGAAGGAGAAGGTGAAGTCTGGAGGGTGAATCAGAAGAAGCAGAAGAAGGAGAAGGAGAAGGGGAGGTCTGGAGGGTGAAGCAGAAGAAGCAGAAGAAGGAGAAGGAGAAGGTGAAGTCTGGAGGGTGAAGCAGAAGAAGCAGAAGAAGGAGAAGGAGAAGGTGAAGTCTGGAGGGCGTAGCAGAAGAAGCAGAAGAAGGAGAAGGAGAAGGTGAAGTCTGGAGGGTGAAGCAGAAGAAGCAGAAGAAGGAGAAGGAGAAGGTGAAGTCTGGAGGGTGAATCAGAAGAAGTAGAAGAAGGAGAAGGAGAAGGTGAAGTCAGGAGGGTGAAGCAGAAGAAGCAGAAGAAGGAGAAGGAGAAGGTGAAGTCTGGAGGATGAAGCAGAAGAAGCAGAAGAAGGAGAAGGAGAAGGTGAATTCTGGAGGGTGAAGCAAAAGAAGCAGAAGAAGGAGAAGGAGAAGGTGAAGTCAGGAGGGTGAATCAGAAGAAGTAGAAGAAGGAGAAGGAGAAGGTGAAGTCTGGAGGGAGAATCAGAAGAAGTAGAAGAAGGAGAAGGAGAAGGTGAAGTCTGGAGGGTGAATCAGAAGAAGTAGAAGAAGGAGAAGGAGAAGGAGAAGTCTGGAGGGTGAATCAGAAGAAGCAGAAGAAGGAGAAGGAGAAGGTGAAGTCTGGAGGGAGAAGCAGAAGAAGTAGAAGAACGAGAAGGAGAATGTGAAGTCTGGAGGGTGAATCAGAAGAAGTAGAAGAAGGAGAAGGAGAAGGTGAAGTCTGAAGGGTGAATCAGAAGAAGTAGAAGAAGGAGAAGGAGAAGGTGAAGTCTGGAGGGTGAATCAGAAGAAGCAGAAGAAGGAGAAGGAGAAGGTGAAGTCTGGAGGGTGAATCAGAAGAAGCAGAAGAAGGAGAAGGAGAAGGTGAAGTCTGGAGGGTGAATCAGAAGAAGCAGAAGAAGGAGAAGGAGAAGGTGAAGTCTGGAGGGTGAATCAGAAGAAGCAGAATAAGAAGAAGGAGAAGGTGAAGTCTGGAGGGTGAATCAGAAGAAGCAGAAGAAGGAGAAGGAGAAGGTGAAGTCTGGAGGGAGAATCAGAAGAAGTAGAAGAAGGAGAAGGAGAAGGTGAAGTCTGGAGGGTGAATCAGAAGAAGTAGAAGAAGGAGAAGGAGAAGGAGAAGTCTGGAGGGTGAATCAGAAGAAGCAGAAGAAGGAGAAGGAGAAGGTGAAGTCTGGAGGGAGAAGCAGAAGAAGTAGAAGAACGAGAAGGAGAATGTGAAGTCTGGAGGGTGAATCAGAAGAAGTAGAAGAAGGAGAAGGAGAAGGTGAAGTCTGGAGGGTGAATCAGAAGAAGCAGAAGAAGGAGAAGGAGAAGGTGAAGTCTGGAGGGTGAATCAGAAGAAGCAGAATAAGGAGAAGGAGAAGGTGAAGTCTGGAGGGCGTAGCAGAAGAAGCAGAAGAAGGAGAAGGAGAAGGTGAAGTCTGGAGGGTGAAGCAGAAGAAGCAGAAGAAGGAGAAGGAGAAGGTGAAGTCTGGAGGGTGAATCAGAAGAAGTAGAAGAAGGAGAAGGAGAAGGTGAAGTCTGGAGGGTGAATCAGAAGAAGTAGAAGAAGGAGAAGGAGAAGGTGAAGTCTGGAGGGTGACTCAGAAGAAGTAGAAGAAGGAGAAGGAGAAGGTGAAGTCTGGAGGGTGAATCAGAAGAAGCAGAAGAAGGAGGAGGAGAGGTTGAAGTCTGGAGGGTGAATCAGAAGAAGCAGAATAAGGAGAAGGAGAAGGTGAAGTCTGGAGGGTGAATCAGAAGAAACAGAAGAAGGAGAAGGAGAAGGTGAAGTCTGGAGGGTGAAGCAGAAGAAGCAGAAGAAGGAGAAGGAGAAGGTGAAGTCTGGAGGGTGAATCAGAAGAAGTAGAAGAAGGAGAAGGAGAAGGTGAGGTCTGGAGGGTGAATCAGAAGAAGTAGAAGAAGGAGAAGGAGAAGGTGAGGTCTGGAGGGTGAAGCAGAAGAAGCAGAAGAAGGAGAAGGAGAAGGTGAAGTCTGGAGGGTGAAGCAGAAGAAGCAGAAGAAGGAGAAGGAGAAGGTGAAGTCTGGAGGGCGTAGCAGAAGAAGCAGAAGAAGGAGAAGGAGAAGGTGAAGTCTGGAGGGTGAAGCAGAAGAAGCAGAAGAAGGAGAAGGAGAAGGTGAAGTCTGGAGGGTGAATCAGAAGAAGTAGAAGAAGGAGAAGGAGAAGGTGAAGTCAGGAGGGTGAAGCAGAAGAAGCAGAAGAAGGAGAAGGAGAAGGTGAAGTCTGGAGGGTGAAGCAGAAGAAGCAGAAGAAGGAGAAGGAGAAGGTGAAGTCTGGAGGGTGAAGCAGAAGAAGCAGAAGAAGGAGAAGGAGAAGGTGAAGTCAGGAGGGTGAATCAGAAGAAGTAGAAGAAGGAGAAGGAGAAGGTGAAGTCTGGAGGGAGAATCAGAAGAAGTAGAAGAAGGAGAAGGAGAAGGTGAAGTCTGGAGGGTGAATCAGAAGAAGTAGAAGAAGGAGAAGGAGAAGGAGAAGTCTGGAGGGTGAATCAGAAGAAGCAGAAGAAGGAGAAGGAGAAGGTGAAGTCTGGAGGGAGAAGCAGAAGAAGTAGAAGAACGAGAAGGAGAATGTGAAGTCTGGAGGGTGAATCAGAAGAAGTAGAAGAAGGAGAAGGAGAAGGTGAAGTCTGGAGGGTGAATCAGAAGAAGTAGAAGAAGGAGAAGGAGAAGGAGAAGGTGAAGTCTGGAGGGTGAATCAGAAGAAGCCGAAGAAGGAGAAGGAGAAGGTGAAGTCTGGAGGGTGAATCAGAAGAAGCAGAAGAAGGAGAAGTAGAAGGTGAAGTCTGGAGGGTGAATCAGAAGAAGCAGAAGAAGGAGAAGGAGAAGGTGAAGTCTGGAGGGTGAAGCAGAAGAAGCAGAAGAAGGAGAAGGAGAAGGTGAAGTCTGGAGGGTGAAGCAGAAGAAGCAGAAGAAGGAGAAGGAGAAGGTGAAGTCAGGAGGGTGAATCAGAAGAAGTAGAAGAAGGAGAAGGAGAAGGTGAAGTCTGGAGGGAGAATCAGAAGAAGTAGAAGAAGGAGAAGGAGAAGGTGAAGTCTGGAGGGTGAATCAGAAGAAGTAGAAGAAGGAGAAGGAGAAGGAGAAGTCTGGAGGGTGAATCAGAAGAAGCAGAAGAAGGAGAAGGAGAAGGTGAAGTCTGGAGGGAGAAGCAGAAGAAGTAGAAGAACGAGAAGGAGAATGTGAAGTCTGGAGGGTGAATCAGAAGAAGTAGAAGAAGGAGAAGGAGAAGGTGAAGTCTGGAGGGTGAATCAGAAGAAGTAGAAGAAGGAGAAGGAGAAGGAGAAGGTGAAGTCTGGAGGGTGAATCAGAAGAAGCCGAAGAAGGAGAAGGAGAAGGTGAAGTCTGGAGGGTGAATCAGAAGAAGCAGAAGAAGGAGAAGTAGAAGGTGAAGTCTGGAGGGTGAATCAGAAGAAGCAGAAGAAGGAGAAGGAGAAGGTGAAGTCTGGAGGGTGAATCAGAAGAAGCAGAATAAGAAGAAGGAGAAGGTGAAGTCTGGAGGGTGAATCAGAAGAAGCAGAAGAAGGAGAAGGAGAATGTGAAGTCTGGAGGGAGAATCAGAAGAAGTAGAAGAAGGAGAAGGAGAAGGTGAAGTCTGGAGGGTGAATCAGAAGAAGTAGAAGAAGGAGAAGGAGAAGGAGAAGTCTGGAGGGTGAATCAGAAGAAGCAGAAGAAGGAGAAGGAGAAGGTGAAGTCTGGAGGGTGAAGCAGAAGAAGCAGAAGAAGGAGAAGGAGAAGGTGAAGTCTGGAGGGTGAATCAGAAGAAGCAGAAAAGGAGAAGGAGAAGGTGAAGTCTGGAGGGTGAATCAGAAGAAGCAGAAAAGGAGAAGGAGAAGGTGAAGTCTGGAGGGAGAAGCAGAAGAAGTAGAAGAAGGAGAAGGAGAAGATGAAGTCTGGTGGGTGAATCAGAAGAAGTAGAAGAAGGAGAATGAGAAGGTGAAGTCTGGAGGATGAATCAGAAGAAGTAGAAGAAGGAGAAGGAGAAGGTGAAGTCTGGAGGGTGAATCAGAAGAAGTAGAAGATGGAGAAGGAGAAGGTGTAGTCTGGAGGGTGAATCAGAAGAAGTAGACGAAGGAGAAGGAGAAGGTGAAGTCTGGAGGGTGAAACAGAAGAAGCAGAAGAAGGAGAAGGAGAAGGTGAAGTGTGGAGGGTGAATCAGAAGAAGTAGAAGAAGGAGAAGGAGAAGGTGAAGTCTGGAGGGTGAATCAGAAGAAGCAGAAGAAGGAGAAGGAGAAGGTGAAGTCTGGAGGGTGAATCAGAAGATGCAGAACAAGGAGAAGGAGAAGGTGAAGTCTGGAGGGTGAATCAGAAGAAGCAGAAGAAGGAGAAGGAGAAGGTGAAGACTGGAGGGTGAATCAGAAGAAGTAGAAGAAGGAGAAGGAGAAGGTGAAGTCTGGAGGGTAAATCAGAAGAAGGTGAAGAAGGAGAAGGAGAAGGCGAAGTCTGGAGGGTGAATCAGAAGAAGCAGAAGAAGGAGAAGGAGAAGGTGAAGTCTGGAGGGTGAATCAGAAGAAGTAGAAGAAGGAGAAGGAGAAGGTGAGGTCTGGAGGGTGAATCAGAAGAAGTAGAAGAAGGAGAAGGAGAAGGTGAGGTCTGGAGGGTGAAGCAGAAGAAGCAGAAGAAGGAGAAGGAGAAGGTGAAGTCTGGAGGGTGAAGCAGAAGAAGCAGAAGAAGGAGAAGGAGAAGGTGAAGTCTGGAGGGCGTAGCAGAAGAAGCAGAAGAAGGAGAAGGAGAAGGTGAAGTCTGGAGGGTGAAGCAGAAGAAGCAGAAGAAGGAGAAGGAGAAGGTGAAGTCTGGAGGGTGAATCAGAAGAAGTCGAAGAAGGAGAAGGAGAAGGTGAAGTCAGGAGGGTGAAGCAGAAGAAGCAGAAGAAGGAGAAGGAGAAGGTGAAGTCTGGAGGGTGAAGCAGAAGAAGCAGAAGAAGGAGAAGGAGAAGGTGAAGTCTGGAGGGTGAAGCAGAAGAAGCAGAAGAAGGAGAAGGAGAAGGTGAAGTCAGGAGGGTGAATCAGAAGAGGTAGAAGAAGGAGAAGGAGAAGGTGAAGTCTGGAGGGAGAATCAGAAGAAGTAGAAGAAGGAGAAGGAGAAGGTGAAGTCTGGAGGGTGAATCAGAAGAAGTAGAAGAAGGAGAAGGAGAAGGAGAAGTCTGGAGGGTGAATCAGAAGAAGCAGAAGAAGGAGAAGGAGAAGGTGAAGTCTGGAGGGAGAAGCAGAAGAAGTAGAAGAACGAGAAGGAGAATGTGAAGTCTGGAGGGTGAATCAGAAGAAGTAGAAGAAGGAGAAGGAGAAGGTGAAGTCTGGAGGGTGAATCAGAAGAAGTAGAAGAAGGAGAAGGAGAAGGTGAAGTCTGGAGGGTGAATCAGAAGAAGCAGAAGAAGGAGAAGGAGAAGGTGAAGTCTGGAGGGTGAATCAGAAGAAGCAGAAGAAGGAGAAGGAGAAGGTGAAGTCTGGAGGGTGAATCAGAAGAAGCAGAAGAAGGAGAAGGAGAAGGTGAACTCTGGAGGGTGAATCAGAAGAAGCAGAATAAGAAGAAGGAGAAGGTGAAGTCTGGAGGGTGAATCAGAAGAAGCAGAAGAAGGAGAAGGAGAAGGTGAAGTCTGGAGGGAGAATCAGAAGAAGTAGAAGAAGGAGAAGGAGAAGGTGAAGTCTGGAGGGTGAATCAGAAGAAGTAGAAGAAGGAGAAGGAGAAGGAGAAGTCTGGAGGGTGAATCAGAAGAAGCAGAAGAAGGAGAAGGAGAAGGTGAAGTCTGGAGGGAGAAGCAGAAGAAGTAGAATAACGAGAAGGAGAATGTGAAGTCTGGAGGGTGAATCAGAAGAAGTAGAAGAAGGAGAAGGAGAAGGTGAAGTCTGGAGGGTGAATCAGAAGAAGCAGAAGAAGGAGAAGGAGAAGGTGAAGTCTGGAGGGTGAATCAGAAGAAGCAGAATAAGGAGAAGGAGAAGGTGAGGTCTGGAGGGTGAATCAGAAGAAGCAGAAGAAGGAGAAGGAGAAGGGGAGGTCTGGAGGGTGAATCAGAAGAAGTAGAAGAAGGAGAAGGAGTAGGTGAGGTCTGGAGGGTGAATCAGAAGAAGCAGAAGAAGGAGAAGGAGAAGGGGAGGTCTGGAGGGTGAAGCAGAAGAAGCAGAAGAAGGAGAAGGAGAAGGTGAAGTCTGGAGGGTGAAGCAGAAGAAGCAGAAGAAGGAGAAGGAGAAGGTGAAGTCTGGAGGGCGTAGCAGAAGAAGCAGAAGAAGGAGAAGGAGAAGGTGAAGTCTGGAGGGTGAAGCAGAAGAAGCAGAAGAAGGAGAAGGAGAAGGTGAAGTCTGGAGGGTGAATCAGAAGAAGTAGAAGAAGGAGAAGGAGAAGGTGAAGTCAGGAGGGTGAAGCAGAAGAAGCAGAAGAAGGAGAAGGAGAAGGTGAAGTCTGGAGGATGAAGCAGAAGAAGCAGAAGAAGGAGAAGGAGAAGGTGAATTCTGGAGGGTGAAGCAAGAGAAGCAGAAGAAGGAGAAGGAGAAGGTGAAGTCAGGAGGGTGAATCAGAAGAAGTAGAAGAAGGAGAAGGAGAAGGTGAAGTCTGGAGGGAGAATCAGAAGAAGTAGAAGAAGGAGAAGGAGAAGGTGAAGTCTGGAGGGTGAATCAGAAGAAGTAGAAGAAGGAGAAGGAGAAGGAGAAGTCTGGAGGGTGAATCAGAAGAAGCAGAAGAAGGAGAAGGAGAAGGTGAAGTCTGGAGGGAGAAGCAGAAGAAGTAGAAGAACGAGAAGGAGAATGTGAAGTCTGGAGGGTGAATCAGAAGAAGTAGAGGAAGGAGAAGGAGAAGGTGAAGTCTGGAGGGTGAATCAGAAGAAGTAGAAGAAGGAGAAGGAGAAGGTGAAGTCTGGAGGGTGAATCAGAAGAAGCAGAAGAAGGAGAAGGAGAAGGTGAAGTCTGGAGGGTGAATCAGAAGAAGCAGAAGAAGGAGAAGGAGAAGGTGAAGTCTGGAGGGTGAATCAGAAGAAGCAGAAGAAGGAGAAGGAGAAGGTGAAGTCTGGAGGGTGAATCAGAAGAAGCAGAATAAGAAGAAGGAGAAGGTGAAGTCTGGAGGGTGAATCAGAAGAAGCAGAAGAAGGAGAAGGAGAAGGTGAAGTCTGGAGGGAGAATCAGAAGAAGTAGAAGAAGGAGAAGGAGAAGGTGAAGTCTGGAGGGTGAATCAGAAGAAGTAGAAGAAGGAGAAGGAGAAGGAGAAGTCTGGAGGGTGAATCAGAAGAAGCAGAAGAAGGAGAAGGAGAAGGTGAAGTCTGGAGGGAGAAGCAGAAGAAGTAGAAGAACGAGAAGGAGAATGTGAAGTCTGGAGGGTGAATCAGAAGAAGTAGAAGAAGGAGAAGGAGAAGGTGAAGTCTGGAGGGTGAATCAGAAGAAGCAGAAGAAGGAGAAGGAGAAGGTGAAGTCTGGAGGGTGAATCAGAAGAAGCAGAATAAGGAGAAGGAGAAGGTGAAGTCTGGAGGGCGTAGCAGAAGAAGCAGAAGAAGGAGAAGGAGAAGGTGAAGTCTGGAGGGTGAAGCAGAAGAAGCAGAAGAAGGAGAAGGAGAAGGTGAAGTCTGGAGGGTGAATCAGAAGAAGTAGAAGAAGGAGAAGGAGAAGGTGAAGTCTGGAGGGTGAATCAGAAGAAGTAGAAGAAGGAGAAGGAGAAGGTGAAGTCTGGAGGGTGACTCAGAAGAAGTAGAAGAAGGAGAAGGAGAAGGTGAAGTCTGTAGGGTGAATCAGAAGAAGCAGAAGAAGGAGGAGGAGAGGGTGAAGTCTGGAGGGTGAATCAGAAGAAGCAGAATAAGGAGAAGGAGAAGGTGAAGTCTGGAGGGTGAATCAGAAGAAGCAGAAGAAGGAGAAGGAGAAGGTGAAGTCTGGAGGGTGAAGCAGAAGAAGCAGAAGAAGGAGAAGGAGAAGGTGAAGTCTGGAGGGTGAATCAGAAGAAGTAGAAGAAGGAGAAGGAGAAGGTGAGGTCTGGAGGGTGAATCAGAAGAAGTAGAAGAAGGAGAAGGAGAAGGTGAGGTCTGGAGGGTGAAGCAGAAGAAGCAGAAGAAGGAGAAGGAGAAGGTGAAGTCTGGAGGGTGAAGCAGAAGAAGCAGAAGAAGGAGAAGGAGAAGGTGAAGTCTGGAGGGCGTAGCAGAAGAAGCAGAAGAAGGAGAAGGAGAAGGTGAAGTCTGGAGGGTGAAGCAGAAGAAGCAGAAGAAGGAGAAGGAGAAGGTGAAGTCTGGAGGGTGAAGCAGAAGAAGCAGAAGAAGGAGAAGGAGAAGGTGAAGTCAGGAGGGTGAATCAGAAGAAGTAGAAGAAGGAGAAGGAGAAGGTGAAGTCTGGAGGGAGAATCAGAAGAAGTAGAAGAAGGAGAAGGAGAAGGTGAAGTCTGGAGGGTGAATCAGAAGAAGTAGAAGAAGTAGAAGGAGAAGGAGAAGTCTGGAGGGTGAATCAGAAGAAGCAGAAGAAGGAGAAGGAGAAGGTGAAGTCTGGAGGGAGAAGCAGAAGAAGTAGAAGAACGAGAAGGAGAATGTGAAGTCTGGAGGGTGAATCAGAAGAAGTAGAAGAAGGAGATGGAGAAGGTGAAGTCTGGAGGGTGAATCAGAAGAAGTAGAAGAAGGAGAAGGAGAAGGAGAAGGTGAAGTCTGGAGGGTGAATCAGAAGAAGCCGAAGAAGGAGAAGGAGAAGGTGAAGTCTGGAGGGTGAATCAGAAGAAGCAGAAGAAGGAGAAGTAGAAGGTGAAGTCTGGAGGGTGAATCAGAAGAAGCAGAAGAAGGAGAAGGAGAAGGTGAAGTCTGGAGGGTGAATCAGAAGAAGCAGAATAAGAAGAAGGAGAAGGTGAAGTCTGGAGGGTGAATCAGAAGAAGCAGAAGAAGGAGAAGGAGAATGTGAAGTCTGGAGGGAGAATCAGAAGAAGTAGAAGAAGGAGAAGGAGAAGGTGAAGTCTGGAGGGTGAATCAGAAGAAGTAGAAGAAGGAGAAGGAGAAGGAGAAGTCTGGAGGGTGAATCAGAAGAAGCAGAAGAAGGAGAAGGAGAAGGTGAAGTCTGGAGGGAGAAGCAGAAGAAGTAGAAGAACGAGAAGGAGAATGTGAAGTCTGGAGGGTGAATCAGAAGAAGTAGAAGAAGGAGAAGGAGAAGGTGAAGTCTGGAGGGTGAATGAGAAGAAGCAGAAGAAGGAGAAGGAGAAGGTGAAGTCTGGAGGGTGAATCAGAAGAAGCAGAAGAAGGAGAAGGAGAAGGTGAAGTCTGGAGGGTGAATCAGAAGAAGCAGAATAAGGAGAAGGAGAAGGTGAAGTCTGGAGGGCGGATCAGAAGAAGCAGATAAGGATAAGGAGAAGGTGAAGTCTGGAGGGTGAAGCAGAAGAAGCAGAAGAAGGAGAAGGAGAAGGTGAAGTCTGGAGGGTGAATCAGAAGAAGTAGAAGAAGGAGAAGGAGAAGGTGAAGTCTGGAGGGTGAATCAGAAGAAGTAGAAGAAGGAGAAGGAGAAGGTGAAGTCTGGAGGGTGACTCAGAAGAAGTAGAAGAAGGAGAAGGAGAAGGTGAAGTCTGGAGGGTGAATCAGAAGAAGCAGAAGAAGGAGAAGTAGAGGGTGAAGTCTGGAGGGTGAATCAGAAGAAGCAGAATAAGGAGAAGGAGAAGGTGAAGTCTGGAGGGTGAATCAGAAGTAGCAGAAGAAGGAGAAGGAGAAGGTGAAGTCTGGAGCGTGAATCAGAAGAAGTAAAAGAAGGAGAAGGAGATGGTGATGTCTGGAGGGTGAAGCAGAAGAAGTAGAAGAAGGAGAAGGAGAAGGTGAAGTCAGGAGGGTGAATTAGAAGAAGTAGAAGAAGGAGAAGGAGAAGGTGAAGTCTGGAGGGTGAAGCAGAAGAAGCAGAAGAAGGAGAAGGAGAAGGTGAAGACTGGAGGGTGAATCAGAAGAAGTAGAAGAAGGAGAAGGAGAAGGTGAAGTCTGGAGGGTGAATCAGAAGAAGTAGAAGAAGGAGAAGGAGAAGGTGAAGTCTGGAGGGTGAAGCAGAAGAAGCAGAAGAAGGAGAAGGAGAAGGTGAAGACTGGAGGGTGAATCAGAAGAAGTAGAAGAAGGAGAAGGAGAAGGTGAAGGCTGGAGGGTGAATCAGAAGAAGTAGAAGAAGGAGAAGGAGAAGGTGAAGTCTGGAGGGTGAATCAGAAGAAGTTGAAGAAGGAGAAGGAGAAGGTGAAGTCAGGAGGGTGAAGCAGAAGAAGCAGAAGAAGGAGAAGGAGAAGGTGAAGTCTGGAGGGTGAAGCAGAAGAAGCAGAAGAAGGAGAAGGAGAAGGTGAATTCTGGAGGGTGAAGCAGAAGAAGCAGAAGAAGGAGAAGGAGAAGGTGAAGTCAGGAGGGTGAATCAGAAGAAGTAGAAGAAGGAGAAGGAGAAGGTGAAGTCTGGAGGGAGAAGCAGAAGAAGTAGAAGAAGGAGAAGGAGAAGGTGAAGTCTGGAGGGTGAATCAGAAGAAGTAGAAGAAGGAGAAGGAGAAGGAGAAGTCTGGAGGGTGAATCAGAAGAAGCAGAAGAAGGAGAAGGAGAAGGTGAAGTCTGGAGGGAGAAGCAGAAGAAGTAGAAGAACGAGAAGGAGAATGTGAAGTCTGGAGGGTGAATCAGAAGAAGTAGAAGAAGGAGAAGGAGAAGGTGAAGTCTGGAGGGTGAATTAGAAGAAGTAGAAGAAGGAGAAGGAGAAGGTGAAGTCTGGAGGGTGAATCAGAAGAAGCAGAAGAAGGAGAAGGAGAAGGTGAAGTCTGGAGGGTGAATCAGAAGAAGCAAAAGAAGGAGAAGGAGAAGGTGAAGTCTGGAGGGTGAATCAGAAGAAGCAGAAGAAGGAGAAGGAGAAGGTGAAGTCTGGAGGGTGAAGCAGAAGAAGCAGAAGAAGGAGAAGGAGAAGGTGAAGTCTGGAGGGTGAAGCAGAAGAAGCAGAAGAAGGAGAAGGTGAAGTCAGGAGGGTGAATCAGAAGAAGTAGAAGAAGGAGAAGGAGAAGGTGAAGTCTGGAGGGTGAAGCAGAAGAAGCAGAAGAAGGAGAAGGAGAAGGTGAAGTCTGGAGGGTGAAGCAGAAGAAGCAGAAGAAGGAGAAGGAGAAGGTGAAGTCAGGAGGGTGAATCAGAAGAAGTAGAAGAAGGAGAAGGAGAAGGTGAAGTCTGGAGGGAGAATCAGAAGAAGTAGAAGAAGGAGAAGGAGAAGGTGAAGTCTGGAGGGTGAATCAGAAGAAGTAGAAGAAGGAGAAGGAGAAGGAGAAGTCTGGAGGGTGAATCAGAAGAAGCAGAAGAAGGAGAAGGAGAAGGTGAAGTCTGGAGGGAGAAGCAGAAGAAGTAGAAGAACGAGAAGGAGAATGTGAAGTCTGGAGGGTGAATCAGAAGAAGTAGAAGAAGGAGAAGGAGAAGGTGAAGTCTGGAGGGTGAATCAGAAGAAGTAGAAGAAGGAGAAGGAGAAGGAGAAGGTGAAGTCTGGAGGGTGAATCAGAAGAAGCCGAAGAAGGAGAAGGAGAAGGTGAAGTCTGGAGGGTGAATCAGAAGAAGCAGAAGAAGGAGAAGTAGAAGGTGAAGTCTGGAGGGTGAATCAGAAGAAGCAGAAGAAGGAGAAGGAGAAGGTGAAGTCTGGAGGGTGAATCAGAAGAAGCAGAATAAGAAGAAGGAGAAGGTGAAGTCTGGAGGGTGAATCAGAAGAAGCAGAAGAAGGAGAAGGAGAATGTGAAGTCTGGAGGGAGAATCAGAAGAAGTAGAAGAAGGAGAAGGAGAAGGTGAAGTCTGGAGGGTGAATCAGAAGAAGTAGAAGAAGGAGAAGGAGAAGGAGAAGTCTGGAGGGTGAATCAGAAGAAGCAGAAGAAGGAGAAGGAGAAGGTGAAGTCTGGAGGGAGAAGCAGAAGAAGTAGAAGAACGAGAAGGAGAATGTGAAGTCTGGAGGGTGAATCAGAAGAAGTAGAAGAAGGAGAAGGAGAAGGTGAAGTCTGGAGGGTGAATGAGAAGAAGCAGAAGAAGGAGAAGGAGAAGGTGAAGTCTGGAGGGTGAATCAGAAGAAGCAGAAGAAGGAGAAGGAGAAGGTGAAGTCTGGAGGGTGAATCAGAAGAAGCAGAATAAGGAGAAGGAGAAGGTGAAGTCTGGAGGGCGGATCAGAAGAAGCAGAAGAAGGAGAAGGAGAAGGTGAAGTCTGGAGGGTGAAGCAGAAGAAGCAGAAGAAGGAGAAGGAGAAGGTGAAGTCTGGAGGGTGAATCAGAAGAAGTAGAAGAAGGAGAAGGAGAAGGTGAAGTCTGGAGGGTGAATCAGAAGAAGTAGAAGAAGGAGAAGGAGAAGGTGAAGTCTGGAGGGTGACTCAGAAGAAGTAGAAGAAGGAGAAGGAGAAGGTGAAGTCTGGAGGGTGAATCAGAAGAAGCAGAAGAAGGAGAAGTAGAGGGTGAAGTCTGGAGGGTGAATCAGAAGAAGCAGAATAAGGAGAAGGAGAAGGTGAAGTCTGGAGGGTGAATCAGAAGAAGCAGAAGAAGGAGAAGGAGAAGGTGAAGTCTGGAGCGTGAATCAGAAGAAGTAAAAGAAGGAGAAGGAGATGGTGATGTCTGGAGGGTGAAGCAGAAGAAGCAGAATAAGGAGAAGGAGAAGGTGAAGTCTGGAGGGTGAATCAGAAGAAGCAGAAGAAGGAGAAGGAGAAGGTGAAGTCTGGAGCGTGAATCAGAAGAAGTAAAAGAAGGAGAAGGAGATGGTGATGTCTGGAGGGTGAAGCAGAAGAAGTAGAAGAAGGAGAAGGAGAAGGTGAAGTCAGGAGGGTGAATTAGAAGAAGTAGAAGAAGGAGAAGGAGAAGGTGAAGTCTGGAGGGTGAAGCAGAAGAAGCAGAAGAAGGAGAAGGAGAAGGTGAAGACTGGAGGGTGAATCAGAAGAAGGAGAAGAAGGAGAAGGAGAAGGTGAAGTCTGGAGGGTGAATCAGAAGAAGTAGAAGAAGGAGAAGGAGAAGGTGAAGGCTGGAGGGTGAATCAGAAGAAGTAGAAGAAGGAGAAGGAGAAGGTGAAGTCTGGAGGGTGAATCAGAAGAAGTAGAAGAAGGAGAAGGAGAAGGTGAAGTCAGGAGGGTGAAGCAGAAGAAGCAGAAGAAGGAGAAGGAGAAGGTGAAGTCTGGAGGGTGAAGCAGAAGAAGCAGAAGAAGGAGAAGGAGAAGGTGAATTCTGGAGGGTGAAGCAGAAGAAGCAGAAGAAGGAGAAGGAGAAGGTGAAGTCAGGAGGGTGAATCAGAAGAAGTAGAAGAAGGAGAAGGAGAAGGTGAAGTCTGGAGGGAGAAGCAGAAGAAGTAGAAGAAGGAGAAGGAGAAGGTGAAGTCTGGAGGGTGAATCAGAAGAAGTAGAAGAAGGAGAAGGAGAAGGAGAAGTCTGGAGGGTGAATCAGAAGAAGCAGAAGAAGGAGAAGGAGAAGGTGAAGTCTGGAGGGAGAAGCAGAAGAAGTAGAAGAACGAGAAGGAGAATGTGAAGTCTGGAGGGTGAATCAGAAGAAGTAGAAGAAGGAGAAGGAGAAGGTGAAGTCTGGAGGGTGAATCAGAAGAAGTAGAAGAAGGAGAAGGAGAAGGTGAAGTCTGGAGGGTGAATCAGAAGAAGCAGAAGAAGGAGAAGGAGAAGGTGAAGTCTGGAGGGTGAATCAGAAGAAGCAGAAGAAGGAGAAGGAGAAGGTGAAGTCTGGAGGGTGAATCAGAAGAAGCAGAAGAAGGAGAAGGAGAAGGTGAAGTCTGGAGGGTGAATCAGAAGAAGCAGAATAAGAAGAAGGAGAAGGTGAAGTCTGGAGGGTGAATCAGAAGAAGCAGAAGAAGGAGAAGGAGAAGGTGAAGTCTGGAGGGAGAATCAGAAGAAGTAGAAGAAGGAGAAGGAGAAGGTGAAGTCTGGAGGGTGAATCAGAAGAAGTAGAAGAAGGAGAAGGAGAAGGAGAAGTCTGGAGGGTGAATCAGAAGAAGCAGAAGAAGGAGAAGGAGAAGGTGAAGTCTGGAGGGAGAAGCAGAAGAAGTAGAAGAAAGAGAAGGAGAATGTGAAGTCTGGAGGGTGAATCAGAAGAAGTAGAAGAAGGAGAAGGAGAAGGTGAAGTCTGGAGGGTGAATCAGAAGAAGCAGAAGAAGGAGAAGGAGAAGGTGAAGTCTGGAGGGTGAATCAGAAGAAGCAGAATAAGGAGAAGGAGAAGGTGAAGTCTGGAGGGCGTAGCAGAAGAAGCAGAAGAAGGAGAAGGAGAAGGTGAAGTCTGGAGGGTGAAGCAGAAGAAGCAGAAGAAGGAGAAGGAGAAGGTGAAGTCTGGAGGGTGAATCAGAAGAAGTAGAAGAAGGAGAAGGAGAAGGTGAAGTCTGGAGGGTGAATCAGAAGAAGTAGAAGAAGGAGAAGGAGAAGGTGAAGTCTGGAGGGTGACTCAGAAGAAGTAGAAGAAGGAGAAGGAGAAGGTGAAGTCTGGAGGGTGAATCAGAAGAAGCAGAAGAAGGAGAAGGAGAGGGTGAAGTCTGGAGGGTGAATCAGAAGAAGCAGAATAAGGAGAAGGAGAAGGTGAAGTCTGGAGGGTGAATCAGAAGAAGCAGAAGAAGGAGAAGGAGAAGGTGAAGTCTGGAGGGTGAAGCAGAAGAAGCAGAAGAAGGAGAAGGAGAAGGTGAAGTCTGGAGGGTGAATCAGAAGAAGTAGAAGAAGGAGAAGGAGAAGGTGAGGTCTGGAGGGTGAATCAGAAGAAGTAGAAGAAGGAGAAGGAGAAGGTGAGGTCTGGAGGGTGAAGCAGAAGAAGCAGAAGAAGGAGAAGCAGAAGGTGAAGTCTGGAGGGTGAAGCAGAAGAAGCAGAAGAAGGAGAAGGAGAAGGTGGAGTCTGGAGGGCGTAGCAGAAGAAGCAGAAGAAGGAGAAGGAGAAGGTGAAGTCTGGAGGGTGAAGCAGAAGAAGCAGAAGAAGGAGAAGGAGAAGGTGAAGTCTGGAGGGTGAATCAGAAGAAGTAGAAGAAGGAGAAGGAGAAGGTGAAGTCAGGAGGGTGAAGCAGAAGAAGCAGAAGAAGGAGAAGGAGAAGGTGAAGTCTGGAGGGTGAAGCAGAAGAAGCAGAAGAAGGAGAAGGAGAAGGTGAAGTCTGGAGGGTGAAGCAGAAGAAGCAGAAGAAGGAGAAGGAGAAGGTGAAGTCAGGAGGGTGAATCAGAAGAAGTAGAAGAAGGAGAAGGAGAAGGTGAAGTCTGGAGGGAGAATCAGAAGAAGTAGAAGAAGGAGAAGGAGAAGGTGAAGTCTGGAGGGTGAATCAGAAGAAGTAGAAGAAGGAGAAGGAGAAGGAGAAGTCTGGAGGGTGAATCAGAAGAAGCAGAAGAAGGAGAAGGAGAAGGTGAAGTCTGGAGGGAGAAGCAGAAGAAGTAGAAGAACGAGAAGGAGAATGTGAAGTCTGGAGGGTGAATCAGAAGAAGTAGAAGAAGGAGAAGGAGAAGGTGAAGTCTGGAGGGTGAATCAGAAGAAGTAGAAGAAGGAGAAGGAGAAGGTGAAGTCTGGAGGGTGAAGCAGAAGAAGCAGAAGAAGGAGAAGGAGAAGGTGAAGTCTGGAGGGTGAAGCAGAAGAAGCAGAAGAAGGAGAAGGAGAAGGTGAAGTCAGGAGGGTGAATCAGAAGAAGTAAAAGAAGGAGAAGGAGAAGGTGAAGTCTGGAGGGAGAATCAGAAGAAGTAGAAGAAGGAGAAGGAGAAGGTGAAGTCTGGAGGGTGAATCAGAAGAAGTAGAAGAAGGAGAAGGAGAAGGAGAAGTCTGGAGGGTGAATCAGAAGAAGCAGAAGAAGGAGAAGGAGAAGGTGAAGTCTGGAGGGAGAAGCAGAAGAAGTAGAAGAACGAGAAGGAGAATGTGAAGTCTGGAGGGTGAATCAGAAGAAGTAGAAGAAGGAGAAGGAGAGGGTGAAGTCTGGAGGGTGAATCAGAAGAAGCAGAATAAGGAGAAGGAGAAGGTGAAGTCTGGAGGGTGAATCAGAAGAAGCAGATGAAGGAGAAGGAGAAGGTGAAGTCTGGAGCGTGAATCAGAAGAAGTAAAAGAAGGAGAAGGAGATGGTGATGTCTGGAGGGTGAAGCAGAAGAAGTAGAAGAAGGAGAAGGAGAAGGTGAAGTCAGGAGGGTGAATTAGAAGAAGTAGAAGAAGGAGAAGGAGAAGGTGAAGTCTGGAGGGTGAAGCAGAAGAAGCAGAAGAAGGAGAAGGAGAAGGTGAAGACTGGAGGGTGAATCAGAAGAAGTAGAAGAAGGAGAAGGAGAAGGTGAAGTCTGGAGGGTGAATCAGAAGAAGTAGAAGAAGGAGAAGGAGAAGGTGAAGTCTGGAGGGTGAATCAGAAGAAGCAGAAGAAGGAGAAGGAGAAGGTGAAGTCTGGAGGGTGAATCAGAAGAATCAGAAGAAGGAGAAGGAGAAGGTGAATTCTGGAGGGTGACTCAGCAGAAGTAGAAGAAGGAGAAGGAGAAGGTGAAGTCTGGAGGGTGAATCAGAAGAAGCAGAAGAAGGAGAAGGAGAAGGTGAAGTCTGGTGGGTGAATCAGAAGAAGCAGAAGAAGGAGAAGGAGAAGGTGAAGTCTGGAGGGTGAATCAGAAGAAGCAGAATAAGGAGAAGGAGAAGGTGAAGTCTGGAGGTTGAATCAGAAGAAGCAGAAGAAGGAGAAGGAGAAGGTGAAGTCTGGAGGGTGAATCAGAAGAAGTAGAAGAAGGAGAAGGAGAAGGTGAAGTCTGGAGAGTGAAGCAGAAGAAGTAGAAGAAGGAGAAGGAGAAGGTGAGGTCAGGAGGGTGAATCAGAAGAAGTAGAAGAAGGAGAAGGAGAAGGTGAAGTCAGGAGGGTGAATCAGAAGAAGCAGAAGAAGGAGAAGGAGAAGGTGAAGTCTGGAGGGTGAATCAGAAGAATCAGAAGAAGGAGAAGGAGAAGGTGAAGTCAGGAGGGTGAATCAGAAGAAGCAGAAGAAGGAGAAGGAGAAGGTGAAGTTAGGAGGGTGAATCAGAAGAAGCAGAAGAAGGAGAAGGTGAAGTCAGGGGGGTGAAGCAGAAGAAGTAGAAGAAGGAGAAGGAGAAGGTGAAGTCAGGAGGGTGAAGCAGAAGAAGCACAAGAAGGAGAAGGAGAAGGTGAAGTCTGGAGGGCGCAGCAGAAGAAGCAGAAGAAGGAGAAGGAGAAGGTGAAGTCTGGAGGGTGAAGCAGAAGAAGCAGAAGAAGGAGAAGGAGAAGGTGAAGTCTGGGGGGTGAAGCAGAAGAAGCAGAAGAAGGAGAAGGAGAAGGTGAAGTCTGGAGGGCGTAGCAGAAGAAGCAGAAGAAGGAGAAGGAGAAGGTGAAGTCTGGAGGATGAAGCAGAAGAAGCAGAAGAAGGAGAAAGAGAAGGTGAAGTCTGGAGGGTGAATCAGAAGAAGCAGAAGAAAGAGAAGGAGAAGGTGAAGTCTGGAGGGTGAAGCAGAAGAAGCAGAAGAAGGAGAAGACGAAGGTGAAGGCTGGAGGGTGAATCAGAAGAAGTAGAAGAAGGAGAAGGAGAAGGTGAAGTCTGGGGGGTGAATCAAAAGAAGCAGAAGAAGGAGAAGGAGAAGGTGAAGTCTGGAGGGTGAATCAAAAGAAGCAGAAGAAGGAGAAGGAGAAGGTGAAGTCTGGAGGGTGAATCAGAAGAATCAGAAGAAGGAGAAGGAGAAGGTGAAGTCTGGAGGGTGACTCAGAAGAAGTAGAAGAAGGAGAAGGAGAAGGTGAAGTCTGGAGGGTGAATCAGAAGAAGCAGAAGAAGGAGAAGGAGAAGGTGAAGTCTGGAGGGTGAATCAGAAGAAGCATAAGAAGTAGAAGGAGAAGGTGAAGTCTGGAGGGTGAATCAGAAGAAGCAGAATAAGAAGAAGGAGAAGGTGAAGTCTGGAGGGTGAATCAGAAGAAGCAGAAGAAGGAGAAGGAGAAGGTGAAGTCTGGAGGGTGAATCAGAAGAAGTAGAAGAAGGAGAAGGAGAAGGTGAAGTCTGGAGGGTGAAGCAGAAGAAGTAGAAGAAGGAGAAGGAGAAGGTGAAGTCAGGAGGGTGAATCAGAAGAAGTAGAAGAAGGAGAAGGAGAAGGTGAAGTCAGGAGGGTGAATCAGAAGAAGCAGAAGAAGGAGAAGGAGGAGGTGAAGTCTGGAGGGTGAATCCGAAGAATCAGAAGAAGGAGAAGGAGAAGTTGAAGTCAGGAGGGTGAATCAGAAGAAGCAGAAGAAGGAGAAGGAGAAGGTGAAGTCTGGAGGGTGAATCAGAAGAAGTAGAAGAAGGAGAAGGAGAAGGCGAAGTCAGGGGGGTGAAGCAGAAGAAGTAGAAGAAGGAGAAGGAGAAGGTGAAGTCAGGAGGGTGAAGCAGAAGAAGCAGAAGAAGGAGAAGGAGAAGGTGAAGTCTGGAGGGCGCAGCAGAAGAAGCAGAAGAAGGAGAAGGAGAAGGTGAAGTCTGGAGGGTGAAGCAGAAGAAGGAGAAGGAGAAGGTGAAGTCTGGAGGGTGAATCAGAAGAAGTAGAAGAAGGAGAAGGAGAAGGTGAAGTCAGGAGGGTGAAGCAGAAGAAGCAGAAGAAGGAGAAGGAGAAGGTGAAGTCTGGAGGGTGAAGCAGAAGAAGCAGAAGAAGGAGAAGGAGAAGGTGAAGTCTGGAGGGCGTAGCAGAAGAAGCAGAAGGAGGAGAAGGAGAAGGTGAAGTCTGGAGGGTGAAGCAGAAGAAGCAGAAGAAGGAGAAGGAGAAGGTGAAGTCTGGAGGGTGAATCAGAAGAAGTAGAAGAAGGAGAAGGAGAAGGTGAAGTCAGGAGGGTGAAGCAGAAGAAGCAGAAGAAGGAGAAGGAGAAGGTGAAGTCTGGAGGATGAATCAGAAGAAGTAGAAGAAGGAGAAGGAGAAGTCTGGAGGGTGAATCAGAAGAAGCAGAAGAAGGAGAAGGAGAAGGTGAAGTCTGGAGGGAGAAGCAGAAGAAGTAGAAGAACGAGAAGGAGAATGTGAAGTCTGGAGGGTGAATCAGAAGAAGTAGAAGAAGGAGAAGGAGAAGGTGAAGTCTGGAGGGTGAATCAGAAGAAGTAGAAGAAGGAGAAGGAGATGGTGAAGTCTGGAGGGTGAATCAGAAGAAGCAGAAGAAGGAGAAGGAGAAGGTGAAGTCTGGAGGGTGAATCAGAAGAAGCAGAAGAAGTAGAAGGAGAAGGTGAAGTCTGGAGGGTGAATCAGAAGAAGCAGAAGAAGGAGAAGGAGAAGGTGAAGTCTGGAGGGTGAATCAGAAGAAGCAGAATAAGAAGAAGGAGAAGGTGAAGTCTGGAGGGTGAATCAGAAGAAGCAGAAGAAGGAGAAGGAGAAGGTGAAGTCTGGAGGGTGAATCAGAAGAAGTAGAAGAAGGAGAAGGAGAAGGTGAAGTCTGGAGGATGAAGCAGAAGAAGTAGAAGAAGGAGAAGGGGAAGGTGAAGTCAGGAGGGTGAATCAGAAGAAGTAGAAGAAGGAGAAGGAGAAGGTGAAGTCAGGAGGGTGAATCAGAAGAAGCAGAAGAAGGAGAAGGAGAAGGTGAAGTCTGGAAGGTGAATCAGAAGATTCAGGAGAAGGAGAAGGAGAAGGTTAAGTCAGGAGGGTGAATCAGAAGAAGCAGAAGAAGGAGAAGGAGAAGGTGAAGTTAGGAAGGTGAATCAGAAGAAGCAGAAGAAGGAGAAGGAGAAGGTGAAGTCAGGATGGTGAAGCAGAAGAAGTAGAAGAAGGAAAAGGAGAAGGTGAAGTCAGGACGGTGAAGCAGGAGAAGCAGAAGAAGGAGAAGGAGAAGGTGAAGTCTGGAGTGCGCAGCAGAAGAAGCAGAAGAAGGGGAAGGAGAAGGTGATGTCTGGAGGGTGAAGCAGAAGAAGCAGAAGAAGGAGAAGGAGAAGGTGATGTCTGGAGGGTGAATCAGAAGAAGTAGAAGAAGGAGCAGGAGAAGGTGAAGTCAGGAGGGTGAAGCAGAAGAAGCAGAAGAAGGAGAAGGAGAAGGTGAAGTCTGGAGGGTGAAGCAGAAGAAGTAGAAGAAGGAGAAGGAGAAGGTGAAGTCAGGAGGGTGAAGCAGAAGAAGCAGAAGAAGGAGAAGGAGAAGGTGAAGTCTGGAGGGTGAAGCAGAAGAAGCAGAAGAAGGAGAAGGAGAAGGTGAAGTCTGGAGGGTGAATCAGAAGAAGCAGAATAAGGAGAAGGAGAAGGTGAAGTCTGGAGGGTGAATCAGAAGAAGCAGAAGAAGGAGAAGGAGAAGGTGAAGTCTGGAGTGAGAAGCAGAAGAAGTAGAAGAAGGAGAAGGAGAAGATGAAGTCTGGAGGGTGAATCAGAAGAAGCAGAAGAAGGAGAAGGAGAAGGTGAAGACTGGAGGGTGAATCAGAAGAAGTAGAAGAAGGAGAAGGAGAAGGTGAAGTCTGGAGGGTAAATCAGAAGAAGGTGAAGAAGGAGAAGGAGAAGGCGAAGTCTGGAGGGTGAATCAGAAGAAGCAGAAGAAGGAGAAGGAGAAGGTGAAGTCTGGAGGGTGAATCAGAAGAAGTAGAAGAAGGAGAAGGAGAAGGTGAGGTCTGGAGGGTGAAGCAGAAGAAGCAGAAGAAGGAGTAGGAGAAGTTGAAGTCTGGAGGGTGAAGCAGAAGAAGCAGAAGAAGCAGAAGGAGAAGGTGAAGTCTGGAGGGCGTAGCAGAAGAAGCAGAAGAAGGAGAAGGAGAAGTTGAAGTCTGGAGGGTGAAGCAGAAGAAGCAGAAGAAGGAGAAGGAGAAGGTGAAGTCTGGAGGGTGAATCAGAAGAAGTAGAAGAAGGAGAAGGAGAAGGTGAAGTCAGGAGGGTGAAGCAGAAGAAGCAGAAGAAGGAGAAGGAGAAGGTGAAGTCTGGAGGGTGAAGCTGAAGAAGCAGAAGAAGGAGAAGGAGAAGGTGAAGTCTGGAGGGTGAAGCAGAAGAAGCAGAAGAAGGAGAAGGAGAAGGTGAAGTCAGGAGGGTGAATCAGAAGAAGTAGAAGAAGGAGAAGGAGAAGGTGAAGTCTGGAGGGAGAATCAGAAGAAGTAGAAGAAGGAGAAGGAGAAGGTGAAGTCTGGAGGGTGAATCAGAAGAAGTAGAAGAAGGAGAAGGAGAAGGAGAAGTCTGGAGGGTGAATCAGAAGAAGCAGAAGAAGGAGAAGGAGAAGGTGAAGTCTGGAGGGAGAAGCAGAAGAAGTCGAAGAACGAGAAGGAGAATGTGAAGTCTGGAGGGTGAATCAGAAGAAGTAGAAGAAGGAGAAGGAGAAGGTGAAGTCTGGAGGGTGAATCAGAAGAAGTAGAAGAAGGAGAAGGAGAAGGTGAAGTCTGGAGGGTGAATCAGAAGAAGCAGAAGAAGGAGAAGGAGAAGGTGAAGTCTGGAGGGTGAATCAGAAGAAGCAGAAGAAGGAGAAGGAGAAGGTGAAGTCTGGAGGGAGAATCAGAAGAAGTAGAAGAAGGAGAAGGAGAAGGTGAAGTCTGGAGGGTGCATCAGAAGAAGTAGAAGAAGGAGAAGGAGAAGGAGAAGTCTGGAGGGTGAATCAGAAGAAGCAGAAGAAGGAGAAGGAGAAGTTGAAGTCTGGAGGGAGAAGCAGAAGAAGTAGAAGAACGAGAAGGAGAATGTGAAGTCTGGAGGGTGAATCAGAAGAAGTAGAAGAAGGAGAAGGAGAAGGTGAAGTCTGGAGGGTGAATCAGAAGAAGCAGAAGAAGGAGAAGGAGAAGGTGAAGTCTGGAGGGTGAATCAGAAGAAGCAGAAGAAGGAGAAGGAGAAGGTGAAGTCTGGAGGGTGAATCAGATGAAGCAGAATAAGGAGAAGGAGAAGGTGAAGTCTGGAGGGCGTAGCAGAAGAAGCAGAAGAAGGAGAAGGAGAAGGTGAAGTCTGGAGGGTGAAGCAGAAGAAGCAGAAGAAGGAGAAGGAGAAGGTGAAGTCTGGAGGGTGAATCAGAAGAAGTAGAAGAAGGAGAAGGAGAAGGTGAAGTCTGGAGGGTGAATCAGAAGAAGTAGAAGAAGGAGAAGGAGAAGGTGAAGTCTGGAGGGTGACTCAGAAGAAGTAGAAGAAGGAGAAGGAGAAGGTGAAGTCTGGAGGGTGAATCAGAAGAAGCAGAAGAAGGAGAAGGAGAGGGTGAAGTCTGGAGGGTGAATCAGAAGAAGCAGAATAAGGAGAAGGAGAAGGTGAAGTCTGGAGGGTGAATCAGAAGAAGCAGAAGAAGGAGAAGGAGAAGGTGAAGTCTGGAGCGTGAATCAGAAGAAGTAAAAGAAGGAGAAGGAGAAGGTGATGTCTGGAGGGTGAAGCAGAAGAAGTAGAAGAAGGAGAAGGAGAAGGTGAAGTCAGGAGGGTGAAGCAGAAGAAGTAGAAGAAGGAGAAGGAGAAGGTGAAGTCAGGAGGGTGAAGCAGAAGAAGCAGAAGAAGGAGAAGGAGAAGGTGAAGTCTGGAGGGTGAAGCAGAAGAAGCAGAAGAAGGAGAAGGAGAAGGTGAAGTCTGGAGGGTGAAGCAGAAGAAGCAGAAGAAGGAGAAGGAGAAGGTGAAGTCAGGAGGGTGAATCAGAAGAAGTAGAAGAAGGAGAAGGAGAAGGTGAAGTCTGGAGGGAGAATCAGAAGAAGTAGAAGAAGCAGAAGGAGAAGGTGAAGTCTGGAGGGTGAATCAGAAGAAGTAGAAGAAGGAGAAGGAGAAGGAGAAGTCTGGAGGGTGAATCAGAAGAAGCAGAAGAAGGAGAAGGAGAAGGTGAAGTCTGGAGGGAGAAGCAGAAGAAGTCGAAGAACGAGAAGGAGAATGTGAAGTCTGGAGGGTGAATCAGAAGAAGTAGAAGAAGGAGAAGGAGAAGGTGAAGTCTGGAGGGAGAATCAGAAGAAGTAGAAGAAGCAGAAGGAGAAGGTGAAGTCTGGAGGGTGAATCAGAAGAAGTAGAAGAAGGAGAAGGAGAAGGAGAAGTCTGGAGGGTGAATCAGAAGAAGCAGAAGAAGGAGAAGGAGAAGGTGAAGTCTGGAGGGAGAAGCAGAAGAAGTCGAAGAACGAGAAGGAGAATGTGAAGTCTGGAGGGTGAATCAGAAGAAGTAGAAGAAGGAGAAGGAGAAGGTGAAGTCTGGAGGGTGAATCAGAAGAAGTAGAAGAAGGAGAAGGAGAAGGTGAAGTCTGGAGGGTGCATCAGAAGAAGTAGAAGAAGGAGAAGGAGAAGTCGAAGTCTGGAGGGAGAAGCAGAAGATGTAGAAGAACGAGAAGGAGAATGTGAAGTCTGGAGGGTGAATCAGAAGAAGTAGAAGAAGGAGAAGGAGAAGGTGAAGTCTGGAGGGTGAATCAGAAGAAGCAGAAGAAGGAGAAGGAGAAGGTGAAGTCTGGAGGGTGAATCAGAAGAAGCAGAAGAAGGAGAAGGAGAAGGTGAAGTCTGGAGGGTGAATCAGAAGAAGCAGAATAAGGAGAAGGAGAAGGTGATGTCTGGAGGGCGTAGCAGAAGAAGCAGAAGAAGGAGAAGGAGAAGGTGAAGTCTGGAGGGTGAAGCAGAAGAAGCAGAAGAAGGAGAAGGAGAAGGTGAAGTCTGGAGGGTGAATCAGAAGAAGTAGAAGAAGGAGAAGGAGAAGGTGAAGTCTGGAGGGTGAATCAGAAGAAGTAGAAGAAGGAGAAGGAGAAGGTGAAGTCTGGAGGGTGACTCAGAAGAAGTAGAACAAGGAGAAGGAGAAGGTGAAGTCTGGAGGGTGAATCAGAAGAAGCAGAAGAAGGAGAAGGAGAGGGTGAAGTCTGGAGGGTGAATCAGAAGAAGCAGAATAAGGAGAAGGAGAAGGTGAAGTCTGGAGGGTGAATCAGAAGAAGCAGAAGAAGGAGAAGGAGAAGGTGAAGTCTGGAGCGTGAATCAGAAGAAGTAAAAGAAGGAGAAGGAGAAGGTGATGTCTGGAGGGTGAAGCAGAAGAAGTAGAAGAAGGAGAAGGAGAAGGTGAAGTCAGGAGGGTGAAGCAGAAGAAGTAGAAGAAGGAGAAGGAGAAGGTGAAGTCAGGAGGGTGAATCAGAAGAAGCAGAAGAAAGAGAAGGAGAAGGTGAAGTCTGGAGGGTGAAGCAGAAGAAGCAGAAGAAGGAGAAGGAGAAGGTGAAGACTGGAGGGTGAATCAGAAGAAGTAGAAGAAGGTGAAGGAGAAGGTGAAGTCTGGAGGGTGAATCAGAAGAAGCAGAAGAAGGAGAAGCAGAAGGTGAAGTCTGGAGGGTGAATCAGAAGAAGAAGAAGATGGAGAAGGAGAAGGTGTAGTCTGGAGGGTGAATCAGAAGAAGTAGACGAAGGAGAAGGAGAAGGTGAAGTCTGGAGGGTGAATCAGAAGAAGCAGAAGAAGGAGAAGGAGAAGGTGAAGTCTGGAGGGTGAATCAGAAGAAGTAGAAGAAGGAGAAGGAGAAGGTGAAGTCTGGAGGGTGAATCAGAAGAAGCAGAAGAAGGAGAAGGAGAAGGTGAAGTCTGGAGGGTGAATCAGAAGATGCAGAACAAGGAGAAGGAGAAGGTGAAGTCTGGAGGGTGAATCAGAAGAAGCAGAAGAAGGAGAAGGAGAAGGTGAAGACTGGAGGGTGAATCAGAAGAAGTAGAAGAAGGAGAAGGAGAAGGTGAAGTCTGGAGGGTAAATCAGAAGAAGGTGAAGAAGGAGAAGGAGAAGGCGAAGTCTGGAGGGTGAATCAGAAGAAGCAGAAGAAGGAGAAGGAGAAGGTGAAGTCTGGAGGGAGAATCAGAAGAAGTAGAAGAAGGAGAAGGAGAAGGTGAGGTCTGGAGGGTGAAGCAGAAGAAGCAGAAGAAGGAGAAGGAGACGTTGAAGTCTGGAGGGTGAAGCAGAAGAAGCAGAAGAAGGAGAAGGAGAAGGTGAAGTCTGGAGGGCGTAGCAGAAGAAGCAGAAGAAGGAGAAGGAGAAGGTGAAGTCTGGAGGGTGAAGCAGAAGAAGCAGAAGAAGGAGAAGGTGAAGTCTGGAGGGTGAATCAGAAGAAGTAGAAGAAGGAGAAGGAGAAGGTGAAGTCAGGAGGGTGAAGCAGGAGAAGCAGAAGAAGGAGAAGGAGAAGGTGAAGTCTGGAGGGTGAAGCAGAAGAAGCAGAAGAAGGAGAAGGAGAAGGTGAAGTCTGGAGGGTGAAGCAGAAGAAGCAGAAGAAGGAGAAGGAGAAGGTAAAGTCAGGAGGGTGAATCAGAAGAAGTAGAAGAAGGAGAAGGAGAAGGTGAAGTCTGGAGGGAGAATCAGAAGAAGTAGAAGAAGGAGAAGGAGAAGGTGAAGTCTGGAGGGTGAATCAGAAGAAGTAGAAGAAGGAGAAGGAGAAGGAGAAGTCTGGAGGGTGAATCAGAAGAAGCAGAAGAAGGAGAAGGAGAAGGTGAAGTCTGGAGGGAGAAGCAGAAGAAGTCGAAGAACGAGAAGGAGAATGTGAAGTCTGGAGTGTGAATCAGAAGAAGTAGAAGAAGGAGAAGGAGAAGGTGATGTCTGGAGGGTGAATCAGAAGAAGTAGAAGAAGGAGAAGGAGAAGGTGAAGTCTGGAGGGTGAATCAGAAGAAGCAGAAGAAGGAGAAGGAGAAGGTGAAGTCTGGAGGGTGAATCAGAAGAAGCAGAAGAAGGAGAAGGAGAAGGTGAACTCTCGAGGGTGAATCAGAAGAAGCAGAATAAGAAGAAGGAGAAGGTGAAGTCTGGAGGGCGAACCAGAAGAAGCAGAAGAAGGAGAAGGAGAAGGTGAAGTCTGGAGGGAGAATCAGAAGAAGTAGAAGAAGGAGAAGGAGAAGGTGAAGTCTGGAGGGTGAATCTGAAGAAGTAGAAGAAGGAGAAGGAGAAGGAGAAGTCTGGAGGGTGAATCAGAAGAAGCAGAAGAAGGACAAGGAGAAGGTGAAGTCTGGAGGGAGAAGCAGAAGAAGTAGAAGAACGAGAAGGAGAATGTGAAGTCTGGAGGGTGAATCAGAAGAAGTAGAAGAAGGAGAAGGAGAAGGTGAAGTCTGGAGGGTGAATCAGAAGAAGCAGAAGAAGGAGAAGGAGAAGGTGAAGTCTGGAGGGTGAATCAGAAGAAGCAGAAGAAGGAGAAGGAGAAGGTGAAGTCTGGAGGGTGAATCAGAAGAAGCAGAATAAGGAGAAGGAGAAGGTGATGTCTGGAGGGCGTAGCAGAAGAAGCAGAAGAAGGAGAAGGAGAAGGTGAAGTCTGGAGGGTGAAGCAGAAGAAGCAGAAGAAGGAGAAGGAGAAGGTGAAGTCTGGAGGGTGAATCAGAAGAAGTAGAAGAAGGAGAAGGAGAAGGTGAAGTCTGGAGGGTGAATCAGAAGAAGTAGAAGAAGGAGAAGGAGAAGGTGAAGTCTGGAGGGTGACTCAGAAGAAGTAGAAGAAGGAGAAGGAGAAGGTGAAGTCTGGAGGGTGAATCAGAAGAAGCAGAAGAAGGAGAAGGAGAGGGTGAAGTCTGGAGGGTGAATCAGAAGAAGCAGAATAAGGAGAAGGAGAAGGTGAAGTCTGGAGGGTGAATCAGAAGAAGCAGAAGAAGGAGAAGGAGAAGGTGAAGTCTGGAGCGTGAATCAGAAGAAGTAAAAGAAGGAGAAGGAGAAGGTGATGTCTGGAGGGTGAAGCAGAAGAAGTAGAAGAAGGAGAAGGAGAAGGTGAAGTCAGGAGGGTGAAGCAGAAGAAGTAGAAGAAGGAGAAGGAGAAGGTGAAGTCAGGAGGGTGAATCAGAAGAAGCAGAAGAAAGAGAAGGAGAAGGTGAAGTCTGGAGGGTGAAGCAGAAGAAGCAGAAGAAGGAGAAGGAGAAGGTGAAGACTGGAGGGTGAATCAGAAGAAGTAGAAGAAGGAGAAGGAGAAGGTGAAGTCTGGAGGGTGAATCAGAAGAAGTAGAAGAAGGAGAAGGAGAAGGTGAAGTCTGGAGGGTGAATCAGAAGAAGGAGAAGGAGAAGGTGAAGTCTGGAGGGTGACTCAGAAGAAGTAGAAGAAGGAGAAGGAGAAGGTGAAGTCTGGAGGGTGAATCAGAAGAAGCAGAAGAAGGAGAAGGAGAAGGTGAAGTCTGGTGGGTGAATCAGAAGAAGCAGAAGAAGGAGAAGGAGAAGGTGAAGTCTGGAGGGTGAATCAGAAGAAGCAGAATAAGGAGAAGGAGAAGGTGAAGTCTGGAGGGTGAATCAGAAGAAGCAGAAGAAGGAGAAGGAGAAGGTGATGTCTGGAGGGTGAATCAGAAGAAGTAGAAGAAGGAGAAGGAGAAGGTGAAGTCTGGAGAGTGAAGCAGAAGAAGTAGAAGAAGGAGAAGGAGAAGGTGAGGTCAGGAGGGTGAATCAGAAGAAGTAGAAGAAGGAGAAGGAGAAGGTGAAGTCAGGAGGGTGAATCAGAAGAAGCAGAAGAAGGAGAAGGAGAAGGTGAAGTCTGGAGGGTGAATCAGAAGAATCAGAAGAAGGAGAAGGAGAAGGTGAAGTCAGGAGGGTGAATCAGAAGAAGTAGAAGAAGGAGAAGGAGAAGGTGAAGTCAGGAGGGTGAAGCAGAAGAAGTAGAAGAAGGAGAAGGAGAAGGTGAAGTCTGGAGGGTGAATCAGAAGAAGTAGAAGAAGGAGAAGGAGAAGGAGAAGTCTGGAGGGTGAATCAGAAGAAGCAGAAGAAGGAGAAGGAGAAGGTGAAGTCTGGAGGGAGAAGCAGAAGAAGTCGAAGAACGAGAAGGAGAATGTGAAGTCTGGAGTCTGAATCAGAAGAAGTAGAAGAAGGAGAAGGAGAAGGTGATGTCTGGAGGGTGAATCAGAAGAAGTAGAAGAAGGAGAAGGAGAAGGTGAAGTCTGGAGGGTGAATCAGAAGAAGCAGAAGAAGGAGAAGGAGAAGGTGAAGTCTGGAGGGTGAATCAGAAGAAGCAGAAGAAGGAGAAGGAGAAGGTGAAGTCTGGAGGGTGAATCAGAAGAAGCAGAATAAGAAGAAGGAGAAGGTGAAGTCTGGAGGGCGAATCAGAAGAAGCAGAAGAAGGAGAAGGAGAAGGTGAAGTCTGGAGGGAGAATCAGAAGAAGTAGAAGAAGGAGACGGAGAAGGTGAAGTCTGGAGGGTGAATCTGAAGAAGTAGAAGAAGGAGAAGGAGAAGGAGAAGTCTGGAGGGTGAATCAGAAGAAGCAGAAGAAGGACAAGGAGAAGGTGAAGTCTGGAGGGAGAAGCAGAAGAAGTAGAAGAACGAGAAGGAGAATGTGAAGTCTGGAGGGTGAATCAGAAGAAGTAGAAGAAGGAGAAGGAGAAGGTGAAGTCTGGAGGGTGAATCAGAAGAAGCAGAAGAAGGAGAAGGAGAAGGTGAAGTCTGGAGGGTGAATCAGAAGAAGCAGAAGAAGGAGAAGGAGAAGGTGAAGTCTGGAGGGTGAATCAGAAGAAGCAGAATAAGGAGAAGGAGAAGGTGATGTCTGGAGGGCGTAGCAGAAGAAGCAGAAGAAGGAGAAGGAGAAGGTGAAGTCTGGAGGGTGAAGCAGAAGAAGCAGAAGAAGGAGAAGGAGAAGGTGAAGTCTGGAGGGTGAATCAGAAGAAGTAGAAGAAGGAGAAGGAGAAGGTGAAGTCTGGAGGGTGAATCAGAAGAAGTAGAAGAAGGAGAAGGAGAAGGTGAAGTCTGGAGGGTGACTCAGAAGAAGTAGAAGAAGGAGAAGGAGAAGGTGAAGTCTGGAGGGTGAATCAGAAGAAGCAGAAGAAGGAGAAGGAGAGGGTGAAGTCTGGAGGGTGAATCAGAAGAAGCAGAATAAGGAGAAGGAGAAGGTGAAGTCTGGAGGGTGAATCAGAAGAAGCAGAAGAAGGAGAAGGAGAAGGTGAAGTCTGGAGCGTGAATCAGAAGAAGTAAAAGAAGGAGAAGGAGAAGGTGATGTCTGGAGGGTGAAGCAGAAGAAGTAGAAGAAGGAGAAGGAGAAGGTGAAGTCAGGAGGGTGAAGCAGAAGAAGTAGAAGAAGGAGAAGGAGAAGGTGAAGTCAGGAGGGTGAATCAGAAGAAGCAGAAGAAAGAGAAGGAGAAGGTGAAGTCTGGAGGGTGAAGCAGAAGAAGCAGAAGAAGGAGAAGGAGAAGGTGAAGACTGGAGGGTGAATCAGAAGAAGTAGAAGAAGGAGAAGGAGAAGGTGAAGTCTGGAGGGTGAATCAGAAGAAGTAGAAGAAGGAGAAGGAGAAGGTGAAGTCTGGAGGGTGAATCAGAAGAAGGAGAAGGAGAAGGTGAAGTCTGGAGGGTGACTCAGAAGAAGTAGAAGAAGGAGAAGGAGAAGGTGAAGTCTGGAGGGTGTATCAGAAGAAGCAGAAGAAGGAGAAGGAGAAGGTGAAGTCTGGTGGGTGAATCAGAAGAAGCAGAAGAAGGAGAAGGAGAAGGTGAAGTCTGGAGGGTGAATCAGAAGAAGCAGAATAAGGAGAAGGAGAAGGTGAAGTCTGGAGGGTGAATCAGAAGAAGCAGAAGAAGGAGAAGGAGAAGGTGATGTCTGGAGGGTGAATCAGAAGAAGTAGAAGAAGGAGAAGGAGAAGGTGAAGTCTGGAGAGTGAAGCAGAAGAAGTAGAAGAAGGAGAAGGAGAAGGTGAGGTCAGGAGGGTGAATCAGAAGAAGTAGAAGAAGGAGAAGGAGAAGGTGAAGTCAGGAGGGTGAATCAGAAGAAGCAGAAGAAGGAGAAGGAGAAGGTGAAGTCTGGAGGGTGAATCAGAAGAATCAGAAGAAGGAGAAGGAGAAGGTGAAGTCAGGAGGGTGAATCAGAAGAAGTAGAAGAAGGAGAAGGAGAAGGTGAAGTCAGGAGGGTGAAGCAGAAGAAGTAGAAGAAGGAGAAGGAGAAGGTGAAGTCTGGAGGGTGAATCAGAAGAAGTAGAAGAAGGAGAAGGAGAAGGTGAAGTCTGGAGAGTGAAGCAGAAGAAGTAGAAGAAGGAGAAGGAGAAGGTGAGGTCAGGAGGGTGAATCAGAAGAAGTAGAAGAAGGAGAAGGAGAAGGTGAAGTCAGGAGGGTGAATCAGAAGAAGCAGAAGAAGGAGAAGGAGAAGGTGAAGTCTGGAGGGTGAATCAGAAGAATCAGAAGAAGGAGAAGGAGAAGGTGAAGTCTGGAGGGTGAATCAGAAGAAGCAGAAGAAGGAGAAGGAGAAGGTGAAGTCTGGTGGGTGAATCAGAAGAAGCAGAAGAAGGAGAAGGAGAAGGTGAAGTCTGGAGGGTGAATCAGAAGAAGCAGAAGAAGGAGAAGGAGAAGCTGAAGTCTGGAGGGTGAATCAGAAGAAGCAGAAGAAGGAGAAGGAGAGGGTGAAGTCTGGAGGGTGAATCAGAAGAAGCAGAATAAGGAGAAGGAGAAGGTGAAGTCTGGAGGGCGTAGCAGAAGAAGCAGAAGAAGGAGAAGGAGAAGGTGAAGTCTGGAGGGTGAAGCAGAAGAAGCAGAAGAAGGAGAAGGAGAAGGTGAAGTCTGGAGGGTGAATCAGAAGAAGTAGAAGAAGGAGAAGGAGAAGGTGAAGTCTGGAGGGTGAATCAGAAGAAGTAGAAGAAGGAGAAGGAGAAGGTGAAGTCTGGAGGGTGACTCAGAAGAAGTAGAAGAAGGAGAAGGAGATGGTGAAGTCTGGAGGGTCAATCAGAAGAAGCAGAAGAAGGAGAAGGAGAGGGTGAAGTCTGGAGGGTGAATCAGAAGAAGCAGAATAAGGAGAAGGAGAAGGTGAAGTCTGGGGGGTGAATCAAAAGAAGCAGAAGAAGGAGAAGGAGAAGGTGAAGTCTGGAGGGTGAATCAAAAGAAGCAGAAGAAGGAGAAGGAGAAGGTGAAGTCTGGAGGGTGAATCAGAAGAAGTAGAAGAAGGAGAAGGAGAAGGTGAAGTCTGGAGGGTGACTCAAAAGAAGTAGAAGAAGGAGAAGGAGAAGGTGAAGTCTGGAGGGTCAATCAGAAGAAGCAGAAGAAGGAGAAGGAGAGGGTGAAGACTGGAGGGTGAATCAGAAGAAGTAGAAGAAGGAGAAGGTGAAGTCTGGGGGGTGAATCAAAAGTAGCAGAAGAAGGAGAAGGAGAAGGTGAAGTCTGGAGGGTGAATCAAAAGAAGCAGAAGAAGGAGAAGGAGAAGGTGAAGTCTGGAGGGTGAATCAGAAGAATCAGAAGAAGGAGAAGGAGAAGGTGAAGTCTGGAGGGTGACTCAGAAGAAGTAGAAGAAGGAGAAGGAGAAGGTGAAGTCTGGAGGGTGAATCAGAAGAAGCAGAAGAAGGAGAAGGAGAAGGTGAAGTCTGGAGGGTGAATCAGAAGGAGCATAAGAAGTAGAAGGAGAAGGTGAAGTCTGGAGGGTGAATCAGAAGAAGCAGAATAAGAAGAAGGAGAAGGTGAAGTCTGGAGGGTGAATCAGAAGAAGCAGAAGAAGGAGAAGGAGAAGGTGAAGTCTGGAGGGTGAATCAGAAGAAGTAGAAGAAGGAGAAGGAGAAGGCGAAGTCAGGGGGGTGAAGCAGAAGAAGTAGAAGAAGGAGAAGGAGAAGGTGAAGTCAGGAGGGTGAAGCAGAAGAAGCAGAAGAAGGAGAAGGAGAAGGTGAAGTATGGAGGGCGCAGCAGAAGAAGCAGAAGAAGGAGAAGGAGAAGGTGAAGTCTGGAGGGTGAAGCTGAAGAAGCAGAAGAAGGAGAAGGAGAAGGTGAAGTCTGGAGGGTGAATCAGAAGAAGTAGAAGAAGGAGAAGGAGAAGGTGAAGTCAGGAGGGTGAAGCAGAAGAAGCAGAAGAAGGAGAAGGAGAAGGTGAAGTCTGGAGGGTGAAGCAGAAGAAGCAGAAGAAGGAGAAGGAGAAGGTGAAGTCTGGAGGGCGTAGCAGAAGAAGCAGAAGAAGGAGAAGGAGAAGTTGAAGTCTGGAGGGTGAAGCAGAAGAAGCAGAAGAAGGAGAAGGAGAAGGTGAAGTCTGGAGGGTGAATCAGAAGAAGTAGAAGAAGGAGAAGGAGAAGGTGAAGTCAGGAGGTTAAAGCAGAAGAAGCAGAAGAAGGAGAAGGAGAAGGTGAAGTCTGGAGGGTGAAGCAGAAGAAGCAGAAGAAGGAGAAGGAGAAGGTGAAGTCTGGAGGGTGAAGCAGAAGAAGCAGAAGAAGGAGAAGGAGAAGGTGAAGTCAGGAGGGTGAATCAGAAGAAGTAGAAGAAGGAGAAGGAGAAGGTGAAGTCTGGAGGGAAAATCAGAAGAAGAAGGAGAAGGAGAAGGTGAAGTCTGCAGGATGAATCAGAAGAAGTAGAAGAAGGAGAAGGAGAAGGAGAAGTCTGGAGGGTGAATCAGAAGAAGCAGAAGAAGGAGAAGGAGAAGGTGAAGTCTGGAGGGAGAAGCAGAAGAAGTAGAAGAACGAGAAGGAGAATGTGAAGTCTGGAGGGTGAATCAGAAGAAGTAGAAGAAGGAGAAGGAGAAGGTGAAGTCTGGAGGGTGAATCAGAAGAAGTAGAAGAAGTAGAAGGAGAAGGTGAAGTCTGGAGGGTGAATCAGAAGAAGCAGAAGAAGGAGAAGGAGAAGGTGAAGTCTGGAGGGTGAATCAGAAGAAGCAGAATAAGAAGAAGGAGAAGGTGAAGTCTGGAGGGTGAATCAGAAGAAGCAGAAGAAGGAGAAGGAGAAGGTGAAGTCTGGAGGGTGAATCAGAAGAAGTAGAAAAAGGAGAAGGAGAAGGTGAAGTCTGGAGGGTGAAGCAGAAGAAGTAGAAGAAGGAGAAGGGGAAGGGGAAGTCAGGAGGGTGAATCAGAAGAAGTAGAAGAAGGAGAAGGAGAAGGTGAAGTCAGGAGGGTGAATCAGAAGAAGCAGAAGAAGGAGAAGGTGAAGTCTGGAAGGTGAATCAGAAGATTCAGGAGAAGGAGAAGGAGAAGGTTAAGTCAGGAGGGTGAATCAGAAGAAGCAGAAGAAGGAGAAGGAGAAGGTGAAGTTAGGAAGGTGAATCAGAAGAAGCAGAAGAAGGAGAAGGAGAAGGTGAAGTCAGGATGGTGAAGCAGAAGAAGTAGAAGAAGGAGAAGGAGAAGGTGAAGTCTGGAGGGTGAATCAGAAGAAGGAGAAGGAGAAGGTGAAGTCTGGAGGGTGACTCAGAAGAAGTAGAAGAAGGAGAAGGAGAAGGTGAAGTCTGGAGGGTGAATCAGAAGAAGCAGAAGAAGGAGAAGGAGAAGGTGAAGTCTGGTGGGTGAATCAGAAGAAGCAGAAGAAGGAGAAGGAGAAGGTGAAGTCTGGAGGGTGAATCAGAAGAAGCAGAATAAGGAGAAGGAGAAGGTGAAGTCTGGAGGGTGAATCAGAAGAAGCAGAAGAAGGAGAAGGAAAAGGTGATGTCTGGAGGGTGAATCAGAAGAAGTAGAAGAAGGAGAAGGAGAAGGTGAAGTCTGGAGGGTAAATCAGAAGAAGGTGAAGAAGGAGAAGGAGAAGGCGAAGTCTGGAGGGTGAATCAGAAGAAGCAGAAGAAGGAGAAGGAGAAGGTGAGGTCTGGAGGGTGAATCAGAAGATGTAGAAGAAGGAGAAGGAGAAGGTGAGGTCTGGAGGGTGAAGCAGAAGAAGCAGAAGAAGGAGAAGGAGAAGTTGAAGTCTGGAGGGTGAAGCAGAAGAAGCAGAAGAAGGAGAAGGAGAAGGTGAAGTCTGGAGGGCGTAGCAGAAGAAGCAGAAGAAGGAGAAGGAGAAGGTGAAGTCTGGAGGGTGAAGCAGAAGAAGCAGAAGAAGGAGAAGGAGAAGGTGAAGTCTGGAGGGTGAATCAGAAGAAGTAGAAGAAGGAGAAGGAGAAGGTGAAGTCAGGAGGGTGAAGCAGGAGAAGCAGAAGAAGGAGAAGGAGAAGGTGAAGTCTGGAGGGTGAAGCAGAAGAAGCAGAAGAAGGAGAGGGAGAAGGTGAAGTCTGGAGGGTGAAGCAGAAGAAGCAGAAGAAGGAGAAGGAGAAGGTGAAGTCAGGAGGGTGAATCAGAAGAAGTAGAAGAAGGAGAAGGAGAAGGTGAAGTCTGGAGGGAGAATCAGAAGAAGTAGAAGAAGGAGAAGGAGAAGGTGAAGTCTGGAGGGTGAATCAGAAGAAGTAGAAGAAGGAGAAGGAGAAGGAGAAGTCTGGAGGGTGAATCAGAAGAAGCAGAAGAAGGAGAAGGAGAAGGTGAAGTCTGGAGGGAGAAGCAGAAGAAGTCGAAGAACGAGAAGGAGAATGTGAAGTCTGGAGTGTGAATCAGAAGAAGTAGAAGAAGGAGAAGGAGAAGGTGATGTCTGGAGGGTGAATCAGAAGAAGTAGAAGAAGGAGAAGGAGAAGGTGAAGTCTGGATGGTGAATCAGAAGAAGCAGAAGAAGGAGAAGGAGAAGGTGAAGTCTGGAGGGTGAATCAGAAGAAGCAGAAGAAGGAGAAGGAGAAGGTGAAGTCTGGAGGGTGAATCAGAAGAAGGAGAATAAGAAGAAGGAGAAGGTGAAGTCTGGAGGGCGAATCAGAAGAAGCAGAAGAAGGAGAAGGAGAAGGTGAAGTCTGGAGGGAGAATCAGAAGAAGTAGAAGAAGGAGAAGGAGAAGGTGAAGTCTGGAGGGTGAATCAGAAGAAGTAGAAGAAGGAGAAGGAGAAGGTGAAGTCTGGAGGGTGAATCAGAAGAAGCAGAAGAAGGAGAAGGAGAAGGTGAAGTCTGGAGGGTGAATCAGAAGAAGCAGAAGAAGGAGAAGGAGAAGGTGAAGTCTGGAGGGTGAATCAGAAGAAGCAGAATAAGGAGAAGGAGAAGGTGAAGTCTGGAGGGCGTAGCAGAAGAAGCAGAAGAAGGAGAAGGAGAAGGTGAAGTCTGGAGGGTGAAGCAGAAGAAGCAGAAGAAGGAGAAGGAGAAGGTGAAGTCTGGAGGGTGAATCAGAAGAAGTAGAAGAAGGAGAAGGAGAAGGTGAAGTCTGGAGGGTGAATCAGAAGAAGTAGAAGAAGGAGAAGGAGAAGGTGAAGTCTGGAGGATGACTCAGAAGAAGTAGAAGAAGGAGAAGGAGAAGGTGAAGTCTGGAGGGTGAATCAGAAGAAGCAGAAGAAGGAGAAGGAGAGGGTGAAGTCTGGAGGGTGAATCAGAAGAAGCAGAATAAGGAGAAGGAGAAGGTGAAGTCTGGAGGGTGAATCAGAAGAAGCAGAAGAAGGAGAAGGAGAAGGTGAAGTCTGGAGCGTGAATCAGAAGAAGTAAAAGAAGGAGAAGGAGAAGGTGATGTCTGGAGGGTGAAGCAGAAGAAGTAGAAGAAGGAGAAGGAGAAGGTGAAGTCAGGAGGGTGAAGCAGAAGAAGTAGAAGAAGGAGAAGGAGAAGGTGAAGTCAGGAGGGTGAATCAGAAGAAGCAGAAGAAAGAGAAGGAGAAGGTGAAGTCTGGAGGGTGAAGCAGAAGAAGCAGAAGAAGGAGAAGGAGAAGGTGAAGACTGGAGGGTGAATCAGAAGAAGTAGAAGAAGGAGAAGGAGAAGGTGAAGTCTGGAGGGTGAATCAGAAGAAGTAGAAGAAGGAGAAGGAGAAGGTGAAGTCTGGAGGGTGAATCAGAAGAAGGAGAAGGAGAAGGTGAAGTCTGGAGGGTGACTCAGAAGAAGTAGAAGAAGGAGAAGGAGAAGGTGAAGTCTGGAGGGTGAATCAGAAGAAGCAGAAGAAGGAGAAGGAGAAGGTGAAGTCTGGTGGGTGAATCAGAAGAAGCAGAAGAAGGAGAAGGAGAAGGTGAAGTCTGGAGGGTGAATCAGAAGAAGCAGAATAAGGAGAAGGAGAAGGTGAAGTCTGGAGGGTGAATCAGAAGAAGCAGAAGAAGGAGAAGGAGAAGGTGATGTCTGGAGGGTGAATCAGAAGAAGTAAAAGAAGGAGAAGGAGAAGGTGAAGTCTGGAGAGTGAAGCAGAAGAAGTAGAAGAAGGAGAAGGAGAAGGTGAGGTCAGGAGGGTGAATCAGAAGAAGTAGAAGAAGGAGAAGGAGAAGGTGAAGTCAGGAGGGTGAATCAGAAGAAGCAGAAGAAGGAGAAGGAGAAGGTGAAGTCTGGAGGGTGAATCAGAAGAATCAGAAGAAGGAGAAGGAGAAGGTGAAGTCAGGAGGGTGAATCAGAAGAAGTAGAAGAAGGAGAAGGAGAAGGTGAAGTCTGGAGAGTGAAGCAGAAGAAGTAGAAGAAGGAGAAGGAGAAGGTGAGGTCAGGAGGGTGAATCAGAAGAAGTAGAAGAAGGAGAAGGAGAAGGTGAAGTCAGGAGGGTGAATCAGAAGAAGCAGAAGAAGGAGAAGGAGAAGGTGAAGTCTGGAGGGTGAATCAGAAGAAGTAGAAGAAGGAGAAGGAGAAGGTGAAGTCTGGAGAGTGAAGCAGAAGAAGTAGAAGAAGGAGAAGGAGAAGGTGAAGTCTGGAGGGTGACTCAGAAGAAGTAGAAGAAGGAGAAGGAGAAGGTGAAGTCTGGAGGGTGAATCAGAAGAAGCAGAATAAGGAGAAGGAGAAGGTGAAGTCTGGAGGGCGTAGCAGAAGAAGCAGAAGAAGGAGAAGGAGAAGGTGAAGTCTGGAGGGTGAATCAGAAGAAGTAGAAGAAGGAGAAGGAGAAGGTGAAGTCTGGAGGGTGAATCAGAAGAAGTAGAAGAAGGAGAAGGAGAAGGTGAAGTCAGGAGGGTGAATCAGAAGAAGCAGAAGAAGGAGAAGGAGAAGGTGAAGTCTGGAGGGTGAATCAGAAGAAGTAGAAGAAGGAGAAGGAGAAGGTGAAGTCTGGAGGGTGAATCAGAAGAAGCAGAAGAAGGAGAAGGAGAAGCTGAAGTCTGGAGGGTGAATCAGAAGAAGCAGAAGAAGGAGAAGGAGAAGGTGAAGTCTGGAGGGTGAATCAGAAGAAGCAGAATAAGGAGAAGGAGAAGGTGAAGTCTGGAGGGCGTAGCAGAAGAAGCAGAAGAAGGAGAAGGAGAAGGTGAAGTCTGGAGGGTGAATCAGAAGAAGTAGAAGAAGGAGAAGGAGAAGGTGAAGTCTGGAGGGTGAATCAGAAGAAGTAGAAGAAGGAGAAGGAGAAGGTGAAGTCTGGAGGGTGACTCAGAAGAAGTAGAAGAAGGAGAAGGAGAAGATGAAGTCTGGAGGGTCAATCAGAAGAAGCAGAAGAAGGAGAAGGAGAGGGTGAAGTCTGGAGGGTGAATCAGAAGAAGCAGAATAAGGAGAAGGAGAAGGTGAAGTCTGGGGGGTGAATCAAAAGAAGCAGAAGAAGGAGAAGGAGAAGGTAAAGTCTGGAGGGTGAATCAGAAGAAGTAGAAGAAGGAGAAGGAGAAGGTGAAGTCTGGAGGGTGACTCAGAAGAAGTAGAAGAAGGAGAAGGAGAAGGTGAAGTCTGGAGGGTCAATCAGAAGAAGCAGAAGAAGGAGAAGGAGAGGGTGAAGACTGGAGGGTGAATCAGAAGAAGTAGAAGAAGGAGAAGGAGAAGGTGAAGTCTGGGGGGTGAATCAAAAGAGGCAGAAGAAGGAGAAGGAGAAGGTGAAGTCTGGAGGGTGAATCAAAAGAAGCAGAAGAAGGAGAAGGAGAAGGTGAAGTCTGGAGGGTGAATCAGAAGAATCAGAAGAAGGAGAAGGAGAAGGTGAAGTCTGGAGGGTGACTCAGAAGAAGTAGAAGAAGGAGAAGGAGAAGGTGAAGTCTGGAGGGTGAATCAGAAGAAGCAGAAGAAGGAGAAGGAGAAGGTGAAGTCTGGAGGGTGAATCAGAAGAAGCATAAGAAGTAGAAGGAGAAGGTGAAGTCTGGAGGGTGAATCAGAAGAAGCAGAATAAGAAGAAGGAGAAGGTGAAGTCTGGAGGGTGAATCAGAAGAAGCAGAAGAAGGAGATGGAGAAGGTGAAGTCTGGAGGGTGAATCAGAAGAAGTAGAAGAAGGAGAAGGAGAAGGTGAAGTCTGGAGGGTGAAGCAGAAGAAGTAGAAGAAGGAGAAGGAGAAGGTGAAGTCAGGAGGGTGAATCAGAAGAAGTAGAAGAAGGAGAAGGAGAAGGTGAAGTCAGGAGGGTGAATCAGAAGAAGCAGAAGAAGGAGAAGGAGAAGGTGAAGTCTGGAGGGTGAATCCGAAGAATCAGAAGAAGGAGAAGGAGAAGTTGAAGTCAGGAGGGTGAATCAGAAGAAGCAGAAGAAGGAGAAGGAGAAGGTGAAGTTAGGAGGGTGAATCAGAAGAAGCAGAAGAAGGAGAGGGAGAAGGCGAAGTCAGGGGGGTGAAGCAGAAGAAGTAGAAGAAGGAGAAGGAGAAGGTGAAGTCAGGAGGGTGAAGCAGAAGAAGCAGAAGAAGGAGAAGGAGAAGGTGAAGTATGGAGGGCGCAGCAGAAGAAGCAGAAGAAGGAGAAGGAGAAGGTGAAGTCTGGAGGGTGAAGCAGAAGAAGCACAAGAAGGAGAAGGAGAAGGTCAATCTGGAGGGTGAATCAGAAGAAGTAGAAGAAGGAGAAGGAGAAGGTGAAGTCAGGAGGGTGAAGCAGAAGAAGCAGAAGAAGGAGAAGGAGAAGGTGAAGTCTGGAGGGTGAAGCAGAAGAAGCAGAAGAAGGAGAAGGAGAAGGTGAAGTCTGGAGGGCGTAGCAGAAGAAGCAGAAGAAGGAGAAGGAGAAGTTGAAGTCTGGAGGGTGAAGCAGAAGAAGCAGAAGAAGGAGAAGGAGAAGGTGAAGTCTGGAGGGTGAATCAGAAGAAGTAGAAGAAGGAGAAGGAGAAGGTGAAGTCAGGAGGGTGAAGCAGAAGAAGCAGAAGAAGGAGAAGGAGAAGGTGAAGTCTGGAGGGTGAAGCAGAAGAAGCAGAAGAAGGAGAAGGAGAAGGTGAAGTCTGGAGGGTGAAGCAGAAGAAGCAGAAGAAGGAGAAGGAGAAGGTGAAGTCAGGAGGGTGAATCAGAAGAAGTAGAAGAAGGAGAAGGAGAAGGTGAAGTCTGGAGGGAAAATCAGAAGAAGAAGGAGAAGGAGAAGGTGAAGTCTGGAGGATGAATCAGAAGAAGTAGAAGAAGGAGAAGGAGAAGTCTGGAGGGTGAATCAGAAGATGCAGAAGAAGGAGAAGGAGAAGGTGAAGTCTGGAGGGAGAAGCAGAAGAAGTAGAAGAACGAGAAGGAGAATGTGAAGTCTGGAGGGTGAATCAGAAGAAGTAGAAGAAGGAGAAGGAGAAGGTGAAGTCTGGAGGGTGAATCAGAAGAAGTAGAAGAAGGAGAAGGAGATGGTGAAGTCTGGAGGGTGAATCAGAAGAAGCAGAAGAAGGAGAAGGAGAAGGTGAAGTCTGGAGGGTGAATCAGAAGAAGCAGAAGAAGTAGAAGGAGAAGGTGAAGTCTGGAGGGTGAATCAGAAGAAGCAGAAGAAGGAGAAGGAGAAGGTGAAGTCTGGAGGGTGAATCAGAAGAAGCAGAATAAGAAGAAGGAGAAGGTGAAGTCTGGAGGGTGAATCAGAAGAAGCAGAAGAAGGAGAAGGAGAAGGTGAAGTCTGGAGGGTGAATCAGAAGAAGTAGAAGAAGGAGAAGGAGAAGGTGAAGTCTGGAGGGTGAAGCAGAAGAAGTAGAAGAAGGAGAAGGGGAAGGGGAAGTCAGGAGGGTGAATCAGAAGAAGTAGAAGGAGGAGAAGGAGAAGGTGAAGTCAGGAGGGTGAATCAGAAGAAGCAGAAGAAGGAGAAGGAGAAGGTGAAGTCTGGAAGGTGAATCAGAAGATTCAGGAGAAGGAGAAGGAGAAGGTTAAGTCAGGAGGGTGAATCAGAAGAAGCAGAAGAAGGAGAAGGAGAAGGTGAAGTTAGGAAGGTGAATCAGAAGAAGCAGAAGAAGGAGAAGGAGAAGGTGAAGTCAGGATGGTGAAGCAGAAGAAGTAGAAGAAGGAGAAGGAGAAGGTGATGTCTGGAGGGTGAATCAGAAGAAGGAGAAGGAGAAGGTGAAGTCTGGAGGGTGACTCAGAAGAAGTAGAAGAAGGAGAAGGAGAAGGTGAAGTCTGGAGGGTGAATCAGAAGAAGCAGAAGAAGGAGAAGGAGAAGGTGAAGTCTGGTGGGTGAATCAGAAGAAGCAGAAGAAGGAGAAGGAGAAGGTGAAGTCTGGAGGGTGAATCAGAAGAAGCAGAATAAGGAGAAGGAGAAGGTGAAGTCTGGAGGGTGAATCAGAAGAAGCAGAAGAAGGAGAAGGAGAAGGTGATGTCTGGAGGGTGAATCAGAAGAAGCAGAAGAAGGAGAAGGAGAAGGTGAAGTCTGGTGGGTGAATCAGAAGAAGCAGAAGAAGGAGAAGGAGAAGGTGAAGTCTGGAGGGTGAATCAGAAGAAGTAGAAGAAGGAGAAGGAGAAGGTGAAGTCTGGAGGGTGAATCAGAAGAAGGAGAAGGAGAAGGTGAAGTCTGGAGGGTGACTCAGAAGAAGTAGAAGAAGGAGAAGGAGAAGGTGAAGTCTGGAGGGTGAATCAGAAGAAGCAGAAGAAGGAGAAGGAGAAGGTGAAGTCTGGTGGGTGAATCAGAAGAAGCAGAAGAAGGAGAAGGAGAAGGTGAAGTCTGGAGGGTGAATCAGAAGAAGCAGAATAAGGAGAAGGAGAAGGTGAAGTCTGGAGGGTGAATCAGAAGAAGCAGAAGAAGGAGAAGGAGAAGGTGAGGTCTGGAGGGTGAATCAGAAGAAGTAGAAGAAGGAGAAGGAGAAGGTGAAGTCTGGAGAGTGAAGCAGAAGAAGGAGAAGAAGGAGAAGGAGAAGGTGAGGTCAGGAGGGTGAATCAGAAGAAGTAGAAGAAGGAGAAGGAGAAGGTGAAGTCAGGAGGGTGAATCAGAAGAAGCAGAAGAAGGAGAAGGAGAAGGTGAAGTCTGGAGGGTGAATCAGAAGAATCAGAAGAAGGAGAAGGAGAAGGTGAAGTCAGGAGGGTGAATCAGAAGAAGTAGAAGAAGGAGAAGGAGAAGGTGAAGTCAGGAGGGTGAAGCAGAAGAAGTAGAAGAAGGAGAAGGAGAAGGTGAAGTCTGGTGGGTGAATCAGAAGAAGTAGAAGAAGGAGAAGGAGAAGGTGAAGTCTGGAGAGTGAAGCAGAAGAAGTAGAAGAAGGAGAAGGAGAAGGTGAGGTCAGGAGGGTGAATCAGAAGAAGTAGAAGAAGGAGAAGGAGAAGGTGAAGTCAGGAGGGTGAATCAGAAGAAGCAGAAGAAGGAGAAGGAGAAGGTGAAGTCTGGAGGGTGAATCAGAAGAATCAGAAGAAGGAGAAGGAGAAGGTGAAGTCTGGAGGGTGAATCAGAAGAAGCAGAAGAAGGAGAAGGAGAAGGTGAAGTCTGGTGGGTGAATCAGAAGAAGCAGAAGAAGAAGAAGGAGAAGGTGAAGTCTGGAGGGTGAATCAGAAGAAGCAGAAGAAGGAGAAGGAGAAGCTGAAGTCTGGAGGGTGAATCAGAAGAAGCAGAAGAAGGAGAAGGAGAAGGTGAAGTCTGGAGGGTGAATCAGAAGAAGCAGAATAAGGAGAAGGAGAAGGTGAAGTCTGGAGGGCGTAGCAGAAGAAGCAGAAGAAGGAGAAGGAGAAGGTGAAGTCTGGAGGGTGAAGCAGAAGAAGCAGAAGAAGGAGAAGGAGAAGGTGAAGTCTGGAGGGTGAATCAGAAGAAGTAGAAGAAGGAGAAGGAGAAGGTGAAGTCTGGAGGGTGAATCAGAAGAAGTAGAAGAAGGAGAAGGAGAAGGTGAAGTCTGGAGGGTCAATCAGAAGAAGCAGAAGAAGGAGAAGGAGAGGGTGAAGTCTGGAGGGTGAATCAGAAGAAGCAGAATAAGGAGAAGGAGAAGGTGAAGTCTGGGGGGTGAATCAAAAGAAGCAGAAGAAGGAGAAGGAGAAGATGAAGTCTGGAGGGTGAATCAAAAGAAGCAGAAGAAGGAGAAGGAGAAGGTGAAGTCTGGAGGGTGAATCAGAAGAAGTAGAAGAAGGAGAAGGAGAAGGTGAAGTCTGGAGGGTGACACAGAAGAAGTAGAAGAAGGAGAAGGAGAAGGTGAAGTCTGGAGGGTGAAGCAGAATAAGTAGAAGAAGGAGAAGGGGAAGGTGAAGTCAGGAGGGTGAATCAGAAGAAGTAGAAGAAGGAGAAGGAGAAGGTGAAGTCAGGAGGGTGAATCAGAAGAAGCAGAAGAAGGAGAAGGAGAAGGTGAAGTCTGGAAGGTGAATCAGAAGATTCAGGAGAAGGAGAAGGAGAAGGTTAAGTCAGGAGGGTGAATCAGAAGAAGCAGAAGAAGGAGAAGGAGAAGGTGAAGTTAGGAAGGTGAATCAGAAGAAGCAGAAGAAGGAGAATGAGAAGGTGAAGTCAGGATGGTGAAGCAGAAGAAGTAGAAGAAGGAGAAGGAGAAGGTGAAGTCTGGAGGGTGAACCAGAAGAAGGAGAAGGAGAAGGTGAAGTCTGGAGGGTGACTCAGAAGAAGTAGAAGAAGGACAAGGAGAAGGTGAAGTCTGGAGGGTGAATCAGAAGAAGCAGAAGAAGGAGAAGGAGAAGGTGAAGTCTGGTGGGTGAATCAGAAGAAGCAGAAGAAGGAGAAGGAGAAGGTGAAGTCTGGAGGGTGAATCAGAAGAAGCAGAATAAGGAGAAGGAGAAGGTGAAGTCTGGAGGGTGAATCAGAAGAAGCAGAAGAAGGAGAAGGAGAAGGTGATGTCTGGAGGGTGAATCAGAAGAAGCAGAAGAAGGAGAAGGAGAAGGTGAAGTCTGGTGGGTGAATCAGAAGAAGCAGAAGAAGGAGAAGGTGAAGTCTGGAGGGTGAATCAGAAGAAGGAGAAGGAGAAGGTGAAGTCTGGAGGGTGACTCAGAAGAAGTAGAAGAAGGAGAAGGAGAAGGTGAAGTCTGGAGGGTGAATCAGAAGAAGCAGAAGAAGGAGAAGGAGAAGGTGAAGTCTGGTGGGTGAATCAGAAGAAGCAGAAGAAGGAGAAGGAGAAGGTGAAGTCTGGAGGGTGAATCAGAAGAAGCAGAATAAGGAGAAGGAGAAGGTGAAGTCTGGAGGGTGAATCAGAAGAAGCAGAAGAAGGAGAAGGAGAAGGTGATGTCTGGAGGGTGAATCAGAAGAAGTAGAAGAAGGAGAAGGAGAAGGTGAAGTCTGGAGAGTGAAGCAGAAGAAGTAGAAGAAGGAGAAGGAGAAGGTGAGGTCAGGAGGGTGAATCAGAAGAAGTAGAAGAAGGAGAAGGAGAAGGTGAAGTCAGGAGGGTGAATCACAAGAAGCAGAAGAAGGAGAAGGAGAAGGTGAAGTCTGGAGGGTGAATCAGAAGAATCAGAAGAAGGAGAAGGAGAAGGTGAAGTCAGGAGGGTGAATCAGAAGAAGTAGAAGAAGGAGAAGGAGAAGGTGAAGTCAGGAGGGTGAAGCAGAAGAAGTAGAAGAAGGAGAAGGAGAAGGTGAAGTCTGGAGGGTGAATCAGAAGAAGTAGAAGAAGGAGAAGGAGAAGGTGAAGTCTGGAGAGTGAAGCAGAAGAAGTAGAAGAAGGAGAAGGAGAAGGTGAGGTCAGGAGGGTGAATCAGAAGAAGTAGAAGAAGGAGAAGGAGAAGGTGAAGTCAGGAGGGTGAATCAGAAGAAGCAGAAGAAGGAGAAGGAGAAGGTGAAGTCTGGAGGGTGAATCAGAAGAATCAGAAGAAGGAGAAGGAGAAGGTGAAGTCTGGAGGGTGAATCAGAAGAAGCAGAAGAAGGAGAAGGAGAAGGTGAAGTCTGGTGGGTGAATCAGAAGAAGCAGAAGAAGGAGAAGGAGAAGGTGAAGTCTGGAGGGTGAATCAGAAGAAGCAGAAGAAGGAGAAGGAGAAGCTGAAGTCTGGAGGGTGAATCAGAAGAAGCAGAAGAAGGAGAAGGAGAAGGTGAAGTCTGGAGGGTGAATCAGAAGAAGCAGAATAAGGAGAAGGAGAAGGTGAAGTCTGGAGGGCGTAGCAGAAGAAGCAGAAGAAGGAGAAGGAGAAGGTGAAGTCTGGAGGGTGAAGCAGAAGAAGCAGAAGAAGGAGAAGGAGAAGGTGAAGTCTGGAGGGTGAATCAGAAGAAGTAGAAGAAGGAGAAGGAGAAGGTGAAGTCTGGAGGGTCAATCAGAAGAAGCAGAAGAAGGAGAAGGAGAGGGTGAAGTCTGGAGGGTGAATCAGAAGAAACAGAATAAGGAGAAGGAGAAGGTGAAGTCTGGGGGGTGAATCAAAAGAAGCAGAAGAAGGAGAAGGAGAAGGTGAAGTCTGGAGGGTGAATCAAAAGAAGCAGAAGAAGGAGAAGGAGAAGGTGAAGTCTGGAGGGTGAATCAGAAGAAGTAGAAGAAGGAGAAGGAGAAGGTGAAGTCTGGAGGGTGACTCTGAAGAAGTAGAAGAAGGAGAAGGAGAAGGTGAAGTCTGGAGGGTCAATCAGAAGAAGCAGAAGAAGGAGAAGGAGAGGGTGAAGACTGGAGGGTGAATCAGAAGAAGTAGAAGAAGGAGAAGGAGAAGGTGAAGTCTGGGGGGTGAATCAAAAGAAGCAGAAGAAGGAGAAGGAGAAGGTGAAGTCTGGAGGGTGAATCAAAAGAAGCAGAAGAAGGAGAAGGAGAAGGTGAAGTCTGGAGGGTGAATCAGAAGAATCAGAAGAAGGAGAAGGAGAAGGTGAAGTCTGGAGGGTGACTCAGAAGAAGTAGAAGAAGGAGAAGGAGAAGGTGTAGTCTGGAGGGTGAATCAGAAGAAGCAGAAGAAGGAGAAGGAGAAGGTGAAGTCTGGAGGGTGAATCAGAAGAAGCATAAGAAGTAGAAGGAGAAGGTGAAGTCTGGAGGGTGAATCAGAAGAAGCAGAATAAGAAGAAGGAGAAGGTGAAGTCTGGAGGGTGAATCAGAAGAAGCAGAAGAAGGACAAGTAGAAGGTGAAGTATGGAGGGTGAATCAGAAGAAGTAGAAGAAGGAGAAGGAGAAGGTGAAGTCTGGAGGGTGAAGCAGAAGAAGTAGAAGAAGGAAAAGGAGAAGGTGAAGTCAGGAGGGTGAATCAGAAGAAGTAGAAGAAGGAGAAGGAGAAGGTGAAGTCAGGAGGGTGAATCAGAAGAAGCAGAAGAAGGAGAAGGAGAAGGTGATGTCTGGAGGGTGAATCAGAAGAAGTAGAAGAAGGAGAAGGAGAAGGTGAAGTCTGGAGAGTGAAGCAGAAGAAGTAGAAGAAGGAGAAGGAGAAGGTGAGGTCAGGAGGGTGAATCAGAAGAAGTAGAAGAAGGAGAAGGAGAAGGTGAAGTCAGGAGGGTGAATCACAAGAAGCAGAAGAAGGAGAAGGAGAAGGTGAAGTCTGGAGGGTGAATCAGAAGAATCAGAAGAAGGAGAAGGAGAAGGTGAAGTCAGGAGGGTGAATCAGAAGAAGTAGAAGAAGGAGAAGGAGAAGGTGAAGTCAGGAGGGTGAAGCAGAAGAAGTAGAAGAAGGAGAAGGAGAAGGTGAAGTCTGGAGGGTGAATCAGAAGAAGTAGAAGAAGGAGAAGGAGAAGGTGAAGTCTGGAGAGTGAAGCAGAAGAAGTAGAAGAAGGAGAAGGAGAAGGTGAGGTCAGGAGGGTGAATCAGAAGAAGTAGAAGAAGGAGAAGGAGAAGGTGAAGTCAGGAGGGTGAATCAGAAGAAGCAGAAGAAGGAGAAGGAGAAGGTGAAGTCTGGAGGGTGAATCAGAAGAATCAGAAGAAGGAGAAGGAGAAGGTGAAGTCTGGAGGGTGAATCAGAAGAAGCAGAAGAAGGAGAAGGAGAAGGTGAAGTCTGGTGGGTGAATCAGAAGAAGCAGAAGAAGGAGAAGGAGAAGGTGAAGTCTGGAGGGTGAATCAGAAGAAGCAGAAGAAGGAGAAGGAGAAGCTGAAGTGTGGAGGGTGAATCAGAAGAAGCAGAAGAAGGAGAAGGAGAAGGTGAAGTCTGGAGGGTGAATCAGAAGAAGCAGAATAAGGAGAAGGAGAAGGTGAAGTCTGGAGGGCGTAGCAGAAGAAGCAGAAGAAGGAGAAGGAGAAGGTGAAGTCTGGAGGGTGAAGCAGAAGAAGCAGAAGAAGGAGAAGGAGAAGGTGAAGTCTGGAGGGTGAATCAGAAGAAGTAGAAGAAGGAGAAGGAGAAGGTGAAGTCTGGAGGGTCAATCAGAAGAAGCAGAAGAAGGAGAAGGAGAGGGTGAAGTCTGGAGGGTGAATCAGAAGAAGCAGAATAAGGAGAAGGAGAAGGTGAAGTCTGGGGGGTGAATCAAAAGAAGCAGAAGAAGGAGAAGGAGAAGGTGAAGTCTGGAGGGTGAATCAAAAGAAGCAGAAGAAGGAGAAGGAGAAGGTGAAGTCTGGAGGGTGAATCAGAAGAAGTAGAAGAAGGAGAAGGAGAAGGTGAAGTCTGGAGGGTGACTCTGAAGAAGTAGAAGAAGGAGAAGGAGAAGGTGAAGTCTGGAGGGTCAATCAGAAGAAGCAGAAGAAGGAGAAGGAGAGGGTGAAGACTGGAGGGTGAATCAGAAGAAGTAGAAGAAGGAGAAGGAGAAGGTGAAGTCTGGGGGGTGAATCAAAAGAAGCAGAAGAAGGAGAAGGAGAAGGTGAAGTCTGGAGGGTGAATCAAAAGAAGCAGAAGAAGGAGAAGGAGAAGGTGAAGTCTGGAGGGTGAATCAGAAGAATCAGAAGAAGGAGAAGGAGAAGGTGAAGTCTGGAGGGTGACTCAGAAGAAGTAGAAGAAGGAGAAGGAGAAGGTGAAGTCTGGAGGGTGAATCAGAAGAAGCAGAAGAAGGAGAAGGAGAAGGTGAAGTCTGGAGGGTGAATCAGAAGAAGCATAAGAAGTAGAAGGAGAAGGTGAAGTCTGGAGGGTGAATCAGAAGAAGCAGAATAAGAAGAAGGAGAAGGTGAAGTCTGGAGGGTGAATCAGAAGAAGCAGAAGAAGGACAAGGAGAAGGTGAAGTATGGAGGGTGAATCAGAAGAAGTAGAAGAAGGAGAAGGAGAAGGTGAAGTCTGGAGGGTGAAGCAGAAGAAGTAGAAGAAGGAAAAGGAGAAGGTGAAGTCAGGAGGGTGAATCAGAAGAAGTAGAAGAAGGAGAAGGAGAAGGTGAAGTCAGGAGGGTGAATCAGAAGAAGCAGAAGAAGGAGAAGGAGAACGTGAAGTCTGGAGGGTGAATCCGAAGAATCAGAAGAAGGAGAAGGAGAAGTTGAAGTCAGGAGGGTGAATCAGAAGAAGCAGAAGAAGGAGAAGGAGAAGGTGAAGTATGGAGGGTGAATCAGAAGAAGTAGAAGAAGGAGAAGGAGAAGGTGAAGTCTGGAGCGTGAATCAGAAGAAGTAAAAGAAGGAGAAGGAGAAGGTGATGTCTGGAGGGTGAAGCAGAAGAAGTAGAAGAAGGAGAAGGAGAAGGTGAAGTCAGGAGGGTGAAGCAGAAGAAGTAGAAGAAGGAGAAGGAGAAGGTGAAGTCAGGAGGGTGAATCAGAAGAAGCAGAAGAAAGAGAAGGAGAAGGTGAAGTCTGGAGGGTGAAGCAGAAGAAGCAGAAGAAGGAGAAGGAGAAGGTGAAGACTGGAGGGTGAATCAGAAGAAGTAGAAGAAGGAGAAGGAGAAGGTGAAGTCTGGAGGGTGAATCAGAAGAAGCAGAAGAAGGAGAAGGAGAAGGTGAAGTCTGGAGGGTGAATCAGAAGAAGAAGAAGATGGAGAAGGAGAAGGTGTAGTCTGGAGGGTGAATCAGAAGAAGTAGACGAAGGAGAAGGAGAAGGTGAAGTCTGGAGGGTGAATCAGAAGAAGCAGAAGAAGGAGAAGGAGAAGGTGAAGTCTGGAGGGTGAATCAGAAGAAGTAGAAGAAGGAGAAGGAGAAGGTGAAGTCTGGAGGGTGAATCAGAAGAAGCAGTAGAAGGAGAAGGAGAAGGTGAAGTCTGGAGGGTGAATCAGAAGAAGCAGAAGAAGGAGAAGGAGAAGGTGAAGTCAGGAGGGTGAATCAGAAGAAGTAGAAGAAGGAGAAGGAGAAGGTGAAGTCAGGAGGGTGAAGCAGAAGAAGTAGAAGAAGGAGAAGGTGAAGTCTGGAGGGTGAATCAGAAGAAGTAGAAGAAGGAGAAGGAGAAGGTGAAGTCTGGAGAGTGAAGCAGAAGAAGTAGAAGAAGGAGAAGGAGAAGGTGAGGTCAGGAGGGTGAATCAGAAGAAGTAGAAGAAGGAGAAGGAGAAGGTGAAGTCAGGAGGGTGAATCAGAAGAAGCAGAAGAAGGAGAAGGAGAAGGTGAAGTCTGGAGGGTGAATCAGAAGAATCAGAAGAAGGAGAAGGAGAAGGTGAAGTCTGGAGGGTGAATCAGAAGAAGCAGAAGAAGGAGAAGGAGAAGGTGAAGTCTGGTGGGTGAATCAGAAGAAGCAGAAGAAGGAGAAGGAGAAGGTGAAGTCTGGAGGGCGAATCAGAAGAATCAGAAGAAGGAGAAGGAGAAGGTGAAGTCTGGAGGGTGAATCAGAAGAAGCAGAAGAAGGAGAAGGAGAAGGTGAAGTCTGGTGGGTGAATCAGAAGAAGCAGAAGAAGGAGAAGGAGAAGGTGAAGTCTGGAGGGTGAATCAGAAGAAGCAGAAGAAGGAGAAGGAGAAGCTGAAGTCTGGAGGGTGAATCAGAAGAAGCAGAAGAAGGAGAAGGAGAAGGTGAAGTCTGGAGGGTGAATCAGAAGAAGCAGAATAAGGAGAAGGAGAAGGTGAAGTCTGGAGGGCGTAGCAGAAGAAGCAGAAGAAGGAGAAGGAGAAGGTGAAGTCTGGAGGGTGAAGCAGAAGAAGCAGAAGAAGGAGAAGGAGAAGGTGAAGTCTGGAGGGTGAATCAGAAGAAGTAGAAGAAGGAGAAGGAGAAGGTGAAGTCTGGAGGGTCAATCAGAAGAAGCAGAAGAAGGAGAAGGAGAGGGTGAAGTCTGGAGGGTGAATCAGAAGAAGCAGAATAAGGAGAAGGAGAAGGTGAAGTCTGGGGGGTGAATCAAAAGAAGCAGAAGAAGGAGAAGGAGAAGGTGAAGTCTGGAGGGTGAATCAAAAGAAGCAGAAGAAGGAGAAGGAGAAGGTGAAGTCTGGAGGGTGAATCAGAAGAAGTAGAAGAAGGAGAAGGAGAAGGTGAAGTCTGGAGGGTGACTCTGAAGAAGTAGAAGAAGGAGAAGGAGAAGGTGAAGTCTGGAGGGTCAATCAGAAGAAGCAGAAGAAGGAGAAGGAGAGGGTGAAGACTGGAGGGTGAATCAGAAGAAGTAGAAGAAGGAGAAGGAGAAGGTGAAGTCTGGGGGGTGAATCAAAAGAAGCAGAAGAAGGAGAAGGAGAAGGTGAAGTCTGGAGGGTGAATCAAAAGAAGCAGAAGAAGGAGAAGGAGAAGGTGAAGTCTGGAGGGTGAATCAGAAGAATCAGAAGAAGGAGAAGGAGAAGGTGAAGTCTGGAGGGTGACTCAGAAGAAGTAGAAGAAGGAGAAGGAGAAGGTGTAGTCTGGAGGGTGAATCAGAAGAAGCAGAAGAAGGAGAAGGAGAAGGTGAAGTCTGGAGGGTGAATCAGAAGAAGCATAAGAAGTAGAAGGAGAAGGTGAAGTCTGGAGGGTGAATCAGAAGAAGCAGAATAAGAAGAAGGAGAAGGTGAAGTCTGGAGGGTGAATCAGAAGAAGCAGAAGAAGGACAAGGAGAAGGTGAAGTATGGAGGGTGAATCAGAAGAAGTAGAAGAAGGAGAAGGAGAAGGTGAAGTCTGGAGGGTGAAGCAGAAGAAGTAGAAGAAGGAAAAGGAGAAGGTGAAGTCAGGAGGGTGAATCAGAAGAAGTAGAAGAAGGAGAAGGAGAAGGTGAAGTCAGGAGGGTGAATCAGAAGAAGTAGAAGAAGGAGAAGGAGAAGGTGAAGTCAGGAGGGTGAAGCAGAAGAAGTAGAAGAAGGAGAAGGAGAAGGTGAAGTCTGGAGGGTGAATCAGAAGAAGTAGAAGAAGGAGAAGGAGAAGGTGAAGTCTGGAGAGTGAAGCAGAAGAAGGAGAAGGAGAAGGTGAGGTCAGGAGGGTGAATCAGAAGAAGTAGAAGAAGGAGAAGGAGAAGGTGAAGTCAGGAGGGTGAATCAGAAGAAGCAGAAGAAGGAGAAGGAGAAGGTGAAGTCTGGAGGGTGAATCAGAAGAATCAGAAGAAGGAGAAGGAGAAGGTGAAGTCTGGAGGGTGAATCAGAAGAAGCAGAAGAAGGAGAAGGAGAAGGTGAATTCTGGTGGGTGAATCAGAAGAAGCAGAAGAAGGAGAAGGAGAAGGTGAAGTCTGGAGGGTGAATCAGAAGAAGCAGAAGAAGGAGAAGGAGAAGCTGAAGTCTGGAGGGTGAATCAGAAGAAGCAGAAGAAGGAGAAGGAGAAGGTGAAGTCTGGAGGGTGAATCAGAAGAAGCAGAATAAGGAGAAGGAGAAGGTGAAGTCTGGAGGGCGTAGCAGAAGAAGCAGAAGAAGGAGAAGGAGAAGGTGAAGTCTGGAGGGTGAAGCAGAAGAAGCAGAAGAAGGAGAAGGAGAAGGTGAAGTCTGGAGGGTGAATCAGAAGAAGTAGAAGAAGGAGAAGGAGAAGGTGAAGTCTGGAGGGTCAATCAGAAGAAGCAGAAGAAGGAGAAGGAGAGGGTGAAGTCTGGAGGGTGAATCAGAAGAAGCAGAATAAGGAGAAGGAGAAGGTGAAGTCTGGGGGGTGAATCAAAAGAAGCAGAAGAAGGAGAAGGAGAAGGTGAAGTCTGGAGGGTGAATCAAAAGAAGCAGAAGAAGGAGAAGGAGAAGGTGAAGTCTGGAGGGTGAATCAGAAGAAGTAGAAGAAGGAGAAGGAGAAGGTGAAGTCTGGAGGGTGACTCTGAAGAAGTAGAAGAAGGAGAAGGAGAAGGTGAAGTCTGGAGGGTCAATCAGAAGAAGCAGAAGAAGGAGAAGGAGAGGGTGAAGACTGGAGGGTGAATCAGAAGAAGTAGAACAAGGAGAAGGAGAAGGTGAAGTCTGGGGGGTGAATCAAAAGAAGCAGAAGAAGGAGAAGGAGAAGGTGAAGTCTGGAGGGTGAATCAAAAGAAGCAGAAGAAGGAGAAGGAGAAGGTGAAGTCTGGAGGGTGAATCAGAAGAATCAGAAGAAGGAGAAGGAGAAGGTGAAGTCTGGAGGGTGACTCAGAAGAAGTAGAAGAAGGAGAAGGAGAAGGTGAAGTCTGGAGGGTGAATCAGAAGAAGCAGAAGAAGGAGAAGGAGAAGGTGAAGTCTGGAGGGTGAATCAGAAGAAGCATAAGAAGTAGAAGGAGAAGGTGAAGTCTGGAGGGTGAATCAGAAGAAGCAGAATAAGAAGAAGGAGAAGGTGAAGTCTGGAGGGTGAATCAGAAGAAGCAGAAGAAGGACAAGGAGAAGGTGAAGTATGGAGGGTGAATCAGAAGAAGTAGAAGAAGGAGAAGGAGAAGGTGAAGTCTGGAGGGTGAAGCAGAAGAAGTAGAAGAAGGAAAAGGAGAAGGTGAAGTCAGGAGGGTGAATCAGAAGAAGTAGAAGAAGGAGAAGGAGAAGGTGAAGTCAGGAGGGTGAATCAGAAGAAGCAGAAGAAGGAGAAGGAGAAGGTGAAGTCTGGAGGGTGAATCCGAAGAATCAGAAGAAGGAGAAGGAGAAGTTGAAGTCAGGAGGGTGAATCAGAAGAAGCAGAAGAAGGAGAAGGAGAAGGTGAAGTATGGAGGGTGAATCAGAAGAAGTAGAAGAAGGAAAAGGAGAAGGTGAAGTCTGGAGCGTGAATCAGAAGAAGTAAAAGAAGGAGAAGGAGAAGGTGATGTCTGGAGGGTGAAGCAGAAGAAGTAGAAGAAGGAGAAGGAGAAGGTGAAGTCAGGAGGGTGAAGCAGAAGAAGTAGAAGAAGGAGAAGGAGAAGGTGAAGTCAGGAGGGTGAATCAGAAGAAGCAGAAGAAAGAGAAGGAGAAGGTGAAGTCTGGAGGGTGAAGCAGAAGAAGCAGAAGAAGGAGAAGGAGAAGGTGAAGACTGGAGGGTGAATCAGAAGAAGTAGAAGAAGGAGAAGGAGAAGGTGAAGTCTGGAGGGTGAATCAGAAGAAGCAGAAGAAGGAGAAGGAGAAGGTGAAGTCTGGAGGGTGAATCAGAAGAAGAAGAAGATGGAGAAGGAGAAGGTGTAGTCTGGAGGGTGAATCAGAAGAAGTAGACGAAGGAGAAGGAGAAGGTGAAGTCTGGAGGGTGAATCAGAAGAAGCAGAAGAAGGAGAAGGAGAAGGTGAAGTCTGGAGGGTGAATCAGAAGAAGTAGAAGAAGGAGAAGGAGAAGGTGAAGTCTGGAGGGTGAATCAGAAGAAGCAGTAGAAGGAGAAGGAGAAGGTGAAGTCTGGAGGGTGAATCAGAAGATGCAGAACAAGGAGAAGGAGAAGGTGAAGTCTGGAGGGTGAATCAGAAGAAGCAGAAGAAGGAGAAGGAGAAGGTGAAGACTGGAGGGTGAATCAGAAGAAGTAGAAGAAGGAGAAGGAGAAGGTGAAGTCTGGAGGGTAAATCAGAAGAAGGTGAAGAAGGAGAAGGAGAAGGCGAAGTCTGGAGGGTGAATCAGAAGAAGCAGAAGAAGGAGAAGGAGAAGGTGAAGTCTGGAGGGTGAATCAGAAGAAGTAGAAGAAGGAGAAGGAGAAGGTGAGGTCTGGAGGGTGAAGCAGAAGAAGCAGAAGAAGGAGAAGGAGAAGTTGAAGTCTGGAGGGTGAAGCAGAAGAAGCAGAAGAAGGAGAAGGAGAAGGTGAAGTCTGGAGGGCGTAGCAGAAGAAGCAGAAGAAGGAGAAGGAGAAGGTGAAGTCTGGAGGGTGAAGCAGAAGAAGCAGAAGAAGGAGAAGGAGAAGGTGAAGTCTGGAGGGTGAATCAGAAGAAGTAGAAGAAGGAGAAGGAGAAGGTGAAGTCAGGAGGGTGAAGCAGAAGAAGCAGAAGAAGGAGAAGGAGAAGGTGAAGTCTGGAGGGTGAAGCAGAAGAAGCAGAAGAAGGAGAAGGAGAAGGTGAAGTCTGGAGGGTGAAGCAGAAGAAGCAGAAGAAGGAGAAGGAGAAGGTGAAGTCAGGAGGGTGAATCAGAAGAAGTAGAAGAAGGAGAAGGAGAAGGTGAAGTCTGGAGGGAGAATCAGAAGAAGTAGAAGAAGGAGAAGGAGAAGGTGAAGTCCGGAGGGTGAATCAGAAGAAGTAGAAGAAGGAGAAGGAGAAGGAGAAGTCTGGAGGGTGAATCAGAAGAAGCAGAAAAAAGGAGAAGGAGAAGGTGAAGTCTGGAGGGAGAAGCAGAAGAAGTCGAAGAACGAGAAGGAGAATGTGAAGTCTGGAGGGTGAATCAGAAGAAGTAGAAGAAGGAGAAGGAGAAGGTGATGTCTGGAGGGTGAATCAGAAGAAGTAGAAGAAGGAGAAGGAGAAGGTGAAGTCTGGAGGGTGAATCAGAAGAAGCAGAAGAAGGTGAAGGAGAAGGTGAAGTCTGGAGGGTGAATCAGAAGAAGCAGAAGAAGGAGAAGGAGAAGGTGAAGTCTGGAGGGTGAATCAGAAGAAGCAGAATAAGAAGAAGGAGAAGGTGAAGTCTGGAGGGTGAATCAGAAGAAGCAGAAGAAGGAGAAGGAGAAGGTGAAGTCTGGAGGGAGAATCAGAAGAAGTAGAAGAAGGAGAAGGAGAAGGTGAAGTCTGGAGGGTGAATCAGAAGAAGTAGAAGAAGGAGAAGGAGAAGGAGAAGTCTGGAGGGTGAATCAGAAGAAGCAGAAGAAGGACAAGGAGATGGTGAAGTCTGGAGGGAGAAGCAGAAGAAGTAGAAGAACGAGAAGGAGAATGTGAAGTCTGGAGGGTGAATCAGAAGAAGTAGAAGAAGGAGAAGGAGAAGGTGAAGTCTGGAGGGTGAATCAGAAGAAGCAGAAGAAGGAGAAGGAGAAGGTGAAGTCTGGAGGGTGAATCAGAAGAAGCAGAAGAAGGAGAAGGAGAAGGTGAAGTCTGGAGGGTGAATCAGAAGAAGCAGAATAAGGAGAAGGAGAAGGTGAAGTCTGGAGGGCGTAGCAGAAGAAGCAGAAGAAGGAGAAGGAGAAGGTGAAGTCTGGAGGGTGAAGCAGAAGAAGCAGAAGAAGGAGAAGGAGAAGGTGAAGTCTGGAGGGGGAATCAGAAGAAGTAGAAGAAGGAGAAGGAGAAGGTGAAGTCTGGAGGGTGAATCAGAAGAAGTAGAAGAAGGAGAAGGAGAAGGTGAAGTCTGGAGGGTGACTCAGAAGAAGTAGAAGAAGGAGAAGGAGAAGGTGAAGTCTGGAGGGTGAATCAGAAGAAGCAGAAGAAGGAGAAGGAGAGGGTGAAGTCTGGAGGGTGAATCAGAAGAAGCAGAATAAGGAGAAGGAGAAGGTGAAGTCTGGAGGGTGAATCAGAAGAAGCAGAAGAAGGAGAAGGAGAAGCTGAAGTCTGGAGCGTGAATCAGAAGAAGTAAAAGAAGGAGAACGAGAAGGTGATGTCTGGAGGGTGAAGCAGAAGAAGTAGAAGAAGGAGAAGGAGAAGGTGAAGTCAGGAGGGTGAAGCAGAAGAAGTAGAAGAAGGAGAAGGAGAAGGTGAAGTCAGGAGGGTGAATCAGAAGAAGCAGAAGAAAGAGAAGGAGAAGGTGAAGTCTGGAGGGTGAAGCAGAAGAAGCAGAAGAAGGAGAAGGAGAAGGTGAAGACTGGAGGGTGAATCAGAAGAAGTAGAAGAAGGAGAAGGAGAAGGTGAAGTCTGGAGGGTGAATCAGAAGAAGTAGAAGAAGGAGAAGGAGAAGGTGAAGTCTGGAGGGTGAATCAGAAGAAGGAGAAGGAGAAGGTGAAGTCTGGAGGGTGAATCAGAAGAAGCAGAATAAGGAGAAGGAGAAGGTGAAGTCTGGAGGGTGAATCAGAAGAAGCAGAAGAAGGAGAAGGAGAAGGTGAAGTCTGGAGCGTGAATCAGAAGAAGTAAAAGAAGGAGAAGGAGAAGGTGATGTCTGGAGGGTGAAGCAGAAGAAGTAGAAGAAGGAGAAGGAGAAGGTGAAGTCAGGAGGGTGAAGCAGAAGAAGTAGAAGAAGGAGAAGGAGAAGGTGAAGTCAGGAGGGTGAAGCAGAAGAAGCAGAAGAAGGAGAAGGAGAAGGTGAAGTCTGGAGGGTGAAGCAGAAGAAGCAGAAGAAGGAGAAGGAGAAGGTGAAGTCTGGAGGGTGAAGCAGAAGAAGCAGAAGAAGGAGAAGGAGAAGGTGAAGTCAGGAGGGTGAATCAGAAGAAGTAGAAGAAGGAGAAGGAGAAGGTGAAGTCTGGAGGGAGAATCAGAAGAAGTAGAAGAAGGAGAAGGAGAAGGTGAAGTCTGGAGGGTGAATCAGAAGAAGTAGAAGAAGGAGAAGGAGAAGGAGAAGTCTGGAGGGTGAATCAGAAGAAGCAGAAGAAGGAGAAGGAGAAGGTGAAGTCTGGAGGGAGAAGCAGAAGAAGTCGAAGAACGAGAAGGAGAATGTGAAGTCTGGAGGGTGAATCAGAAGAAGCAGAATAAGAAGAAGGAGAAGGTGAAGTCTGGAGGGTGAATCAGAAGAAGCAGAAGAAGGACAAGGAGAAGGTGAAGTATGGAGGGTGAATCAGAAGAAGTAGAAGAAGGAGAAGGAGAAGGTGAAGTCTGGAGGGTGAAGCAGAAGAAGTAGAAGAAGGAAAAGGAGAAGGTGAAGTCAGGAGGGTGAATCAGAAGAAGTAGAAGAAGGAGAAGGAGAAGGTGAAGTCAGGAGGGTGAATCAGAAGAAGCAGAAGAAGGAGAAGGAGAAGGTGAAGTCTGGAGGGTGAATCCGAAGAATCAGAAGAAGGAGAAGGAGAAGTTGAAGTCAGGAGGGTGAATCAGAAGAAGCAGAAGAAGGAGAAGGAGAAGGTGAAGTATGGAGGGTGAATCAGAAGAAGTAGAAGAAGGAGAAGGAGAAGGTGAAGTCTGGAGCGTGAATCAGAAGAAGTAAAAGAAGGAGAAGGAGAAGGTGATGTCTGGAGGGTGAAGCAGAAGAAGTAGAAGAAGGAGAAGGAGAAGGTGAAGTCAGGAGGGTGAAGCAGAAGAAGTAGAAGAAGGAGAAGGAGAAGGTGAAGTCAGGAGGGTGAATCAGAAGAAGCAGAAGAAAGAGAAGGAGAAGGTGAAGTCTGGAGGGTGAAGCAGAAGAAGCAGAAGAAGGAGAAGGAGAAGGTGAAGACTGGAGGGTGAATCAGAAGAAGTAGAAGAAGGAGAAGGAGAAGGTGAAGTCTGGAGGGTGAATCAGAAGAAGCAGAAGAAGGAGAAGGAGAAGGTGAAGTCTGGAGGGTGAATCAGAAGAAGAAGAAGATGGAGAAGGAGAAGGTGTAGTCTGGAGGGTGAATCAGAAGAAGTAGACGAAGGAGAAGGAGAAGGTGAAGTCTGGAGGGTGAATCAGAAGAAGCAGAAGAAGGAGAAGGAGAAGGTGAAGTCTGGAGGGTGAATCAGAAGAAGTAGAAGAAGGAGAAGGAGAAGGTGAAGTCTGGAGGGTGAATCAGAAGAAGCAGTAGAAGGAGAAGGAGAAGGTGAAGTCTGGAGGGTGAATCAGAAGATGCAGAACAAGGAGAAGGAGAAGGTGAAGTCTGGAGGGTGAATCAGAAGAAGCAGAAGAAGGAGAAGGAGAAGGTGAAGACTGGAGGGTGAATCAGAAGAAGTAGAAGAAGGAGAAGGAGAAGGTGAAGTCTGGAGGGTAAATCAGAAGAAGGTGAAGAAGGAGAAGGAGAAGGCGAAGTCTGGAGGGTGAATCAGAAGAAGCAGAAGAAGGAGAAGGAGAAGGTGAAGTCTGGAGGGTGAATCAGAACAAGTAGAAGAAGGAGAAGGAGAAGGTGAGGTCTGGAGGGTGAAGCAGAAGAAGCAGAAGAAGGAGAAGGAGAAGGTGAAGTCTGGAGGGTGATTCAGAAGAAGTAGAAGAAGGAGAAGGAGAAGGTGAAGTCAGGAGGGTGAAGCAGAAGAAGCAGAAGAAGGAGAAGGAGAAGGTGAAGTCTGGAGGGTGAAGCAGAAGAAGCAGAAGAAGGAGAAGGAGAAGGTGAAGTCTGGAGGGTGAAGCAGAAGAAGCAGAAGAAGGAGAAGGAGAAGGTGAAGTCAGGAGGGTGAATCAGAAGAAGTAGAAGAAGGAGAAGGAGAAGGTGAAGTCTGGAGGGAGAATCAGAAGAAGTAGAAGAAGGAGAAGGAGAAGGTGAAGTCTGGAGGGTGAATCAGAAGAAGTAGAAGAAGGAGAAGGAGAAGGAGAAGTCTGGAGGGTGAATCAGAAGAAGCAGAAAAAAGGAGAAGGAGAAGGTGAAGTCTGGAGGGAGAAGCAGAAGAAGTCGAAGAACGAGAAGGAGAATGTGAAGTCTGGAGGGTGAATCAGAAGAAGTAGAAGAAGGAGAAGGAGAAGGTGATGTCTGGAGGGTGAATCAGAAGAAGTAGAAGAAGGAGAAGGAGAAGGTGAAGTCTGGAGGGTGAATCAGAAGAAGCAGAAGAAGGTGAAGGAGAAGGTGAAGTCTGGAGGGTGAATCAGAAGAAGCAGAAGAAGGAGAAGGAGAAGGTGAAGTCTGGAGGGTGAATCAGAAGAAGCAGAATAAGAAGAAGGAGAAGGTGAAGTCTGGAGGGTGAATCAGAAGAAGCAGAAGAAGGAGAAGGAGAAGGTGAAGTCTGGAGGGAGAATCAGAAGAAGTAGAAGAAGGAGAAGGAGAAGGTGAAGTCTGGAGGGTGAATCAGAAGAAGTAGAAGAAGGAGAAGGAGAAGGAGAAGTCTGGAGGGTGAATCAGAAGAAGCAGAAGAAGGACAAGGAGAAGGTGAAGTCTGGAGGGAGAAGCAGAAGAAGTAGAAGAACGAGAAGGAGAATGTGAAGTCTGGAGGGTGAATCAGAAGAAGTAGAAGAAGGAGAAGCAGAAGGTGAAGTCTGGAGGGTGAATCAGAAGAAGCAGAAGAAGGAGAAGGAGAAGGTGAAGTCTGGAGGGTGAATCAGAAGAAGCAGAAGAAGGAGAAGGAGAAGGTGAAGTCTGGAGGGTGAATCAGAAGAAGCAGAATAAGGAGAAGGAGAAGGTGAAGTCTGGAGGGCGTAGCAGAAGAAGCAGAAGAAGGAGAAGGAGAAGGTGAAGTCTGGAGGGTGAAGCAGAAGAAGCAGAAGAAGGAGAAGGAGAAGGTGAAGTCTGGAGGGTGAATCAGAAGAAGGAGAAGGAGAAGGTGAAGTCTGGAGGGTGAATCAGAAGAAGCAGAATAAGGAGAAGGAGAAGGTGAAGTCTGGAGGGTGAATCAGAAGAAGCAGAAGAAGGAGAAGGAGAAGGTGAAGTCTGGAGCGTGAATCAGAAGAAGTAAAAGAAGGAGAAGGAGAAGGTGATGTCTGGAGGGTGAAGCAGAAGAAGTAGAAGAAGGAGAAGGAGAAGGTGAAGTCAGGAGGGTGAAGCAGAAGAAGTAGAAGAAGGAGAAGGAGAAGGTGAAGTCAGGAGGGTGAAGCAGAAGAAGCAGAAGAAGGAGAAGGAGAAGGTGAAGTCTGGAGGGTGAAGCAGAAGAAGCAGAAGAAGGAGAAGGAGAAGGTGAAGTCTGGAGGGTGAAGCAGAAGAAGCAGAAGAAGGAGAAGGAGAAGGTGAAGTCAGGAGGGTGAATCAGAAGAAGTAGAAGAAGGAGAAGGAGAAGGTGAAGTCTGGAGGGAGAATCAGAAGAAGTAGAAGAAGGAGAAGGAGAAGGTGAAGTCTGGAGGGTGAATCAGAAGAAGTAGAAGAAGGAGAAGGAGAAGGAGAAGTCTGGAGGGTGAATCAGAAGAAGCAGAAGAAGGAGAAGGAGAAGGTGAAGTCTGGAGGGAGAAGCAGAAGAAGTCGAAGAACGAGAAGGAGAATGTGAAGTCTGGAGGGTGAATCAGAAGAAGCAGAATAAGAAGAAGGAGAAGGTGAAGTCTGGAGGGTGAATCAGAAGAAGCAGAAGAAGGACAAGGAGAAGGTGAAGTATGGAGGGTGAATCAGAAGAAGTAGAAGAAGGAGAAGGAGAAGGTGAAGTCTGGAGGGTGAAGCAGAAGAAGTAGAAGAAGGAAAAGGAGAAGGTGAAGTCAGGAGGGTGAATCAGAAGAAGTAGAAGAAGGAGAAGGAGAAGGTGAAGTCAGGAGGGTGAATCAGAAGAAGCAGAAGAAGGAGAAGGAGAAGGTGAAGTCTGGAGGGTGAATCCGAAGAATCAGAAGAAGGAGAAGGAGAAGTTGAAGTCAGGAGGGTGAATCAGAAGAAGCAGAAGAAGGAGAAGGAGAAGGTGAAGTATGGAGGGTGAATCAGAAGAAGTAGAAGAAGGAGAAGGAGAAGGTGAAGTCTGGAGCGTGAATCAGAAGAAGTAAAAGAAGGAGAAGGAGAAGGTGATGTCTGGAGGGTGAAGCAGAAGAAGTAGAAGAAGGAGAAGGAGAAGGTGAAGTCAGGAGGGTGAAGCAGAAGAAGTAGAAGAAGGAGAAGGAGAAGGTGAAGTCAGGAGGGTGAATCAGAAGAAGCAGAAGAAAGAGAAGGAGAAGGTGAAGTCTGGAGGGTGAAGCAGAAGAAGCAGAAGAAGGAGAAGGAGAAGGTGAAGACTGGAGGGTGAATCAGAAGAAGTAGAAGAAGGAGAAGGAGAAGGTGAAGTCTGGAGGGTGAATCAGAAGAAGCAGAAGAAGGAGAAGGAGAAGGTGAAGTCTGGAGGGTGAATCAGAAGAAGAAGAAGATGGAGAAGGAGAAGGTGTAGTCTGGAGGGTGAATCAGAAGAAGTAGACGAAGGAGAAGGAGAAGGTGAAGTCTGGAGGGTGAATCAGAAGAAGCAGAAGAAGGAGAAGGAGAAGGTGAAGTCTGGAGGGTGAATCAGAAGAAGTAGAAGAAGGAGAAGGAGAAGGTGAAGTCTGGAGGGTGAATCAGAAGAAGCAGTAGAAGGAGAAGGAGAAGGTGAAGTCTGGAGGGTGAATCAGAAGATGCAGAACAAGGAGAAGGAGAAGGTGAAGTCTGGAGGGTGAATCAGAAGAAGCAGAAGAAGGAGAAGGAGAAGGTGAAGACTGGAGGGTGAATCAGAAGAAGTAGAAGAAGGAGAAGGAGAAGGTGAAGTCTGGAGGGTAAATCAGAAGAAGGTGAAGAAGGAGAAGGAGAAGGCGAAGTCTGGAGGGTGAATCAGAAGAAGCAGAAGAAGGAGAAGGAGAAGGTGAAGTCTGGAGGGTGAATCAGAACAAGTAGAAGAAGGAGAAGGAGAAGGTGAGGTCTGGAGGGTGAAGCAGAAGAAGCAGAAGAAGGAGAAGGAGAAGGTGAAGTCTGGAGGGTGATTCAGAAGAAGTAGAAGAAGGAGAAGGAGAAGGTGAAGTCAGGAGGGTGAAGCAGAAGAAGCAGAAGAAGGAGAAGGAGAAGGTGAAGTCTGGAGGGTGAAGCAGAAGAAGCAGAAGAAGGAGAAGGAGAAGGTGAAGTCTGGAGGGTGAAGCAGAAGAAGCAGAAGAAGGAGAAGGAGAAGGTGAAGTCAGGAGGGTGAATCAGAAGAAGTAGAAGAAGGAGAAGGAGAAGGTGAAGTCTGGAGGGAGAATCAGAAGAAGTAGAAGAAGGAGAAGGAGAAGGTGAAGTCTGGAGGGTGAATCAGAAGAAGTAGAAGAAGGAGAAGGAGAAGGAGAAGTCTGGAGGGTGAATCAGAAGAAGCAGAAAAAAGGAGAAGGAGAAGGTGAAGTCTGGAGGGAGAAGCAGAAGAAGTCGAAGAACGAGAAGGAGAATGTGAAGTCTGGAGGGTGAATCAGAAGAAGTAGAAGAAGGAGAAGGAGAAGGTGATGTCTGGAGGGTGAATCAGAAGAAGTAGAAGAAGGAGAAGGAGAAGGTGAAGTCTGGAGGGTGAATCAGAAGAAGCAGAAGAAGGTGAAGGAGAAGGTGAAGTCTGGAGGGTGAATCAGAAGAAGCAGAAGAAGGAGAAGGAGAAGGTGAAGTCTGGAGGGTGAATCAGAAGAAGCAGAATAAGAAGAAGGAGAAGGTGAAGTCTGGAGGGTGAATCAGAAGAAGCAGAAGAAGGAGAAGGAGAAGGTGAAGTCTGGAGGGAGAATCAGAAGAAGTAGAAGAAGGAGAAGGAGAAGGTGAAGTCTGGAGGGTGAATCAGAAGAAGTAGAAGAAGGAGAAGGAGAAGGAGAAGTCTGGAGGGTGAATCAGAAGAAGCAGAAGAAGGACAAGGAGAAGGTGAAGTCTGGAGGGAGAAGCAGAAGAAGTAGAAGAACGAGAAGGAGAATGTGAAGTCTGGAGGGTGAATCAGAAGAAGTAGAAGAAGGAGAAGGAGAAGGTGAAGTCTGGAGGGTGAATCAGAAGAAGCAGAAGAAGGAGAAGGAGAAGGTGAAGTCTGGAGGGTGAATCAGAAGAAGCAGAAGAAGGAGAAGGAGAAGGTGAAGTCTGGAGGGTGAATCAGAAGAAGCAGAATAAGGAGAAGGAGAAGGTGAAGTCTGGAGGGCGTAGCAGAAGAAGCAGAAGAAGGAGAAGGAGAAGGTGAAGTCTGGAGGGTGAAGCAGAAGAAGCAGAAGAAGGAGAAGGAGAAGGTGAAGTCTGGAGGGGGAATCAGAAGAAGTAGAAGAAGGAGAAGGAGAAGGTGAAGTCTGGAGGGTGAATCAGAAGAAGTAGAAGAAGGAGAAGGAGAAGGTGAAGTCTGGAGGGTGACTCAGAAGAAGTAGAAGAAGGAGAAGGAGAAGGTGAAGTCTGGAGGGTGAATCAGAAGAAGCAGAAGAAGGAGAAGGAGAGGGTGAAGTCTGGAGGGTGAATCAGAAGAAGCAGAATAAGGAGAAGGAGAAGGTGAAGTCTGGAGGGTGAATCAGAAGAAGCAGAAGAAGGAGAAGGAGAAGCTGAAGTCTGGAGCGTGAATCAGAAGAAGTAAAAGAAGGAGAAGGAGAAGGTGATGTCTGGAGGGTGAAGCAGAAGAAGTAGAAGAAGGAGAAGGAGAAGGTGAAGTCAGGAGGGTGAAGCAGAAGAAGTAGAAGAAGGAGAAGGAGAAGGTGAAGTCAGGAGGGTGAATCAGAAGAAGCAGAAGAAAGAGAAGGAGAAGGTGAAGTCTGGAGGGTGAAGCAGAAGAAGCAGAAGAAGGAGAAGGAGAAGGTGAAGACTGGAGGGTGAATCAGAAGAAGTAGAAGAAGGAGAAGGAGAAGGTGAAGTCTGGAGGGTGAATCAGAAGAAGTAGAAGAAGGAGAAGGAGAAGGTGAAGTCTGGAGGGTGAATCAGAAGAAGGAGAAGGAGAAGGTGAAGTCTGGAGGGTGAATCAGAAGAAGCAGAATAAGGAGAAGGAGAAGGTGAAGTCTGGAGGGTGAATCAGAAGAAGCAGAAGAAGGAGAAGGAGAAGGTGAAGTCTGGAGCGTGAATCAGAAGAAGTAAAAGAAGGAGAAGGAGAAGGTGATGTCTGGAGGGTGAAGCAGAAGAAGTAGAAGAAGGAGAAGGAGAAGGTGAAGTCAGGAGGGTGAAGCAGAAGAAGTAGAAGAAGGAGAAGGAGAAGGTGAAGTCAGGAGGGTGAAGCAGAAGAAGCAGAAGAAGGAGAAGGAGAAGGTGAAGTCTGGAGGGTGAAGCAGAAGAAGCAGAAGAAGGAGAAGGAGAAGGTGAAGTCTGGAGGGTGAAGCAGAAGAAGCAGAAGAAGGAGAAGGAGAAGGTGAAGTCAGGAGGGTGAATCAGAAGAAGTAGAAGAAGGAGAAGGAGAAGGTGAAGTCTGGAGGGAGAATCAGAAGAAGTAGAAGAAGGAGAAGGAGAAGGTGAAGTCTGGAGGGTGAATCAGAAGAAGTAGAAGAAGGAGAAGGAGAAGGAGAAGTCTGGAGGGTGAATCAGAAGAAGCAGAAGAAGGAGAAGGAGAAGGTGAAGTCTGGAGGGAGAAGCAGAAGAAGTCGAAGAACGAGAAGGAGAATGTGAAGTCTGGAGGGTGAATCAGAAGAAGTAGAAGAAGGATAAGGAGAAGGTGAAGTCTGGAGGGTGAATCAGAAGAAGTAGAAGAAGGAGAAGGAGAAGGTGAAGTCTGGAGGGTGAATCAGAAGAAGCAGAAGAAGGAGAAGGAGAAGGTGAAGTCTGGAGGGTGAATCAGAAGAAGCAGAAGAAGGAGAAGGAGAAGGTGAAGTCTGGAGGGAGAATCAGAAGAAGTAGAAGAAGGAGAAGGAGAAGGTGAAGTCTGGAGGGTGCATCAGAAGAAGTAGAAGAAGGAGAAGGAGAAGGATAAGTCTGGAGGGTGAATCAGAAGAAGCAGAAGAAGGAGAAGGAGAAGTTGAAGTCTGGAGGGAGAAGCAGAAGAAGTAGAAGAACGAGAAGGAGAATGTGAAGTCTGGAGGGTGAATCAGAAGAAGTAGAAGAAGGAGAAGGAGAAGGTGAAGTCTGGAGGGTGAATCAGAAGAAACAGAAGAAGGAGAAGGAGAAGGTGAAGTCTGGAGGGTGAATCAGAAGAAGCAGAAGAAGGAGAAGGAGAAGGTGAAGTCTGGAGGGTGAATCAGAAGAAGCAGAATAAGGAGAAGGAGAAGGTGAAGTCTGGAGGGCGTAGCAGAAGAAGCAGAAGAAGGAGAAGGAGAAGGTGAAGTCTGGAGGGTGAAGCAGAAGAAGCAGAAGAAGGAGAAGGAGAAGGTGAAGTCTGGAGGGTGAATCAGAAGAAGTAGAAGAAGGAGAAGGAGAAGGTGAAGTCTGGAGGGTGAATCAGAAGAAGTAGAAGAAGGAGAAGGAGAAGGTGAAGTCTGGAGGGTGACTCAGAAGAAGTAGAAGAAGGAGAAGGAGAAGGTGAAGTCTGGAGGGTGAATCAGAAGAAGCAGAAGAAGGAGAAGGAGAGGGTGAAGTCTGGAGGGTGAATCAGAAGAAGCAGAATAAGGAGAAGGAGAAGGTGAAGTCTGGAGGGTGAATCAGAAGAAGCAGAAGATGGAGAAGGAGAAGGTGAAGTCTGGAGCGTGAATCAGAAGAAGTAAAAGAAGGAGAAGGAGAAGGTGATGTCTGGAGGGTGAAGCAGAAGAAGTAGAAGAAGGAGAAGGAGAAGGTGAAGTCAGGAGGGTGAAGCAGAAGAAGTAGAAGAAGGAGAAGGAGAAGGTGAAGTCAGGAGGGTGAATCAGAAGAAGCAGAAGAAAGAGAAGGAGAAGGTGAAGTCTGGAGGGTGAAGCAGAAGAAGCAGAAGAAGGAGAAGGAGAAGGTGAAGACTGGAGGGTGAATCAGAAGAAGTAGAAGAAGGAGAAGGAGAAGGTGAAGTCTGGAGGGTGAATCAGAAGAAGCAGAAGAAGGAGAAGGAGAAGGTGAAGTCTGGAGGGTGAATCAGAAGAAGAAGAAGATGGAGAAGGAGAAGGTGTAGTCTGGAGGGTGAATCAGAAGAAGTAGACGAAGGAGAAGGAGAAGGTGAAGTCTGGAGGGTGAATCAGAAGAAGCAGAAGAAGGAGAAGGAGAAGGTGAAGTCTGGAGGGTGAATCAGAAGAAGTAGAAGAAGGAGAAGGAGAAGGTGAAGTCTGGAGGGTGAATCAGAAGAAGCAGAAGAAGGAGAAGGAGAAGGTGAAGTCTGGAGGGTGAATCAGAAGATGCAGAACAAGGAGAAGGAGAAGGTGAAGTCTGGAGGGTGAATCAGAAGAAGCAGAAGAAGGAGAAGGAGAAGGTGAAGACTGGAGGGTGAATCAGAAGAAGTAGAAGAAGGAGAAGGAGAAGGTGAAGTCTGGAGGGTAAATCAGAAGAAGGTGATGAAGGAGAAGGAGAAGGCGAAGTCTGGAGGGTGAATCAGAAGAAGCAGAAGAAGGAGAAGGAGAAGGTGAAGTCTGGAGGGTGAATCAGAAGAAGTAGAAGAAGGAGAAGGAGAAGGTGAGGTCTGGAGGGTGAAGCAGAAGAAGCAGAAGAAGGAGAAGGAGAAGTTGAAGTCTGGAGGGTGAAGCAGAAGAAGCAGAAGAAGGAGAAGGAGAAGGTGAAGTCTGGAGGGCGTAGCAGAAGAAGCAGAAGAAGGAGAAGGAGAAGGTGAAGTCTGGAGGGTGAAGCAGAAGAAGCAGAAGAAGGAGAAGGAGAAGGTGAAGTCTGGAGGGTGAATCAGAAGAAGTAGAAGAAGGAGAAGGAGAAGGTGAAGTCAGGAGGGTGAAGCAGAAGAAGCAGAAGAAGGAGAAGGAGAAGGTGAAGTCTGGAGGGTGAAGCAGAAGAAGCAGAAGAAGGAGAAGGAAAAGGTGAAGTCTGGAGGGTGAAGCAGAAGAAGCAGAAGAAGGAGAAGGAGAAGGTGAAGTCAGGAGGGTGAATCAGAAGAAGTAGAAGAAGGAGAAGGAGAAGGTGAAGTCTGGAGGGAGAATCAGAAGAAGTAGAAGAAGGAGAAGGAGAAGGTGAAGTCTGGAAGGTGAATCAGAAGAAGTAGAAGAAGGAGAAGGAGAAGGAGAAGTCTGGAGGGTGAATCAGAAGAAGCAGAAGAAGGAGAAGGAGAAGGTGAAGTCTGGAGGGAGAAGCAGAAGAAGTCGAAGAACGAGAAGGAGAATGTGAAGTCTGGAGGGTGAATCAGAAGAAGTAGAAGAAGGAGAAGGAGAAGGTGATGTCTGGAGGGTGAATCAGAAGAAGTAGAAGAAGGAGAAGGAGAAGGTGAAGTCTGGAGGGTGAATCAGAAGAAGCAGAAGAAGGAGAAGGAGAAGGTGAAGTCTGGAGGGTGAATCAGAAGAAGCAGAAGAAGGAGAAGGAGAAGGTGAAGTCTGGAGGGTGAATCAGAAGAAGCAGAATAAGAAGAAGGAGAAGGTGAAGTCTGGAGGGCGAATCAGAAGAAGCAGAAGAAGGAGAAGGAGAAGGTGAAGTCTGGAGGGAGAATCAGAAGAAGTAGAAGAAGGAGAAGGAGAAGGTGAAGTCTGGAGGGTGAATCTGAAGAAGTAGAAGAAGGAGAAGGAGAAGGAGAAGTCTGGAGGGTGAATCAGAAGAAGCAGAAGAAGGACAAGGAGAAGGTGAAGTCTGGAGGGAGAAGCAGAAGAAGTAGAAGAACGAGAAGGAGAATGTGAAGTCTGGAGGGTGAATCAGAAGAAGTAGAAGAAGGAGAAGGAGAAGGTGAAGTCTGGAGGGTGAATCAGAAGAAGCAGAAGAAGGAGAAGGAGAAGGTGAAGTCTGGAGGGTGAATCAGAAGAAGCAGAAGAAGGAGAAGGAGAAGGTGAAGTCTGGAGGGTGAATCAGAAGAAGCAGAATAAGGAGAAGGAGAAGGTGAAGTCTGGAGGGCGTAGCAGAAGAAGCAGAAGAAGGAGAAGGAGAAGGTGAAGTCTGGAGGGTGAAGCAGAAGAAGCAGAAGAAGGAGAAGAAGAAACTGAAGTCTGGAGGGTGAATCAGAAGAAGTAGAAGAAGGAGAAGGAGAAGGTGAAGTCTGGAGGGTGAATCAGAAGAAGTAGAAGAAGGAGAAGGAGAAGGTGAAGTCTGGAGGGTGACTCAGAAGAAGTAGAAGAAGGAGAAGGAGAAGGTGAAGTCTGGAGGGTGAATCAGAAGAAGCAGAAGAAGGAGAAGGAGAGGGTGAAGTCTGGAGGGTGAATCAGAAGAAGCAGAATAAGGAGAAGGAGAAGGTGAAGTCTGGAGGGTGAATCAGAAGAAGCAGAAGAAGGAAAAGGAGAAGGTGAAGTCTGGAGCGTGAATCAGAAGAAGTAAAAGAAGGAGAAGGAGAAGGTGATGTCTGGAGGGTGAAGCAGAAGAAGTAGAAGAAGGAGAAGGAGAAGGTGAAGTCAGGAGGGTGAAGCAGAAGAAGTAGAAGAAGGAGAAGGAGAAGGTGAAGTCAGGAGGGTGAATCAGAAGAAGCAGAAGAAAGAGAAGGAGAAGGTGAAGTCTGGAGGGTGAAGCAGAAGAAGCAGAAGAAGGAGAAGGAGAAGGTGAAGACTGGAGGGTGAATCAGAAGAAGTAGAAGAAGGAGAAGGAGAAGGTGAAGTCTGGAGGGTGAATCAGAAGAAGTAGAAGAAGGAGAAGGAGAAGGTGAAGTCTGGAGGGTGAATCAGAAGAAGGAGAAGGAGAAGGTGAAGTCTGGAGGGTGACTCAGAAGAAGTAGAAGAAGGAGAAGGAGAAGGTGAAGTCTGGAGGGTGAATCAGAAGAAGCAGAAGAAGGAGAAGGAGAAGGTGAAGTCTGGTGGGTGAATCAGAAGAAGCAGAAGAAGGAGAAGGAGAAGGTGAAGTCTGGAGGGTGAATTAGAAGAAGCAGAATAAGGAGAAGGAGAAGGTGAAGTCTGGAGGGTGAATCAGAAGAAGCAGAAGAAGGAGAAGGAGAAGGTGATGTCTGGAGGGTGAATCAGAAGAAGTAGAAGAAGGAGAAGGAGAAGGTGAAGTCTGGAGAGTGAAGCAGAAGAAGTAGAAGAAGGAGAAGGAGAAGGTGAGGTCAGGAGGGTGAATCAGAAGAAGTAGAAGAAGGAGAAGGAGAAGGTGAAGTCAGGAGGGTGAATCAGAAGAAGCAGAAGAAGGAGAAGGAGAAGGTGAAGTCTGGAGGGTGAATCAGAAGAATCAGATGAAGGAGAAGGAGAAGGTGAAGTCAGGAGGGTGAATCAGAAGAAGTAGAAGAAGGAGAAGGAGAAGGTGAAGTCAGGAGGGTGAAGCAGAAGAAGTAGAAGAAGGAGAAGGAGAAGGTGAAGTCTGGAGGGTGAATCAGAAGAAGTAGAAGAAGGAGAAGGAGAAGGTGAAGTCTGGAGAGTGAAGCAGAAGAAGTAGAAGAAGGAGAAGGAGAAGGTGAGGTCAGGAGGGTGAATCAGAAGAAGTAGAAGAAGGAGAAGGAGAAGGTGAAGTCAGGAGGGTGAATCAGAAGAAGCAGAAGAAGGAGAAGGAGAAGGTGAAGTCTGGAGGGTGAATCAGAAGAATCAGAAGAAGGAGAAGGAGAAGGTGAAGTCTGGAGGGTGAATCAGAAGAAGCAGAAGAAGGAGAAGGAGAAGGTGAAGTCTGGTGGGTGAATCAGAAGAAGCAGAAGAAGGAGAAGGAGAAGGTGAAGTCTGGAGGGTGAATCAGAAGAAGCAGAAGAAGGAGAAGGAGAAGCTGAAGTCTGGAGGGTGAATCAGAAGAAGCAGAAGAAGGAGAAGGAGAAGGTGAAGTCTGGAGGGTGAATCAGAAGAAGCAGAATAAGGAGAAGCAGAAGGTGAAGTCTGGAGGGCGTAGCAGAAGAAGCAGAAGAAGGAGAAGGAGAAGGTGAAGTCTGGAGCGTGAAGCAGAAGAAGCAGAAGAAGGAGAAGGAGAAGGTGAAGTCTGGAGGGTGAATCAGAAGAAGTAGAAGAAGGAGAAGGAGAAGGAGAAGTCTGGAGGGTGAATCAGAAGAAGCAGAAGAAGGAGAAGGAGAAGGTGAAGTCTGGAGGGAGAAGCAGAAGAAGTCGAAGAACGAGAAGGAGAATGTGAAGTCTGGAGGGTGAATCAGAAGAAGTAGAAGAAGGAGAAGGAGAAGGTGATGTCTGGAGGGTGAATCAGAAGAAGTAGAAGAAGGAGAAGGAGAAGGTGAAGTCTGGAGGGTGAATCAGAAGAAGCAGAAGAAGGAGAAGGAGAAGGTGAAGTCTGGAGGGTGAATCAGAAGAAGCAGAAGAAGGAGAAGGAGAAGGTGAAGTCTGGAGGGTGAATCAGAAGAAGCAGAATAAGAAGAAGGAGAAGGTGAAGTCTGGAGGGCGAATCAGAAGAAGCAGAAGAAGGAGAAGGAGAAGGTGAAGTCTGGAGGGAGAATCAGAAGAAGTAGAAGAAGGAGAAGGAGAAGGTGAAGTCTGGAGGGTGAATCTGAAGAAGTAGAAGAAGGAGAAGGAGAAGGAGAAGTCTGGAGGGTGAATCAGAAGAAGCAGAAGAAGGACAAGGAGAAGGTGAAGTCTGGAGGGAGAAGCAGAAGAAGTAGAAGAACGAGAAGGAGAATGTGAAGTCTGGAGGGTGAATCAGAAGAAGTAGAAGAAGGAGAAGGAGAAGGTGAAGTCTGGAGGGTGAATCAGAAGAAGCAGAAGAAGGAGAAGGAGAAGGTGAAGTCTGGAGGGTGAATCAGAAGAAGCAGAAGAAGGAGAAGGAGAAGGTGAAGTCTGGAGGGTGAATCAGAAGAAGCAGAATAAGGAGAAGGAGAAGGTGAAGTCTGGAGGGCGTAGCAGAAGAAGCAGAAGAAGGAGAAGGAGAAGGTGAAGTCTGGAGGGTGAAGCAGAAGAAGCAGAAGAAGGAGAAGAAGAAACTGAAGTCTGGAGGGTGAATCAGAAGAAGTAGAAGAAGGAGAAGGAGAAGGTGAAGTCTGGAGGGTGAATCAGAAGAAGTAGAAGAAGGAGAAGGAGAAGGTGAAGTCTGGAGGGTGACTCAGAAGAAGTAGAAGAAGGAGAAGGAGAAGGTGAAGTCTGGAGGGTGAATCAGAAGAAGCAGAAGAAGGAGAAGGAGAGGGTGAAGTCTGGAGGGTGAATCAGAAGAAGCAGAATAAGGAGAAGGAGAAGGTGAAGTCTGGAGGGTGAATCAGAAGAAGCAGAAGAAGGAAAAGGAGAAGGTGAAGTCTGGAGCGTGAATCAGAAGAAGTAAAAGAAGGAGAAGGAGAAGGTGATGTCTGGAGGGTGAAGCAGAAGAAGTAGAAGAAGGAGAAGGAGAAGGTGAAGTCAGGAGGGTGAAGCAGAAGAAGTAGAAGAAGGAGAAGGAGAAGGTGAAGTCAGGAGGGTGAATCAGAAGAAGCAGAAGAAAGAGAAGGAGAAGGTGAAGTCTGGAGGGTGAAGCAGAAGAAGCAGAAGAAGGAGAAGGAGAAGGTGAAGACTGGAGGGTGAATCAGAAGAAGTAGAAGAAGGAGAAGGAGAAGGTGAAGTCTGGAGGGTGAATCAGAAGAAGTAGAAGAAGGAGAAGGAGAAGGTGAAGTCTGGAGGGTGAATCAGAAGAAGGAGAAGGAGAAGGTGAAGTCTGGAGGGTGACTCAGAAGAAGTAGAAGAAGGAGAAGGAGAAGGTGAAGTCTGGAGGGTGAATCAGAAGAAGCAGAAGAAGGAGAAGGAGAAGGTGAAGTCTGGTGGGTGAATCAGAAGAAGCAGAAGAAGGAGAAGGAGAAGGTGAAGTCTGGAGGGTGAATTAGAAGAAGCAGAATAAGGAGAAGGAGAAGGTGAAGTCTGGAGGGTGAATCAGAAGAAGCAGAAGAAGGAGAAGGAGAAGGTGATGTCTGGAGGGTGAATCAGAAGAAGTAGAAGAAGGAGAAGGAGAAGGTGAAGTCTGGAGAGTGAAGCAGAAGAAGTAGAAGAAGGAGAAGGAGAAGGTGAGGTCAGGAGGGTGAATCAGAAGAAGTAGAAGAAGGAGAAGGAGAAGGTGAAGTCAGGAGGGTGAATCAGAAGAAGCAGAAGAAGGAGAAGGAGAAGGTGAAGTCTGGAGGGTGAATCAGAAGAATCAGATGAAGGAGAAGGAGAAGGTGAAGTCAGGAGGGTGAATCAGAAGAAGTAGAAGAAGGAGAAGGAGAAGGTGAAGTCAGGAGGGTGAAGCAGAAGAAGTAGAAGAAGGAGAAGGAGAAGGTGAAGTCTGGAGGGTGAATCAGAAGAAGTAGAAGAAGGAGAAGGAGAAGGTGAAGTCTGGAGAGTGAAGCAGAAGAAGTAGAAGAAGGAGAAGGAGAAGGTGAGGTCAGGAGGGTGAATCAGAAGAAGTAGAAGAAGGAGAAGGAGAAGGTGAAGTCAGGAGGGTGAATCAGAAGAAGCAGAAGAAGGAGAAGGAGAAGGTGAAGTCTGGAGGGTGAATCAGAAGAATCAGAAGAAGGAGAAGGAGAAGGTGAAGTCTGGAGGGTGAATCAGAAGAAGCAGAAGAAGGAGAAGGAGAAGGTGAAGTCTGGTGGGTGAATCAGAAGAAGCAGAAGAAGGAGAAGGAGAAGGTGAAGTCTGGAGGGTGAATCAGAAGAAGCAGAAGAAGGAGAAGGAGAAGCTGAAGTCTGGAGGGTGAATCAGAAGAAGCAGAAGAAGGAGAAGGAGAAGGTGAAGTCTGGAGGGTGAATCAGAAGAAGCAGAATAAGGAGAAGCAGAAGGTGAAGTCTGGAGGGCGTAGCAGAAGAAGCAGAAGAAGGAGAAGGAGAAGGTGAAGTCTGGAGCGTGAAGCAGAAGAAGCAGAAGAAGGAGAAGGAGAAGGTGAAGTCTGGAGGGTGAATCAGAAGAAGTAGAAGAAGGAGAAGGAGAAGGTGAAGTCTGGAGGGTGAATCAGAAGAAGTAGAAGAAGGAGAAGGAGAAGGTGAAGTCTGGAGGGTGACTCAGAAGAAGTAGAAGAAGGAGAAGGAGAAGGTGAAGTCTGGAGGGTCAAGCAGAAGAAGCAGAAGAAGGAGAAGGAGAGGGTGAAGTCTGGAGGGTGAATCAGAAGAAGCAGAATAAGGAGAAGGAGAAGGTGAAGTCTGGGGGGTGAATCAAACGAAGCAGAAGAAGGAGAAGGAGAAGGTGAAGTCTGGAGGGTGAATCAAAAGAAGCAGAAGAAGGAGAAGGAGAAGGTGAAGTTTGGAGGGTGAATCAGAAGAAGTAGAAGAAGGAGAAGGAGAAGGTGAAGTCTGGAGGGTGACTCAGAAGAAGTAGAAGAAGGAGAAGGAGAAGGTGAAGTCTGGAGGGTCAATCAGAAGAAGCAGAAGAAGGAGAAGGAGAGGGTGAAGACTGGAGGGTGAATCAGAAGAAGTAGAAGAAGGAGATGGAGAAGGTGAAGTCTGGGGGGTGAATCAAAAGAAGCAGAAGAAGGAGAAGGAGAAGGTGAAGTCTGGAGGGTGAATCAAAAGAAGCAGAAGAAGGAGAAGGAGAAGGTGAAGTCTGGAGGGTGAATCAGAAGAATCAGAAGAAGGAGAAGGAGAAGGTGAAGTCTGGAGGGTGACTCAGAAGAAGTAGAAGAAGGAGAAGGAGAAGGTGAAGTCTGGAGGGTGAATCAGAAGAAGCAGAAGAAGGAGAAGGAGAAGGTGAAGTCTGGAGGGTGAATCAGAAGAAGCATAAGAAGTAGAAGGAGAAGGTGAAGTCTGGAGGGTGAATCAGAAGAAGCAGAATAAGAAGAAGGAGAAGGTGAAGTCTGGAGGGTGAATCAGAAGAAGCAGAAGAAGGAGAAGGAGAAGGTGAAGTCTGGAGGGTGAATCAGAAGAAGTAGAAGAAGGAGAAGGAGAAGGTGAAGTCTGGAGGGTGAAGCAGAAGAAGTAGAAGAAGGAGAAGGAGAAGGTGAAGTCAGGAGGGTGAATCAGAAGAAGTAGAAGAAGGAGAAGGAGAAGGTGAAGTCAGGAGGGTGAATCAGAAGAAGCAGAAGAAGGAGAAGGAGAAGGTGAAGTCTGGAGGGTGAATCCGAAGAATCAGAAGAAGGAGAAGGAGAAGTTGAAGTCAGGAGGGTGAATCAGAAGAAGCAGAAGAAGGAGAAGGAGAAGGTGAAGTCAGGAGGGTGAAGCAGAAGAAGCAGAAGAAGGAGAAGGAGAAGGTGAAGTCTGGAGGGTGAAGCAGAAGAAGCAGAAGAAGGAGAAGGAGAAGGTGAAGTCTGGAGGGTGAAGCAGAAGAAGCAGAAGAAGGAGAAGGAGAAGGTGAAGTCAGGAGGGTGAAGCAGAAGAAGCAGAAGAAGGAGAAGGAGAAGGTGAAGTCTGGAGGGCGCAGCAGAAGAAGCAGAAGAAGGAGAAGGAGAAGGTGAAGTCTGGAGGGTGAAGCAGAAGAAGCAGAAGAAGGAGAAGGAGAAGGTGAAGTCTGGAGGGTGAATCAGAAGAAGTAGAAGAAGGAGAAGGAGAAGGTGAAGTCAGGAGGGTGAAGCAGAAGAAGCAGAAGAAGGAGAAGGAGAAGGTGAAGTCTGGAGGGTGAAGCAGAAGAAGCAGAAGAAGGAGAAGGAGAAGGTGAAGTCTGGAGGGCGTAGCAGAAGAAGCAGAAGAAGGAGAAGGAGAAGTTGAAGTCTGGAGGGTGAAGCAGAAGAAGCAGAAGAAGGAGAAGGAGAAGGTGAAGTCTGGAGGGTGAATCAGAAGAAGTAGAAGAAGGAGAAGGAGAAGGTGAAGTCAGGAGGTTGAAGCAGAAGAAGCAGAAGAAGGAGAAGGAGAAGGTGAAGTCTGGAGGGTGAAGCAGAAGAAGCAGAAGAAGGAGAAGGAGAAGGTGAAGTCTGGAGGGTGAAGCAGAAGAAGCAGAAGAAGGAGAAGGAGAAGGTGAAGTCTGGAGGGCGTAGCAGAAGAAGCAGAAGAAGGAGAAGGAGAAGTTGAAGTCTGGAGGGTGAAGCAGAAGAAGCAGAAGAAGGAGAAGGAGAAGGTGAAGTCTGGAGGGTGAATCAGAAGAAGTAGAAGAAGGAGAAGGAGAAGGTGAAGTCAGGAGGGTGAAGCAGAAGAAGCAGAAGAAGGAGAAGGAGAAGGTGAAGTCTGGAGGGTGAAGCAGAAGAAGCAGAAGAAGGAGAAGGAGAAGGTGAAGTCTGGAGGGTGAAGCAGAAGAAGCAGAAGAAGGAGAAGGAGAAGGTGAAGTCAGGAGGGTGAATCAGAAGAAGGAGAAGAAGGAGAAGGAGAAGGTGAAGTCTGGAGGGAAAATCAGAAGAAGTAGAAGAAGGAGAAGGAGAAGGTGAAGTCTGGAGGATGAATCAGAAGAAGTAGAAGAAGGAGAAGGAGAAGGAGAAGTCTGGAGGGTGAATCAGAAGAAGCAGAAGAAGGAGAAGGAGAAGGTGAAGTCTGGAGGGAGAAGCAGAAGAAGTAGAAGACCGAGAAGGAGAATGTGAAGTCTGGAGGGTGAATCAGAAGAAGTAGAAGAAGGAGAAGGAGAAGGTGAAGTCTGGAGGGTGAATCAGAAGAAGTAGAAGAAGGAGAAGGAGATGGTGAAGTCTGGAGGGTGAATCAGAAGAAGCAGAAGAAGGAGAAGGAGAAGGTGAAGTCTGGAGGGTGAATCAGAAGAAGCAGAAGAAGTAGAAGGAGAAGGTGAAGTCTGGAGGGTGAATCAGAAGAAGCAGAAGAAGGAGAAGGAGAAGGTGAAGTCTGGAGGGTGAATCAGAAGAAGCAGAATAGGAAGAAGGAGAAGGTGAAGTCTGGAGGGTGAATCAGAAGAAGCAGAAGAAGGAGAAGGAGAAGGTGAAGTCTGGAGGGTGAATCAGAAGAAGTAGAAGAAGGAGAAGGAGAAGGTGAAGTCTGGAGGGTGAAGCAGAAGAAGTAGAAGAAGGAGAAGGGGAAGGTGAAGTCAGGAGGGTGAATCAGAAGAAGTAGAAGAAGGAGAAGGAGAAGGTGAAGTCAGGAGGGTGAATCAGAAGAAGCAGAATAAGGAGAAGGTGAAGTCTGGAAGGTGAATCAGAAGATTCAGGAGAAGGAGAAGGAGAAGGTTAAGTCAGGAGGGTGAATCAGAAGAAGCAGAAGAAGGAGAAGGAGAAGGTGAAGTTAGGAAGGTGAATCAGAAGAAGTAGAAGAAGGAGAAGGAGAAGGTGAAGTCAGGATGGTGAAGCAGAAGAAGTAGAAGAAGGAGAAGGAGAAGGTGAAGTCTGGAGGGTGAATCAGAAGAAGGAGAAGGAGAAGGTGAAGTCTGGAGGGTGACTCAGAAGAAGTAGAAGAAGGAGAAGGAGAAGGTGAAGTCTGGAGGGTGAATCAGAAGAAGCAGAAGAAGGAGAAGGAGAAGGTGAAGTCTGGTGGGTGAATCAGAAGAAGCAGAAGAAGGAGAAGGAGAAGGTGAAGTCTGGAGGGTGAATCAGAAGAAGCAGAATAAGGAGAAGGAGAAGGTGAAGTCTGGAGGGTGAATCAGAAGAAGCAGAAGAAGGAGAAGGAGAAGGTCATGTCTGGAGGGTGAATCAGAAGAAGCAGAAGAAGGAGAAGGAGAAGGTGAAGTCTGGTGGGTGAATCAGAAGAAGCAGAAGAAGGAGAAGGAGAAGGTGAAGTCTGGAGGGTGAATCAGAAGAAGTAGAAGAAGGAGAAGGAGAAGGTGAAGTCTGGAGGGTGAATCAGAAGAAGGAGAAGGAGAAGGTGAAGTCTGGAGGGTGACTCAGAAGAAGTAGAAGAAGGAGAAGGAGAAGGTGAAGTCTGGAGGGTGAATCAGAAGAAGCAGAAGAAGGAGAAGGAGAAGGTGAAGTCTGGTGGGTGAATCAGAAGAAGCAGAAGAAGGAGAAGGAGAAGGTGAAGTCTGGAGGGTGAATCAGAAGAAGCAGAATAAGGAGAAGGAGAAGGTGAAGTCTGGAGGGTGAATCAGAAGAAGCAGAAGAAGGAGAAGGAGAAGGTGATGTCTGGAGGGTGAATCAGAAGAAGTAGAAGAAGGAGAAGGAGAAGGTGAAGTCTGGAGAGTGAAGCAGAAGAAGTAGAAGAAGGAGAAGGAGAAGGTGAGGTCAGGAGGGTGAATCAGAAGAAGTAGAAGAAGGAGAAGGAGAAGGTGAAGTCAGGAGGGTGAATCAGAAGAAGCAGAAGAAGGAGAAGGAGAAGGTGAAGTCTGGAGGGTGAATCAGAAGAATCAGAAGAAGGAGAAAGAGAAGGTGAAGTCAGGAGGGTGAATCAGAAGAAGTAGAAGAAGGAGAAGGAGAAGGTGAAGTCAGGAGGGTGAAGCAGAAGAAGTAGAAGAAGGAGAAGGAGAAGGTGAAGTCTGGAGGGTGAATCAGAAGAAGTAGAAGAAGGAGAAGGAGAAGGTGAAGTCTGGAGAGTGAAGCAGAAGAAGTAGAAGAAGGAGAAGGAGAAGGTGAGGTCAGGAGGGTGAATCAGAAGAAGTAGAAGAAGGAGAAGGAGAAGGTGAAGTCAGGAGGGTGAATCAGAAGAAGCAGAAGAAGGAGAAGGAGAAGGTGAAGTCTGGAGGGTGAATCAGAAGAATCAGAAGAAGGAGAAGGAGAAGGTGAAGTCTGGAGGGTGAATCAGAAGAAGCAGAAGAAGGAGAAGGAGAAGGTGAAGTCTGGTGGGTGAATCAGAAGAAGCAGAAGAAGGAGAAGGAGAAGGTGAAGTCTGGAGGGTGAATCAGAAGAAGCAGAAGAAGGAGAAGGAGAAGCTGAAGTCTGGAGGGTGAATCAGAAGAAGCAGAAGAAGGAGAAGGAGAAGGTGAAATCTGGAGGGTGAATCAGAAGAAGCAGAATAAGGAGAAGGAGAAGGTGAAGTCTGGAGGGCGTAGCAGAAGAAGCAGAAGAAGGAGAAGGAGAAGGTGAAGTCTGGAGGGTGAAGCAGAAGAAGCAGAAGAAGGAGAAGGAGAAGGTGAAGTCTGGAGGGTGAATCAGAAGAAGTAGAAGAAGGAGAAGGAGAAGGTGAAGTCTGGAGGGTGAATCAGAAGAGGTAGAAGAAGGAGAAGGAGAAGGTGAAGTCTGGAGGTTGACTCAGAAGAAGTAGAAGAAGGAGAAGGAGAAGGTGAAGTCTGGAGGGTCAATCAGAAGAAGCAGAAGAAGGAGAAGGAGAGGGTGAAGTCTCGAGGGTGAATCAGAAGAAGCAGAATAAGGAGAAGGAGAAGGTGAAGTCTGGGGGGTGAATCAAAAGAAGCAGAAGAAGGAGAAGGAGAAGGTGAAGTCTGGAGGGTGAATCAAAAGAAGCAGAAGAAGGAGAAGGAGAAGGTGAAGTCTGGAGGGTGAATCAGAAGAAGTAGAAGAAGGAGAAGGAGAAGGTGAAGTCTGGAGGGCGACTCAGAAGAAGTAGAAGAAGGAGAAGGAGAAGGTGAAGTCTGGAGGGTCAATCAGAAGAAGCAGAAGAAGGAGAAGGAGAGGGTGAAGACTGGAGGGTGAATCAGAAGAAGTAGAAGAAGGAGAAGGAGAAGGTGAAGTCTGGGGGGTGAATCAAAAGAAGCAGAAGAAGGAGAAGGAGAAGGTGAAGTCTGGAGGGTGAATCAAAAGAAGCAGAAGAAGGAGAAGGAGAAGGTGAAGTCTGGAGGGTGAATCAGAAGAATCAGAAGAAGGAGAAGGAGAAGGTGAAGTCTGGAGGGTGACTCAGAAGAAGTAGAAGAAGGAGAAGGAGAAGGTGAAGTCTGGAGGGTGAATCAGAAGAAGCAGAAGAAGGAGAAGGAGAAGGTGAAGTCTGGAGGGTGAATCAGAAGAAGCATAAGAAGTAGAAGGAGAAGGTGAAGTCTGGAGGGTGAATCAGAAGAAGCAGAATAAGAAGAAGGAGAAGGTGAAGTCTGGAGGGTGAATCAGAAGAAGCAGAAGAAGGAGAAGGAGAAGGTGAAGTATGGAGGGTGAATCAGAAGAAGTAGAAGAAGGAGAAGGAGAAGGTGAAGTCTGGAGGGTGAAGCAGAAGAAGTAGAAGAAGGAGAAGGAGAAGGTGAAGTCAGGAGGGTGAATCAGAAGAAGTAGAAGAAGGAGAAGGAGAAGGTGAAGTCAGGAGGGTGAATCAGAAGAAGCAGAAGAAGGAGAAGGAGAAGGTGAAGTCTGGAGGGTGAATCCGAAGAATCAGAAGAAGGAGAAGGAGAAGTTGAAGTCAGGAGGGTGAATCAGAAGAAGCAGAAGAAGGAGAAGGAGAAGGTGAAGTTAGGAGGGTGAATCAGAAGAAGCAGAAGAAGGAGAAGGAGAAGGCGAAGTCAGGGGGGTGAAGCAGAAGAAGTAGAAGAAGGAGAAGGAGAAGGTGAAGTCAGGAGGGTGAAGCAGAAGAAGCAGAAGAAGGAGAAGGAGAAGGTGAAGTCTGGAGGGCGCAGCAGAAGAAGCAGAAGAAGGAGAAGGAGAAGGTGAAGTCTGGAGGGTGAAGCAGAAGAAGCAGAAGAAGGAGAAGGAGAAGGTGAAGTCTGGAGGGTGAATCAGAAGAAGTAGAAGAAGGAGAAGGAGAAGGTGAAGTCAGGAGGGTGAAGCAGAAGAAGCAGAAGAAGGAGAAGGAGAAGGTGAAGTCTGGAGGGTGAAGCAGAAGAAGCAGAAGAAGGAGAAGGAGAAGTTGAAGTCTGGAGGGCGTAGCAGAAGAAGCAGAAGAAGGAGAAGGAGAAGGTGAAGTCTGGAGGGTGAAGCAGAAGAAGCAGAAGAAGGAGAAGGAGAAGGTGAAGTCTGGAGGGTGAATCAGAAGAAGTAGAAGAAGGAGAAGGAGAAGGTGAAGTCAGGAGGGTGAAGCAGAAGAAGCAGAAGAAGGAGAAGGAGAAGGTGAAGTCTGGAGGGTGAAGCAGAAGAAGCAGAAGAAGGAGAAGGAGAAGGTGAAGTCTGGAGGGTGAAGCAGAAGAAGCAGAAGAAGGAGAAGGAGAAGGTGAAGTCAGGAGGGTGAATCAGAAGAAGTAGAAGAAGGAGAAGGAGAGGGTGAAGACTGGAGGGTGAATCAGAAGAAGTAGAAGAAGGAGAAGGAGAAGGTGAAGTCTGGAGGGTGACTCAGAAGAAGTAGAAGAAGGAGAAGGAGAAGGTGAAGTCTGGAGGGTGAATCAGAAGAAGCAGAAGAAGGAGAAGGAGAAGGTGAAGTCTGGAGGGTGAATCAGAAGAAGCATAAGAAGTAGAAGGAGAAGGTGAAGTCTGGAGGGTGAATCAGAAGAAGCAGAATAAGAAGAAGGAGAAGGTGAAGTCTGGAGGGTGAATCAGAAGAAGCAGAAGAAGGAGAAGGAGAAGGTGAAGTATGGAGGGTGAATCAGAAGAAGTAGAAGAAGGAGAAGGAGAAGGTGAAGTCTGGAGGGTGAAGCAGAAGAAGTAGAAGAAGGAGAAGGAGAAGGTGAAGTCAGGAGGGTGAATCAGAAGAAGTAGAAGAAGGAGAAGGAGAAGGTGAAGTCAGGAGGGTGAATCAGAAGAAGCAGAAGAAGGAGAAGGAGAAGGTGAAGTCTGGAGGGTGAATCCGAAGAATCAGAAGAAGGAGAAGGAGAAGTTGAAGTCAGGAGGGTGAATCAGAAGAAGCAGAAGAAGGAGAAGGAGAAGGTGAAGTTAGGAGGGTGAATCAGAAGAAGCAGAAGAAGGAGAAGGAGAAGGCGAAGTCAGGGGGGTGAAGCAGAAGAAGTAGAAGAAGGAGAAGGAGAAGGTGAAGTCAGGAGGGTGAAGCAGAAGAAGCAGAAGAAGGAGAAGGAGAAGGTGAAGTCTGGAGGGCGCAGCAGAAGAAGCAGAAGAAGGAGAAGGAGAAGGTGAAGTCTGGAGGGTGAAGCAGAAGAAGCAGAAGAAGGAGAAGGAGAAGGTGAAGTCTGGAGGGTGAATCAGAAGAAGTAGAAGAAGGAGAAGGAGAAGGTGAAGTCAGGAGGGTGAAGCAGAAGAAGCAGAAGAAGGAGAAGGAGAAGGTGAAGTCTGGAGGGTGAAGCAGAAGAAGCAGAAGAAGGAGAAGGAGAAGTTGAAGTCTGGAGGGCGTAGCAGAAGAAGCAGAAGAAGGAGAAGGAGAAGGTGAAGTCTGGAGGGTGAAGCAGAAGAAGCAGAAGAAGGAGAAGGAGAAGGTGAAGTCTGGAGGGTGAATCAGAAGAAGTAGAAGAAGGAGAAGGAGAAGGTGAAGTCAGGAGGGTGAAGCAGAAGAAGCAGAAGAAGGAGAAGGAGAAGGTGAAGTCTGGAGGGTGAAGCAGAAGAAGCAGAAGAAGGAGAAGGAGAAGGTGAAGTCTGGAGGGTGAAGCAGAAGAAGCAGAAGAAGGAGAAGGAGAAGGTGAAGTCAGGAGGGTGAATCAGAAGAAGTAGAAGAAGGAGAAGGAGAAGGTGAAGTCTGGAGGGAAAATCAGAAGAAGTAGTAGAAGGAGAAGGAGAAGGTGAAGTCTGGAGGATGAATCAGAAGAAGTAGAAGAAGGAGAAGGAGAAGGAGAAGTCTGGAGGGTGAATCAGAAGAAGCAGAAGAAGGAGAAGGAGAAGGTGAAGTCTGGAGGGAGAAGCAGAAGAAGTAGAAGAACGAGAAGGAGAATGTGAAGTCTGGAGGGTGAATCAGAAGAAGTAGAAGAAGGAGAAGGAGAAGGTGAAGTCTGGAGGGTGAATCAGAAGAAGTAGAAGAAGGAGAAGGAGATGGTGAAGTCTGGAGGGTGAATCAGAAGAAGCAAAAAAAGGAGAAGGAGAAGGTGAAGTCTGGAGGGTGAATCAGAAGAAGCAGAGTAAGAAGAAGGAGAAGGTGAAGTCTGGAGGGTGAATCAGAAGAAGCAGAATAAGAAGAAGGAGAAGGTGAAGTCTGGAGGGTGAATCAGAAGAAGCAGAATAAGAAGAAGGAGAAGGTGAAGTCTGGAGGGTGAATCAGAAGAAGCAGAAGAAGGAGAAGGAGAAGGTGAAGTCTGGAGGGTGAATCAGAAGAAGTAGAAGAAGGAGAAGGAGAAGGTGAAGTCTGGAGGGTGAAGCAGAAGAAGTAGAAGAAGGAGAAGGGGAAGGTGAAGTCAGGAGGGTGAACCAGAAGAAGTAGAAGAAGGAGAAGGAGAAGGTGAAGTCAGGAGGGTGAATCAGAAGAAGCAGAAGAAGGAGAAGGAGAAGGTGAAGTCTGGAAGGTGAATCAGAAGATTCAGGAGAAGGAGAAGGTTAAGTCAGGAGGGTGAATCAGAAGAAGCAGAAGAAGGAGAAGGAGAAGGTGAAGTTAGGAAGGTGAATCAGAAGAAGCAGAAGAAGGAGAAGGAGAAGGTGAAGTCAGGATGGTGAAGCAGAAGAAGTAGAAGAAGGAGAAGGAGAAGGTGAAGTCAGGACGGTGAAGCAGGAGAAGCAGAAGAAGGAGAAGGAGAAGGTGAAGTCTGGAGTGCGCAGCAGAAGAAGCAGAAGAAGCGGAAGGAGAAGGTGAAGTCTGGAGGGTGAAGCAGAAGAAGCAGAAGAAGGAGAAGGAGAAGGTGAAGTCTGGAGGGTGAATCAGAAGAAGTAGAAGAAGGAGCAGGAGAAGGTGAAGTCAGGAGGGTGAAGCAGAAGAAGCAGAAGAAGGAGAAGGAGAAGGTGAAGTCTGGAGGGTGAAGCAGAAGAAGTAGAAGAAGGAGAAGGAGAAGGTGAAGTCAGGAGGGTGAAGCAGAAGAAGCAGAAGAAGGAGAAGGAGAAGGTGAAGTCTGGAGGGTGAAGCAGAAGAAGTAGAAGAAGGAGAAGGAGAAGGTGAAGTCTGGAGGGTGAATCAGAAGAAGCAGAATAAGGAGAAGGAGAAGGTGAAGTCTGGAGGGTGAATCAGAAGAAGCAGAAGAAGGAGAAGGAGAAGGTGGAAGTCTGGAGGGAGAAGCAGAAGAAGTAGAAGAAGGAGAAGGAGAAGATGAAGTCTGGAGGGTGAATCAGAAGAAGTAGAAGAAGGAGAAGGAGAAGGTGAAGTCTGGAGGGTGAATCAGAAGAAGTAGAAGAAGGAGAAGGAGAAGGTGAAGTCTGGAGGGTGAATCAGAAGAAGCAGAAGAAGGAGAAGGAGAAGGTGAAGTCTGGAGGGTGAATCAGAAGAAGAAGAAGATGGAGAAGGAGAAGGTGTAGTCTGGAGGGTGAATCAGAAGAAGTAGACGAAGAAAAGGAGAAGGTGAAGTCTGGAGGGTGAATCAGAAGAAGCAGAAGAAGGAGAAGGAGAAGGTGAAGTCTGGAGGGTGAATCAGAAGAAGTAGAAGAAGGAGAAGGAGAAGGTGAAGTCTGGAGGGTGTATCAGAAGAAGCAGAAGAAGGAGAAGGAGAAGGTGAAGTCTGGAGGGTGAATCAGAAGATGCAGAACAAGGAGAAGGAGAAGGTGAAGTCTGGAGGGTGAATCAGAAGAAGCAGAAGAAGGAGAAGGAGAAGGTGAAGACTGGAGGGTGAATCAGAAGAAGTAGAAGAAGGAGAAGGAGAAGGTGAAGTCTGGAGGGTAAATCAGAAGAAGGTGAAGAAGGAGAAGGAGAAGGCGAAGTCTGGAGGGTGAATCAGAAGAAGCAGAAGAAGGAGAAGGAGAAGGTGAAGTCTGGAGGGTGAATCAGAAGAAGTAGAAGAAGGAGAAGGAGAAGGTGAGGTCTGGAGGGTGAAGCAGAAGAAGCAGAAGAAGGAGTAGGAGAAGTTGAAGTCTGGAGGGTGAAGCAGAAGAAGCAGAAGAAGGAGAAGGAGAAGGTGAAGTCTGGAGGGCGTAGCAGAAGAAGCAGAAGAAGGAGAAGGAGAAGGTGAAGTCTGGAGGGTGAAGCAGAAGAAGCAGAAGAAGGAGAAGGAGAAGGTGAAGTCTGGAGGGTGAATCAGAAGAAGTAGAAGAAGGAGAAGGAGAAGGTGAAGTCAGGAGGGTGAAGAGGAAGAAGCAGAAGAAGGAGAAGGAGAAGGTGAAGTCTGGAGGGTGAAGCAGAAGAAGCAGAAGAAGGAGAAGGTGAAGTCTGGAGGGTGAAGCAGAAGAAGCAGAAGAAGGAGAAGGAGAAGGTGAAGTCAGGAGGGTGAATCAGAAGAAGTAGAAGAAGGAGAAGGAGAAGGTGAAGTCTGGAGGGAGAATCAGAAGAAGTAGAAGAAGGAGAAGGAGAAGGTGAAGTCTGGAGGGTGAATCAGAAGAAGTAGAAGAAGGATAAGGAGAAGGAGAAGTCTGGAGGGTGAATCAGAAGAAGCAGAAGAAGGAGAAGGAGAAGGTGAAGTCTGGAGGGAGAAGCAGAAGAAGTCGAAGAACGAGAAGGAGAATGTGAAGTCTGGAGGGTGAATCAGAAGAAGTAGAAGAAGGAGAAGGAGAAGGTGAAGTCTGGAGGGTGAATCAGAAGAAGTAGAAGAAGGAGAAGGAGAAGGTGAAGTCTGGAGGGTGAATCAGAAGAAGCAGAAGAAGGAGAAGGAGAAGGTGAAGTCTGGAGGGTGAATCAGAAGAAGCAGAAGAAGGAGAAGGAGAAGGTGAAGTCTGGAGGGAGAATCAGAAGAAGTAGAAGAAGGAGAAGGAGAAGGTGAAGTCTGGAGGGTGAATCAGAAGAAGTAGAAGAAGGAGAAGGAGAAGGAGAAGTCTGGAGGGTGAATCAGAAGAAGCAGAAGAAGGAGAAGGAGAAGTTGAAGTCTGGAGGGAGAAGCAGAAGAAGTAGAAGAACGAGAAGGAGAATGTGAAGTCTGGAGGGTGAATCAGAAGAAGTAGAAGAAGGAGAAGGAGAAGGTGAAGTCTGGAGGGTGAATCAGAAGAAGCAGAAGAAGGAGAAGGAGAAGGTGAAGTCTGGAGGGTGAATCAGAAGAAGCAGAAGAAGGAGAAGGAGAAGGTGAAGTCTGGAGGGTGAATCAGAAGAAGCAGAATAAGGAGAAGGAGAAGGTGAAGTCTGGAGGGCGTAGCAGAAGAAGCAGAAGAAGGAGAAGGAGAAGGTGAAGTCTGGAGGGTGAAGCAGAAGAAGCAGAAGAAGGAGAAGGAGAAGGTGAAGTCTGGAGGGTGAATCAGAAGAAGTAGAAGAAGGAGAAGGAGAAGGTGAAGTCTGGAGGGTGAATCAGAAGAAGTAGAAGAAGGAGAAGGAGAAGGTGAAGTCTGGAGGGTGACTCAGAAGAAGTAGAAGAAGGAGAAGGAGAAGGTGAAGTCTGGAGGGTGAATCAGAAGAAGCAGAAGAAGGAGAAGGAGAGGGTGAAGTCTGGAGGGTGAATCAGAAGAAGCAGAATAAGGAGAAGGAGAAGGTGAAGTCTGGAGGGTGAATCAGAAGAAGCAGAAGAAGGAGAAGGAGAAGGTGAAGTCTGGAGCGTGAATCAGAAGAATTAAAAGAAGGAGAAGGAGAAGGTGATGTCTGGAGGGTGAAGCAGAAGAAGTAGAAGAAGGAGAAGGAGAAGGTGAAGTCAGGAGGGTGAAGGAGAAGAAGTAGAAGAAGGAGAAGGAGAAGGTGAGGTCAGGAGGGTGAATCAGAAGAAGCAGAAGAAAGAGAAGGAGAAGGTGAAGTCTGGAGGGTGAAGCAGAAGAAGCAGAAGAAGGAGAAGGAGAAGGTGAAGACTGGAGGGTGAATCAGAAGAAGTAGAAGAAGGAGAAGGAGAAGGTGAAGTCTGGAGGGTGAATCAGAAGAAGCAGAAGAAGGAGAAGGAGAAGGTGAAGTCTGGAGGGTGAATCAGAAGAAGAAGAAGATGGAGAAGGAGAAGGTGTAGTCTGGAGGGTGAATCAGAAGAAGTAGACGAAGGAGAAGGAGAAGGTGAAGTCTGGAGGGTGAATCAGAAGAAGCAGAAGAAGGAGAAGGAGAAGGTGAAGTCTGGAGGGTGAATCAGAAGAAGTAGAAGAAGGAGAAGGAGAAGGTGAAGTCTGGAGGGTGAATCAGAAGAAGCAGAAGAAGGAGAAGGAGAAGGTGAAGTCTGGAGGGTGAATCAGAAGATGCAGAACAAGGAGAAGGAGAAGGTGAAGTCTGGAGGGTGAATCAGAAGAAGCAGAAGAAGGAGAAGGAGAAGGTGAAGACTGGAGGGTGAATCAGAAGAAGTAGAAGAAGGAGAAGGAGAAGGTGAAGTCTGGAGGGTAAATCAGAAGAAGGTGAAGAAGGAGAAGGAGAAGGCGAAGTCTGGAGGGTGAATCAGAAGAAGCAGAAGAAGGAGAAGGAGAAGGTGAAGTCTGGAGGGTGAATCAGAAGAAGTAGGAGAAGGAGAAGGAGAAGGTGAGGTCTGGAGGGTGAAGCAGAAGAAGCAGAAGAAGGAGAAGGAGAAGTTGAAGTCTGGAGGGTGAAGCAGAAGAAGCAGAAGAAGGAGAAGGAGAAGGTGAAGTCTGGAGGGCGTAGCAGAAGAAGCAGAAGAAGGAGAAGGAGAAGGAGAAGTCTGGAGGGTGAAGCAGAAGAAGCAGAAGAAGGAGAAGGAGAAGGTGAAGTCTGGAGGGTGAAGCAGAAGAAGCAGAAGAAGGAGAAGGAGAAGGTGAAGTCTGGAGGGTGAAGCAGAAGAAGCAGAAGAAGGAGAAGGAGAAGGTGAAGTCAGGTGGGTGAATCAGAAGAAGTAGAAGAAGGAGAAGGAGAAGGTGAAGTCTGGAGGGAGAATCAGAAGAAGTAGAAGAAGGAGAAGGAGAAGGTGAAGTCTGGAGGGTGAATCAGAAGAAGTAGAAGAAGGAGAAGGAGAAGGAGAAGTCTGGAGGGTGAATCAGAAGAAGCAGAAAAAAAGGAGAAGGAGAAGGTGAAGTCTGGAGGGAGAAGCAGAAGAAGTCGAAGAACGAGAAGGAGAATGTGAAGTCTGGAGGGTGAATCAGAAGAAGTAGAAGAAGGAGAAGGAGAAGGTGATGTCTGGAGGGTGAATCAGAAGAAGTAGAAGAAGGAGAAGGAGAAGGTGAAGTCTGGAGGGTGAATCAGAAGAAGCAGAAGAAGGTGAAGGAGAAGGTGAAGTCTGGAGGGTGAATCAGAAGAAGCAGAAGAAGGAGAAGGAGAAGGTGAAGTCTGGAGGGTGAATCAGAAGAAGCAGAATAAGAAGAAGGAGAAGGTGAAGTCTGGAGGGTGAATCAGAAGAAGCAGAAGAAGGAGAAGGAGAAGGTGAAGTCTGGAGGGAGAATCAGAAGAAGTAGAAGAAGGAGAAGGAGAAGATGAAGTCTGGAGGGTGAATCAGAAGAAGTAGAAGAAGTAGAAGGAGAAGGAGAAGTCTGGAGGGTGAATCAGAAGAAGCAGAAGAAGGACAAGGAGAAGGTGAAGTCTGGAGGGAGAAGCAGAAGAAGTAGAAGAACGAGAAGGAGAATGTGAAGTCTGGAGGGTGAATCAGAAGAAGCAGAAGAAGGAGAAGGAGAAGGTGAAGTCTGGAGGGTGAATCAGAAGAAGCAGAAGAAGGAGAAGGAGAAGGTGAAGTCTGGAGGGTGAATCAGAAGAAGCAGAAGAAGGAGAAGGAGAAGGTGAAGTCTGGAGGGTGAATCAGAAGAAGCAGAATAAGGAGAAGGAGAAGGTGAAGTCTGGAGGGCGTAGCAGAAGAAGCAGAAGAAGCAGAAGGAGAAGGTGAAGTCTGGAGGTTGAAGCAGAAGAAGCAGAAGAAGGAGAAGGAGAAGCTGAAGTCTGGAGGGTGAATCAGAAGAAGTAGAAGAAGGAGAAGGAGAAGGGGAAGTCTGGAGGGTGAATCAGAAGAAGTAGAAGAAGGAGAAGGAGAAGGTGAAGTCTGGAGGGTGACTCAGAAGAAGTAGAAGAAGGAGAAGGAGAAGGTGAAGTCTGGAGGGTCAATCAGAAGAAGCAGAAGAAGGAGAAGGAGAGGGTGAAGACTGGAGGGTGAATCAGAAGAAGTAGAAGAAGGAGAAGGAGAAGGTGAAGTCTGGGGGGTGAATCAAAAGAAGCAGAAGAAGGAGAATGAGAAGGTGAAGTCTGGAGGGTGAATCAAAAGAAGCAGAAGAAGGAGAAGGAGAAGGTGAAGTCTGGAGGGTGAATCAGAAGAATCAGAAGAAGGAGAAGGAGAAGGTGAAGTCTGGAGGGTGACTCAGAAGAAGTAGAAGAAGGAGAAGGAGAAGGTGAAGTCTGGAGGGTGAATCAGAAGAAGCAGAAGAAGGAGAAGGAGAAGGTGAAGTCTGGAGGGTGAATCAGAAGAAGCAGAATAAGAAGAAGGAGAAGGTGAAGTCTGGAGGGTGAATCAGAAGAAGCAGAAGAAGGAGAAGGAGAAGGTGAAGTATGGAGGGTGAATCAGAAGAAGTAGAAGAAGGAGAAGGAGAAGGTGAAGTCTGGAGGGTGAAGCAGAAGAAGTAGAAGAAGGAGAAGGAGAAGGTGAAGTCAGGAGGGTGAATCAGAAGAAGTAGAAGAAGGAGAAGGAGAAGGTGAAGTCAGGAGGGTGAATCAGAAGAAGCAGAAGAAGGAGAAGGAGAAGGTGAAGTCTGGAGGGTGAATCCGAAGAATCAGAAGAAGGAGAAGGAGAAGTTGAAGTCAGGAGGGTGAATCAGAAGAAGCAGAAGAAGGAGAAGGAGAAGGTGAAGTTAGGAGGGTGAATCAGAAGAAGCAGAAGAAGGAGAAGGAGAAGGCGAAGTCAGGGGGGTGAAGCAGAAGAAGTAGAAGAAGGAGAAGGAGAAGGTGAAGTCAGGAGGGTGAAGCAGAAGAAGCAGAAGAAGGAGAAGGAGAAGGTGAAGTCTGGAGGGCGCAGCAGAAGAAGCAGAAGAAGGAGAAGGAGAAGGTGAAGTCTGGAGGGTGAAGCAGAAGAAGCAGAAGAAGGAGAAGGAGAAGGTGAAGTCTGGAGGGTGAATCAGAAGAGGTAGAAGAAGGAGAAGGAGAAGGTGAAGTCAGGAGGGTGAAGCAGAAGAAGCAGAAGAAGGAGAAGGAGAAGGTGAAGTCTGGAGGGTGAAGCAGAAGAAGCAGAAGAAGGAGAAGGAGAAGGTGAAGTCTGGAGGGCGTAGCAGAAGAAGCAGAAGAAGGAGAAGGAGAAGGTGAAGTCTGGAGGGTGAAGCAGAAGAAGCAGAAGAAGGAGAAGGAGAAGGTGAAGTCTGGAGGGTGAATCAGAAGAAGTAGAAGAAGGAGAAGGAGATGGTGAAGTCAGGAGGGTGAAGCAGAAGAAGCAGAAGAAGGAGAAGGAGAAGGTGAAGTCTGGAGGGTGAAGCAGAAGAAGCAGAAGAAGGAGAAGGAGAAGGTGAAGTCTGGAGGGTGAAGCAGAAGAAGCAGAAGAAGGAGAAGGAGAAGGTGAAGTCAGGAGGGTGAATCAGAAGAAGTAGAAGAAGGAGAAGGAGAAGGTGAAGTCTGGAGGGAAAATCAGAAGAAGTAGAAGAAGGAGAAGGAGAAGGTGAAGTCTGGAGGATGAATCAGAAGAAGTAGAAGAAGGAGAAGGAGAAGGAGAAGTCTGGAGGGTGAATCAGAAGAAGCAGAAGAAGGAGAAGGAGAAGGTGAAGTCTGGAGGGAGAAGCAGAAGAAGTAGAAGAACGAGAAGGAGAATGTGAAGTCTGGAGGGTGAATCAGAAGAAGTAGAAGAAGGAGAAGGAGAAGGTGAAGTCTGGAGGGTGAATCAGAAGAAGTAGAAGAAGGAGAAGGAGATGGTGAAGTCTGGAGGGTGAATCAGAAGAAGCAAAAGAAGGAGAAGGAGAAGGTGAAGTCTGGAGGGTGAATCAGAAGAAGCAGAATAAGAAGAAGGAGAAGGTGAAGTCTGGAGGGTGAATCAGAAGAAGCAGAATAAGAAGAAGGAGAAGGTGAAGTCTGGAGGGTGAATCAGAAGAAGCAGAATAAGAAGAAGGAGAAGGTGAAGTCTGGAGGGTGAATCAGAAGAAGCAGAAGAAGGAGAAGGAGAAGGTGAAGTCTGGAGGGTGAATCAGAAGAAGTAGAAGAAGGAGAAGGAGAAGGTGAAGTCTGGAGGGTGAAGCAGAAGAAGTAGAAGAAGGAGAAGGGGAAGGTGAAGTCAGGAGGGTGTATCAGAAGAAGTAGAAGAAGGAGAAGGAGAAGGTGAAGTCAGGAGGGTGAATCAGAAGAAGCAGAAGAAGGAGAAGGAGAAGGTGAAGTCTGGAAGGTGAATCAGAAGATTCAGGAGAAGGAGAAGGAGAAGGTTAAGTCAGGAGGGTGAATCAGAAGAAGCAGAAGAAGGAGAAGGAGAAGGTGAAGTTAGGAAGGTGAATCAGAAGAAGCAGTAGAAGGAGAAGGAGAAGGTGAAGTCAGGATGGTGAAGCAGAAGAAGTAGAAGAAGGAGAAGGAGAAGGTGAAGTCAGGACGGTGAAGCAGGAGAAGCAGAAGAAGGAGAAGGAGAAGGTGAAGTCTGGAGTGCGCAGCAGAAGAAGCAGAAGAAGCGGAAGGAGAAGGTGAAGTCTGGAGGGTGAAGCAGAAGAAGCAGAAGAAGGAGAAGGAGAAGGTGAAGTCTGGAGGGTGAATCAGAAGAAGTAGAAGAAGGAGCAGGAGAAGGTGAAGTCAGGAGGGTGAAGCAGAAGAAGCAGAAGAAGGAGAAGGAGAAGGTGAAGTCTGGAGGGTGAAGCAGAAGAAGTAGAAGAAGGAGAAGGAGAAGGTGAAGTCAGGAGGGTGAAGCAGAAGAAGCAGAAGAAGGAGAAGGAGAAGGTGAAGTCTGGAGGGTGAAGCAGAAGAAGTAGAAGAAGGAGAAGGAGAAGGTGAAGTCTGGAGGGTGAATCAGAAGAAGCAGAATAAGGAGAAGGAGAAGGTGAAGTCTGGAGGGTGAATCAGAAGAAGCAGAAGAAGGAGAAGGAGAAGGTGAAGTCTGGAGGGAGAAGCAGAAGAAGTAGAAGAAGGAGAAGGAGAAGATGAAGTCTGGAGGGTGAATCAGAAGAAGTAGAAGAAGGAGAAGGAGAAGGTGAAGTCTGGAGGGTGAATCAGAAGAAGTAGAAGAAGGAGAAGGAGAAGGTGAAGTCTGGAGGGTGAATCAGAAGAAGCAGAAGAAGGAGAAGGAGAAGGTGAAGTCTGGAGGGTGAATCAGAAGAAGAAGAAGATGGAGAAGGAGAAGGTGTAGTCTGGAGGGTGAATCAGAAGAAGTAGACGAAGAAAAGGAGAAGGTGAAGTCTGGAGGGTGAATCAGAAGAAGCAGAAGAAGGAGAAGGAGAAGGTGAAGTCTGGAGGGTGAATCAGAAGAAGTAGAAGAAGGAGAAGGAGAAGGTGAAGTCTGGAGGGTGTATCAGAAGAAGCAGAAGAAGGAGAAGGAGAAGGTGAAGTCTGGAGGGTGAATCAGAAGATGCAGAACAAGGAGAAGGAGAAGGTGAAGTCTGGAGGGTGAATCAGAAGAAGCAGAAGAAGGAGAAGGAGAAGGTGAAGACTGGAGGGTGAATCAGAAGAAGTAGAAGAAGGAGAAGGAGAAGGTGAAGTCTGGAGGGTAAATCAGAAGAAGGTGAAGAAGGAGAAGGAGAAGGCGAAGTCTGGAGGGTGAATCAGAAGAAGCAGAAGAAGGAGAAGGAGAAGATGAAGTCTGGAGGGTGAATCAGAAGAAGTAGAAGAAGGAGAAGGAGAAGGTGAGGTCTGGAGGGTGAAGCAGAAGAAGCAGAAGAAGGAGTAGGAGAAGTTGAAGTCTGGAGGGTGAAGCAGAAGAAGCAGAAGAAGGAGAAGGAGAAGGTGAAGTCTGGAGGGCGTAGCAGAAGAAGCAGAAGAAGGAGAAGGAGAAGGTGAAGTCTGGAGGGTGAAGCAGAAGAAGCAGAAGAAGGAGAAGGAGAAGGTGAAGTCTGGAGGGTGAATCAGAAGAAGTAGAAGAAGGAGAAGGAGAAGGTGAAGTCAGGAGGGTGAAGCAGAAGAAGCAGAAGAAGGAGAAGGAGAAGGTGAAGTCTGGAGGGTGAAGCAGAAGAAGCAGAAGAAGGAGAAGGAGAAGGTGAAGTCTGGAGGGTGAAGCAGAAGAAGCAGAAGAAGGAGAAGGAGAAGGTGAAGTCAGGAGGGTGAATCAGAAGAAGTAGAAGAAGGAGAAGGAGAAGGTGAAGTCTGGAGGGAGAATCAGAAGAAGTAGAAGAAGGAGAAGGAGAAGGTGAAGTCTGGAGGGTGAATCAGAAGAAGTAGAAGAAGGAGAAGGAGAAGGAGAAGTCTGGAGGGTGAATCAGAAGAAGCAGAAGAAGGAGAAGGAGAAGGTGAAGTCTGGAGGGAGAAGCAGAAGAAGTCGAAGAACGAGAAGGAGAATGTGAAGTCTGGAGGGTGAATCAGAAGAAGTAGAAGAAGGAGAAGGAGAAGGTGAAGTCTGGAGGGTGAATCAGAAGAAGTAGAAGAAGGAGAAGGAGAAGGTGAAGTCTGGAGGGTGAATCAGAAGAAGCAGAAGAAGGAGAAGGAGAAGCTGAAGTCTGGAGGGTGAATCAGAAGAAGCAGAAGAAGGAGAAGGAGAAGGTGAAGTCTGGAGGGAGAATCAGAAGAAGTAGAAGAAGGAGAAGGAGAAGGTGAAGTCTGGAGGGTGAATCAGAAGAAGTAGAAGAAGGAGAAGGAGAAGGAGAAGTCTGGAGGGTGAATCAGAAGAAGCAGAAGAAGGAGAAGGAGAAGTTGAAGTCTGGAGGGAGAAGCAGAAGAAGTAGAAGAACGAGAAGGAGAATGTGAAGTCTGGAGGGTGAATCAGAAGAAGTAGAAGAAGGAGAAGGAGAAGGTGAAGTCTGGAGGTTGAATCAGAAGAAGCAGAAGAAGGAGAAGGAGAAGGTGAAGTCTGGAGGGTGAATCAGAAGAAGCAGAAGAAGGAGAAGGAGAAGGTGAAGTCTGGAGGGTGAATCAGAAGAAGCAGAATAAGGAGAAGGAGAAGGTGAAGTCTGGAGGGCGTAGCAGAAGAAGCAGAAGAAGGAGAAGGAGAAGGTGAAGTCTGGAGGGTGAAGCAGAAGAAGCAGAAGAAGGAGAAGGAGAAGGTGAAGTCTGGAGGGTGAATCAGAAGAAGTAGAAGAAGGAGAAGGAGAAGGTGAAGTCTGGAGGGTGAATCAGAAGAAGTAGAAGAAGGAGAAGGAGAAGGTGAAGTCTGGAGGGTGACTCAGAAGAAGTAGAAGAAGGAGAAGGAGAAGGTGAAGTCTGGAGGGTGAATCAGAAGAAGCAGAAGAAGGAGAAGGGGAGGGTGAAGTCTGGAGGGTGAATCAGAAGAAGCAGAATAAGGAGAAGGAGAAGGTGAAGTCTGGAGGGTGAATCAGAAGAAGCAGAAGAAGGAGAAGGAGAAGGTGAAGTCTGGAGCGTGAATCAGAAGAAGTAAAAGAAGGAGAAGGAGAAGGTGATGTCTGGAGGGTGAAGCAGAAGAAGTAGAAGAAGGAGAAGGAGAAGGTGAAGTCAGGAGGGTGAAGCAGAAGAAGTAGAAGAAGGAGAAGGAGAAGGTGAAGTCAGGAGGGTGAATCAGAAGAAGCAGAAGAAAGAGAAGGAGAAGGTGAAGTCTGGAGGGTGAAGCAGAAGAAGCAGAAGAAGGAGAAGGAGAAGGTGAAGACTGGAGGGTGAATCAGAAGAAGTAGAAGAAGGAGAAGGAGAAGGTGAAGTCTGGAGGGTGAATCAGAAGAAGCAGAAGAAGGAGAAGGAGAAGGTGAAGTCTGGAGGGTGAATCAGAAGAAGAAGAAGATGGAGAAGGAGAAGGTGTAGTCTGGAGGGTGAATCAGAAGAAGTAGACGAAGGAGAAGGAGAAGGTGAAGTCTGGAGGGTGAATCAGAAGAAGCAGAAGAAGGAGAAGGAGAAGGTGAAGTCTGGAGGGTGAATCAGAAGAAGTAGAAGAAGGAGAAGGAGAAGGTGAAGTCTGGAGGGTGAATCAGAAGAAGCAGAAGAAGGAGAAGGAGAAGGTGAAGTCTGGAGGGTGAATCAGAAGATGCAGAACAAGGAGAAGGAGAAGGTGAAGTCTGGAGGGTGAATCAGAAGAAGCAGAAGAAGGAGAAGGAGAAGGTGAAGACTGGAGGGTGAATCAGAAGAAGTAGAAGAAGGAGAAGGAGAAGGTGAAGTCTGGAGGGTAAATCAGAAGAAGGTGAAGAAGGAGAAGGAGAAGGCGAAGTCTGGAGGGTGAATCAGAAGAAGCAGAAGAAGGAGAAGGAGAAGGTGAAGTCTGGAGGGTGAATCAGAAGAAGTAGAAGAAGGAGAAGGAGAAGGTGAGGTCTGGAGGGTGAAGCAGAAGAAGCAGAAGAAGGAGAAGGAGAAGTTGAAGTCTGGAGGGTGAAGCAGAAGAAGCAGAAGAAGGAGAAGGAGAAGGTGAAGTCTGGAGGGCGTAGCAGAAGAAGCAGAAGAAGGAGAAGGAGAAGGTGAAGTCTGGAGGGTGAAGCAGAAGAAGCAGAAGAAGGAGAAGGAGAAGGTGAAGTCTGGAGGGTGAATCAGAAGAAGTAGAAGAAGGAGAAGGAGAAGGTGAAGTCAGGAGGGTGAAGCAGAAGAAGCAGAAGAAGGAGAAGGAGAAGGTGAAGTCTGGAGGGTGAAGCAGAAGAAGCAGAAGAAGGAGAAGGAGAAGGTGAAGTCTGGAGGGTGAAGCAGAAGAAGCAGAAGAAGGAGATGGAGAAGGTGAAGTCAGGAGGGTGAATCAGAAGAAGTAGAAGAAGGAGAAGGAGAAGGTGAAGTCTGGAGGGAGAATCAGAAGAAGTAGAAGAAGGAGAAGGAGAAGGTGAAGTCTGGAGGGTGAATCAGAAGAAGTAGAAGAAGGAGAAGGAGAAGGAGAAGTCTGGAGGGTGAATCAGAAGAAGCAGAAAAAAGGAGAAGGAGAAGGTGAAGTCTGGAGGGAGAAGCAGAAGAAGTCGAAGAACGAGAAGGAGAATGTGAAGTCTGGAGGGTGAATCAGAAGAAGTAGAAGAAGGAGAAGGAGAAGGTGATGTCTGGAGGGTGAATCAGAAGAAGTAGAAGAAGGAGAAGGAGAAGGTGAAGTCTGGAGGGTGAATCAGAAGAAGCAGAAGAAGGTGAAGGAGAAGGTGAAGTCTGGAGGGTGAATCAGAAGAAGCAGAAGAAGGAGAAGGAGAAGGTGAAGTCTGGAGGGTGAATCAGAAGAAGCAGAATAAGAAGAAGGAGAAGGTGAAGTCTGGAGGGTGAATCAGAAGAAGCAGAAGAAGGAGAAGGAGAAGGTGAAGTCTGGAGGGAGAATCAGAAGAAGTAGAAGAAGGAGAAGGAGAAGGTGAAGTCTGGAGGGTGAATCAGAAGAAGTAGAAGAAGGAGAAGGAGAAGGAGAAGTCTGGAGGGTGAATCAGAAGAACCAGAAGAAGGACAAGGAGAAGGTGAAGTCTGGAGGGAGAAGCAGAAGAAGTAGAAGAACGAGAAGGAGAATGTGAAGTCTGGAGGGTGAATCAGAAGAAGCAGAAGGAGAAGGAGAAGGTGAAGTCTGGAGGGTGAATCAGAAGAAGCAGAAGAAGGAGAAGGAGAAGGTGAAGTCTGGAGGGTGAATCAGAAGAAGCAGAAGAAGGAGAAGGAGAAGGTGAAGTCTGGAGGGTGAATCAGAAGAAGCAGAATAAGGAGAAGGAGAAGGTGAAGTCTGGAGGGCGTAGCAGAAGAAGCAGAAGAAGGAGAAGGAGAAGGTGAAGTCTGGAGGGTGAAGCAGAAGAAGCAGAAGAAGGAGAAGGAGAAGGTGAAGTCTGGAGGGTGAATCAGAAGAAGTAGAAGAAGGAGAAGGAGAAGGTGAAGTCTGGAGGGTGAATCAGAAGAAGCAGAATAAGGAGAAGGAGAAGGTGAAGTCTGGAGGGTGAATCAGAAGAAGCAGAAGAAGGAGAAGGAGAAGGTGAAGTCTGGAGCGTGAATCAGAAGAAGTAAAAGAAGGAGAAGGAGAAGGTGATGTCTGGAGGGTGAAGCAGAAGAAGTAGAAGAAGGAGAAGGAGAAGGTGAAGTCAGGAGGGTGAAGCACAAGAAGTAGAAGAAGGAGAAGGAGAAGGTGAAGTCAGGAGGGTGAATCAGAAGAAGCAGAAGAAAGAGAAGGAGAAGGTGAAGTCTGGAGGGTGAAGCAGAAGAAGCAGAAGAAGGAAAAGGAGAAGGTGAAGAGTGGAGGGTGAATCAGAAGAAGTAGAAGAAGGAGAAGGAGAAGGTGAAGTCTGGAGGGTGAATCAGAAGAAGTAGAAGAAGGAGAAGGAGAAGGTGAAGTCTGGAGGGTGAATCAGAAGAAGGAGAAGGAGAAGGTGAAGTCTGGAGGGTGACTCAGAAGAAGTAGAAGAAGGAGAAGGAGAAGGTGAAGTCTGGAGGGTGAATCAGAAGAAGCAGAAGAAGGAGAAGGAGAAGGTGAAGTCTGGAGGGTGAATCAGAAGAAGCAGAAGAAGGAGAAGGAGAAGGTGAAGTCTGGTGGGTGAATCAGAAGAAGCAGAAGAAGGAGAAGGAGAAGGTGAAGTCTGGAGGGTGAATCAGAAGAAGCAGAAGAAGGAGAAGGAGAAGGTGAAGTCTGGAGGGTGAATCAGAAGAAGCAGAAGAAGGAGAAGGAGAAGGTGAAGTCTGGAGGGTGAATCAGAAGAAGCAGAATAAGGAGAAGGAGAAGGTGAAGTCTGGAGGGCGTAGCAGAAGAAGCAGAAGAAGGAGAAGGAGAAGGTGAAGTCTGGAGGGTGAAGCAGAAGAAGCAGAAGAAGGAGAAGGAGAAGGTGAAGTCTGGAGGGTGAATCAGAAGAAGTAGAAGCAGGAGAAGGAGAAGGTGAAGTCTGGAGGGTGAATCAGAAGAAGTAGAAGAAGGAGAAGGAGAAGGTGAAGTCTGGAGGGTGACTCAGAAGAAGTAGAAGAAGGAGAAGGAGAAGGTGAAGTCTGGAGGGTCAATCAGAAGAAGCAGAAGAAGGAGAAGGAGAGGGTGAAGTCTGGAGGGTGAATCAGAAGAAGCAGAATAAGGAGAAGGAGAAGGTGAAGTCTGGAGGGTGAATCAGAAGAAGCAGAAGAAGGAGAAGGAGAAGGTGAAGTCTGGAGCGTGAATCAGAAGAAGTAAAAGAAGGAGAAGGAGAAGGTGATGTCTGGAGGGTGAAGCAGAAGAAGTAGAAGAAGGAGAAGGAGAAGGTGAAGTCAGGAGGGTGAAGCAGAAGAAGTAGAAGAAGGAGAAGGAGAAGGTGAAGTCAGGAGGGTGAATCAGAAGAAGCAGAAGAAAGAGAAGGAGAAGGTGAAGTCTGGAGGGTGAAGCAGAAGAAGCAGAAGAAGGAGAAGGAGAAGGTGAAGACTGGAGGGTGAATCAGAAGAAGTAGAAGAAGGAGAAGGAGAAGGTGAAGTCTGGAGGGTGAATCAGAAGAAGTAGAAGAAGGAGAAGGTGAAGTCTGGAGGGTGAATCAGAAGAAGCAGAAGAAGGAGAAGGAGAAGGTGAAGTCTGGAGGGTGAATCAGAAGAATCAGAAGAAGGAGAAGGAGAAGGTGAAGTCTGGAGGGTGACTCAGAAGAAGTAGAAGAAGGAGAAGGAGAAGGTGAAGTCTGGAGGGTGAATCAGAAGAAGCAGAAGAAGGAGAAGGAGAAGATGAAGTCTGGTGGGTGAATCAGAAGAAGCAGAAGAAGGAGAAGGAGAAGGTGAAGTCTGGAGGGTGAATCAGAAGAAGCAGAATAAGGAGAAGGAGAAGGTGAAGTCTGGAGGGTGAATCAGAAGAAGCAGAAGAAGGAGAAGGAGAAGGTGAAGTCTGGAGGGTGAATCAGAAGAAGTAGAAGAAGGAGAAGGAGAAGGTGAAGTTAGGAGGGTGAATCGGAAGAAGCAGAAGAAGGAGAAGGAGAAGGTGAAGTCAGGGGGGTGAAGCAGACGAAGTAGAAGAAGGAGAAGGAGAAGGTGAAGTCAGGAGGGTGAAGCAGAAGAAGCAGAAGAAGGAGAAGGAGAAGGTGAAGTCTGGAGGGCGCAGCAGAAGAAGCAGAAGAAGGAGAAGGAGAAGGTGAAGTCTGGAGGGTGAAGCAGAAGAAGCAGAAGAAGGAGAAGGAGAAGGTGAAGTCTGGAGGGTGAATCAGAAGAAGTAGAAGAAGGAGAAGGAAAAGGTGAAGTCAGGAGGGTGAAGCAGAAGAAGCAGAAGAAGGAGAAGGAGAAGGTGAAGTCTGGGGTGTGAAGCAGAAGAAGCAGAAGAAGGAGAAGGAGAAGGTGAAGTCTGGAGGGCGTAGCAGAAGAAGCAGAAGAAGGAGAAGGAGAAGGTGAAGTCTGGAGGGTGAAGCAGAAGAAGCAGAAGAAGGAGAAAGAGAAGGTGAAGTCTGGAGGATGAATCAGAAGAAGCAGAAAAAGAGAAGGAGAAGGTGAAGTCTGGAGGGTGAAGCAGAAGAAGCAGAAGAAGGAGAAGGAGAAGGTGAAGACTGGAGGGTGAATCAGAAGACGTAGAAGAAGGAGAAGGAGAAGGTGAAGTCTGGGGGGTGAATCAAAAGAAGCAGAAGAAGGAGAAGGAGAAGGTGAAGTCTGGAGGGTGAATCAAAAGAAGCAGAAGAAGGAGAAGGAGAAGGTGAAGTCTGGAGGGTGAATCAGAAAAATCAGAAGAAGGAGAAGGAGAAGGTGAAGTCTGGAGGGTGACTCAGAAGAAGTAGAAGAAGGAGAAGGAGAAGGTGAAGTCTGGAGGGTGAATCAGAAGAAGCAGAAGAAGGAGAAGGAGAAGGTGAAGTCTGGAGGGTGAATCAGAAGAAGCATAAGAAGGAGAAGGAGAAGGTGAAGTCTGGAGGGTGAATCAGAAGAAGCAGAATAAGAAGAAGGAGAAGGTGAAGTCTGGAGGGTGAATCAGAAGAAGCAGAAGAAGGAGAAGGAGAAGGTGAAGTCTGGAGTGCGCAGCAGAAGAAGCAGAAGAAGGAGAAGGAGAAGGTGAAGTGTGGAGGGTGAAGCAGAAGAAGCAGAAGAAGGAGAAGGAGAAGGTGAAGTCTGGAGGGTGAATCAGAAGAAGTAGAAGAAGGAGAAGGAGAAGGTGAAGTCAGGAGGGTGAAGCAGAAGAAGCAGAAGAAGGAGAAGGAGAAGGTGAAGTCTGGAGGGTGAAGCAGAAAAAGTAGAAGAAGGAGAAGGAGAAGGTGAAGTCAGGAGGGTGAAGCAGAAGAAGCAGAAGAAGGAGAAGGAGAAGGTGAAGTCTGGAGGGTGAAGCAGAAGAAGCAGAAGAAGGAGAAGGAGAAGGTGAAGTCTGGAGGGTGAATCAGAAGAAGCAGAATAAGGAGAAGGAGAAGGTGAAGTCTGGAGGGTGAATCAGAAGAAGCAGAAGAAGGAGAAGGAGAAGGTGAAGTCTGGAGGGAGAAGCAGAAGAAGTAGAAGAAGGAGAAGGAGAAGATGAAGTCTGGAGGGTGAATCAGAAGAAGTACAAGAAGGAGAAGGAGAAGGTGAAGTCTGGAGGGTGAATCAGAAGAAGTAGAAGAAGGAGAAGGAGAAGGTGAAGTCTGGAGGGTGAATCAGAAGAAGCAGAAGAAGGAGAAGGAGAAGGTGAAGTCTGGAGGGTGAATCAGAAGAAGAAGAAGATGGAGAAGGAGAAGGTGTAGTCTGGAGGGTGAATCAGAAGAAGTAGACGAAGGAGAAGGAGAAGGTGAAGTCTGGAGGGTGAATCAGAAGAAGCAGAAGAAGGAGAAGGAGAAGGTGAAGTCTGGAGGGTGAATCAGAAGAAGTAGAAGAAGGAGAAGGAGAAGGTGAAGTCTGGAGGGTGAATCAGAAGAAGCAGAAGAAGGAGAAGGAGAAGGTGAAGTCTGGAGGGTGAATCAGAAGATGCAGAACAAGGAGAAGGAGAAGGTGAAGTCTGGAGGGTGAATCAGAAGAAGCAGAAGAAGGAGAAGGAGAAGGTGAAGACTGGAGGGTGAATCAGAAGAAGTAGAAGAAGGAGAAGGAGAAGGTGAAGTCTGGAGGGTAAATCAGAAGAAGGTGAAGAAGGAGAAGGAGAAGGCGAAGTCTGGAGGGTGAATCAGAAGAAGCAGAAGAAGGAGAAGGAGAAGGTGAAGTCTGGAGGGTGAATCAGAAGAAGTAGAAGAAGGAGAAGGAGAAGGTGAGGTCTGGAGGGTGAAGCAGAAGAAGCAGAAGAAGGAGAAGGAGAAGTTGAAGTCTGGAGGGTGAAGCAGAAGAAGCAGAAGAAGGAGAAGGAGAAGGTGAAGTCTGGAGGGCGTAGCAGAAGAAGCAGAAGAAGGAGAAGGAGAAGGTGAAGTCTGGAGGGTGAAGCAGAAGAAGCAGAAGAAGGAGAAGGAGAAGGTGAAGTCTGGAGGGTGAATCAGAAGAAGTAGAAGAAGGAGAAGGAGAAGGTGAAGTCAGGAGGGTGAAGCAGAAGAAGCAGAAGAAGGAGAAGGAGAAGGTGAAGTCTGGAGGGTGAAGCAGAAGAAGCAGAAGAAGGAGAAGGAGAAGGTGAAGTCTGGAGGGTGAAGCAGAAGAAGCAGAAGAAGGAGAAGGAGAAGGTGAAGTCAGGAGGGTGAATCAGAAGAAGTAGAAGAAGGAGAAGGAGAAGGTGAAGTCTGGAGGGAGAATCAGAAGAAGTAGAAGAAGGACAAGGAGAAGGTGAAGTCTGGAGGGTGAATCAGAAGAAGTAGAAGAAGGAGAAGGAGAAGGAGAAGTCTGGAGGGTGAATCAGAAGAAGCAGAAGAAGGAGAAGGAGAAGGTGAAGTCTGGAGGGAGAAGCAGAAGAAGTCGAAGAACGAGAAGGAGAATGTGAAGTCTGGAGGGTGAATCAGAAGAAGTAGAAGAAGGAGAAGGAGAAGGTGAAGTCAGGAGGGTGAATCAGAAGAAGTAGAAGAAGGAGAAGGAGAAGGTGAAGTCTGGAGGGTGAATCAGAAGAAGCAGAAGAAGGAGAAGGAGAAGGTGAAGTCTGGAGGGTGAATCAGAAGAAGCAGAAGAAGGAGAAGGAGAAGGTGAAGTCTGGAGGGTGAATCAGAAGAAGCAGAAGAAGGAGAAGGAGAAGGTGAAGTCTGGAGGGTGAATCAGAAGAAGCAGAATAAGAAGAAGGAGAAGGTGAAGTCTGGAGGGTGAATCAGAAGAAGCAGAAGAAGGAGAAGGAGAAGGTGAAGTCTGGAGGGAGAATCAGAAGAAGTAGAAGAAGGAGAAGGAGAAGGTGAAGTCTGGAGGGTGAATCAGAAGAAGTAGAAGAAGGAGAAGGAGAAGGTGAAGTCTGGAGGGTGAATCAGAAGAAGCAGAAGAAGGAGAAGGAGAAGGTGAAGTCTGGAGGGTGAATCAGAAGAAGCAGAAGAAGGAGAAGGAGAAGGTGAAGTCTGGAGGGTGAATCAGAAGAAGCAGAATAAGGAGAAGGAGAAGGTGAAGTCTGGAGGGCGTAGCAGAAGAAGCAGAAGAAGGAGAAGGAGAAGGTGAAGTCTGGAGGGTTAAGCAGAAGAAGCAGAAGAAGGAGAAGGAGAAGGTGAAGTCTGGAGGGTGAATCAGAAGAAGTAGAAGAAGGAGAAGGAGAAGGTGAAGTCTGGAGGGTGAATCAGAAGAAGTAGAAGAAGGAGAAGGAGAAGGTGAAGTCTGGAGGGTGACTCAGAAGAAGTAGAAGAAGGAGAAGGAGAAGGTGAAGTCTGGAGGGTGAATCAGAAGAAGCAGAAGAAGGAGAAGGAGAAGGTGAAGTCTGGAGGGTGAATCAGAAGAAGCAGAAGAAGGAGAAGGAGAAGGTGAAGTCTGGAGCGTGAATCAGAAGAAGTAAAAGAAGGAGAAGGAGAAGGTGATGTCTGGAGGGTGAAGCAGAAGAAGTAGAAGAAGGAGAAGGAGAAGGTGAAGTCAGGAGGGTGAATTAGAAGAAGTAGAAGAAGGAGAAGTAGAAGGTGAAGTCAGGAGGGTGAATCAGAAGAAGCAGAACAAAGAGAAGGAGAAGGTGAAGTCTGGAGGGTGAAGCAGAAGAAGCAGAAGAAGGAGAAGGAGAAGGTGAAGACTGGAGGGTGAATCAGAAGAAGTAGCAGAAGGAGAAGGAGAAGGTGAAGTCTGGAGGGTGAATCAGAAGAAGTAGAAGAAGGAGAAGGAGAAGGTGAAGTCTGGAGGGTGAATCAGAAGAAGCAGAAGAAGGAGAAGGAGAAGGTGAAGTCTGGAGGGTGAATCAGAAGAATCAGAAGAAGGAGAAGGAGAAGGTGAAGTCTGGAGGGTGACTCAGAAGAAGTAGAAGAAGGAGAAGGAGAAGGTGAAGTCTGGAGGGTGAATCAGAAGAAGCAGAAGAAGGAGAAGGAGAAGGTGAAGTCTGGTGGGTGAATCAGAAGAAGCAGAAGAAGGAGAAGGAGAAGGTGAAGTCTGGAGGGTGAATCAGAAGAAGCAGAATAAGGAGAAGGAGAAGGTGAAGTCTGGAGGGTGAATCAGAAGAAGCAGAAGAAGGAGAAGGAGAAGGTGAAGTCTGGAGGGTGAATCAGAAGAAGTAGAAGAAGGAGAAGGAGAAGGTGAAGTCTGGAGAGTGAAGCAGAAGAAGTAGAAGAAGGAGAAGGAGAAGGTGAGGTCAGGAGGGTGAATCAGAAGAAGTAGAAGAAGGAGAAGGAGAAGGTGAAGTCAGGAGGGTGAATCAGAAGAAGCAGAAGAAGGAGAAGGAGAAGGTGAAGTCAGGAGGGTGAATCAGAAGAAGCAGAAGAAGGAGAAGGAGAAGGTGAAGTTAGGAGGGTGAATCAGAAGAAGCAGAAGAAGTAGAAGGAGAAGGTGAAGTCAGGGGGGTGAAGCAGACGAAGTAGAAGAAGGAGATGGAGAAGGTGAAGTCAGGAGGGTGAAGCAGAAGAAGCAGAAGAAGGAGAAGGAGAAGGTGAAGTCTGGAGGGCGCAGCAGAAGAAGCAGAAGAAGGAGAAGGAGAAGGTGAAGTCTGGAGGGTGAAGCAGAAGAAGCAGAAGAAGGAGAAGGAGAAGGTGAAGTCTGGAGGGTGAATCAGAAGAAGTAGAAGAAGGAGAAGGAAAAGGTGAAGTCAGGAGGGTGAAGCAGAAGAAGCAGAAGAAGGAGAAGGAGAAGGTGAAGTCTGGGGGGTGAAGCAGAAGAAGCAGAAGATAGAAGGTGAAGTCTGGAGGGCGTAGCAGAAGAAGCAGAAGAAGGAGAAGGAGAAGGTGAAGTCTGGAGGGTGAAGCAGAAGAAGCAGAAGAAGGAGAAAGAGAAGGTGAAGTCTGGAGGGTGAATCAGAAGAAGCAGAAGAAAGAGAAGGAGAAGGTGAAGTCTGGAGGGTGAAGCAGAAGAAGCAGAAGAAGGAGAAGGAGAAGGTGAAGACTGGAGGGTGAATCAGAAGAAGTAGAAGAAGGAGAAGGAGAAGTTGAAGTCTGGGGGGAGAATCAAAAGAAGCAGAAGAAAGAGAAGGAGAAGGTGAAGTCTGGAGGGTGAATCAAAAGAAGCAGAAGCAGGAGAAGGAGAAGGTGAATTCTGGAGGGTGAATCAGAAGAATCAGAAGAAGGAGAAGGAGAAGGTGAAGTCTGGAGGGTGACTCAGAAGAAGTAGAAGAAGGAGAAGGAGAAGGTGAAGTCTGGAGGGTGAATCAGAAGAAGCAGAAGAAGGAGAAGGAGAAGGTGAAGTCTGGAGGGTGAATCAGAAGAAGCATAAGAAGGAGAAGGAGAAGGTGAAGTCTGGAGGGTGAATCAGAAGAAGCAGAATAAGAAGAAGGAGAAGGTGAAGTCTGGAGGGTGAATCAGAAGAAGCAGAAGAAGGAGAAGGAGAAGGTGAAGTCTGGAGGGTGAATCAGAAGAAGGAGAAGAAGGAGAAGGAGAAGGTGAAGTCTGGAGGGTGAAGCAGAAGAAGTAGAAGAAGGAGAAGGAGAAGGTGAAGTCAGGAGGGTGAATCAGAAGAAGTAGAAGAAGGAGAAGGAGAAGGTGAAGTCAGGAGGGTGAATCAGAAGAAGCAGAAGAAGGAGAAGGAGAAGGTGGAGTCTGGAGGGTGAATCCGAAGAATCAGAAGAAGGAGAAGGAGAAGTTGAAGTCAGGAGGGTGAATCAGAAGAAGCAGAAGAAGGAGAAGGAGAAGGTGAAGTTAGGAGGGTGAATCAGAAGAAGCAGAAGAAGGAGAAGGAGAAGGCGAAGTCAGGGGGGTGAAGCAGAAGAAGTTGAAGAAGGAGAAGGAGAAGGTGAAGTCAGGAGGTTGAAGCAGAAGAAGCAGAAGAAGGAGAAGGAGAAGGTGAAGTCTGGAGGGCGCAGCAGAAGAAGCAGAAGAAGCAGAAGGAGAAGGTGAAGTCTGGAGGGTGAAGCAGAAGAAGCAGAAGAAGGAGAAGGAGAAGGTGAAGTCAGGAGGGTGAATCAGAAGAAGTAGAAGAAGGAGAAGGAGAAGTTGAAGTCAGGAGGGTGAATCAGAAGAAGCAGAAGAAGGAGAAGGAGAAGGTGAAGTCTGGAGGGTGAATCAGAAGAAGCAGAAGAAGGAGAAGGAGAAGGTGAAGTCTGGAGCGTGAATCAGAAGAAGTAAAAGAAGGAGAAGGAGAAGGTGATGTCTGGAGGGTGAAGCAGAAGAAGTAGAAGAAGGAGAAGGAGAAGGTGAAGTCAGGAGGGTGAATTAGAAGAAGTAGAAGAAGGAGAAGTAGAAGGTGAAGTCAGGAGGGTGAATCAGAAGAAGCAGAACAAAGAGAAGGAGAAGGTGAAGTCTGGAGGGTGAAGCAGAAGAAGCAGAAGAAGGAGAAGGAGAAGGTGAAGACTGGAGGGTGAATCAGAAGAAGTAGCAGAAGGAGAAGGAGAAGGTGAAGTCTGGAGGGTGAATCAGAAGAAGTAGAAGAAGGAGAAGGAGAAGGTGAAGTCTGGAGGGTGAATCAGAAGAAGCAGAAGAAGGAGAAGGAGAAGGTGAAGTCTGGAGGGTGAATCAGAAGAATCAGAAGAAGGAGAAGGAGAAGGTGAAGTCTGGAGGGTGACTCAGAAGAAGTAGAAGAAGGAGAAGGAGAAGGTGAAGTCTGGAGGGTGAATCAGAAGAAGCAGAAGAAGGAGAAGGAGAAGGTGAAGTCTGGTGGGTGAATCAGAAGAAGCAGAAGAAGGAGAAGGAGAAGGTGAAGTCTGGAGGGTGAATCAGAAGAAGCAGAATAAGGAGAAGGAGAAGGTGAAGTCTGGAGGGTGAATCAGAAGAAGCAGAAGAAGGAGAAGGAGAAGGTGAAGTCTGGAGGGTGAATCAGAAGAAGTAGAAGAAGGAGAAGGAGAAGGTGAAGTCTGGAGAGTGAAGCAGAAGAAGTAGAAGAAGGAGAAGGAGAAGGTGAGGTCAGGAGGGTGAATCAGAAGAAGTAGAAGAAGGAGAAGGAGAAGGTGAAGTCAGGAGGGTGAATCAGAAGAAGCAGAAGAAGGAGAAGGAGAAGGTGAAGTCTGGAGGGTGAATCAGAAGAATCAGAAGAAGGAGAAGGAGAAGGTGAAGTCAGGAGGGTGAATCAGAAGAAGCAGAAGAAGGAGAAGGAGAAGGTGAAGTTAGGAGGGTGAATCAGAAGAAGCAGAAGAAGTAGAAGGAGAAGGTGAAGTCAGGGGGGTGAAGCAGACGAAGTAGAAGAAGGAGATGGAGAAGGTGAAGTCAGGAGGGTGAAGCAGAAGAAGCAGAAGAAGGAGAAGGAGAAGGTGAAGTCTGGAGGGCGCAGCAGAAGAAGCAGAAGAAGGAGAAGGAGAAGGTGAAGTCTGGAGGGTGAAGCAGAAGAAGCAGAAGAAGGAGAAGGAGAAGGTGAAGTCTGGAGGGTGAATCAGAAGAAGTAGAAGAAGGAGAAGGAAAAGGTGAAGTCAGGAGGGTGAAGCAGAAGAAGCAGAAGAAGGAGAAGGAGAAGGTGAAGTCTGGGGGGTGAAGCAGAAGAAGCAGAAGATAGAAGGTGAAGTCTGGAGGGCGTAGCAGAAGAAGCAGAAGAAGGAGAAGGAGAAGGTGAAGTCTGGAGGGTGAAGCAGAAGAAGCAGAAGAAGGAGAAAGAGAAGGTGAAGTCTGGAGGGTGAATCAGAAGAAGCAGAAGAAAGAGAAGGAGAAGGTGAAGTCTGGAGGGTGAAGCAGAAGAAGCAGAAGAAGGAGAAGGAGAAGGTGAAGACTGGAGGGTGAATCAGAAGAAGTAGAAGAAGGAGAAGGAGAAGTTGAAGTCTGGGGGGAGAATCAAAAGAAGCAGAAGAAAGAGAAGGAGAAGGTGAAGTCTGGAGGGTGAATCAAAAGAAGCAGAAGCAGGAGAAGGAGAAGGTGAATTCTGGAGGGTGAATCAGAAGAATCAGAAGAAGGAGAAGGAGAAGGTGAAGTCTGGAGGGTGACTCAGAAGAAGTAGAAGAAGGAGAAGGAGAAGGTGAAGTCTGGAGGGTGAATCAGAAGAAGCAGAAGAAGGAGAAGGAGAAGGTGAAGTCTGGAGGGTGAATCAGAAGAAGCATAAGAAGGAGAAGGAGAAGGTGAAGTCTGGAGGGTGAATCAGAAGAAGCAGAATAAGAAGAAGGAGAAGGTGAAGTCTGGAGGGTGAATCAGAAGAAGCAGAAGAAGGAGAAGGAGAAGGTGAAGTCTGGAGGGTGAATCAGAAGAAGGAGAAGAAGGAGAAGGAGAAGGTGAAGTCTGGAGGGTGAAGCAGAAGAAGTAGAAGAAGGAGAAGGAGAAGGTGAAGTCAGGAGGGTGAATCAGAAGAAGTAGAAGAAGGAGAAGGAGAAGGTGAAGTCAGGAGGGTGAATCAGAAGAAGCAGAAGAAGGAGAAGGAGAAGGTGGAGTCTGGAGGGTGAATCCGAAGAATCAGAAGAAGGAGAAGGAGAAGTTGAAGTCAGGAGGGTGAATCAGAAGAAGCAGAAGAAGGAGAAGGAGAAGGTGAAGTTAGGAGGGTGAATCAGAAGAAGCAGAAGAAGGAGAAGGAGAAGGCGAAGTCAGGGGGGTGAAGCAGAAGAAGTTGAAGAAGGAGAAGGAGAAGGTGAAGTCAGGAGGTTGAAGCAGAAGAAGCAGAAGAAGGAGAAGGAGAAGGTGAAGTCTGGAGGGCGCAGCAGAAGAAGCAGAAGAAGCAGAAGGAGAAGGTGAAGTCTGGAGGGTGAAGCAGAAGAAGCAGAAGAAGGAGAAGGAGAAGGTGAAGTCAGGAGGGTGAATCAGAAGAAGTAGAAGAAGGAGAAGGAGAAGTTGAAGTCAGGAGGGTGAATCAGAAGAAGCAGAAGAAGGAGAAGGAGAAGGTGAAGTTAGGAGGGTGAATCAGAAGAAGCAGAAGAAGGAGAAGGAGAAGGCGAAGTCAGGGGGGTGAAGCAGAAGAAGTAGAAGAAGGAGGAGGAGAAGGTGAAGTCAGGAGGGTGAAGCAGAAGAAGCAGAAGAAGGAGAAGGAGAAGGTGAAGTCTGGAGGGCGCAGCAGAAGAAGCAGAAGAAGTAGAAGGAGAAGGTGAAGTCTGGAGTGTGAAGCAGAAGAAGCAGAAGAAGGAAAAGGAGAAGGTGAAGTCTGGAGGGTGAATCAGAAGAAGTAGAAGAAGGAGAAGGAGAAGGTGAAGTCAGGAGGGTGAAGCAGAAGAAGCAGAAGAAGGAGAAGGAGAAGGTGAAGTCTGGAGGGTGAAGCAGAAGAAGCAGAAGAAGGAGAAGGAGAAGGTGAAGTCTGCAGGGTGAATCAGAAGAAGTAGAAGAAGGAGAAGGAGAAGGGGAAGTCAGGAGGGTGAAGCAGAAGAAGCAGAAGAAGGAGAAGGAGAAGGTGAAGTCTGGAGGGTGAAGCAGAAGAAGCAGAAGAAGGAGAAGGAGAAGGTGAAGTCTGGAGGGTGAAGCAGAAGAAGCAGAAGAAGGAGAAGGAGAAGGTGAAGTCAGGAGGGTGAATCAGAAGAAGTAGAAGAAGGAGAAGGAGAAGGTGAAGTCTGGAGGGAAAATCAGAAGAAGTAGAAGAAGGAGAAGGAGAAGGTGAAGTCTGGAGGATGAATCAGAAGAAGTAGAAGAAGGAGAAGGAGAAGGAGAAGTCTGGAGGGTGAATCAGAAGAAGCAGAAGAAGGAGAAGGAGAAGGTGAAGTCTGGAGGGAGAAGCAGAAGAAGTAGAAGAACGAGAAGGAGAATATGAAGTCTGGAGGGTGAATCAGAAGAAGTAGAAGAAGGAGAAGGAGAAGGTGAAGTCTGGAGGGTGAATCAGAAGAAGTAGAAGAAGGAGAAGGAGAAGGTGAAGTCAGGGGGGTGAAGCAGAAGAAGTAGAAGAAGGAGAAGGAGAAGGTGAAGTCAGGAGGGTGAATCAGAAGAAGTAGAAGAAGGAGAAGGAGAAGGTGAAGTCAGGAGGGTGAATCAGAAGAAGCAGAAGAAGGAGAAGGAAAAGGTGAAGTCTGGAGGGTGAATCAGAAGAAGCAGAAGAAAGAGAAGGAGAAGGTGAAGTCTGGAGGGTGAAGCAGAAGAAGCAGAAGAAGGAGAAGTAGAAGGCGAAGGCTGGAGGGTGAATCAGAAGAAGTAGAAGAAGGAGAAGGAGAAGGTGAAGTCTGGAGGGTGAATCAGAAGAAGTAGAAGAAGGAGAAGGAGAAGGTGAAGTCTGGAGGGTGAATCAGAAGAAGCAGAAGAAGGAGAAGGAGAAGGTGAAGTCTGGAGGGTGAATCAGAAGAATCAGAAGAAGGAGAAGGAGAAGGTGAAGTCTGGAGGGTGACTCAGAAGAAGTAGAAGAAGGAGAAGGAGAAGGTGAAGTCTGGAGGGTGAATCAGAAGAAGCAGAAGAAGGAGAAGGAGAAGGTGAAGTCTGGAGGGTGAATCAGAAGAAGCAGAGGAAGGAGAAGGAGAAGGTGAAGTCCGGAGGGTGAAGCAGAAGAAGCTGAAGAAGGAGAAGGAGAAGATGAAGTCTGGAGGGTGAAGCAGAAGAAGCAGAAGAAGGAGAAGGAGAAGGTGAAGTCAGGAGGGTGAATCAGAAGAAGTAGAAGAAGGAGAAGGAGAAGGTGAAGTCTGGAGGGTGAATCAGAAGAAGTAGAAGAAGGAGAAGGAGAAGGTGAAGTCTGGAGGGTGAATCAGAAGAAGTAGAAGAAGGAGAAGGAGAAGGTGAAGTCTGGAGGGTGAATCAGAAGAAGCAGAAGAAGGAGAAGGAGAAGGTGAAGTCTGGAGGGTGAATCAGAAGAAGCAGAAGAAGGAGAAGGAGAAGATGAAGTCTGGAGGGTGAATCAGAAGAAGTAGAAGAAGGAGAAGGAGAAGGTGAAGTCTGGAGGGTGAATCAGAAGAAGCAGAAGAAGGAGAAGGAGAAGGTGAAGTCTGGAGGGTGAATCAGAAGAAGCAGAAGAAGGAGAAGGAGAAGGTGAAGCCTGGAGGGTGAATCAGAAGAAGCAGAATAAGGAGAAGGAGAAGGTGAAGTCTGGAGGGTGAATCAGAAGAAGCAGAAGAAGGAGAAGGAGAAGGTGAAGTCAGGAGCGTGAATCAGAAGAAGTAGAAGAAGGAGAAGTTGAAGGTGATGTCTGGAGGGTGAAGCAGAAGAAGTAGAAGAAGGAGAAGGAGAAGGTGAAGTCAGGAGGGTGAATCAGAAGAAGTAGAAGAAGGAGAAGGAGAAGGTGAAGTCAGGAGGGTGAATCAGAAGAAGCAGAAGAAGGAGAAGGAGAAGGTGAAGTCTGGAGGGCGCAGCAGAAGAAGCAGAAGAAGGAGAAGGAGAAGGTGAAGTCTGGAGTGTGAAGCAGAAGAAGCAGAAGAAGGAGAAGGAGAAGGTGAAGTCTGGAGGGTGAATCAGAAGAAGTAGAAGAAGGAGAAGGAGAAGGTGAAGTCAGGAGGGTGAAGCAGAAGAAGCAGAAGAAGGAGAAGGAGAAGGTGAAGTCTGGAGGGTGAAGCAGAAGAAGCAGAAGAAGGAGAAGGAGAAGGTGAAGTCTGGAGGGCGTAGCAGAAGAAGCAGAAGAAGGAGAAGGAGAAGGTGAAGTCTGGAGGGTGAAGCAGAAGAAGCAGAAGAAGGAGAAGGAGAAGGTGAAGTCTGCAGGGTGAATCAGAAGAAGTAGAAGAAGGAGAAGGAGAAGGGGAAGTCAGGAGGGTGAAGCAGAAGAAGCAGAAGAAGGAGAAGGAGAAGGTGAAGTCTGGAGGGTGAAGCAGAAGAAGCAGAAGAAGGAGAAGGAGAAGGTGAAGTCTGGAGGGTGAAGCAGAAGAAGCAGAAGAAGGAGAAGGAGAAGGTGAAGTCAGGAGGGTGAATCAGAAGAAGTAGAAGAAGGAGAAGGAGAAGGTGAAGTCTGGAGGGAAAATCAGAAGAAGTAGAAGAAGGAGAAGGAGAAGGTGAAGTCTGGAGGATGAATCAGAAGAAGTAGAAGAAGGAGAAGGAGAAGGAGAAGTCTGGAGGGTGAATCAGAAGAAGCAGAAGAAGGAGAAGGAGAAGGTGAAGTCTGGAGGGAGAAGCAGAAGAAGTAGAAGAACGAGAAGGAGAATATGAAGTCTGGAGGGTGAATCAGAAGAAGTAGAAGAAGGAGAAGGAGAAGGTGAAGTCTGGAGGGTGAATCAGAAGAAGTAGAAGAAGGAGAAGGAGAAGGTGAAGTCTGGAGAGTGAATCAGAAGAAGCAGAAGAAGGAGAAGGAGAAGGTGAAGTCTGGAGGGTGAATCAGAAGAAGCAGAAGAAGTAGAAGGAGAAGGTGAAGTCTGGAGGGTGAATCAGAAGAAGCAGAAGAAGGAGAAGGAGAAGGTGAAGTCTGGAGGGTGAATCAGAAGAAGCAGAATAAGAAGAAGGAGAAGGTGAAGTCTGGAGGGTGAATCAGAAGAAGCAGAAGAAGGAGAAGGAGAAGGTGAAGTCTGGAGGGTGAATCAGAAGAAGTAGAAGAAGGAGAAGGAGAAGTTGAAGTCTGGAGGGTGAAGCAGAAGAAGTAGAAGAAGGAGAAGGGGAAGGTGAAGTCAGGAGGGTGAATCAGAAGAAGTAGAAGAAGGAGAAGGAGAAGGTGAAGTCAGGACGGTGAATCAGAAGAAGCAAAAGAAGGAGAAGGAGAAGGTGAAGTCTGGAGGGTGAATCAGAAGATTCCGGAGAAGGTGAAGGAGAAGGTGAAGTCAGGAGGGTGAATCAGAAGAAGCAGAAGAAGGAGAAGGAGAAGGTGAAGTTAGGAAGGTGAATCAGAAGAAACAGAAGAAGGAGAAGGAGAAGGTGAAGTCAGGGGGGTGAAGCAGAAGAAGAAGAAGAAGGATAAGGAGAAGGTGAAGTCAGGACGGTGAAGCAGGAGAAGCAGAAGAAGGAGAAGGAGAAGGTGAAGTCTGGAGTGCGCAGCAGAAGAAGCAGAAGAAGGAGAAGGAGAAGGTGAAGTCTGGAGGGTGAAGCAGAAGAAGCAGAAGAAGGAGAAGGAGAAGGTGAAGTCTGGAGGGTGAATCAGAAGAAGTAGAAGAAGGAGAAGGAGAAGGTGAAGTCAGGAGGGTGAAGCAGAAGAAGCAGAAGAAGGAGAAGGAGAAGGTGAAGTCTGGAGGGTGAAGCAGAAGAAGTAGAAGAAGGAGAAGGAGAAGGTGAAGTCAGGAGGGTGAAGCAGAAGAAGCAGAAGAAGGAGAAGGAGAAGGTGAAGTCTGGAGGGCGCAGCAGAAGAAGCAGAAGAAGCAGAAGGAGAAGGTGAAGTCTGGAGGGTGAATCAGAAGAAGTAGAAGAAGGAGAAGGAGAAGGTGAAGTCTGGAGGGTGTATCAGAAGAAGTAGAAGAAGGAGAAGGAGAAGGTGAAGTCTGGAGGGTGACTCAGAAGAAGTAGAAGAAGGAGAAGGAGAAGGTGAAGTCTGGAGGGTGAATCAGAAGAAGCAGAAGAAGGAGAAGGAGAAGGTGAAGTCTGGAGGGTGAATCAGAAGAAGCAGAAGAAGGAGAAGGAGAAGGTGAAGTCTGGAGGGTGAATCAGAAGAAGCAGAAGAAGGAGAAGGAGAAGGTGAAGTCTGGTGGGTGAATCAGAAGAAGCAGAAGAAGGAGAAGGAGAAGGTGAAGTCTGGAGGGTGAATCAGAAGAAGTAGAAGAAGGAGAAGGAGAAGTTGAAGTCTGGAGGGTGAAGCAGAAGAAGTAGAAGAAGGAGAAGGGGAAGGTGAAGTCAGGAGGGTGAATCAGAAGAAGTAGAAGAAGGAGAAGGAGAAGGTGAAGTCAGGACGGTGAATCAGAAGAAGCAAAAGAAGGAGAAGGAGAAGGTGAAGTCTGGAGGGTGAATCAGAAGATTCCGGAGAAGGTGAAGGAGAAGGTGAAGTCAGGAGGGTGAATCAGAAGAAGCAGAAGAAGGAGAAGGAGAAGGTGAAGTTAGGAAGGTGAATCAGAAGAAACAGAAGAAGGAGAAGGAGAAGGTGAAGTCAGGGGGGTGAAGCAGAAGAAGAAGAAGAAGGATAAGGAGAAGGTGAAGTCAGGACGGTGAAGCAGGAGAAGCAGAAGAAGGAGAAGGAGAAGGTGAAGTCTGGAGTGCGCAGCAGAAGAAGCAGAAGAAGGAGAAGGAGAAGGTGAAGTCTGGAGGGTGAAGCAGAAGAAGCAGAAGAAGGAGAAGGAGAAGGTGAAGTCTGGAGGGTGAATCAGAAGAAGTAGAAGAAGGAGAAGGAGAAGGTGAAGTCAGGAGGGTGAAGCAGAAGAAGCAGAAGAAGGAGAAGGAGAAGGTGAAGTCTGGAGGGTGAAGCAGAAGAAGTAGAAGAAGGAGAAGGAGAAGGTGAAGTCAGGAGGGTGAAGCAGAAGAAGCAGAAGAAGGAGAAGGAGAAGGTGAAGTCTGGAGGGCGCAGCAGAAGAAGCAGAAGAAGCAGAAGGAGAAGGTGAAGTCTGGAGGGTGAATCAGAAGAAGTAGAAGAAGGAGAAGGAGAAGGTGAAGTCTGGAGGGTGTATCAGAAGAAGTAGAAGAAGGAGAAGGAGAAGGTGAAGTCTGGAGGGTGACTCAGAAGAAGTAGAAGAAGGAGAAGGAGAAGGTGAAGTCTGGAGGGTGAATCAGAAGAAGCAGAAGAAGGAGAAGGAGAAGGTGAAGTCTGGAGGGTGAATCAGAAGAAGCAGAAGAAGGAGAAGGAGAAGGTGAAGTCTGGAGCGTGAATCAGAAGAAGTAAAAGAAGGAGAAGGAGAAGGTGATGTCTGGAGGGTGAAGCAGAAGAAGTAGAAGAAGGAGAAGGAGAAGGTGAAGTCAGGAGGGTGAATTAGAAGAAGTAGAAGAAGGAGAAGTAGAAGGTGAAGTCAGGAGGGTGAATCAGAAGAAGCAGAACAAAGAGAAGGAGAAGGTGAAGTCTGGAGGGTGAAGCAGAAGAAGCAGAAGAAGGAGAAGGAGAAGGTGAAGACTGGAGGGTGAATCAGAAGAAGTAGAAGAAGGAGAAGGAGAAGGTGAAGTCTGGAGGGTGAATCAGAAGAAGTAGAAGAAGGAGAAGGAGAAGGTGAAGTCTGGAGGGTGAATCAGAAGAAGCAGAAGAAGGAGAAGGAGAAGGTGAAGTCTGGAGGGTGAATCAGAAGAATCAGAAGAAGGAGAAGGAGAAGGTGAAGTCTGGAGGGTGACTCAGAAGAAGTAGAAGAAGGAGAAGGAGAAGGTGAAGTCTGGAGGGTGAATCAGAAGAAGCAGAAGAAGGAGAAGGAGAAGTTGAAGTCTGGTGGGTGAATCAGAAGAAGCAGAAGAAGGAGAAGGAGAAGGTGAAGTCTGGAGGGTGAATCAGAAGAAGCAGAATAAGGAGAAGGAGAAGGTGAAGTCTGGAGGGTGAATCAGAAGAAGCAGAAGAAGGAGAAGGAGAAGGTGAAGTCTGGAGGGTGAATCAGAAGAAGTAGAAGAAGGAGAAGGAGAAGGTGAAGTCTGGAGAGTGAAGCAGAAGAAGTAGAAGAAGGAGAAGGAGAAGGTGAGGTCAGGAGGGTGAATCAGAAGAAGTAGAAGAAGGAGAAGGAGAAGGTGAAGTCAGGAGGGTGAATCAGAAGAAGCAGAAGAAGGAGAAGGAGAAGGTGAAGTCTGGAGGGTGAATCAGAAGAATCAGAAGAAGGAGAAGGAGAAGGTGAAGTCAGGAGGGTGAATCAGAAGAAGCAGAAGAAGGAGAAGGAGAAGGTGAAGTTAGGAGGGTGAATCAGAAGAAGCAGAAGAAGTAGAAGGAGAAGGTGAAGTCAGGGGGGTGAAGCAGACGAAGTAGAAGAAGGAGATGGAGAAGGTGAAGTCAGGAGGGTGAAGCAGAAGAAGCAGAAGAAGGAGAAGGAGAAGGTGAAGTCTGGAGGGCGCAGCAGAAGAAGCAGAAGAAGGAGAAGGAGAAGGTGAAGTCTGGAGGGTGAAGCAGAAGAAGCAGAAGAAGGAGAAGGAGAAGGTGAAGTCTGGAGGGTGAATCAGAAGAAGTAGAAGAAGGAGAAGGAGAAGGTGAAGTCAGGAGGGTGAAGCAGAAGAAGCAGAAGAAGGAGAAGGAGAAGGTGAAGTCTGGAGGGTGAAGCAGAAGAAGCAGAAGAAGGAGAAGGAGAAGGTGAAGTCTGGAGGGCGTAGCAGAAGAAGCAGAAGAAGGAGAAGGAGAAGGTGAAGTCTGGAGGGTGAAGCAGAAGAAGCAGAAGAAGGAGAAGGAGAAGGTGAAGTCTGCAGGGTGAATCAGAAGAAGTAGAAGAAGGAGAAGGAGAAGGGGAAGTCAGGAGGGTGAAGCAGAAGAAGCAGAAGAAGGAGAAGGAGAAGGTGAAGTCTGGAGGGTGAAGCAGAAGAAGCAGAAGAAGGAGAAGGAGAAGGTGAAGTCTGGAGGGTGAAGCAGAAGAAGCAGAAGAAGGAGAAGGAGAAGGTGAAGTCAGGAGGGTGAATCAGAAGAAGTAGAAGAAGGAGAAGGAGAAGGTGAAGTCTGGAGGGAAAATCAGAAGAAGTAGAAGAAGGAGAAGGAGAAGGTGAAGTCTGGAGGATGAATCAGAAGAAGTAGAAGAAGGAGAAGGAGAAGGAGAAGTCTGGAGGGTGAATCAGAAGAAGCAGAAGAAGGAGAAGGAGAAGGTGAAGTCTGGAGGGAGAAGCAGAAGAAGTAGAAGAACGAGAAGGAGAATATGAAGTCTGGAGGGTGAATCAGAAGAAGTAGAAGGAGAAGGAGAAGGTGAAGTCTGGAGGGTGAATCAGAAGAAGTAGAAGAAGGAGAAGGAGAAGGTGAAGTCTGGAGAGTGAATCAGAAGAAGCAGAAGAAGGAGAAGGAGAAGGTGAAGTCTGGAGGGTGAATCAGAAGAAGCAGAAGAAGTAGAAGTAGAAGGTGAAGTCTGGAGGGTGAATCAGAAGAAGCAGAAGAAGGAGAAGGAGAAGGTGAAGTCTGGAGGGTGAATCAGAAGAAGCAGAATAAGAAGAAGGAGAAGGTGAAGTCTGGAGGGTGAATCAGAAGAAGCAGAAGAAGGAGAAGGAGAAGGTGAAGTCTGGAGGGTGAATCAGAAGAAGTAGAAGAAGGAGAAGGAGAAGTTGAAGTCTGGAGGGTGAAGCAGAAGAAGTAGAAGAAGGAGAAGGGGAAGGTGAAGTCAGGAGGGTGAATCAGAAGAAGTAGAAGAAGGAGAAGGAGAAGGTGAAGTCAGGAGGGTGAATCAGAAGAAGCAGAAGAAGGAGAAGGAGAAGGTGAAGTCTGGAGGGTGAATCAGAAGATTCCGGAGAAGGAGAAGGAGAAGGTGAAGTCAGGAGGGTGAATCAGAAGAAGCAGAAGAAGGAGAAGGAGAAGGTGAAGTTAGGAAGGTGAATCAGAAGAAACAGAAGAAGGAGAAGGAGAAGGTGAAGTCAGGGGGGTGAAGCAGAAGAAGTAGAAGAAGGATAAGGAGAAGGTGAAGTCAGGACGGTGAAGCAGGAGAAGCAGAAGAAGGAGAAGGAGAAGGTGAAGTCTGGAGTGCGCAGCAGAAGAAGCAGAAGAAGGAGAAGGAGAAGGCGAAGTCTGGAGGGTGAAGCAGAAGAAGCAGAAGAAGGAGAAGGAGAAGGTGAAGTCTGGAGGGTGAATCAGAAGAAGCAGAAGAAGGAGAAGGAGAAGGTGAAGTCTGGAGGGTGAATCAGAAGAAGGAGAAGAAGGAGAAGGAGAAGGTGAAGTCTGGAGGGTGAAGCAGAAGAAGTAGAAGAAGGAGAAGGAGAAGGTGAAGTCAGGAGGGTGAATCAGAAGAAGTAGAAGAAGGAGAAGGAGAAGGTGAAGTCAGGAGGGTGAATCAGAAGAAGCAGAAGAAGGAGAAGGAGAAGGTGGAGTCTGGAGGGTGAATCCGAAGAATCAGAAGAAGGAGAAGGAGAAGTTGAAGTCAGGAGGGTGAATCAGAAGAAGCAGAAGAAGGAGAAGGAGAAGGTGAAGTTAGGAGGGTGAATCAGAAGAAGCAGAAGAAGGAGAAGGAGAAGGCGAAGTCAGGGGGGTGAAGCAGAAGAAGTTGAAGAAGGAGAAGGAGAAGGTGAAGTCAGGAGGTTGAAGCAGAAGAAGCAGAAGAAGGAGAAGGAGAAGGTGAAGTCTGGAGGGCGCAGCAGAAGAAGCAGAAGAAGCAGAAGGAGAAGGTGAAGTCTGGAGGGTGAAGCAGAAGAAGCAGAAGAAGGAGAAGGAGAAGGTGAAGTCAGGAGGGTGAATCAGAAGAAGTAGAAGAAGGAGAAGGAGAAGTTGAAGTCAGGAGGGTGAATCAGAAGAAGCAGAAGAAGGAGAAGGAGAAGGTGAAGTTAGGAGGGTGAATCAGAAGAAGCAGAAGAAGGAGAAGGAGAAGGCGAAGTCAGGGGGGTGAAGCAGAAGAAGTAGAAGAAGGAGGAGGAGAAGGTGAAGTCAGGAGGGTGAAGCAGAAGAAGCAGAAGAAGGAGAAGGAGAAGGTGAAGTCTGGAGGGCGCAGCAGAAGAAGCAGAAGAAGGAGAAGGAGAAGGTGAAGTCTGGAGTGTGAAGCAGAAGAAGCAGAAGAAGGAAAAGGAGAAGGTGAAGTCTGGAGGGTGAATCAGAAGAAGTAGAAGAAGGAGAAGGAGAAGGTGAAGTCAGGAGGGTGAAGCAGAAGAAGCAGAAGAAGGAGAAGGAGAAGGTGAAGTCTGGAGGGTGAAGCAGAAGAAGCAGAAGAAGGAGAAGGAGAAGGTGAAGTCTGCAGGGTGAATCAGAAGAAGTAGAAGAAGGAGAAGGAGAAGGGGAAGTCAGGAGGGTGAAGCAGAAGAAGCAGAAGAAGGAGAAGGAGAAGGTGAAGTCTGGAGGGTGAAGCAGAAGAAGCAGAAGAAGGAGAAGGAGAAGGTGAAGTCTGGAGGGTGAAGCAGAAGAAGCAGAAGAAGGAGAAGGAGAAGGTGAAGTCAGGAGGGTGAATCAGAAGAAGTAGAAGAAGGAGAAGGAGAAGGTGAAGTCTGGAGGGAAAATCAGAAGAAGTAGAAGAAGGAGAAGGAGAAGGTGAAGTCTGGAGGATGAATCAGAAGAAGTAGAAGAAGGAGAAGGAGAAGGAGAAGTCTGGAGGGTGAATCAGAAGAAGCAGAAGAAGGAGAAGGAGAAGGTGAAGTCTGGAGGGAGAAGCAGAAGAAGTAGAAGAACGAGAAGGAGAATATGAAGTCTGGAGGGTGAATCAGAAGAAGTAGAAGAAGGAGAAGGAGAAGGTGAAGTCTGGAGGGTGAATCAGAAGAAGTAGAAGAAGGAGAAGGAGAAGGTGAAGTCAGGGGGGTGAAGCAGAAGAAGTAGAAGAAGGAGAAGGAGAAGGTGAAGTCAGGAGGGTGAATCAGAAGAAGTAGAAGAAGGAGAAGGAGAAGGTGAAGTCAGGAGGGTGAATCAGAAGAAGCAGAAGAAGGAGAAGGAAAAGGTGAAGTCTGGAGGGTGAATCAGAAGAAGCAGAAGAAAGAGAAGGAGAAGGTGAAGTCTGGAGGGTGAAGCAGAAGAAGCAGAAGAAGGAGAAGTAGAAGGCGAAGGCTGGAGGGTGAATCAGAAGAAGTAGAAGAAGGAGAAGGAGAAGGTGAAGTCTGGAGGGTGAATCAGAAGAAGTAGAAGAAGGAGAAGGAGAAGGTGAAGTCTGGAGGGTGAATCAGAAGAAGCAGAAGAAGGAGAAGGAGAAGGTGAAGTCTGGAGGGTGAATCAGAAGAATCAGAAGAAGGAGAAGGAGAAGGTGAAGTCTGGAGGGTGACTCAGAAGAAGTAGAAGAAGGAGAAGGAGAAGGTGAAGTCTGGAGGGTGAATCAGAAGAAGCAGAAGAAGGAGAAGGAGAAGGTGAAGTCTGGAGGGTGAATCAGAAGAAGCAGAGGAAGGAGAAGGAGAAGGTGAAGTCCGGAGGGTGAAGCAGAAGAAGCTGAAGAAGGAGAAGGAGAAGATGAAGTCTGGAGGGTGAAGCAGAAGAAGCAGAAGAAGGAGAAGGAGAAGGTGAAGTCAGGAGGGTGAATCAGAAGAAGTAGAAGAAGGAGAAGGAGAAGGTGAAGTCTGGAGGGTGAATCAGAAGAAGTAGAAGAAGGAGAAGGAGAAGGTGAAGTCTGGAGGGTGAATCAGAAGAAGTAGAAGAAGGAGAAGGAGAAGGTGAAGTCTGGAGGGTGAATCAGAAGAAGCAGAAGAAGGAGAAGGAGAAGGTGAAGTCTGGAGGGTGAATCAGAAGAAGCAGAAGAAGGAGAAGGAGAAGATGAAGTCTGGAGGGTGAATCAGAAGAAGTAGAAGAAGGAGAAGGAGAAGGTGAAGTCTGGAGGGTGAATCAGAAGAAGCAGAAGAAGGAGAAGGAGAAGGTGAAGTCTGGAGGGTGAATCAGAAGAAGCAGAAGAAGGAGAAGGAGAAGGTGAAGCCTGGAGGGTGAATCAGAAGAAGCAGAATAAGGAGAAGGAGAAGGTGAAGTCTGGAGGGTGAATCAGAAGAAGCAGAAGAAGGAGAAGGAGAAGGTGAAGTCAGGAGCGTGAATCAGAAGAAGTAGAAGAAGGAGAAGTTGAAGGTGATGTCTGGAGGGTGAAGCAGAAGAAGTAGAAGAAGGAGAAGGAGAAGGTGAAGTCAGGAGGGTGAATCAGAAGAAGTAGAAGAAGGAGAAGGAGAAGGTGAAGTCAGGAGGGTGAATCAGAAGAAGCAGAAGAAGGAGAAGGAGAAGGTGAAGTCTGGAGGGCGCAGCAGAAGAAGCAGAAGAAGGAGAAGGAGAAGGTGAAGTCTGGAGTGTGAAGCAGAAGAAGCAGAAGAAGGAGAAGGAGAAGGTGAAGTCTGGAGGGTGAATCAGAAGAAGTAGAAGAAGGAGAAGGAGAAGGTGAAGTCAGGAGGGTGAAGCAGAAGAAGCAGAAGAAGGAGAAGGAGAAGGTGAAGTCTGGAGGGTGAAGCAGAAGAAGCAGAAGAAGGAGAAGGAGAAGGTGAAGTCTGGAGGGCGTAGCAGAAGAAGCAGAAGAAGGAGAAGGAGAAGGTGAAGTCTGGAGGGTGAAGCAGAAGAAGCAGAAGAAGGAGAAGGAGAAGGTGAAGTCTGCAGGGTGAATCAGAAGAAGTAGAAGAAGGAGAAGGAGAAGGGGAAGTCAGGAGGGTGAAGCAGAAGAAGCAGAAGAAGGAGAAGGAGAAGGTGAAGTCTGGAGGGTGAAGCAGAAGAAGCAGAAGAAGGAGAAGGAGAAGGTGAAGTCTGGAGGGTGAAGCAGAAGAAGCAGAAGAAGGAGAAGGAGAAGGTGAAGTCAGGAGGGTGAATCAGAAGAAGTAGAAGAAGGAGAAGGAGAAGGTGAAGTCTGGAGGGAAAATCAGAAGAAGTAGAAGAAGGAGAAGGAGAAGGTGAAGTCTGGAGGATGAATCAGAAGAAGTAGAAGAAGGAGAAGGAGAAGGAGAAGTCTGGAGGGTGAATCAGAAGAAGCAGAAGAAGGAGAAGGAGAAGGTGAAGTCTGGAGGGAGAAGCAGAAGAAGTAGAAGAACGAGAAGGAGAATATGAAGTCTGGAGGGTGAATCAGAAGAAGTAGAAGAAGGAGAAGGAGAAGGTGAAGTCTGGAGGGTGAATCAGAAGAAGTAGAAGAAGGAGAAGGAGAAGGTGAAGTCTGGAGAGTGAATCAGAAGAAGCAGAAGAAGGAGAAGGAGAAGGTGAAGTCTGGAGGGTGAATCAGAAGAAGCAGAAGAAGTAGAAGGAGAAGGTGAAGTCTGGAGGGTGAATCAGAAGAAGCAGAAGAAGGAGAAGGAGAAGGTGAAGTCTGGAGGGTGAATCAGAAGAAGCAGAATAAGAAGAAGGAGAAGGTGAAGTCTGGAGGGTGAATCAGAAGAAGCAGAAGAAGGAGAAGGAGAAGGTGAAGTCTGGAGGGTGAATCAGAAGAAGTAGAAGAAGGAGAAGGAGAAGTTGAAGTCTGGAGGGTGAAGCAGAAGAAGTAGAAGAAGGAGAAGGGGAAGGTGAAGTCAGGAGGGTGAATCAGAAGAAGTAGAAGAAGGAGAAGGAGAAGGTGAAGTCAGGACGGTGAATCAGAAGAAGCAAAAGAAGGAGAAGGAGAAGGTGAAGTCTGGAGGGTGAATCAGAAGATTCCGGAGAAGGTGAAGGAGAAGGTGAAGTCAGGAGGGTGAATCAGAAGAAGCAGAAGAAGGAGAAGGAGAAGGTGAAGTTAGGAAGGTGAATCAGAAGAAACAGAAGAAGGAGAAGGAGAAGGTGAAGTCAGGGGGGTGAAGCAGAAGAAGAAGAAGAAGGATAAGGAGAAGGTGAAGTCAGGACGGTGAAGCAGGAGAAGCAGAAGAAGGAGAAGGAGAAGGTGAAGTCTGGAGTGCGCAGCAGAAGAAGCAGAAGAAGGAGTAGGAGAAGGTGAAGTCTGGAGGGTGAAGCAGAAGAAGCAGAAGAAGGAGAAGGAGAAGGTGAAGTCTGGAGGGTGAATCAGAAGAAGTAGAAGAAGGAGAAGGAGAAGGTGAAGTCAGGAGGGTGAAGCAGAAGAAGCAGAAGAAGGAGAAGGAGAAGGTGAAGTCTGGAGGGTGAAGCAGAAGAAGTAGAAGAAGGAGAAGGAGAAGGTGAAGTCAGGAGGGTGAAGCAGAAGAAGCAGAAGAAGGAGAAGGAGAAGGTGAAGTCTGGAGGGCGCAGCAGAAGAAGCAGAAGAAGCAGAAGGAGAAGGTGAAGTCTGGAGGGTGAATCAGAAGAAGTAGAAGAAGGAGAAGGAGAAGGTGAAGTCTGGAGGGTGTATCAGAAGAAGTAGAAGAAGGAGAAGGAGAAGGTGAAGTCTGGAGGGTGACTCAGAAGAAGTAGAAGAAGGAGAAGGAGAAGGTGAAGTCTGGAGGGTGAATCAGAAGAAGCAGAAGAAGGAGAAGGAGAAGGTGAAGTCTGGAGGGTGAATCAGAAGAAGCAGAAGAAGGAGAAGGAGAAGGTGAAGTCTGGAGCGTGAATCAGAAGAAGTAAAAGAAGGAGAAGGAGAAGGTGATGTCTGGAGGGTGAAGCAGAAGAAGTAGAAGAAGGAGAAGGAGAAGGTGAAGTCAGGAGGGTGAATTAGAAGAAGTAGAAGAAGGAGAAGTAGAAGGTGAAGTCAGGAGGGTGAATCAGAAGAAGCAGAACAAAGAGAAGGAGAAGGTGAAGTCTGGAGGGTGAAGCAGAAGAAGCAGAAGAAGGAGAAGGAGAAGGTGAAGACTGGAGGGTGAATCAGAAGAAGTAGAAGAAGGAGAAGGAGAAGGTGAAGTCTGGAGGGTGAATCAGAAGAAGTAGAAGAAGGAGAAGGAGAAGGTGAAGTCTGGAGGGTGAATCAGAAGAAGCAGAAGAAGGAGAAGGAGAAGGTGAAGTCTGGAGGGTGAATCAGAAGAATCAGAAGAAGGAGAAGGAGAAGGTGAAGTCTGGAGGGTGACTCAGAAGAAGTAGAAGAAGGAGAAGGAGAAGGTGAAGTCTGGAGGGTGAATCAGAAGAAGCAGAAGAAGGAGAAGGAGAAGGTGAAGTCTGGTGGGTGAATCAGAAGAAGCAGAAGAAGGAGAAGGAGAAGGTGAAGTCTGGAGGGTGAATCAGAAGAAGCAGAATAAGGAGAAGGAGAAGGTGAAGTCTGGAGGGTGAATCAGAAGAAGCAGAAGAAGGAGAAGGAGAAGGTGAAGTCTGGAGGGTGAATCAGAAGAAGTAGAAGAAGGAGAAGGAGAAGGTGAAGTCTGGAGAGTGAAGCAGAAGAAGTAGAAGAAGGAGAAGGAGAAGGTGAGGTCAGGAGGGTGAATCAGAAGAAGTAGAAGAAGGAGAAGGAGAAGGTGAAGTCAGGAGGGTGAATCAGAAGAAGCAGAAGAAGGAGAAGGAGAAGGTGAAGTCTGGAGGGTGAATCAGAAGAATCAGAAGAAGGAGAAGGAGAAGGTGAAGTCAGGAGGGTGAATCAGAAGAAGCAGAAGAAGGAGAAGGAGAAGGTGAAGTTAGGAGGGTGAATCAGAAGAAGCAGAAGAAGTAGAAGGAGAAGGTGAAGTCAGGGGGGTGAAGCAGACGAAGTAGAAGAAGGAGATGGAGAAGGTGAAGTCAGGAGGGTGAAGCAGAAGAAGCAGAAGAAGGAGAAGGAGAAGGTGAAGTCTGGAGGGCGCAGCAGAAGAAGCAGAAGAAGGAGAAGGAGAAGGTGAAGTCTGGAGGGTGAAGCAGAAGAAGCAGAAGAAGGAGAAGGAGAAGGTGAAGTCTGGAGGGTGAATCAGAAGAAGTAGAAGAAGGAGAAGGAGAAGGTGAAGTCAGGAGGGTGAAGCAGAAGAAGCAGAAGAAGGAGAAGGAGAAGGTGAAGTCTGGAGGGTGAAGCAGAAGAAGCAGAAGAAGGAGAAGGAGAAGGTGAAGTCTGGAGGGCGTAGCAGAAGAAGCAGAAGAAGGAGAAGGAGAAGGTGAAGTCTGGAGGGTGAAGCAGAAGAAGCAGAAGAAGGAGAAGGAGAAGGTGAAGTCTGCAGGGTGAATCAGAAGAAGTAGAAGAAGGAGAAGGAGAAGGGGAAGTCAGGAGGGTGAAGCAGAAGAAGCAGAAGAAGGAGAAGGAGAAGGTGAAGTCTGGAGGGTGAAGCAGAAGAAGCAGAAGAAGGAGAAGGAGAAGGTGAAGTCTGGAGGGTGAAGCAGAAGAAGCAGAAGAAGGAGAAGGAGAAGGTGAAGTCAGGAGGGTGAATCAGAAGAAGTAGAAGAAGGAGAAGGAGAAGGTGAAGTCTGGAGGGAAAATCAGAAGAAGTAGAAGAAGGAGAAGGAGAAGGTGAAGTCTGGAGGATGAATCAGAAGAAGTAGAAGAAGGAGAAGGAGAAGGAGAAGTCTGGAGGGTGAATCAGAAGAAGCAGAAGAAGGAGAAGGAGAAGGTGAAGTCTGGAGGGAGAAGCAGAAGAAGTAGAAGAACGAGAAGGAGAATATGAAGTCTGGAGGGTGAATCAGAAGAAGTAGAAGAAGGAGAAGGAGAAGGTGAAGTCTGGAGGGTGAATCAGAAGAAGTAGAAGAAGGAGAAGGAGAAGGTGAAGTCTGGAGAGTGAATCAGAAGAAGCAGAAGAAGGAGAAGGAGAAGGTGAAGTCTGGAGGGTGAATCAGAAGAAGCAGAAGAAGTAGAAGTAGAAGGTGAAGTCTGGAGGGTGAATCAGAAGAAGCAGAAGAAGGAGAAGGAGAAGGTGAAGTCTGGAGGGTGAATCAGAAGAAGCAGAATAAGAAGAAGGAGAAGGTGAAGTCTGGAGGGTGAATCAGAAGAAGCAGAAGAAGGAGAAGGAGAAGGTGAAGTCTGGAGGGTGAATCAGAAGAAGTAGAAGAAGGAGAAGGAGAAGTTGAAGTCTGGAGGGTGAAGCAGAAGAAGTAGAAGAAGGAGAAGGGGAAGGTGAAGTCAGGAGGGTGAATCAGAAGAAGTAGAAGAAGGAGAAGGAGAAGGTGAAGTCAGGAGGGTGAATCAGAAGAAGCAGAAGAAGGAGAAGGAGAAGGTGAAGTCTGGAGGGTGAATCAGAAGATTCCGGAGAAGGAGAAGGAGAAGGTGAAGTCAGGAGGGTGAATCAGAAGAAGCAGAAGAAGGAGAAGGAGAAGGTGAAGTTAGGAAGGTGAATCAGAAGAAACAGAAGAAGGAGAAGGAGAAGGTGAAGTCAGGGGGGTGAAGCAGAAGAAGTAGAAGAAGGATAAGGAGAAGGTGAAGTCAGGACGGTGAAGCAGGAGAAGCAGAAGAAGGAGAAGGAGAAGGTGAAGTCTGGAGTGCGCAGCAGAAGAAGCAGAAGAAGGAGAAGGAGAAGGCGAAGTCTGGAGGGTGAAGCAGAAGAAGCAGAAGAAGGAGAAGGAGAAGGTGAAGTCTGGAGGGTGAATCAGAAGAAGTAGAAGAAGGAGAAGAAGAAGGTGAAGTCAGGAGGGTGAAGCAGAAGAAGCAGAAGAAGGAGAAGGAGAAGGTGAAGTCTGGAGGGTGAAGCAGAAGAAGTAGAAGAAGGAGAAGGAGAAGTTGAAGTCAGGAGGGTGAAGCAGAAGAAGCAGAAGAAGGAGAAGGAGAAGGTGAAGTCTGGAGGGTGAAGCAGAAGAAGCAGAAGAAGGAGAGGGAGAAGATGAAGTCTGGAGGGTGAATCAGAAGAAGTAGAAGAAGGAGAAGGAGAAGGTGAAGTCTGGAGGGTGAATCAGAAGAAGCAGAAGAAGGAGAAGGAGAAGGTGAAGTCTGGAGGGTGAATCAGAAGAAGCAGAAGAAGGAGAAGGAGAAGGTGAAGCCTGGAGGGTGAATCAGAAGAAGCAGAATAAGGAGAAGGAGAAGGTGAAGTCTGGAGGGTGAATCAGAAGAAGCAGAAGAAGGAGAAGGAGAAGGTGAAGTCAGGAGCGTGAATCAGAAGAAGTAGAAGAAGGAGAAGGAGAAGGTGATGTCTGGAGGGTGAAGCAGAAGAAGTAGAAGAAGGAGAAGGAGAAGGTGAAGTCAGGAGGGTGAATCAGAAGAAGTAGAAGAAGGAGAAGGAGAAGGTGAAGTCAGGAGGGTGAATCAGAAGAAGCAGAAGAAGGAGAAGGAGAAGGTGAAGTCTGGAGGGTGAATCAGAAGAAGCAGAAGAAAGAGAAGGAGAAGGTGAAGTCTGGAGGGTGAAGCAGAAGAAGCAGAAGAAGGAGAAGGAGAAGGTGAAGGCTGGAGGGTGAATCAGAAGAAGTAGAAGAAGGAGAAGGAGAAGGTGAAGTCTGGAGGGTGAATCAGAAGAAGTAGAAGAAGGAGAAGGAGAAGGTGAAGTCCGGAGGGTGAATCAGAAGAAGTAGAAGAAGGAGAAGGAGAAGGTGAAGTCTGGAGGGTGAATCAGAAGAAGCAGAAGAAGGAGAAGGAGAAGGTGAAGTCTGGAGGGTGAATCAGAAGAAGCAGAAGAAGGAGAAGGAGAAGGTGAAGCCTGGAGGGTGAATCAGAAGAAGCAGAATAAGGAGAAGGAGAAGGTGAAGTCTGGAGGGTGAATCAGAAGAAGCAGAAGAAGGAGAAGGAGAAGGTGAAGTCAGGAGCATGAATCAGAAGAAGTAGAAGAAGGAGAAGTTGAAGGTGATGTCTGGAGGGTGAAGCAGAAGAAGTAGAAGAAGGAGAAGGAGAAGGTGAAGTCAGGAGGGTGAATCAGAAGAAGTAGAAGAAGGAGAAGGAGAAGGTGAAGTCAGGAGGGTGAATCAGAAGAAGCAGAAGAAGGAGAAGGAGAAGGTGAAGTCTGGAGGGTGAATCAGAAGAAGCAGAAGAAAGAGAAGGAGAAGGTGAAGTCTGGAGGGTGAAGCAGAAGAAGCAGAAGAAGGAGAAGGAGAAGGCGAAGGCTGGAGGGTGAATCAGAAGAAGTAGAAGAAGGAGAAGGGGAAGGTGAAGTCTGGAGGGTGAATCAGAAGAAGTAGAAGAAGGAGAAGGAGAAGGTGAAGTCTGGAGGGTGAATCAGAAGAAGCAGAAGAAGGAGAAGGAGAAGGTGAAGTCTGGAGGGTGAATCAGAAGAATCAGAAGAAGGAGAAGGAGAAGTTGAAGTCTGGAGGGTGACTCAGAAGAAGTAGAAGAAGGAGAAGGAGAAGGTGAAGTCTGGAGGGTGAATCAGAAGAAGCAGAAGAGGGAGAAGGAGAAGGTGAAGTCTGGAGGGTGAATCAGAAGAAGCAGAAGAAGGAGAAGGAGAAGGTGAAGTCCGGAGGGTGAAGCAGAAGAAGCTGAAGAAGGAGAAGGAGAAGATGAAGTCTGGAGGGTGAAGCAGAAGAAGCAGAAGAAGGAGAAGGAGAAGGTGAAGTCAGGAGGGTGAATCAGAAGAAGTAGAAGAAGGAGAAGGAGAAGGTGAAGTCTGGAGGGTGAATCAGAAGAAGTAGAAGAAGGAGAAGGAGAAGGTGAAGTCTGGAGGGTGAATCAGAAGAAGTAGAAGAAGGAGAAGGAGAAGGTGAAGTCTGGAGGGTGAATCAGAAGAAGCAGAAGAAGGAGAAGGAGAAGGTGAAGTCTGGAGGGTGAATCAGAAGAAGCAGAAGAAGGAGAAGGAGAAGATGAAGTCTGGAGGGTGAATCAGAAGAAGTAGAAGAAGGAGAAGGAGAAGGTGAAGTCTGGAGGGTGAATCAGAAGAAGCAGAAGAAGGAGAAGGAGAAGGTGAAGTCTGGAGGGTGAATCAGAAGAAGCAGAAGAAGGAGAAGGAGAAGGTGAAGCCTGGAGGGTGAATCAGAAGAAGCAGAATAAGGAGAAGGAGAAGGTGAAGTCTGGAGGGTGAATCAGAAGAAGCAGAAGAAGGAGAAGGAGAAGGTGAAGTCAGGAGCGTGAATCAGAAGAAGTAGAAGAAGGAGAAGTTGAAGGTGATGTCTGGAGGGTGAAGCAGAAGAAGTAGAAGAAGGAGAAGGAGAAGGTGAAGTCAGGAGGGTGAATCAGAAGAAGTAGAAGAAGGAGAAGGAGAAGGTGAAGTCAGGAGGGTGAATCAGAAGAAGCAGAAGAAGGAGAAGGAGAAGGTGAAGTCTGGAGGGCGCAGCAGAAGAAGCAGAAGAAGGAGAAGGAGAAGGTGAAGTCTGGAGTGTGAAGCAGAAGAAGCAGAAGAAGGAGAAGGAGAAGGTGAAGTCTGGAGGGTGAATCAGAAGAAGTAGAAGAAGGAGAAGGAGAAGGTGAAGTCAGGAGGGTGAAGCAGAAGAAGCAGAAGAAGGAGAAGGAGAAGGTGAAGTCTGGAGGGTGAAGCAGAAGAAGCAGAAGAAGGAGAAGGAGAAGGTGAAGTCTGGAGGGCGTAGCAGAAGAAGCAGAAGAAGGAGAAGGAGAAGGTGAAGTCTGGAGGGTGAATCAGAAGAAGTAGAAGAAGGAGAAGGAGAAGGTGAAGTCAGGAGGGTGAATCAGAAGAAGTAGAAGAAGGAGAAGGAGAAGGTGAAGTCAGGAGGGTGAATCAGAAGAAGCAGAAGAAGGAGAAGGAGAAGGTGAAGTCTGGAGGGCGTAGCAGAAGAAGCAGAAGAAGGAGAAGGAGAAGGTGAAGTCTGGAGGGTGAATCAGAAGAAGTAGAAGAAGGAGAAGGAGAAGGTGAAGTCAGGAGGGTGAATCAGAAGAAGTAGAAGAAGGAGAAGGAGAAGGTGAAGTCAGGAGCATGAATCAGAAGAAGTAGAAGAAGGAGAAGTTGAAGGTGAAGTCTGGAGGGTGAAGCAGAAGAAGTAGAAGAAGGAGAAGGAGAAGGTGAAGTCAGGAGGGTGAATCAGAAGAAGTAGAAGAAGGAGAAGGAGAAGGTGAAGTCAGGAGGGTGAATCAGAAGAAGCAGAAGAAGGAGAAGGAGAAGGTGAAGTCTGGAGGGTGAATCAGAAGAAGCAGAAGAAAGAGAAGGAGAAGGTGAAGTCTGGAGGGTGAAGCAGAAGAAGCAGAAGAAGGAGAAGGAGAAGGCGAAGGCTGGAGGGTGAATCAGAAGAAGTAGAAGAAGGAGAAGGAGAAGGTGAAGTCTGGAGGGTGAATCAGAAGAAGTAGAAGAAGGAGAAGGAGAAGGTGAAGTCTGGAGGGTGAATCAGAAGAAGCAGAAGAAGGAGAAGGAGAAGGTGAAGTCTGGAGGGTGAATCAGAAGAATCAGAAGAAGGAGAAGGAGAAGTTGAAGTCTGGAGGGTGACTCAGAAGAAGTAGAAGAAGGAGAAGGAGAAGGTGAAGTCTGGAGGGTGAATCAGAAGAAGCAGAAGAGGGAGAAGGAGAAGGTGAAGTCTGGAGGGTGAATCAGAAGAAGCAGAAGAAGGAGAAGGAGAAGGTGAAGTCCGGAGGGTGAAGCAGAAGAAGCTGAAGAAGGAGAAGGAGAAGATGAAGTCTGGAGGGTGAAGCAGAAGAAGCAGAAGAAGGAGAAGGAGAAGGTGAAGTCAGGAGGGTGAATCAGAAGAAGTAGAAGAAGGAGAAGGAGAAGGTGAAGTCTGGAGGGTGAATCAGAAGAAGTAGAAGAAGGAGAAGGAGAAGGTGAAGTCTGGAGGGTGAATCAGAAGAAGTAGAAGAAGGAGAAGGAGAAGGTGAAGTCTGGAGGGTGAATCAGAAGAAGCAGAAGAAGGAGAAGGAGAAGGTGAAGTCTGGAGGGTGTATCAGAAGAAGCAGAAGAAGGAGAAGGAGAAGATGAAGTCTGGAGGGTGAATCAGAAGAAGTAGAAGAAGGAGAAGGAGAAGGTGAAGTCTGGAGGGTGAATCAGAAGAAGCAGAAGAAGGAGAAGGAGAAGGTGAAGTCTGGAGGGTGAATCAGAAGAAGCAGAAGAAGGAGAAGGAGAAGGTGAAGCCTGGAGGGTGAATCAGAAGAAGCAGAATAAGGAGAAGGAGAAGGTGAAGTCTGGAGGGTGAATCAGAAGAAGCAGAAGAAGGAGAAGGAGAAGGTGAAGTCAGGAGCGTGAATCAGAAGAAGTAGAAGAAGGAGAAGTTGAAGGTGATGTCTGGAGGGTGAAGCAGAAGAAGTAGAAGAAGGAGAAGGAGAAGGTGAAGTCAGGAGGGTGAATCAGAAGAAGTAGAAGAAGGAGAAGGAGAAGGTGAAGTCAGGAGGGTGAATCAGAAGAAGCAGAAGAAGGAGAAGGAGAAGGTGAAGTCTGGAGGGCGCAGCAGAAGAAGCAGAAGAAGGAGAAGGAGAAGGTGAAGTCTGGAGTGTGAAGCAGAAGAAGCAGAAGAAGGAGAAGGAGAAGGTGAAGTCTGGAGGGTGAATCAGAAGAAGTAGAAGAAGGAGAAGGAGAAGGTGAAGTCAGGAGGGTGAAGCAGAAGAAGCAGAAGAAGGAGAAGGAGAAGGTGAAGTCTGGAGGGTGAAGCAGAAGAAGCAGAAGAAGGAGAAGGAGAAGGTGAAGTCTGGAGGGCGTAGCAGAAGAAGCAGAAGAAGGAGAAGGAGAAGGTGAAGTCTGGAGGGTGAAGCAGAAGAAGCAGAAGAAGGAGAAGGAGAAGGTGAAGTCTGCAGGGTGAATCAGAAGAAGTAGAAGAAGGAGAAGGAGAAGGGGAAGTCAGGAGGGTGAAGCAGAAGAAGCAGAAGAAGGAGAAGGAGAAGGTGAAGTCTGGAGGGTGAAGCAGAAGAAGCAGAAGAAGGAGAAGGAGAAGGTGAAGTCTGGAGGGTGAAGCAGAAGAAGCAGAAGAAGGAGAAGGAGAAGGTGAAGTCAGGAGGGTGAATCAGAAGAAGTAGAAGAAGGAGAAGGAGAAGGTGAAGTCTGGAGGGAAAATCAGAAGAAGTAGAAGAAGGAGAAGGAGAAGGTGAAGTCTGGAGGATGAATCAGAAGAAGTAGAAGAAGGAGAAGGAGAAGGAGAAGTCTGGAGGGTGAATCAGAAGAAGCAGAAGAAGGAGAAGGAGAAGGTGAAGTCTGGAGGGAGAAGCAGAAGAAGTAGAAGAACGAGAAGGAGAATATGAAGTCTGGAGGGTGAATCAGAAGAAGTAGAAGAAGGAGAAGGAGAAGGTGAAGTCTGGAGGGTGAATCAGAAGAAGTAGAAGAAGGAGAAGGAGAAGGTGAAGTCTGGAGAGTGAATCAGAAGAAGCAGAAGAAGGAGAAGGAGAAGGTGAAGTCTGGAGCGTGAATCAGAAGAAGCAGAAGTAGAAGGAGAAGGTGAAGTCTGGAGGGTGAATCAGAAGAAGCAGAAGAAGGAGAAGGAGAAGGTGAAGTCTGGAGGGTGAATCAGAAGAAGCAGAATAAGAAGAAGGAGAAGGTGAAGTCTGGAGGGTGAATCAGAAGAAGCAGAAGAAGGAGAAGGAGAAGGTGAAGTCTGGAGGGTGAATCAGAAGAAGTAGAAGAAGGAGAAGGAGAAGTTGAAGTCTGGAGGGTGAAGCAGAAGAAGTAGAAGAAGGAGAAGGGGAAGGTGAAGTCAGGAGGGTGAATCAGAAGAAGTAGAAGAAGGAGAAGGAGAAGGTGAAGTCAGGAGGGTGAATCAGAAGAAGCAGAAGAAGGAGAAGGAGAAGGTGAAGTCTGGAGGGTGAATCAGAAGATTCCGGAGAAGGAGAAGGAGAAGGTGAAGTCAGGAGGGTGAATCAGAAGAAGCAGAAGAAGGAGAAGGAGAAGGTGAAGTTAGGAAGGTGAATCAGAAGAAACAGAAGAAGGAGAAGGAGAAGGTGAAGTCAGGGGGGTGAAGCAGAAGAAGTAGAAGAAGGATAAGGAGAAGGTGAAGTCAGGACGGTGAAGCAGGAGAAGCAGAAGAAGGAGAAGGAGAAGGTGAAGTCTGGAGTGCGCAGCAGAAGAAGCAGAAGAAGGAGAAGGAGAAGGTGAAGTCTGGAGGGTGAAGCAGAAGAAGCAGAAAAAGGAGAAGGAGAAGGTGAAGTCTGGAGGGTGAATCAGAAGAAGTAGAAGAAGGAGAAGGAGAAGGTGAAGTCAGGAGGGTGAAGCAGAAGAAGCAGAAGAAGGAGAAGGAGAAGGTGAAGTCTGGAGGGTGAAGCAGAAGAAGTAGAAGAAGGAGAAGGAGAAGGTGAAGTCAGGAGGGTGAAGCAGAAGAAGCAGAAGAAGGAGAAGGAGAAGGTGAAGTCTGGAGGGCGCAGCAGAAGAAGCAGAAGAAGCAGAAGGAGAAGGTGAAGTCTGGAGGGTGAATCAGAAGAAGTAGAAGAAGGAGAAGGAGAAGGTGAAGTCTGGAGGGTGTATCAGAAGAAGTAGAAGAAGGAGAAGGAGAAGGTGAAGTCTGGAGGGTGACTCAGAAGAAGTAGAAGAAGGAGAAGGAGAAGGTGAAGTCTGGAGGGTGAATCAGAAGAAGCAGAAGAAGGAGAAGGAGAAGGTGAAGTCTGGAGGGTGAATCAGAAGAAGCAGAAGAAGGAGAAGGAGAAGGTGAAGTCTGGAGCGTGAATCAGAAGAAGTAAAAGAAGGAGAAGGAGAAGGTGATGTCTGGAGGGTGAAGCAGAAGAAGTAGAAGAAGGAGAAGGAGAAGGTGAAGTCAGGAGGGTGAATTAGAAGAAGTAGAAGAAGGAGAAGTAGAAGGTGAAGTCAGGAGGGTGAATCAGAAGAAGCAGAACAAAGAGAAGGAGAAGGTGAAGTCTGGAGGGTGAAGCAGAAGAAGCAGAAGAAGGAGAAGGAGAAGGTGAAGACTGGAGGGTGAATCAGAAGAAGTAGAAGAAGGAGAAGTAGAAGGTGAAGTCTGGAGGGTGAATCAGAAGAAGTAGAAGAAGGAGAAGGAGAAGGTGAAGTCTGGAGGGTGAATCAGAAGAAGCAGAAGAAGGAGAAGGAGAAGGTGAAGTCTGGAGGGTGAATCAGAAGAATCAGAAGAAGGAGAAGGAGAAGGTGAAGTCTGGAGGGTGACTCAGAAGAAGTAGAAGAAGGAGAAGGAGAAGGTGAAGTCTGGAGGGTGAATCAGAAGAAGCAGAAGAAGGAGAAGGAGAAGGTGAAGTCTGGTGGGTGAATCAGAAGAAGCAGAAGAAGGAGAAGGAGAAGGTGAAGTCTGGAGGGTGAATCAGAAGAAGCAGAATAAGGAGAAGGAGAAGGTGAAGTCTGGAGGGTGAATCAGAAGAAGCAGAAGAAGGAGAAGGAGAAGGTGAAGTCTGGAGGGTGAATCAGAAGAAGTAGAAGAAGGAGAAGGAGAAGGTGAAGTCTGGAGAGTGAAGCAGAAGAAGTAGAAGAAGGAGAAGGAGAAGGTGAGGTCAGGAGGGTGAATCAGAAGATGTAGAAGAAGGAGAAGGAGAAGGTGAAGTCAGGAGGGTGAATCAGAAGAAGCAGAAGAAGGAGAAGGAGAAGGTGAAGTCTGGAGGGTGAATCAGAAGAATCAGAAGAAGGAGAAGGAGAAGGTGAAGTCAGGAGGGTGAATCAGAAGAAGCAGAAGAAGGAGAAGGAGAAGGTGAAGTTAGGAGGGTGAATCAGAAGAAGCAGAAGAAGTAGAAGGAGAAGGTGAAGTCAGGGGGGTGAAGCAGACGAAGTAGAAGAAGGAGATGGAGAAGGTGAAGTCAGGAGGGTGAAGCAGAAGAAGCAGAAGAAGGAGAAGGAGAAGGTGAAGTCTGGAGGGCGCAGCAGAAGAAGCAGAAGAAGGAGAAGGAGAAGGTGAAGTCTGGAGGGTGAAGCAGAAGAAGCAGAAGAAGGAGAAGGAGAAGGTGAAGTCTGGAGGGTGAATCAGAAGAAGTAGAAGAAGGAGAAGGAAAAGGTGAAGTCAGGAGGGTGAAGCAGAAGAAGCAGAAGAAGGAGAAGGAGAAGGTGAAGTCTGGGGGGTGAAGCAGAAGAAGCAGAAGATAGAAGGTGAAGTCTGGAGGGCGTAGCAGAAGAAGCAGAAGAAGGAGAAGGAGAAGGTGAAGTCTGGAGGGTGAAGCAGAAGAAGCAGAAGAAGGAGAAAGAGAAGGTGAAGTCTGGAGGGTGAATCAGAAGAAGCAGAAGAAAGAGAAGGAGAAGGTGAAGTCTGGAGGGTGAAGCAGAAGAAGCAGAAGAAGGAGAAGGAGAAGGTGAAGACTGGAGGGTGAATCAGAAGAAGTAGAAGAAGGAGAAGGAGAAGTTGAAGTCTGGGGGGAGAATCAAAAGAAGCAGAAGAAAGAGAAGGAGAAGGTGAAGTCTGGAGGGTGAATCAAAAGAAGCAGAAGAAGGAGAAGGAGAAGGTGAATTCTGGAGGGTGAATCAGAAGAATCAGAAGAAGGAGAAGGAGAAGGTGAAGTCTGGAGGGTGACTCAGAAGAAGTAGAAGAAGGAGAAGGAGAAGGTGAAGTCTGGAGGGTGAATCAGAAGAAGCAGAAGAAGGAGAAGGAGAAGGTGAAGTCTGGAGGGTGAATCAGAAGAAGCATAAGAAGGAGAAGGAGAAGGTGAAGTCTGGAGGGTGAATCAGAAGAAGCAGAATAAGAAGAAGGAGAAGGTGAAGTCTGGAGGGTGAATCAGAAGAAGCAGAAGAAGGAGAAGGAGAAGGTGAAGTCTGGAGGGTGAATCAGAAGAAGGAGAAGAAGGAGAAGGAGAAGGTGAAGTCTGGAGGGTGAAGCAGAAGAAGTAGAAGAAGGAGAAGGAGAAGGTGAAGTCAGGAGGGTGAATCAGAAGAAGTAGAAGAAGGAGAAGGAGAAGGTGAAGTCAGGAGGGTGAATCAGAAGAAGCAGAAGAAGGAGAAGGAGAAGGTGGAGTCTGGAGGGTGAATCCGAAGAATCAGAAGAAGGAGAAGGAGAAGTTGAAGTCAGGAGGCTGAATCAGAAGAAGCAGAAGAAGGAGAAGGAGAAGGTGAAGTTAGGAGGGTGAATCAGAAGAAGCAGAAGAAGGAGAAGGAGAAGGCGAAGTCAGGGGGGTGAAGCAGAAGAAGTTGAAGAAGGAGAAGGAGAAGGTGAAGTCAGGAGGTTGAAGCAGAAGAAGCAGAAGAAGGAGAAGGAGAAGGTGAAGTCTGGAGGGCGCAGCAGAAGAAGCAGAAGAAGCAGAAGGAGAAGGTGAAGTCTGGAGGGTGAAGCAGAAGAAGCAGAAGAAGGAGAAGGAGAAGGTGAAGTCAGGAGGGTGAATCAGAAGAAGTAGAAGAAGGAGAAGGAGAAGTTGAAGTCAGGAGGGTGAATCAGAAGAAGCAGAAGAAGGAGAAGGTGAAGTCTGGAGGGTGAATCAGAAGAAGTAGAAGAAGGAGAAGTAGAAGGTGAAGTCTGGAGGGTGAATCAGAAGAAGTAGAAGAAGGAGAAGGAGAAGGTGAAGTCTGGAGGGTGAATCAGAAGAAGCAGAAGAAGGAGAAGGAGAAGGTGAAGTCTGGAGGGTGAATCAGAAGAATCAGAAGAAGGAGAAGGAGAAGGTGAAGTCTGGAGGGTGACTCAGAAGAAGTAGAAGAAGGAGAAGGAGAAGGTGAAGTCTGGAGGGTGAATCAGAAGAAGCAGAAGAAGGAGAAGGAGAAGGTGAAGTCTGGTGGGTGAATCAGAAGAAGCAGAAGAAGGAGAAGGAGAAGGTGAAGTCTGGAGGGTGAATCAGAAGAAGCAGAATAAGGAGAAGGAGAAGGTGAAGTCTGGAGGGTGAATCAGAAGAAGCAGAAGAAGGAGAAGGAGAAGGTGAAGTCTGGAGGGTGAATCAGAAGAAGTAGAAGAAGGAGAAGGAGAAGGTGAAGTCTGGAGAGTGAAGCAGAAGAAGTAGAAGAAGGAGAAGGAGAAGGTGAGGTCAGGAGGGTGAATCAGAAGATGTAGAAGAAGGAGAAGGAGAAGGTGAAGTCAGGAGGGTGAATCAGAAGAAGCAGAAGAAGGAGAAGGAGAAGGTGAAGTCTGGAGGGTGAATCAGAAGAATCAGAAGAAGGAGAAGGAGAAGGTGAAGTCAGGAGGGTGAATCAGAAGAAGCAGAAGAAGGAGAAGGAGAAGGTGAAGTTAGGAGGGTGAATCAGAAGAAGCAGAAGAAGTAGAAGGAGAAGGTGAAGTCAGGGGGGTGAAGCAGACGAAGTAGAAGAAGGAGATGGAGAAGGTGAAGTCAGGAGGGTGAAGCAGAAGAAGCAGAAGAAGGAGAAGGAGAAGGTGAAGTCTGGAGGGCGCAGCAGAAGAAGCAGAAGAAGGAGAAGGAGAAGGTGAAGTCTGGAGGGTGAAGCAGAAGAAGCAGAAGAAGGAGAAGGAGAAGGTGAAGTCTGGAGGGTGAATCAGAAGAAGTAGAAGAAGGAGAAGGAAAAGGTGAAGTCAGGAGGGTGAAGCAGAAGAAGCAGAAGAAGGAGAAGGAGAAGGTGAAGTCTGGGGGGTGAAGCAGAAGAAGCAGAAGATAGAAGGTGAAGTCTGGAGGGCGTAGCAGAAGAAGCAGAAGAAGGAGAAGGAGAAGGTGAAGTCTGGAGGGTGAAGCAGAAGAAGCAGAAGAAGGAGAAAGAGAAGGTGAAGTCTGGAGGGTGAATCAGAAGAAGCAGAAGAAAGAGAAGGAGAAGGTGAAGTCTGGAGGGTGAAGCAGAAGAAGCAGAAGAAGGAGAAGGAGAAGGTGAAGACTGGAGGGTGAATCAGAAGAAGTAGAAGAAGGAGAAGGAGAAGTTGAAGTCTGGGGGGAGAATCAAAAGAAGCAGAAGAAAGAGAAGGAGAAGGTGAAGTCTGGAGGGTGAATCAAAAGAAGCAGAAGAAGGAGAAGGAGAAGGTGAATTCTGGAGGGTGAATCAGAAGAATCAGAAGAAGGAGAAGGAGAAGGTGAAGTCTGGAGGGTGACTCAGAAGAAGTAGAAGAAGGAGAAGGAGAAGGTGAAGTCTGGAGGGTGAATCAGAAGAAGCAGAAGAAGGAGAAGGAGAAGGTGAAGTCTGGAGGGTGAATCAGAAGAAGCATAAGAAGGAGAAGGAGAAGGTGAAGTCTGGAGGGTGAATCAGAAGAAGCAGAATAAGAAGAAGGAGAAGGTGAAGTCTGGAGGGTGAATCAGAAGAAGCAGAAGAAGGAGAAGGAGAAGGTGAAGTCTGGAGGGTGAATCAGAAGAAGGAGAAGAAGGAGAAGGAGAAGGTGAAGTCTGGAGGGTGAAGCAGAAGAAGTAGAAGAAGGAGAAGGAGAAGGTGAAGTCAGGAGGGTGAATCAGAAGAAGTAGAAGAAGGAGAAGGAGAAGGTGAAGTCAGGAGGGTGAATCAGAAGAAGCAGAAGAAGGAGAAGGAGAAGGTGGAGTCTGGAGGGTGAATCCGAAGAATCAGAAGAAGGAGAAGGAGAAGTTGAAGTCAGGAGGCTGAATCAGAAGAAGCAGAAGAAGGAGAAGGAGAAGGTGAAGTTAGGAGGGTGAATCAGAAGAAGCAGAAGAAGGAGAAGGAGAAGGCGAAGTCAGGGGGGTGAAGCAGAAGAAGTTGAAGAAGGAGAAGGAGAAGGTGAAGTCAGGAGGTTGAAGCAGAAGAAGCAGAAGAAGGAGAAGGAGAAGGTGAAGTCTGGAGGGCGCAGCAGAAGAAGCAGAAGAAGCAGAAGGAGAAGGTGAAGTCTGGAGGGTGAAGCAGAAGAAGCAGAAGAAGGAGAAGGAGAAGGTGAAGTCAGGAGGGTGAATCAGAAGAAGTAGAAGAAGGAGAAGGAGAAGTTGAAGTCAGGAGGGTGAATCAGAAGAAGCAGAAGAAGGAGAAGGTGAAGTCTGGAGGGTGAATCAGAAGAAGTAGAAGAAGGAGAAGTAGAAGGTGAAGTCTGGAGGGTGAATCAGAAGAAGTAGAAGAAGGAGAAGGAGAAGGTGAAGTCTGGAGGGTGAATCAGAAGAAGCAGAAGAAGGAGAAGGAGAAGGTGAAGTCTGGAGGGTGAATCAGAAGAATCAGAAGAAGGAGAAGGAGAAGGTGAAGTCTGGAGGGTGACTCAGAAGAAGTAGAAGAAGGAGAAGGAGAAGGTGAAGTCTGGAGGGTGAATCAGAAGAAGCAGAAGAAGGAGAAGGAGAAGGTGAAGTCTGGTGGGTGAATCAGAAGAAGCAGAAGAAGGAGAAGGAGAAGGTGAAGTCTGGAGGGTGAATCAGAAGAAGCAGAATAAGGAGAAGGAGAAGGTGAAGTCTGGAGGGTGAATCAGAAGAAGCAGAAGAAGGAGAAGGAGAAGGTGAAGTCTGGAGGGTGAATCAGAAGAAGTAGAAGAAGGAGAAGGAGAAGGTGAAGTCTGGAGAGTGAAGCAGAAGAAGTAGAAGAAGGAGAAGGAGAAGGTGAGGTCAGGAGGGTGAATCAGAAGATGTAGAAGAAGGAGAAGGAGAAGGTGAAGTCAGGAGGGTGAATCAGAAGAAGCAGAAGAAGGAGAAGGAGAAGGTGAAGTCTGGAGGGTGAATCAGAAGAATCAGAAGAAGGAGAAGGAGAAGGTGAAGTCAGGAGGGTGAATCAGAAGAAGCAGAAGAAGGAGAAGGAGAAGGTGAAGTTAGGAGGGTGAATCAGAAGAAGCAGAAGAAGTAGAAGGAGAAGGTGAAGTCAGGGGGGTGAAGCAGACGAAGTAGAAGAAGGAGATGGAGAAGGTGAAGTCAGGAGGGTGAAGCAGAAGAAGCAGAAGAAGGAGAAGGAGAAGGTGAAGTCTGGAGGGCGCAGCAGAAGAAGCAGAAGAAGGAGAAGGAGAAGGTGAAGTCTGGAGGGTGAAGCAGAAGAAGCAGAAGAAGGAGAAGGAGAAGGTGAAGTCTGGAGGGTGAATCAGAAGAAGTAGAAGAAGGAGAAGGAAAAGGTGAAGTCAGGAGGGTGAAGCAGAAGAAGCAGAAGAAGGAGAAGGAGAAGGTGAAGTCTGGGGGGTGAAGCAGAAGAAGCAGAAGATAGAAGGTGAAGTCTGGAGGGCGTAGCAGAAGAAGCAGAAGAAGGAGAAGGAGAAGGTGAAGTCTGGAGGGTGAAGCAGAAGAAGCAGAAGAAGGAGAAAGAGAAGGTGAAGTCTGGAGGGTGAATCAGAAGAAGCAGAAGAAAGAGAAGGAGAAGGTGAAGTCTGGAGGGTGAAGCAGAAGAAGCAGAAGAAGGAGAAGGAGAAGGTGAAGACTGGAGGGTGAATCAGAAGAAGTAGAAGAAGGAGAAGGAGAAGTTGAAGTCTGGGGGGAGAATCAAAAGAAGCAGAAGAAAGAGAAGGAGAAGGTGAAGTCTGGAGGGTGAATCAAAAGAAGCAGAAGAAGGAGAAGGAGAAGGTGAATTCTGGAGGGTGAATCAGAAGAATCAGAAGAAGGAGAAGGAGAAGGTGAAGTCTGGAGGGTGACTCAGAAGAAGTAGAAGAAGGAGAAGGAGAAGGTGAAGTCTGGAGGGTGAATCAGAAGAAGCAGAAGAAGGAGAAGGAGAAGGTGAAGTCTGGAGGGTGAATCAGAAGAAGCATAAGAAGGAGAAGGAGAAGGTGAAGTCTGGAGGGTGAATCAGAAGAAGCAGAATAAGAAGAAGGAGAAGGTGAAGTCTGGAGGGTGAATCAGAAGAAGCAGAAGAAGGAGAAGGAGAAGGTGAAGTCTGGAGGGTGAATCAGAAGAAGGAGAAGAAGGAGAAGGAGAAGGTGAAGTCTGGAGGGTGAAGCAGAAGAAGTAGAAGAAGGAGAAGGAGAAGGTGAAGTCAGGAGGGTGAATCAGAAGAAGTAGAAGAAGGAGAAGGAGAAGGTGAAGTCAGGAGGGTGAATCAGAAGAAGCAGAAGAAGGAGAAGGAGAAGGTGGAGTCTGGAGGGTGAATCCGAAGAATCAGAAGAAGGAGAAGGAGAAGTTGAAGTCAGGAGGCTGAATCAGAAGAAGCAGAAGAAGGAGAAGGAGAAGGTGAAGTTAGGAGGGTGAATCAGAAGAAGCAGAAGAAGGAGAAGGAGAAGGCGAAGTCAGGGGGGTGAAGCAGAAGAAGTTGAAGAAGGAGAAGGAGAAGGTGAAGTCAGGAGGTTGAAGCAGAAGAAGCAGAAGAAGGAGAAGGAGAAGGTGAAGTCTGGAGGGCGCAGCAGAAGAAGCAGAAGAAGCAGAAGGAGAAGGTGAAGTCTGGAGGGTGAAGCAGAAGAAGCAGAAGAAGGAGAAGGAGAAGGTGAAGTCAGGAGGGTGAATCAGAAGAAGTAGAAGAAGGAGAAGGAGAAGTTGAAGTCAGGAGGGTGAATCAGAAGAAGCAGAAGAAGGAGAAGGAGAAGGTGAAGTTAGGAGGGTGAATCAGAAGAAGCAGAAGAAGGAGAAGGAGAAGGCGAAGTCAGGGGGGTGAAGCAGAAGAAGTAGAAGAAGGAGGAGGAGAAGGTGAAGTCAGGAGGGTGAAGCAGAAGAAGCAGAAGAAGGAGAAGGAGAAGGTGACGTCTGGAGGGCGCAGCAGAAGAAGCAGAAGAAGGAGAAGGAGAAGGTGAAGTCTGGAGTGTGAAGCATAAGAAGCAGAAGAAGGAGAAGGAGAAGGTGAAGTCTGGAGGGTGAATCAGAAGAAGTAGAAGAAGGAGAAGGAGAAGGTGAAGTCAGGAGGGTGAAGCAGAAGAAGCAGAAGAAGGAGAAGGAGAAGGTGAAGTCTGGAGGGTGAAGCAGAAGAAGCAGAAGAAGGAGAAGGAGAAGGTGAAGTCTGGAGGGCGTAGCAGAAGAAGCAGAAGAAGGAGAAGGAGAAGGTGAAGTCTGGAGGGTGAAGCAGAAGAAGCAGAAGAAGGAGAAGGAGAAGGTGAAGTCTGCAGGGTGAATCAGAAGAAGTAGAAGAAGGAGAAGGAGAAGGGGAAGTCAGGAGGGTGAAGCAGAAGAAGCAGAAGAAGGAGAAGGAGAAGGTGAAGTCTGGAGGGTGAAGCAGAAGAAGCAGAAGAAGGAGAAGGAGAAGGTGAAGTCTGGAGGGTGAAGCAGAAGATGCAGAAGAAGGAGAAGGAGAAGGTGAAGTCAGGAGGGTGAATCAGAAGAAGTAGAAGAAGGAGAAGGAGAAGGTGAAGTCTGGAGGGAAAATCAGAAGAAGTAGAAGAAGGAGAAGGAGAAGGGGAAGTCAGGAGGGTGAAGCAGAAGAAGCAGAAGAAGGAGAAGGAGAAGGTGAAGTCTGGAGGGTGAAGCAGAAGAAGCAGAAGAAGGAGAAGGAGAAGGTGAAGTCTGGAGGGTGAAGCAGAAGATGCAGAAGAAGGAGAAGGAGAAGGTGAAGTCAGGAGGGTGAATCAGAAGAAGTAGAAGAAGGAGAAGGAGTAGGTGAAGTCTGGAGGGAAAATCAGAAGAAGTAGAAGAAGGAGAAGGAGAAGGTGAAGTCTGGAGGATGAATCAGAAGAAGTAGAAGAAGGAGAAGGAGAAGGAGAAGTCTGGAGGGTGAATCAGAAGAAGCAGAAGAAGGAGAAGGAGAAGGTGAAGTCTGGAGGGTGAATCAGAAGAAGCAGAATAAGGAGAAGGAGAAGGTGAAGTCTGGAGGGTGAATCAGAAGAAGCAGAAGAAGGAGAAGGAGAAGGTGAAGTCTGGTGGGTGAATCAGAAGAAGCAGAAGAAGGAGAAGGAGAAGGTGAAGTCTGGAGGGTGAATCAGAAGAAGCAGAATAAGGAGAAGGAGAAGGTGAAGTCTGGAGGGTGAATCAGAAGAAGTAGAAGAAGGAGAAGGAGAAGGTGAAGTCTGGAGGGTGAATCAGAAGAAGTAGAAGAAGGAGAAGGAGAAGGTGAAGTCTGGAGAGTGAAGCAGAAGAAGTAGAAGAAGGAGAAGGAGAAGGTGAGGTCAGGAGGGTGAATCAGAAGAAGTAGAAGAAGGAGAAGGAGAAGGTGAAGTCGGGAGGGTGAATCAGAAGAAGCAGAAGAAGGAGAAGGAGAAGGTGAAGTCTGGAGGGTGAATCAGAAGAATCAGAAGAAGGAGAAGGAGAAGGTGAAGTCAGGAGGGTGAATCAGAAGAAGCAGAAGAAGGAGAAGGAGAAGGTGAAGTTAGGAGGGTGAATCAGAAGAAGCAGAAGAAGTGGAAGGAGAAGGTGAAGTCAGGGGGGTGAAGCAGACGAAGTAGAAGAAGGAGATGGAGAAGGTGAAGTCAGGAGGGTGAAGCAGAAGAAGCAGAAGAAGGAGAAGGAGAAGGTGAAGTCTGGAGGGCGCAGCAGAAGAAGCAGAAGAAGGAGAAGGAGAAGGTGAAGTCTGGAGGGTGAAGCAGAAGAAGCAGAAGAAGGAGAAGGAGAAGGTGAAGTCTGGAGGGTGAATCAGAAGAAGTAGAAGAAGGAGAAGGAAAAGGTGAAGTCAGGAGGGTGAAGCAGAAGAAGCAAAAGAAGGAGAAGGAGAAGGTGAAGTCTGGGGGGTGAAGCAGAAGAAGCAGAAGATAGAAGGTGAAGTCTGGAGGGCGTAGCAGAAGAAGCAGAAGAAGGAGAAGGAGAAGGTGAAGTCTGGAGGGTGAAGCAGAAGAAGCAGAAGAAGGAGAAAGAGAAGGTGAAGTCTGGAGGGTGAATCAGAAGAAGCAGAAGAAAGAGAAGGAGAAGGTGAAGTCTGGAGGGTGAAGCAGAAGAAGCAGAAGAAGGAGAAGGAGAAGGTGAAGACTGGAGGGTGAATCAGAAGAAGTAGAAGAAGGAGAAGGAGAAGTTGAAGTCTGGGGGGAGAATCAAAAGAAGCAGAAGAAAGAGAAGGAGAAGGTGAAGTCTGGAGGGTGAATCAAAAGAAGCAGAAGAAGGAGAAGGAGAAGGTGAATTCTGGAGGGTGAATCAGAAGAATCAGAAGAAGGAGAAGGAGAAGGTGAAGTCTGGAGGGTGACTCAGAAGAAGTAGAAGAAGGAGAAGGAGAAGGTGAAGTCTGGAGGGTGAATCAGAAGAAGCAGAAGAAGGAGAAGGAGAAGGCGAAGTCTGGAGGGTGAATCAGAAGAAGCATAAGAAGGAGAAGGAGAAGGTGAAGTCTGGAGGGTGAATCAGAAGAAGCAGAATAAGAAGAAGGAGAAGGTGAAGTCTGGAGGGTGAATCAGAAGAAGCAGAAGAAGGAGAAGGAGAAGGTGAAGTCTGGAGGGTGAATCAGAAGAAGGAGAAGAAGGAGAAGGAGAAGGTGAAGTCTGGAGGGTGAAGCAGAAGAAGTAGAAGAAGGAGAAGGAGAAGGTGAAGTCAGGAGGGTGAATCAGAAGAAGTAGAAGAAGGAGAAGGAGAAGGTGAAGTCAGGAGGGTGAATCAGAAGAAGCAGAAGAAGGAGAAGGAGAAGGTGGAGTCTGGAGGGTGAATCCGAAGAATCAGAAGAAGGAGAAGGAGAAGTTGAAGTCAGGAGGGTGAATCAGAAGAAGCAGAAGAAGGAGAAGGAGAAGGTGAAGTTAGGAGGGTGAATCAGAAGAAGCAGAAGAAGGAGAAGGAGAAGGCGAAGTCAGGGGGGTGAAGCAGAAGAAGTTGAAGAAGGAGAAGGAGAAGGTGAAGTCAGGAGGTTGAAGCAGAAGAAGCAGAAGAAGGAGAAGGAGAAGGTGAAGTCTGGAGGGCGCAGCAGAAGAAGCAGAAGAAGCAGAAGGAGAAGGTGAAGTCTGGAGTGTGAAGCAGAAGAAGCAGAAGAAGGAGAAGGAGAAGGTGAAGTCTGGAGGGTGAATCAGAAGAAGTAGAAGAAGGAGAAGGAGAAGGTGAAGTCAGGAGGGTGAAGCAGAAGAAGCAGAAGAAGGAGAAGGAGAAGGTGAAGTCTGGAGGGTGAAGCAGAAGAAGCAGAAGAAGGAGAAGGAGAAGGTGAAGTCTGGAGGGCGTAGCAGAAGAAGCAGAAGAAGGAGAAGGAGAAGGTGAAGTCTGGAGGGTGAAGCAGAAGAAGCAGAAGAAGGAGAAGGAGAAGGTGAAGTCTGCAGGGTGAATCAGAAGAAGTAGAAGAAGGAGAAGGAGAAGGGGAAGTCAGGAGGGTGATGCAGAAGAAGCAGAAGAAGGAGAAGGAGAAGGTGAAGTCTGGAGGGTGAAGCAGAAGAAGCAGAAGAAGGAGAAGGAGAAGGTGAAGTCTGGAGGGTGAAGCAGAAGATGCAGAAGAAGGAGAAGGAGAAGGTGAAGTCAGGAGGGTGAATCAGAAGAAGTAGAAGAAGGAGAAGGAGAAGGTGAAGTCTGGAGGGAAAATCAGAAGAAGTAGAAGAAGGAGAAGGAGAAGGTGAAGTCTGGAGGATGAATCAGAAGAAGTAGAAGAAGGAGAAGGAGAAGGAGAAGTCTGGAGGGTGAATCAGAAGAAGCAGAAGAAGGAGAAGGAGAAGGTGAAGTCTGGAGGGAGAAGCAGAAGAAGTAGAAGAACGAGAAGGAGAATATGAAGTCTGGAGGGTGAATCAGAAGAAGTAGAAGAAGGAGAAGGAGAAGGTGAAGTCTGGAGGGTGAATCAGAAGAAGTAGAAGAAGGAGAAGGAGAAGGTGAAGTCTGGAGAGTGAATCAGAAGAAGCAGAAGAAGGAGAAGGAGAAGGTGAAGTCTGGAGGGTGAATCAGAAGAAGCAGAAGAAGTAGAAGGAGAAGGTGAAGTCTGGAGGGTGAATCAGAAGAAGCAGAAGAAGGAGAAGGAGAAGGTGAAGTCTGGAGGGTGAATCAGAAGAAGCAGAATAAGAAGAAGGAGAAGGTGAAGTCTGGAGGGTGAATCAGAAGAAGCAGAAGAAGGAGAAGGAGAAGGTGAAGTCTGGAGGGTGAATCAGAAGAAGTAGAAGAAGGAGAAGGAGAAGTTGAAGTCTGGAGGGTGAAGCAGAAGAAGTAGAAGAAGGAGAAGGGGAAGGTGAAGTCAGGAGGGTGAATCAGAAGAAGTAGAAGAAGGAGAAGGAGAAGGTGAAGTCAGGAGGGTGAATCAGAAGAAGCAGAAGAAGGAGAAGGAGAAGGTGAAGTCTGGAGGGTGAATCAGAAGATTCCGGAGAAGGAGAAGGAGAAGGTGAAGTCAGGAGGGTGAATCAGTAGAAGCAGAAGAAGGAGAAGGAGAAGGTGAAGTTAGGAAGGTGAATCAGAAGAAACAGAAGAAGGAGAAGCAGAAGGTGAAGTCAGGGGGGTGAAGCAGAAGAAGTAGAAGAAGGATAAGGAGAAGGTGAAGTCAGGACGGTGAAGCAGGAGAAGCAGAAGAAGGAGAAGGAGAAGGTGAAGTCTGGAGTGCGCAGCAGCAGAAGCAGAAGAAGGAGAAGGAGAAGGTGAAGTCTGGAGGGTGAAGCAGAAGAAGCAGAAGAAGGAGAAGGAGAAGGTGAAGTCTGGAGGGTGAATCAGAAGAAGTAGAAGAAGGAGAAGAAGAAGGTGAAGTCAGGAGGGTGAAGCAGAAGAAGCAGAAGAAGGAGAAGGAGAAGGTGAAGTCTGGAAGGTGAAGCAGAAGAAGTAGAAGAAGGAGAAGGAGAAGGTGAAGTCAGGAGGGTGAAGCAGAAGAAGCAGAAGAAGGAGAAGGAGAAGGTGAAGTCTGGAGGGTGAAGCAGAAGAAGCAGAAGAAGGAGAAGGAGAAGATGAAGTCTGGAGGGTGAATCAGAAGAGTAGAAGAAGGAGAAGGAGAAGGTGAAGTCTGGAGGGTGAATCAGAAGAAGCAGAAGAAGGAGAAGGAGAAGGTGAAGTCTGGAGGGTGAATCAGAAGAAGCAGAAGAAGGAGAAGGAGAAGGTGAAGCCTGGAGGGTGAATCAGAAGAAGCAGAATAAGGAGAAGGAGAAGGTGAAGTCTGGAGGGTGAATCAGAAGAAGCAGAAGAAGGAGAAGGAGAAGGTGAAGTCAGGAGCGTGAATCAGAAGAAGTAGAAGAAGGAGAAGGAGAAGGTGATGTCTGGAGGGTGAAGCAGAAGAAGTAGAAGAAGGAGAAGGAGAAGGTGAAGTCAGGAGGGTGAATCAGAAGAAGTAGAAGAAGGAGAAGGAGAAGGTGAAGTCAGGAGGGTGAATCAGAAGAAGCAGAAGAAGGAGAAGGAGAAGGTGAAGTCTGGAGGGTGAATCAGAAGAAGCAGAAGAAAGAGAAGGAGAAGGTGAAGTCTGGAGGGTGAAGCAGAAGAAGCAGAAGAAGGAGAAGGAGAAGGTGAAGGCTGGAGGGTGAATCAGAAGAAGTAGAAGAAGGAGAAGGAGAAGGTGAAGTCTGGAGGGTGAATCAGAAGAAGTAGAAGAAGGAGTAGGAGAAGGTGAAGTCTGGAGGGTGAATCAGAAGAAGTAGAAGAAGGAGAAGGAGAAGGTGAAGTCTGGAGGGTGAATCAGAAGAAGCAGAAGAAGGAGAAGGAGAAGGTGAAGTCTGGAGGGTGAATCAGAAGAAGCAGAAGAAGGAGAAGGAGAAGGTGAAGCCTGGAGGGTGAATCAGAAGAAGCAGAATAAGGAGAAGGAGAAGGTGAAGTCTGGAGGGTGAATCAGAAGAAGCAGAAGAAGGAGAAGGAGAAGGTGAAGTCAGGAGCATGAATCAGAAGAAGTAGAAGAAGGAGAAGTTGAAGGTGATGTCTGGAGGGTGAAGCAGAAGAAGTAGAAGAAGGAGAAGGAGAAGGTGAAGTCAGGAGGGTGAATCAGAAGAAGTAGAAGAAGGAGAAGGAGAAGGTGAAGTCAGGAGGGTGAATCAGAAGAAGCAGAAGAAGGAGAAGGAGAAGGTGAAGTCTGGAGGGTGAATCAGAAGAAGCAGAAGAAAGAGAAGGAGAAGGTGAAGTCTGGAGGGTGAAGCAGAAGAAGCAGAAGAAGGAGAAGGAGAAGGCGAAGGCTGGAGGGTGAATCAGAAGAAGTAGAAGAAGGAGAAGGAGAAGGTGAAGTCTGGAGGGTGAATCAGAAGAAGTAGAAGAAGGAGAAGGAGAAGGTGAAGTCTGGAGGGTGAATCAGAAGAAGCAGAAGAAGGAGAAGGAGAAGGTGAAGTCTGGAGGGTGAATCAGAAGAATCAGAAGAAGGAGAAGGAGAAGGTGAAGTCTGGAGGGTGACTCAGAAGAAGTAGAAGAAGGAGAAGGAGAAGGTGAAGTCTGGAGGGTGAATCAGAAGAAGCAGAAGAAGGAGAAGGAGAAGGTGAAGTCTGGAGGGTGAATCAGAAGAAGCAGAAGAAGGAGAAGGAGAAGGTGAAGTCCGGAGGGTGAAGCAGAAGAAGCTGAAGAAGGAGAAGGAGAAGATGAAGTCTGGAGGGTGAAGCAGAAGAAGCAGAAGAAGGAGAAGGAGAAGGTGAAGTCAGGAGGGTGAATCAGAAGAAGTAGAAGAAGGAGAAGGAGAAGGTGAAGTCTGGAGGGTGAATCAGAAGAAGTAGAAGAAGGAGAAGGAGAAGGTGAAGTCTGGAGGGTGAATCAGAAGAAGTAGAAGAAGGAGAAGGAGAAGGTGAAGTCTGGAGGGTGAATCAGAAGAAGCAGAAGAAGGAGAAGGAGAAGGTGAAGTCTGGAGGGTGAATCAGAAGAAGCAGAAGAAGGAGAAGGAGAAGATGAAGTCTGGAGGGTGAATCAGAAGAAGTAGAAGAAGGAGAAGGAGAAGGTGAAGTCTGGAGGGTGAATCAGAAGAAGCAGAAGAAGGAGAAGGAGAAGGTGAAGTCTGGAGGGTGAATCAGAAGAAGCAGAAGAAGGAGAAGGAGAAGGTGAAGCCTGGAGGGTGAATCAGAAGAAGCAGAATAAGGAGAAGGAGAAGGTGAAGTCTGGAGGGTGAATCAGAAGAAGCAGAAGAAGGAGAAGGAGAAGGTGAAGTCAGGAGCGTGAATCAGAAGAAGTAGAAGAAGGAGAAGTTGAAGGTGATGTCTGGAGGGTGAAGCAGAAGAAGTAGAAGAAGGAGAAGGAGAAGGTGAAGTCAGGAGGGTGAATCAGAAGAAGTAGAAGAAGGAGAAGGAGAAGGTGAAGTCAGGAGGGTGAATCAGAAGAAGCAGAAGAAGGAGAAGGAGAAGGTGAAGTCTGGAGGGTGAATCTGAAGAAGCAGAAGAAAGAGAAGGAGAAGGTGAAGTCTGGAGGGTGACTCAGAAGAAGTAGAAGAAGGAGAAGGAGAAGGTGAAGTCTGGAGGGTGAAGCAGAAGAAGCTGAAGAAGGAGAAGGAGAAGATGAAGTCTGGAGGGTGAATCAGAAGAAGCAGAAGAAGGAGAAGGAGAAGGTGAAGTCAGGAGGGTGAATCAGAAGAAGTAGAAGAAGGAGAAGGAGAAGATGAAGTCTGGAGGGTGAAGCAGAAGAAGCAGAAGAAGGAGAAGGAGAAGGTGAAGTCAGGAGGGTGAATCAGAAGAAGTAGAAGAAGGAGAAGGAGAAGGTGAAGTCTGGAGGGTGAATCAGAAGAAGTAGAAAAAGGAGAAGGAGAAGGTGAAGTCTGGAGGGTGAACCAGAAGAAGTAGAAGAAGGAGAAGGAGAAGGTGAAGTCTGGAGGGTGAATCAGAAGAAGCAGAAGAAGGAGAAGGAGAAGGTGAAGTCTGGAGGGTGAATCAGAAGAAGCAGAAGAAGGAGAAGGAGAAGATGAAGTCTGGAGGGTGAATCAGAAGAAGTAGAAGAAGGAGAAGGAGAAGGTGAAGTCTGGAGGGTGAATCAGAAGAAGCAGAAGAAGGAGAAGGAGAAGGTGAAGTCTGGAGGGTGAATCAGAAGAAGCAGAAGAAGGAGAAGGAGAAGGTGAAGCCTGGAGGGTGAATCAGAAGAAGCAGAATAAGGAGAAGGAGAAGGTGAAGTCTGGAGGGTGAATCAGAAGAAGCAGAAGAAGGAGAAGGAGAAGGTGAAGTCTGGAGCGTGAATCAGAAGAAGTAGAAGAAGGAGAAGGAGAAGGTGATGTCTGGAGGGTGAAGCAGAAGAAGTAGAAGAAGGAGAAGGAGATGGTGAAGTCAGGAGGGTGAATCAGAAGAAGTAGAAGAAGGAGAAGGAGAAGGTGAAATCAGTAGGGTGAATCAGAAGAAGCAGAAGAAGGAGAAGGAGAAGGTGAAGTCTGGAGGGTGAATCAGAAGAAGCAGAAGAAAGAGAAGGAGAAGGTGAAGTCTGGAGGGTGAAGCAGAAGAAGCAGAAGAAGGAGAAGGAGAAGGTGAAGGCTGGAGGGTGAATCAGAAGAAGTAGAAGAAGGAGAAGGAGAAGGTGAAGTCTGGAGGGTGAATCAGAAGAAGCAGAAGAAGGAGAAGGAGAAGGTGAAGTCTGGAGGGTGAATCAGAAGAATCAGAAGAAGGAGAAGTAGAAGGTGAAGTCTGGAGGGTGACTCAGAAGAAGTAGAAGAAGGAGAAGGAGAAGGTGAAGTCTGGAGGGTGAATCAGAAGAAGCAGAAGAAGGAGAAGGAGAAGGTGAAGTCTGGAGGGTGTATCGGAAGAAGCAGAATAAGGAGAAGGAGAAGGTGAAGTCTGGAGGGTGAATCAGAAGAAGCAGAAGAAGGAGAAGGAGAAGGTGAAGTCTGGAGGGTGAATCAGAAGAAGCTGAAGAAGGAGAAGGAGAAGATGAAGTCTGGAGGGTGAAGCAGAAGAAGCAGAAGAAGGAGAAGGAGAAGGTGAAGTCAGGAGGGTGAATCAGAAGAAGTAGAAGAAGGAGAAGGAGAAGGTGAAGTCAGGAGGGTGAATCAGAAGAAGCAGAAGAAGGAGAAGGAGAAGGTGAAGTCTGGAGGGTGAATCAGAAGAAGCAGAAGAAAGAGAAGGAGAAGGTGAAGTCTGGAGGGTGAAGCAGAAGAAGCAGAAGAAGGAGAAGGAGAAGGTGAAGGCTGGAGGGTGAATCAGAAGAAGTAGAAGAAGGAGAAGGAGAAGGTGAAGACTGGAGGGTGAATCAGAAGAAGTAGAAGAAGGAGAAGGAGAAGGTGAAGTCTGGAGGGTGAATCAGAAGAAGCAGAAGAAGGAGAAGGAGAAGGTGAAGTCTGGAGGGTGAATCAGAAGAATCAGAAGAAGGAGAAGGAGAAGGTGAAGTCTGGAGGGTGACTCAGAAGAAGTAGAAGAAGGAGAAGGAGAAGGTGAAGTCTGGAGGGTGAATCAGAAGAAGCAGAAGAAGGAGAAGGAGAAGGTGAAGTCTGGAGGGTGAATCAGAAGAAGCAGAAGAAGGAGAAGGAGAAGGCGAAGTCTGGAGGGTGAATCAGAAGAAGCAGAATAATAGAAGGAGAAGGTGAAGTCTGGAGGGTGAATCAGAAGAAGCAGAAGAAGAAGGAGAAGGTGAAGTCTGGAGGTTGAATCAGAAGAAGTAGAAGAAGGAGAAGGATAAGGTGAAGTCTGGAGGGTGAAGCAGAAGAGGTAGAAGAAGGAGAAGGAGAAGGTGAAGTCAGGAGGGTGAATCAGAAGAAGTAGAAGAAGGAGAAGGAGAAGGTGAAGTCAGGAGGGTGAAGCAGAAGAAGCAGAAGAAGGAGAAGGAGAAGGTGAAGTCTGGAGGGCGCAGCAGAAGAAGCAGAAGAAGGAGAAGGAGAAGGTGAGGTCTGGAGGGTGAAGCAGAAGAAGCATAAGAAGGAGAAGGAGAAGGTGAAGTCTGGAGGGTGAATCAGAAGAAGTAGAAGAAGGAGAAGGAGAAGGTGAAGTCAGGAGGGTGAAGCAGAAGAAGCAGAAGAAGGAGAAGGAGAAGGTGAAGTCTGGAGGGTGAAGCAGAAGAAGCAGAAGAAGGAGAAGGAGAAGGTGCAGACTGGAGGGTGAATCAGAAGAAGTAGAAGAAGGAGAAGGAGAAGGTGAAGTCTGGAGGGTGAATCAGGAGAAGTAGAAGAAGGAGAAGGAGAAGGTGAAGTCTGGAGGGTGAATCAAAAGAAGCAGAAGAAGGGGAAGGAGAAGGTGAAGTCTGGAGGGTGAATCAGAAGAATCAGAAGAAGGAGAAGGAGAAGGTGAAGTCTGGAGGGTGACTCAGCAGAAGTAGAAGAAGGAGAAGGAGAAGGTGAAGTCTAGAGGGTGAATCAGAAGAAGCAGAAGAAGGAGAAGGAGAAGGTGAAGTCTGGAGGGTGAATCAGAAGAAGCAGAATAAGGAGAAGGAGAAGTTGAAGTCTGGAGGGTGAATCAGAAGAAGCAGAAGAAGGAGAAGGAGAAGGTGAAGTCTGGAGCGTGAATCAGAAGAAGTAGAAGAAGGAGAAGGAGAAGGTGATGTCTGGAAAGTGAAGCAGAAGAAGTAGAAGAAGGAGAAGGAGAAGGTGAAGTCAGGAGGATTAATTAGAAGAAGTAGAAGGAGAAGGAGAAGGTGAAGTCAGGAGGTTGAATCAGAAGAAGCAGAAGAAGGAGAAGGAGAAGGTGAAGTCTTGAGGGTGAATCAGAAGAAGCAGAAGAAAGAGAAGGAGAAGGTGAAGTCTGGAGGGTGAAGCAGAAGAAGCAGAAGAAGGAGAAGGAGAATTTGAAGTCTGGAGGGTGAATCAGAAGAAGCAGAAGAAGGAGAAGGAGATGGTGAAGTCTGGAGGGTGAATCAGAAGAAGCAGAATAAGGAGAAGGAGAAGGTGAAGTCTGGAGGGTGAATCAGAAGAAGCAGAAGAAGAAGGAGAAGGTGAAGTCTGGAGGGTGAATCAGAAGAAGTAGAAGAAGGAGAAGGATAAGGTGAAGTCTGGAGGGTGAAGCAGAAGAGGTAGAAGAAGGAGAAGGAGAAGGTGAAGTCAGGAGGGTGAATCAGAAGAAGTAGAAGAAGGAGAAGGAGAAGGTGAAGTCAGGAGGGTGAAGCAGAAGAAGCAGAAGAAGGAGAAGGAGAAGGTGAAGTCTGGAGGGCGCAGCAGAAGAAGCAGAAGAAGGAGAAGGAGAAGGTGAGGTCTGGAGGGTGAAGCAGAAGAAGCATAAGAAGGAGAAGGAGAAGGTGAAGTCTGGAGGGTGAATCAGAAGAAGTAGAAGAAGGAGAAGGAGAAGGTGAAGTCAGGAGGGTGAAGCAGAAGAAGCAGAAGAAGGAGAAAGAGAAGGTGAAGTCCGGAGGGTGAAGCAGAAGAAGCAGAAGAAGGAGAAGGAGAAGGTGAAGTCTGGAGGGCGTAGCAGAAGAAGCAGAAGAAGGAGAAGGAGAAGGTGAAGTCTGGAGGGTGAAGCAGAAGAAGCAGAAGAAGGAGAAGGAGAAGGTGCAGACTGGAGGGTGAATCAGAAGAAGTAGAAGAAGGAGAAGGAGAAGGTGAAGTCTGGAGGGTGAATCAGGAGAAGTAGAAGAAGGAGAAGGAGAAGGTGAAGTCTGGAGGGTGAATCAAAAGAAGCAGAAGAAGGGGAAGGAGAAGGTGAAGTCTGGAGGGTGAATCAGAAGAATCAGAAGAAGGAGAAGGAGAAGGTGAAGTCTGGAGGGTGACTCAGAAGAAGTAGAAGAAGGAGAAGGAGAAGGTGATGTCTGGAAAGTGAAGCAGAAGAAGTAGAAGAAGGAGAAGGAGAAGGTGAAGTCAGGAGGATTAATTAGAAGAAGTAGAAGGAGAAGGAGAAGGTGCAGTCAGGAGGGTGAATCAGAAGAAGCAGAAGAAGAAGGAGAAGGTGAAGTCTTGAGGGTGAATCAGAAGAAGCAGAAGAAAGAGAAGGAGAAGGTGAAGTCTGGAGGGTGAAGCAGAAGAAGCAGAAGAAGGAGAAGGAGAAGGTGAAGACTGGAGGGTGAAGCAGAAGAAGTAGAAAAAGGAGAAGGAGAAGGTGAAGTCTGGCGGGGGAATCAGAAGAAGTAGAAGAAGGAGAAGGAGAAGGTGAAGTCTGGAGGGTGAATCAGAAGAAGCAGAAGAAGGAGAAGGAGAAGGTGAATTCTGGAGGGTGAATCAGAAGAATCAGAAGAAGGAGAAGGAGAAGGTGAAGTCTGGAGGGTGACTCAGAAGAAGTAGAAGAAGGAGAAGGAGAAGGTGAAGTCTGGAGGGTGAATCAGAAGAAGCAGAAGAAGGAGAAGGAGAAGGTGAAGTCTGGAGGGTGAATCAGAAGAATCAGAAGAAGGAGAAGGAGAAGGTGAAGTCTGGAGGGTGAATCAGAAGAAGCAGAATAAGGAGAAGGAGAAGGTGAAGTCTGGAGGGTGAATCAGAAGAAGCAGAAGAAGGAGAAGGAGAAGGTGAAGTCTGGAGGGTGAATCAGAAGAAGTAGAAGAAGGAGAAGGAGAAGGTGAAGTCTGGAGGGTGAAGCAGAAGAAGTAGAAGAAGGAGAAGGAGAAGGTGAGGTCAGGAGGGTGAGTCAGAAGAAGTAGAAGAAGGAGAAGGAGAAGGTGAAGTCAGGGGAGTGAATCAGAAGAAGTAGAAGAAGGAGAAGGAGAAGGTGAAGTCTGGAGGGTGAATCAGAAGAAGTAGAAGAAGGAGAAGGAGAAGGTGAAGTCTGGAGGGTGAATCAGAAGAATCAGAAGAAGGAGAAGGAGAAGGTGAAGTCTGGAGGGTGACTCAGAAGAAGTAGAAGAAGGAGAAGGAGAAGGTGAAGTCTGGAGGGTGAATCAGAAGAAGCAGAAGAAGGAGAAGGAGAAGGTGAAGTCTGGAGGGTGAATCAGAAGAAGCATAAGAAGGAGAAGGAGAAGGTGAAGTCTGGAGGGTGAATCAGAAGAAGCAGAATAAGAAGAAGGAGAAGGTGAAGTCTGGAGGGTGAATCAGAAGAAGTAGAAGAAGGAGAAGGAGAAGGTGAAGTCTGGAGGGTGAATCAGAAGAAGCAGAAGAAGGAGAAGGAGATGGTGAAGTCTGGAGGGTGAATCAGAAGAATCAGAAGAAGGAGAAGGAGAAGGTGAAGTCTGGAGGGTGAATCAGAAGAAGTAGAAGAAGGAGAAGGAGAAGGTGAAGTCTGGAGGGTGAATCAGAAGAAGCAGAAGAAGGAGAAGGAGAAGGTGAAGTCTGGAGGGTGAATCAGAAGAAGCAGAAGAAGGAGAAGGAGAAGGTGAAGTCTGGAGGGTGAATCAGAAGAAGCAGAATAAGGAGAAGGAGAAGGTGAAGTCAGGAGGCTGAAGCAGAAGAAGCAGAAGAAGGAGGAGGAGAAAGTGAAGTCCGGAGGGTGAAGCAGAAGAAGCAAAAGAAGGAGAAGGAGAAGGTGAAGTCTGGAGGGTGAAGCAGAAGAAGCAGAAGAAGGAGAAGGAGAAGGTGAAGTCTGGAGGGTGAATCAGAAGAAGTAGAAGAAGGAGAAGGAGGAGGTGAAGTCAGGAGGGTGAAGCAGAAGAAGCAGAAGAAGGAGAAGGAGAAGGTGAAGTCTGGAGGGTGAAGCAGAAGAAGCTGAAGAAGGAGAAGGAGAAGATGAAGTCTGGAGGGTGAAGCAGAAGAAGCAGAAGAAGGAGAAGGAGAAGGTGAAGTCAGGAGGGTGAATCAGAAGAAGTAGAAGAAGGAGAAGGAGAAGGTGAAGTCTGGAGGGTGAATCAGAAGAAGTAGAAAAAGGAGAAGGAGAAGGTGAAGTCTGGAGGGTGAACCAGAAGAAGTAGAAGAAGGAGAAGGAGAAGGTGAAGTCTGGAGGGTGAATCAGAAGAAGCAGAAGAAGGAGAAGGAGAAGGTGAAGTCTGGAGGGTGAATCAGAAGAAGCAGAAGAAGGAGAAGGAGAAGATGAAGTCTGGAGGGTGAATCAGAAGAAGTAGAAGAAGGAGAAGGAGAAGGTGAAGTCTGGAGGGTGAATCAGAAGAAGCAGAAGAAGGAGAAGGAGAAGGTGAAGTCTGGAGGGTGAATCAGAAGAAGCAGAAGAAGGAGAAGGAGAAGGTGAAGCCTGGAGGGTGAATCAGAAGAAGCAGAATAAGGAGAAGGAGAAGGTGAAGTCTGGAGGGTGAATCAGAAGAAGCAGAAGAAGGAGAAGGAGAAGGTGAAGTCTGGAGCGTGAATCAGAAGAAGTAGAAGAAGGAGAAGGAGAAGGTGATGTCTGGAGGGTGAAGCAGAAGAAGTAGAAGAAGGAGAAGGAGATGGTGAAGTCAGGAGGGTGAATCAGAAGAAGTAGAAGAAGGAGAAGGAGAAGGTGAAATCAGTAGGGTGAATCAGAAGAAGCAGAAGAAGGAGAAGGAGAAGGTGAAGTCTGGAGGGTGAATCAGAAGAAGCAGAAGAAAGAGAAGGAGAAGGTGAAGTCTGGAGGGTGAAGCAGAAGAAGCAGAAGAAGGAGAAGGAGAAGGTGAAGGCTGGAGGGTGAATCAGAAGAAGTAGAAGAAGGAGAAGGAGAAGGTGAAGTCTGGAGGGTGAATCAGAAGAAGCAGAAGAAGGAGAAGGAGAAGGTGAAGTCTGGAGGGTGAATCAGAAGAATCAGAAGAAGGAGAAGTAGAAGGTGAAGTCTGGAGGGTGACTCAGAAGAAGTAGAAGAAGGAGAAGGAGAAGGTGAAGTCTGGAGGGTGAATCAGAAGAAGCAGAAGAAGGAGAAGGAGAAGGTGAAGTCTGGAGGGTGTATCGGAAGAAGCAGAATAAGGAGAAGGAGAAGGTGAAGTCTGGAGGGTGAATCAGAAGAAGCAGAAGAAGGAGAAGGAGAAGGTGAAGTCTGGAGGGTGAATCAGAAGAAGCTGAAGAAGGAGAAGGAGAAGATGAAGTCTGGAGGGTGAAGCAGAAGAAGCAGAAGAAGGAGAAGGAGAAGGTGAAGTCAGGAGGGTGAATCAGAAGAAGTAGAAGAAGGAGAAGGAGAAGGTGAAGTCAGGAGGGTGAATCAGAAGAAGCAGAAGAAGGAGAAGGAGAAGGTGAAGTCTGGAGGGTGAATCAGAAGAAGCAGAAGAAAGAGAAGGAGAAGGTGAAGTCTGGAGGGTGAAGCAGAAGAAGCAGAAGAAGGAGAAGGAGAAGGTGAAGGCTGGAGGGTGAATCAGAAGAAGTAGAAGAAGGAGAAGGAGAAGGTGAAGACTGGAGGGTGAATCAGAAGAAGTAGAAGAAGGAGAAGGAGAAGGTGAAGTCTGGAGGGTGAATCAGAAGAAGCAGAAGAAGGAGAAGGAGAAGGTGAAGTCTGGAGGGTGAATCAGAAGAATCAGAAGAAGGAGAAGGAGAAGGTGAAGTCTGGAGGGTGACTCAGAAGAAGTAGAAGAAGGAGAAGGAGAAGGTGAAGTCTGGAGGGTGAATCAGAAGAAGCAGAAGAAGGAGAAGGAGAAGGTGAAGTCTGGAGGGTGAATCAGAAGAAGCAGAAGAAGGAGAAGGAGAAGGCGAAGTCTGGAGGGTGAATCAGAAGAAGCAGAATAATAGAAGGAGAAGGTGAAGTCTGGAGGGTGAATCAGAAGAAGCAGAAGAAGAAGGAGAAGGTGAAGTCTGGAGGGTGAATCAGAAGAAGTAGAAGAAGGAGAAGGATAAGGTGAAGTCTGGAGGGTGAAGCAGAAGAGGTAGAAGAAGGAGAAGGAGAAGGTGAAGTCAGGAGGGTGAATCAGAAGAAGTAGAAGAAGGAGAAGGAGAAGGTGAAGTCAGGAGGGTGAAGCAGAAGAAGCAGAAGAAGGAGAAGGAGAAGGTGAAGTCTGGAGGGCGCAGCAGAAGAAGCAGAAGAAGGAGAAGGAGAAGGTGAGGTCTGGAGGGTGAAGCAGAAGAAGCATAAGAAGGAGAAGGAGAAGGTGAAGTCTGGAGGGTGAATCAGAAGAAGTAGAAGAAGGAGAAGGAGAAGGTGAAGTCAGGAGGGTGAAGCAGAAGAAGCAGAAGAAGGAGAAGGAGAAGGTGAAGTCTGGAGGGTGAAGCAGAAGAAGCAGAAGAAGGAGAAGGAGAAGGTGCAGACTGGAGGGTGAATCAGAAGAAGTAGAAGAAGGAGAAGGAGAAGGTGAAGTCTGGAGGGTGAATCAGGAGAAGTAGAAGAAGGAGAAGGAGAAGGTGAAGTCTGGAGGGTGAATCAAAAGAAGCAGAAGAAGGGGAAGGAGAAGGTGAAGTCTGGAGGGTGAATCAGAAGAATCAGAAGAAGGAGAAGGAGAAGGTGAAGTCTGGAGGGTGACTCAGCAGAAGTAGAAGAAGGAGAAGGAGAAGGTGAAGTCTAGAGGGTGAATCAGAAGAAGCAGAAGAAGGAGAAGGAGAAGGTGAAGTCTGGAGGGTGAATCAGAAGAAGCAGAATAAGGAGAAGGAGAAGTTGAAGTCTGGAGGGTGAATCAGAAGAAGCAGAAGAAGGAGAAGGAGAAGGTGAAGTCTGGAGCGTGAATCAGAAGAAGTAGAAGAAGGAGAAGGAGAAGGTGATGTCTGGAAAGTGAAGCAGAAGAAGTAGAAGAAGGAGAAGGAGAAGGTGAAGTCAGGAGGATTAATTAGAAGAAGTAGAAGGAGAAGGAGAAGGTGAAGTCAGGAGGGTGAATCAGAAGAAGCAGAAGAAGGAGAAGGAGAAGGTGAAGTCTTGAGGGTGAATCAGAAGAAGCAGAAGAAAGAGAAGGAGAAGGTGAAGTCTGGAGGGTGAAGCAGAAGAAGCAGAAGAAGGAGAAGGAGAAGGTGAAGACTGGAGGGTGAATCAGAAGAAGTAGAAGAAGGAGAAGGAGAAGGTGAAGTCTGGCGGGGGAATCAGAAGAAGTAGAAGAAGGAGAAGGAGAAGGTGAAGTCTGGAGGGTGAATCAGAAGAAGCAGAAGAAGGAGAAGGAGAAGGTGAAGTCTGGAGGGTGAATCAGAAGAAGCATAAGAAGGAGAAGGAGAAGGTGAAGTCTGGAGGGTGAATCAGAAGAAGCAGAATAAGAAGAAGGAGAAGGTGAAGTCTGGAGGGTGAATCAGAAGAAGCAGAAGAAGGAGAAGGAGAAGGTGAAGTCTGGAGGGTGAATCAGAAGAAGTAGAAGAAGGAGAAGGAGAAGGTGAAGTCTGGAGGGTGAATCAGAAGAAGCAGAAGAAGGAGAAGGAGATGGTGAAGTCTGGAGGGTGAATCAGAAGAATCAGAAGAAGGAGAAGGTGAAGTCTGGAGGGTGAATCAGAAGAAGTAGAAGAAGGAGAAGGAGAAGGTGAAGTCAGGAGGCTGAAGCAGAAGAAGCAGAAGAAGGAGGAGGAGAAAGTGAAGTCTGGAGGGTGAAGCAGAAGAAGCAGAAGAAGGAGAAGGAGAAGGTGAAGTCTGGAGGGTGAAGCAGAAGAAGCAGAAGAAGGAGAAGGAGAAGGTGAAGTCTGGAGGGTGAATCAGAAGAAGTAGAAGAAGGAGAAGGAGGAGGTGAAGTCAGGAGGGTGAAGCAGAAGAAGCAGAAGAAGGAGAAGGAGAAGGTGAAGCCTGGAGGGTGAAGCAGAAGAAGCTGAAGAAGGAGAAGGAGAAGATGAAGTCTGGAGGGTGAAGCAGAAGAAGCAGAAGAAGGAGAAGGAGAAGGTGAAGTCAGGAGGGTGAATCAGAAGAAGTAGAAGAAGCAGAAGGAGAAGGTGAAGTCTGGAGGGTGAATCAGAAGAAGTAGAAGAAGGAGAAGGAGAAGGTGAAGTCTGGAGGGTGAACCAGAAGAAGTAGAAGAAGGAGAAGGAGAAGGTGAAGTCTGGAGGGTGAATCAGAAGAAGCAGAAGAAGGAGAAGGAGAAGGTGAAGTCTGGAGGGTGAATCAGAAGAAGCAGAAGAAGGAGAAGGAGAAGATGAAGTCTGGAGGGTGAATCAGAAGAAGTAGAAGAAGGAGAAGGAGAAGGTGAAGTCTGGAGGGTGAATCAGAAGAAGCAGAAGAAGGAGAAGGAGAAGGTGAAGTCTGGAGGGTGAATCAGAAGAAGCAGAAGAAGGAGAAGGAGAAGGTGAAGCCTGGAGGGTGAATCAGAAGAAGCAGAATAAGGAGAAGGAGAAGGTGAAGTCTGGAGGGTGAATCAGAAGAAGCAGAAGAAGGGGAAGGAGAAGGTGAAGTCTGGAGCGTGAATCAGAAGAAGTAGAAGAAGGAGAAGGAGAAGGTGATGTCTGGAGGGTGAAGCAGAAGAAGTAGAAGAAGGAGAAGGAGAAGGTGAAGTCAGGAGGGTGAATCAGAAGAAGTAGAAGAAGGAGAAGGAGAAGGTGAAGTCAGTAGGGTGAATCAGAAGATGCAGAAGAAGGAGAAGGAGAAGGTGAAGTCTGGAGGGTGAATCAGAAGAAGCAGAAGAAAGAGAAGGAGAAGGTGAAGTCTGGACGGTGAAGCAGAAGAAGCAGAAGAAGGAGAAGGAGAAGGTGAAGGCTGGAGGGTGAATCAGAAGAAGTAGAAGAAGGAGAAGGAGAAGGTGAAGTCTGGAGGGTGAATCAGAAGAAGTAGAAGAAGGAGAAGGAGAAGGTGAAGTCTGGAGGGTGAATCAGAAGAAGCAGAAGAAGGAGAAGGAGAAGGTGAAGTCTGGAGGGTGAATCAAAAGAATCAGAAGAAGGAGAAGGAGAAGGTGAAGTCTGGAGGGTGACTCAGAAGAAGTAGAAGAAGGAGAAGGAGAAGGTGAAGTCTGGAGGGTGAATCAGAAGAAGCAGAAGAAGGTGAAGTCTGGAGGGTGAATCAGAAGAAGCAGAAGAAGGAGAAGGAGAAGGTGAAGTCTGGAGGGTGAATCAGAAGAAGCAGAATAAGGAGAAGGAGAAGGTGAAGTCTGGAGGGTGAATCAGAAGAAGCAGAAGAAGGAGAAGGAGAAGGTGAAGTCTGGAGGGTGAATCAGTAGAAGCTGAAGAAGGAGAAGGAGAAGATGAAGTCTGGATGGTGAAGCAGAAGAAGCAGAAGAAGGAGAAGGAGAAGGTGAAGTCAGGAGGGTGAATCAGAAGAAGTAGAAGAAGGAGAAGGAGAAGGTGAAATCTGGAGGGTGAATCAGAAGAAGTAGAAGAAGGAGAAGGAGAAGGTGAAGTCTGGAGGGTGAATCAGAAGAAGTAGAAGAAGGAGAAGGAGAACGTGAAGTCAGGAGGGTGAATCAGAAGAAGCAGAAGAAGGAGAAGGAGAAGGTGAAGTCTGGAGGGTGAATCAGAAGAAGCAGAAGAAGGAGAAGGAGAAGATGAAGTCTGGAGGGTGAATCAGAAGAAGTAGAAGAAGGAGAAGGAGAAGGTGAAGTCTGGAGGGTGAATCAGAAGAAGCAGAAGAAGGAGAAGGAGAAGGTGAAGTCTGGAGGGTGAATCAGAAGAAGCAGAAGAAGGAGAAGGAGTAGGTGAAGCCTGGAGGGTGAATCAGAAGAAGCAGAATAAGGAGAAGGAGAAGGTGAAGTCTGGAGGGTGAATCAGAAGAAGCAGAAGAAGGAGAAGGAGAAGGTGAAGTCTGGAGCGTGAATCAGAAGAAGTAGAAGAAGGAGAAGGAGAAGGTGATGTCTGGAGGGTGAAGCAGAAGAAGTAGAAGAAGGAGAAGGAGAAGGTGAAGTCAGGAGGGTGAATCAGAAGAAGTAGAAGAAGGAGAAGGAGAAGGTGAAGTCAGGAGGGTGAATCAGAAGAAGCAGAAGAAGGAGAAGGAGAAGGTGAAGTCTGGAGTGTGAATCAGAAGAAGCAGAAGAAAGAGAAGGAGAAGGTGAAGTCTGGAGGGTGAAGCAGAAGAAGCAGAAGAAGGAGAAGGAGAAGGTGAAGGCTGGAGGGTGAATCAGAAGAAGTAGAAGAAGGAGAAGGAGAAGGTGAAGTCTGGAGGGTGAATCAGAAGAAGTAGAAGAAGTAGAAGGAGAAGGTGAAGTCTGGAGGGTGAATCAGAAGAAGCAGAAGAAGGAGAAGGAGAAGGTGAAGTCTGGAGGGTGAATCAGAAGAATCAGAAGAAGGAGAAGGAGAAGGTGAAGTCTGGAGGGTGACTCAGAAGAAGTAGAAGAAGGAGAAGGAGAAGGTGAAGTCTGGAGGGTGAATCAGAAGAAGCAGAAGAAGGAGAAGGAGAAGGTGAAGTCTGGAGGGTGAATCAGAAGAAGCAGAAGAAGGAGAAGGAGAAGGTGAAGTCTGGAGGGTGAATCAGAAGAAGCAGAATAAGGAGAAGGAGAAGGTGAAGTCTGGAGGGTGAATCAGAAGAAGCAGAAGAAGGAGAAGGAGAAGGTGAAGTCTGGAGGGTGAATCAGAAGAAGTAGAAGAAGGAGAAGGATAAGGTGAAGTCAGGAGGGTGAATCAGAAGAAGTAGAAGAAGGAGAAGGAGAAGGTGAAGTCAGGAGGGTGAAGCAGAAGAAGCAGAAGAAGGAGAAGGAGAAGGTGAAGTCTGGAGGGCGCAGCAGAAGAAGCAGAAGAAGGAGAAGGAGAAGGTGAAGTCTGGAGGGTGAAGCAGAAGAAGCAGAAGAAGGAGAAGGAGAAGGTGAAGTCTGGAGGGTGAATCAGAAGAAGCAGAAGAAGGAGAAGGAGAAGGTGAAGTCAGGAGGGTGAAGCAGAAGAAGCAGAAGAAGGAGAAGGAGAAGGTGAAGTCTGGAGGGTGAAGCAGAAGAAGCAGAAGAAGGAGAAGGAGAAGGTGAAGTCTGGAGGGCGTAGCAGAAGAAGCAGAAGAAGGAGAAGGAGATGGTGAAGTCTGGAGGGTGAAGCAGAAGAAGCAGAAGAAGGAGAAGGAGAAGGTGAAGACTGGAGGGTGAATCAGAAGAAGTAGAAGAAGGAGAAGGAGAAGGTGAAGTCTGGAGGGTGAATCAGGAGAAGTAGAAGAAGGAGAAGGAGAAGGTGAAGTCTGGAGGGTGAATCAAAAGAAGCAGAAGAAGGGGAAGGAGAAGGTGAAGTCTGGAGGGTGAATCAGAAAAATCAGAAGAAGGAGAAGGAGAAGGTGAAGTCTGGAGGGTGACTCAGAAGAAGTAGAAGAAGGAGAAGGAGAAGGTGAAGTCTGGAGGGTGAATCAGAAGAAGCAGAAGAAGGAAAAGGAGAAGGTGAAGTCTGGAGGGTGAATCAGAAGAAGCAGAATAAGGAGAAGGAGAAGTTGAAGTCTGGAGGGTGAATCAGAAGAAGCAGAAGAAGGAGAAGGAGAAGGTGAAGTCTGGAGCGTGAATCAGAAGAAGTAGAAGAAGGAGAAGGAGAAGGTGATGTCTGGAAAGTGAAGCAGAAGAAGTAGAAGAAGGAGAAGGAGAAGGTGAAGTCAGGAGGATGAATTAGAAGAAGTAGAAGAAGGAGAAGGAGAAGGTGAAGTCTGGAGGGTGAATCAGAAGAAGCAGAAGAAAGAGAAGGAGAAGGTGAAGTCTGGAGGGTGAAGCAGAAGAAGCAGAAGAAGGAGAAGGAGAAGGTGAAGACTGGAGGGTGAATCAGAAGAAGTAGAAGAAGGAGAAGGAGAAGGTGAAGTCTGGAGGGGGAATCAGAAGAAGTAGAAGAAGGAGAAGGAGAAGGTGAAGTCTGGAGGGTGAATCAGAAGAAGCAGAAGAAGGAGAAGGAGAAGGTGAAGTCTGGAGGGTGAATCAGAAGAAGCAGAAGAAGGAGAAGGAGAAGATGAAGTCTGGAGGGTGAATCAGAAGAAGTAGAAGAAGGAGAAGGAGAAGGTGAAGTCTGGAGGGTGAATCAGAAGAAGCAGAAGAAGGAGAAGGAGAAGGTGAAGTCTGGAGGGTGAATCAGAAGAAGCAGAAGAAGGAGAAGGAGAAGGTGAAGCCTGGAGGGTGAATCAGAAGAAGCAGAATAAGGAGAAGGAGAAGGTGAAGTCTGGAGGGTTAATCAGAAGAAGCAGAAGAAGGAGAAGGAGAAGGTGAAGTCTGGAGCGTGAATCAGAAGAAGTAGAAGAAGGAGAAGGAGAAGGTGATGTCTGGAGGGTGAAGCAGAAGAAGTAGAAGAAGGAGAAGGAGAAGGTGAAGTCAGGAGGGTGAATCAGAAGAAGTAGAAGAAGGAGAAGGAGAAGGTGAAGTCAGGAGGGTGAATCAGAAGAAGCAGAAGAAGGAGAAGGAGAAGGTGAAGTCTGGAGTGTGAATCAGAAGAAGCAGAAGAAAGAGAAGGAGAAGGTGAAGTCTGGAGGGTGAAGCAGAAGAAGCAGAAGAAGGAGAAGGAGAAGGTGAAGGCTGGAGGGTGAATCAGAAGAAGCAGAAGAAGGAGAAGGAGAAGGTGAAGTCTGGAGGGTGAATCAGAAGAATCAGAAGAAGGAGAAGGAGAAGGTGAAGTCTGGAGGGTGACTCAGAAGAAGTAGAAGAAGGAGAAGGAGAAGGTGAAGTCTGGAGGGTGAATCAGAAGAAGCAGAAGAAGGAGAAGGAGAAGGTGAAGTCTGGAGGGTGAATCAGAAGAAGCAGAAGAAGGAGAAGGAGAAGGTGAAGTCTGGAGGGAGAATCAGAAGAAGCAGAATAAGGAGAAGGAGAAGGTGAAGTCTGGAGGGTGAATCAGAAGAAGCAGAAGAAGGAGAAGGAGAAGGTGAAGTCTGGAGGGTGAATCAGAAGAAGTAGAAGAAGGAGAAGGATAAGGTGAAGTCTGGAGGGTGAAGCAGAAGAAGTAGAAGAAGGAGAAGGAGAAGGTGAAGTCAGGAGTGTGAATCAGAAGAAGTAGAAGAAGGAGAAGGAGAAGGTGAAGTCAGGAGGGTGAAGCAGAAGAAGCAGAAGAAGGAGAAGGAGAAGGTGAAGTCTGGAGGGCGCAGCAGAAGAAGCAGAAGAAGGAGAAGGAGAAGATGAGGTCTGGAGGGTGAATCAGAAGAAGTAGAAGAAGGAGAAGGAGAAGGTGAAGTCAGGAGGGTGAAGCAGAAGAAGCAGAAGAAGGAGAAGGAGAAGGTGAAGTCTGGAGGGTGAAGCAGAAGAAGCAGAAGAAGGAGAAGGAGAAGGTGAAGTCTGGAGGGCGTAGCAGAAGAAGAAGAAGAAGGAGAAGGAGAAGGTGAAGTCTGGAGGGTGAAGCAGAAGAAGCAGAAGAAGGAGAAGGAGAAGGTGAAGTCTGGAGGGTGAATCAGGAGAAGTAGAAGAAGGAGAAGGAGAAGGTGAAGTCTGGAGGGTGAATCAAAAGAAGCAGAAGAAGGGGAAGGAGAAGGTGAAGTCTGGAGGGTGAATCAGAAAAATCAGAAGAAGGAGAAGGAGAAGGTGAAGTCTGGAGGGTGAATCAGAAGAAGTAGAAGAAGGAGAAGGAGAAGGTGAAGTCAGTAGGGTGAATCAGAAGATGCAGAAGAAGGAGAAGGAGAAGGTGAAGTCTGGAGGGTGAATCAGAAGAAGCAGAAGAAAGAGAAGGAGAAGGTGAAGTCTGGACGGTGAAGCAGAAGAAGCAGAAGAAGGAGAAGGTGAAGGCTGGAGGGTGAATCAGAAGAAGTAGAAGAAGGAGAAGGAGAAGGTGAAGTCTGGAGGGTGAATCAGAAGAAGTAGAAGAAGGAGAAGGAGAAGGTGAAGTCTGGAGGGTGAATCAGAAGAAGCAGAAGAAGGAGAAGGAGAAGGTGAAGTCTGGAGGGTGAATCAGAAGAATCAGAAGAAGGAGAAGGAGAAGGTGAAGTCTGGAGGGTGACTCAGAAGAAGTAGAAGAAGGAGAAGGAGAAGGTGAAGTCTGGAGGGTGAATCAGAAGAAGCAGAAGAAGGAGAAGGAGAAGGTGAAGTCTGGAGGGTGAATCAGAAGAAGCAGAAGAAGGAGAAGGAGAAGGTGAAGTCTGGAGGGTGAATCAGAAGAAGCAGAATAAGGAGAAGGAGAAGGTGAAGTCGGGAGGGTGAATCAGAAGAAGCAGAAGAAGGAGAAGGAGAAGGTGAAGTCTGGAGGGTGAATCAGAAGAAGCTGAAGAAGGAGAAGGAGAAGATGAAGTCTGGAGGGTGAAGCAGAAGAAGCAGAAGAAGGAGAAGGAGAAGGTGAAGTCAGGAGGGTGAATCAGAAGAAGTAGAAGAAGGAGAAGGAGAAGGTGAAGTCTGGAGGGTGAATCAGAAGAAGTAGAAGAAGGAGAAGGAGAAGGTGAAGTCTGGAGGGTGAATCAGAAGAAGTAGAAGAAGGAGAAGGAGAAGGTGAAGTCTGGATGGTGAATCAGAAGAAGCAGAAGAAGGAGAAGGAGAAGGTGAAGTCTGGAGGGTGAATCAGAAGAAGCAGAAGAAGGAGAAGGAGAAGATGACGTCTGGAGGGTAAATCAGAAGAAGTAGAAGAAGGAGAAGGAGAAGGTGAAGTCTGGAGGGTGAATCAGAAGAAGCAGAAGAAGGAGAAGGAGAAGGTGAAGTCTGGAGGGTGAATCAGAAGAAGCAGAAGAAGGAGAAGGAGAAGGTGAAGCCTGGAGGGTGAATCAGAAGAAGCAGAATAAGGAGAAGGAGAAGGTGAAGTCTGGAGGGTGAATCAGAAGAAGCAGAAGAAGGAGAAGGAGAAGGTGAAGTCTGGAGCGTGAATCAGAAGAAGTAGAAGAAGGAGAAGGAGAAGGTGATGTCTGGAGGGTGAAGTAGAAGAAGTAGAAGAAGGAGAAGGAGAAGGTGAAGTCAGGAGGGTGAATCAGAAGAAGTAGAAGAAGGAGAAGGAGAAGGTGAAGTCAGGAGGGTGAATCAGAAGAAGCAGAAGAAGGAGAAGGAGAAGGTGAAGTCTGGAGTGTGAATCAGAAGAAGCAGAAGAAAGAGAAGGAGAAGGTGAAGTCTGGAGGGTGAAGCAGAAGAAGCAGAAGAAGGAGAAGGAGAAGGTGAAGGCTGGAGGGTGAATCAGAAGAAGTAGAAGAAGGAGAAGGAGAAGGTGAAGTCTGGAGGGTGAATCAGAAGAAGCAGAAGAAGGAGAAGGAGAAGGTGAAGTCTGGAGGGTGAATCAGAAGAATCAGAAGAAGGAGAAGGAGAAGGTGAAGTCTGGAGGGTGACTCAGAAGAAGTAGAAGAAGGAGAAGGAGAAGGTGAAGTCTGGAGGGTGAATCAGAAGAAGCAGAAGAAGGAGAAGGAGAAGGTGAAGTCTGGAGGGTGAATCAGAAGAAGCAGAAGAAGGAGAAGGAGAAGGTGAAGTCTGGAGGGTGAATCAGAAGAAGCAGAATAAGGAGAAGGAGAAGGTGAAGTCTGGAGGGTGAATCAGAAGAAGCAGAAGAAGGAGAAGGAGAAGGTGAAGTCTGGAGGGTGAATCAGAAGAAGTAGAAGAAGGAGAAGGATAAGGTGAAGTCAGGAGGGTGAATCAGAAGAAGTAGAAGAAGGAGAAGGAGAAGGTGAAGTCATGAGGGTGAAGCAGAAGAAGCAGAAGAAGGAGAAGGAGAAGGTGAAGTCTGGAGGGCGCAGCAGAAGAAGCAGAAGAAGGAGAAGGAGAAGGTGAAGTCTGGAGGGTGAAGCAGAAGAAGCAGAAGAAGGAGAAGGAGAAGGTGAAGTCTGGAGGGTGAATCAGAAGAAGCAGAAGAAGGAGAAGGAGAAGGTGAAGTCAGGAGGGTGAAGCAGAAGAAGTAGAAGAAGGAGAAGGAGAAGGTGAAGTCTGGAGGGTGAATCAGAAGAAGTAGAAGAAGGAGAAGGAGAAGGTGAAGTCTGGAGGGTGAATCAGAAGAAGCAGAAGAAGGAGAAGGAGTAGGTGAAGTCTGGAGGGTGAATCAGAAGAAGCAGAAGAAGGAGAAGGAGAAGATGAAGTCTGGAGGGTAAATCAGAAGAAGTAGAAGAAGGAGAAGGAGAAGGTGAAGTCTGGAGGGTGAATCAGAAGAAGCAGAAGAAGGAGAAGGAGAAGGTGAAGTCTGGAGGGTGAATCAGACGAAGCAGAAGAAGGAGAAGGAGAAGGTGAAGCCTGGAGGGTGAATCAGAAGAAGCAGAATAAGGAGAAGGAGAAGGTGAAGTCTGGAGGGTGAATCAGAAGAAGCAGAAGAAGGAGAAGGAGAAGGTGAAGTCTGGAGCGTGAATCAGAAGAAGTAGAAGAAGGAGAAGGAGAAGGTGATGTCTGGAGGGTGAAGCAGAAGAAGTAGAAGAAGGAGAAGGAGAAGGTGAAGTCAGGAGGGTGAATCAGAAGAAGTAGAAGAAGGAGAAGGAGAAGGTGAAGTCAGGAGGGTGAAGCAGAAGAAGTAGAAGAAGGAGAAGGAGAAGGTGAAGTCTGGAGGGTGAATCAGAAGAAGCAGAAGAAGGAGAAGGAGAAGGTGAAGTCTGGAGGGTGAATCAGAAGAATCAGAAGAAGGAGAAGGAGAAGGTGAAGTCTGGAGGGTGACTCAGAAGAAGTAGAAGAAGGAGAAGGAGAAGCTGAAGTCTGGAGGGTGAATCAGAAGAAGCAGAAGAAGGAGAAGGAGAAGGTGAAGTCTGGAGGGTGAATCAGAAGAAGCAGAAGAAGGAGAAGGAGAAGGTGAAGTCTGGAGGGTGAATCAGAAGAAGCAGAATAAGGAGAAGGAGAAGGTGAAGTCTGGAGGGTGAATCAGAAGAAGCAGAAGAAGGAGAAGGAGAAGGTGAAGTCTGGAGGGTGAATCAGAAGAAGTAGAAGAAGGAGAAGGATAAGGTGAAGTCAGGAGGGTGAATCAGAAGAAGTAGAAGAAGGAGAAGGAGAAGGTGAAGTCAGGAGGGTGAAGCAGAAGAAGCAGAAGAAGGAGAAGGAGAAGGTGAAGTCTGGAGGGCGCAGCAGAAGAAGCAGAAGAAGGAGAAGGAGAAGGTGAAGTCTGGAGGGTGAAGCAGAAGAAGCAGAAGAAGGAGAAGGAGAAGGTGAAGTCTGGAGGGTGAATCAGAAGAAGCAGAAGAAGGAGAAGGAGAAGGTGAAGTCAGGAGGGTGAAGCAGAAGAAGCAGAAGAAGGAGAAGGAGAAGGTGAAGTCTGGAGGGTGAAGCAGAAGAAGCAGAAGAAGGAGAAGGAGAAGGTGAAGTCTGGAGGGCGTAGCAGAAGAAGCAGAAGAAGGAGAAGGAGATGGTGAAGTCTGGAGGGTGAAGCAGAAGAAGCAGAAGAAGGAGAAGGAGAAGGTGAAGACTGGAGGGTGAATCAGAAGAAGTAGAAGAAGGAGAAGGAGAAGGTGAAGTCTGGAGGGTGAATCAGGAGAAGTAGAAGAAGGAGAAGGAGAAGGTGAAGTCTGGAGGGTGAATCAAAAGAAGCAGAAGAAGGGGAAGGAGAAGGTGAAGTCTGGAGGGTGAATCAGAAAAATCAGAAGAAGGAGAAGGAGAAGGTGAAGTCTGGAGGGTGACTCAGAAGAAGTAGAAGAAGGAGAAGGAGAAGGTGAAGTCTGGAGGGTGAATCAGAAGAAGCAGAATAAGGAGAAGGAGAAGGTGAAGTCTGGAGGGTGAATCAGAAGAAGCAGAATAAGGAGAAGGAGAAGTTGAAGTCTGGAGGGTGAATCAGAAGAAGCAGAAGAAGGAGAAGGAGAAGGTGAAGTCTGGAGCGTGAATCAGAAGAAGTAGAAGAAGGAGAAGGAGAAGGTGATGTCTGGAAAGTGAAGCAGAAGAAGTAGAAGAAGGAGAAGGAGAAGGTGAAGTCAGGAGGATGAATTAGAAGAAGTAGAAGAAGGAGAAGGAGAAGGTGAAGTCTGGAGGGTGAATCAGAAGAAGCAGAAGAAAGAGAAGGAGAAGGTGAAGTCTGGAGGGTGAAGCAGAAGAAGCAGAAGAAGGAGAAGGAGAAGGTGAAGACTGGAGGGTGAATCAGAAGAAGTAGAAGAAGGAGAAGGAGAAGGTGAAGTCAGGAGGGTGAATCAGAAGAAGCAGAAGAAGGAGAAGGAGAAGGTGAAGTCTGGAGTGTGAATCAGAAGAAGCAGAAGAAAGAGAAGGAGAAGGTGAAGTCTGGAGGGTGAAGCAGAAGAAGCAGAAGAAGGAGAAGGAGAAGGTGAAGGCTGGAGGGTGAATCAGAAGAAGTAGAAGAAGGAGAAGGAGAAGGTGAAGTCTGGAGGGTGAATCAGAAGAAGCAGAAGAAGGAGAAGGAGAAGGTGAAGTCTGGAGGGTGAATCAGAAGAATCAGAAGAAGGAGAAGGAGAAGGTGAAGTCTGGAGGGTGACTCAGAAGAAGTAGAAGAAGGAGAAGGAGAAGGTGAAGTCTGGAGGGTGAATCAGAAGAAGCAGAAGAAGGAGAAGGAGAAGGTGAAGTCTGGAGGGTGAATCAGAAGAAGCAGAAGAAGGAGAAGGAGAAGGTGAAGTCTGGAGGGTGAATCAGAAGAAGCAGAATAAGGAGAAGGAGAAGGTGAAGTCTGGAGGGTGAATCAGAAGAAGCAGAAGAAGGAGAAGGAGAAGGTGAAGTCTGGAGGGTGAATCAGAAGAAGTAGAAGAAGGAGAAGGATAAGGTGAAGTCAGGAGGGTGAATCAGAAGAAGTAGAAGAAGGAGAAGGAGAAGGTGAAGTCAGGAGGGTGAAGCAGAAGAAGCAGAAGAAGGAGAAGGAGAAGGTGAAGTCTGGAGGGCGCAGCAGAAGAAGCAGAAGAAGGAGAAGGAGAAGGTGAAGTCTGGAGGGTGAAGCAGAAGAAGCAGAAGAAGGAGAAGGAGAAGGTGAAGTCTGGAGGGTGAATCAGAAGAAGCAGAAGAAGGAGAAGGAGAAGGTGAAGTCAGGAGGGTGAAGCAGAAGAAGTAGAAGAAGGAGAAGGAGAAGGTGAAGTCTGGAGGGTGAATCAGAAGAAGTAGAAGAAGGAGAAGGAGAAGGTGAAGTCTGGAGGGTGAATCAGAAGAAGCAGAAGAAGGAGAAGGAGTAGGTGAAGTCTGGAGGGTGAATCAGAAGAAGCAGAAGAAGGAGAAGGAGAAGATGAAGTCTGGAGGGTAAATCAGAAGAAGTAGAAGAAGGAGAAGGAGAAGGTGAAGTCTGGAGGGTGAATCAGAAGAAGCAGAAGAAGGAGAAGGAGAAGGTGAAGTCTGGAGGGTGAATCAGAAGAAGCAGAAGAAGGAGAAGGAGAAGGTGAAGCCTGGAGGGTGAATCAGAAGAAGCAGAATAAGGAGAAGGAGAAGGTGAAGTCTGGAGGGTGAATCAGAAGAAGCAGAAGAAGGAGAAGGAGAAGGTGAAGTCTGGAGCGTGAATCAGAAGAAGTAGAAGAAGGAGAAGGAGAAGGTGATGTCTGGAGGGTGAAGCAGAAGAAGTAGAAGAAGGAGAAGGAGAAGGTGAAGTCAGGAGGGTGAATCAGAAGAAGTAGAAGAAGGAGAAGGAGAAGGTGAAGTCAGGAGGGTGAAGCAGAAGAAGTAGAAGAAGGAGAAGGAGAAGGTGAAGTCTGGAGGGTGAATCAGAAGAAGCAGAAGAAGGAGAAGGAGAAGGTGAAGTCTGGAGGGTGAATCAGAAGAATCAGAAGAAGGAGAAGGAGAAGGTGAAGTCTGGAGGGTGACTCAGAAGAAGTAGAAGAAGGAGAAGGAGAAGCTGAAGTCTGGAGGGTGAATCAGAAGAAGCAGAAGAAGGAGAAGGAGAAGGTGAAGTCTGGAGGGTGAATCAGAAGAAGCAGAAGAAGGAGAAGGAGAAGGTGAAGTCTGGAGGGTGAATCAGAAGAAGCAGAATAAGGAGAAGGAGAAGGTGAAGTCTGGAGGGTGAATCAGAAGAAGCAGAAGAAGGAGAAGGAGAAGGTGAAGTCTGGAGGGTGAATCAGAAGAAGTAGAAGAAGGAGAAGGATAAGGTGAAGTCAGGAGGGTGAATCAGAAGAAGTAGAAGAAGGAGAAGGAGAAGGTGAAGTCAGGAGGGTGAAGCAGAAGAAGCAGAAGAAGGAGAAGGAGAAGGTGAAGTCTGGAGGGCGCAGCAGAAGAAGCAGAAGAAGGAGAAGGAGAAGGTGAAGTCTGGAGGGTGAAGCAGAAGAAGCAGAAGAAGGAGAAGGAGAAGGTGAAGTCTGGAGGGTGAATCAGAAGAAGCAGAAGAAGGAGAAGGAGAAGGTGAAGTCAGGAGGGTGAAGCAGAAGAAGCAGAAGAAGGAGAAGGAGAAGGTGAAGTCTGGAGGGTGAAGCAGAAGAAGCAGAAGAAGGAGAAGGAGAAGGTGAAGTCTGGAGGGCGTAGCAGAAGAAGCAGAAGAAGGAGAAGGAGATGGTGAAGTCTGGAGGGTGAAGCAGAAGAAGCAGAAGAAGGAGAAGGAGAAGGTGAAGACTGGAGGGTGAATCAGAAGAAGTAGAAGAAGGAGAAGGAGAAGGTGAAGTCTGGAGGGTGAATCAGGAGAAGTAGAAGAAGGAGAAGGAGAAGGTGAAGTCTGGAGGGTGAATCAAAAGAAGCAGAAGAAGGGGAAGGAGAAGGTGAAGTCTGGAGGGTGAATCAGAAAAATCAGAAGAAGGAGAAGGAGAAGGTGAAGTCTGGAGGGTGACTCAGAAGAAGTAGAAGAAGGAGAAGGAGAAGGTGAAGTCTGGAGGGTGAATCAGAAGAAGCAGAATAAGGAGAAGGAGAAGGTGAAGTCTGGAGGGTGAATCAGAAGAAGCAGAATAAGGAGAAGGAGAAGTTGAAGTCTGGAGGGTGAATCAGAAGAAGCAGAAGAAGGAGAAGGAGAAGGTGAAGTCTGGAGCGTGAATCAGAAGAAGTAGAAGAAGGAGAAGGAGAAGGTGATGTCTGGAAAGTGAAGCAGAAGAAGTAGAAGAAGGAGAAGGAGAAGGTGAAGTCAGGAGGATGAATTAGAAGAAGTAGAAGAAGGAGAAGGAGAAGGTGAAGTCTGGAGGGTGAATCAGAAGAAGCAGAAGAAAGAGAAGGAGAAGGTGAAGTCTGGAGGGTGAAGCAGAAGAAGCAGAAGAAGGAGAAGGAGAAGGTGAAGACTGGAGGGTGAATCAGAAGAAGTAGAAGAAGGAGAAGGAGAAGGTGAAGTCTGGAGGGGGAATCAGAAGAAGTAGAAGAAGGAGAAGGAGAAGGTGAAGTCTGGAGGGTGAATCAGAAGAAGCAGAAGAAGGAGAAGGAGAAGGTGAAGTCTGGAGGGTGAATCAGAAGAAGCAGAAGAAGGAGAAGGAGAAGATGAAGTCTGGAGGGTGAATCAGAAGAAGTAGAAGAAGGAGAAGGAGAAGGTGAAGTCTGGAGGGTGAATCAGAAGAAGCAGAAGAAGGAGAAGGAGAAGGTGAAGTCTGGAGGGTGAATCAGAAGAAGCAGAAGAAGGAGAAGGAGAAGGTGAAGCCTGGAGGGTGAATCAGAAGAAGCAGAATAAGGAGAAGGAGAAGGTGAAGTCTGGAGGGTGAATCAGAAGAAGCAGAAGAAGGAGAAGGAGAAGGTGAAGTCTGGAGCGTGAATCAGAAGAAGTAGAAGAAGGAGAAGGAGAAGGTGATGTCTGGAGGGTGAAGCAGAAGAAGTAGAAGAAGGAGAAGGAGAAGGTGAAGTCAGGAGGGTGAATCAGAAGAAGTAGAAGAAGGAGAAGGAGAAGGTGAAGTCAGGAGGGTGAATCAGAAGAAGCAGAAGAAGGAGAAGGAGAAGGTGAAGTCTGGAGTGTGAATCAGAAGAAGCAGAAGAAAGAGAAGGAGATGGTGAAGTCTGGAGGGTGAAGCAGAAGAAGCAGAAGAAGGAGAAGGAGAAGGTGAAGGCTGGAGGGTGAATCAGAAGAAGTAGAAGAAGGAGAAGGAGAAGGTGAAGTCTGGAGGGTGAATCAGAAGAAGTAGAAGAAGGAGAAGGAGAAGGTGAAGTCTGGAGGGTGAATCAGAAGAAGCAGAAGAAGGAGAAGGAGAAGGTGAAGTCTGGAGGGTGAATCAGAAGAATCAGAAGAAGGAGAAGGAGAAGGTGAAGTCTGGAGGGTGACTCAGAAGAAGTAGAAGAAGGAGAAGGAGAAGGTGAAGTCTGGAGGGTGAATCAGAAGAAGCAGAAGAAGGAGAAGGAGAAGGTGAAGTCTGGAGGGTGAATCAGAAGAAGCAGAAGAAGGAGAAGGAGAAGGTGAAGTCTGGAGGGTGAATCAGAAGAAGCAGAATAAGGAGAAGGAGAAGGTGAAGTCTGGAGGGTGAATCAGAAGAAGCAGAAGAAGGAGAAGGAGAAGGTTAAATCAGGAGGGTGAATCAGAAGAAGTAGAAGAAGGAGAAGGATAAGGTGAAGTCTGGAGGGTGAAGCAGAAGAAGTAGAAGAAGGAGAAGGAGAAGGTGAAGTCAGGAGGGTGAAGCAGAAGAAGCAGAAGAAGGAGAAGGAGAAGGTGAAGTCTGGAGGGCGCAGCAGAAGAAGCAGAAGAAGGAGAAGGAGAAGGTGAAGTCTGGAGGGTGAATCAGAAGAATCAGAAGAAGGAGAAGGAGAAGGTGAAGTCTGGAGGGTGACTCAGAAGAAGTAGAAGAAGGAGAAGGAGAAGGTGAAGTCAGGAGGGTGAAGCAGAAGAAGCAGAAGAAGGAGAAGGAGAAGGTGAAGTCTGGAGGGCGCAGCAGAAGAAGCAGAAGAAGGAGAAGGAGAAGGTGAAGTCTGGAGGGTGAAGCAGAAGAAGCAGAAGAAGGAGAAGGAGAAGGTGAAGTCTGGAGGGTGAATCAGAAGAAGCAGAAGAAGGAGAAGGAGAAGGTGAAGTCTGGAGGGTGAATCAGAAGAAGCAGAAGAAGGAGAAGGAGAAGGTGAAGCCTGGAGGGTGAATCAGAAGAAGCAGAATAAGGAGAAGGAGAAGGTGAAGTCTGGAGGGTGAATCAGAAGAAGCAGAAGAAGGAGAAGGAGAAGGTGAAGTCTGGAGCGTGAATCAGAAGAAGTAGAAGAAGGAGAAGGAGAAGGTGATGTCTGGAGGGTGAAGCAGAAGAAGTAGAAGAAGGAGAAGGAGAAGGTGAAGTCAGGAGGGTGAATCAGAAGAAGTAGAAGAAGGAGAAGGTGAAGTCAGGAGGGTGAAGCAGAAGAAGTAGAAGAAGGAGAAGGAGAAGGTGAAGTCTGGAGGGTGAATCAGAAGAAGCAGAAGAAGGAGAAGGAGAAGGTGAAGTCTGGAGGGTGAATCAGAAGAATCAGAAGAAGGAGAAGGAGAAGGTGAAGTCTGGAGGGTGACTCAGAAGAAGTAGAAGAAGGAGAAGGAGAAGGTGAAGTCTGGAGGGTGAATCAGAAGAAGCAGAAGAAGGAGAAGGAGAAGGTGAAGTCTGGAGGGTGAATCAGAAGAAGCAGAAGAAGGAGAAGGAGAAGGTGAAGTCTGGAGGGTGAATCAGAAGAAGCAGAATAAGGAGAAGGAGAAGGTGAAGTCTGGAGGGTGAATCAGAAGAAGCAGAAGAAGGAGAAGGAGAAGGTGAAGTCTGGAGGGTGAATCAGAAGAAGTAGAAGAAGGAGAAGGATAAGGTGAAGTCAGGAGGGTGAATCAGAAGAAGTAGAAGAAGGAGAAGGAGAAGGTGAAGTCAGGAGGGTGAAGCAGAAGAAGCAGAAGAAGGAGAAGGAGAAGGTGAAGTCTGGAGGGCGCAGCAGAAGAAGCAGAAGAAGGAGAAGGAGAAGGTGAAGTCTGGAGGGTGAAGCAGAAGAAGCAGAAGAAGGAGAAGGAGAAGGTGAAGTCTGGAGGGTGAATCAGAAGAAGCAGAAGAAGGAGAAGGAGAAGGTGAAGTCAGGAGGGTGAAGCAGAAGAAGCAGAAGAAGGAGAAGGAGAAGGTGAAGTCTGGAGGGTGAAGCAGAAGAAGAAGAAGAAGGAGAAGGAGAAGGTGAAGTCTGGAGGGCGTAGCAGAAGAAGCAGAAGAAGGAGAAGGAGATGGTGAAGTCTGGAGGATGAAGCAGAAGAAGCAGAAGAAGGAGAAGGAGAAGGTGAAGACTGGAGGGTGAATCAGAAGAAGTAGAAGAAGGAGAAGGAGAAGGTGAAGTCTGGAGGGTGAATCAGGAGAAGTAGAAGAAGGAGAAGGAGAAGGTGAAGTCTGGAGGGTGAATCAAAAGAAGCAGAAGAAGGGGAAGGAGAAGGTGAAGTCTGGAGGGTGAATCAGAAAAATCAGAAGAAGGAGAAGGAGAAGGTGAAGTCTGGAGGGTGACTCAGAAGTAGTAGAAGAAGGAGAAGGAGAAGGTGAAGTCTGGAGGGTGAATCAGAAGAAGCAGAATAAGGAGAAGGAGAAGGTGAAGTCTGGAGGGTGAATCAGAAGAAGCAGAATAAGGAGAAGGAGAAGTTGAAGTCTGGAGGGTGAATCAGAAGAAGCAGAAGAAGGAGAAGGAGAAGGTGAAGTCTGGAGCGTGAATCAGAAGAAGTAGAAGAAGGAGAAGGAGAAGGTGATGTCTGGAAACTGAAGCAGAAGAAGTAGAAGAAGGAGAAGGAGAAGGTGAAGTCAGGAGGATGAATTAGAAGAAGTAGAAGAAGGAGAAGGAGAAGGTGAAGTCTGGAGGGTGAATCAGAAGAAGCAGAAGAAAGAGAAGGAGAAGGTGAAGTCTGGAGGGTGAAGCAGAAGAAGCAGAAGAAGGAGAAGGAGAAGGTGAAGACTGGAGGGTGAATCAGAAGAAGTAGAAGAAGGAGAAGGAGAAGGTGAAGTCTGGAGGGGGAATCAGAAGAAGTAGAAGAAGGAGAAGGAGAAGGTGAAGTCTGGAGGGTGAATCAGAAGAAGCAGAAGAAGGAGAAGGAGAAGGTGAAGTCTGGAGGGTGAATCAGAAGAAGCAGAAGAAGGAGAAGGAGAAGATGAAGTCTGGAGGGTGAATCAGAAGAAGTAGAAGAAGGAGAAGGAGAAGGTGAAGTCTGGAGGGTGAATCAGAAGAAGCAGAAGAAGGAGAAGGAGAAGGTGAAGTCTGGAGGGTGAATCAGAAGAAGCAGAAGAAGGAGAAGGAGAAGGTGAAGCCTGGAGGGTGAATCAGAAGAAGCAGAATAAGGAGAAGGAGAAGGTGAAGTCTGGAGGGTGAATCAGAAGAAGCAGAAGAAGGAGAAGGAGAAGGTGAAGTCTGGAGCGTGAATCAGAAGAAGTAGAAGAAGGAGAAGGAGAAGGTGATGTCTGGAGGGTGAAGCAGAAGAAGTAGAAGAAGGAGAAGGAGAAGGTGAAGTCAGGAGGGTGAATCAGAAGAAGTAGAAGAAGGAGAAGGAGAAGGTGAAGTCAGGAGGGTGAATCAGAAGAAGCAGAAGAAGGAGAAGGAGAAGGTGAAGTCTGGAGTGTGAATCAGAAGAAGCAGAAGAAAGAGAAGGAGATGGTGAAGTCTGGAGGGTGAAGCAGAAGAAGCAGAAGAAGGAGAAGGAGAAGGTGAAGGCTGGAGGGTGAATCAGAAGAAGTAGAAGAAGGAGAAGGAGAAGGTGAAGTCTGGAGGGTCAATCAGAAGAAGTAGAAGAAGGAGAAGGAGAAGGTGAAGTCTGGAGGGTGAATCAGAAGAAGCAGAAGAAGGAGAAGGAGAAGGTAAAGTCTGGAGGGTGAATCAGAAGAATCAGAAGAAGGAGAAGGAGAAGGTGAAGTCTGGAGGGTGACTCAGAAGAAGTAGAAGAAGGAGAAGGAGAAGGTGAAGTCTGGAGGGTGAATCAGAAGAAGCAGAAGAAGGAGAAGGAGAAGGTGAAGTCTGGAGGGTGAATCAGAAGAAGCAGAAGAAGGAGAAGGAGAAGGTGAAGTCTGGAGGGTGAATCAGAAGAAGCAGAATAAGGAGAAGGAGAAGGTGAAGTCTGGAGGGTGAATCAGAAGAAGCAGAAGATGGAGAAGGAGAAGGTTAAATCAGGAGGGTGAATCAGAAGAAGTAGAAGAAGGAGAAGGATAAGGTGAAGTCTGGAGGGTGAAGCAGAAGAAGTAGAAGAAGGAGAAGGAGAAGGTGAAGTCAGGAGGGTGAAGCAGAAGAAGCAGAAGAAGGAGAAGGAGAAGGTGAAGTCTGGAGGGCGCAGCAGAAGAAGCAGAAGAAGGAGAAGGAGAAGGTGAAGTCTGGAGGGTGAAGCAGAAGAAGCAGAAGAAGGAGAAGGAGAAGGTGAAGTCTGGAGGGTGAATCAGAAGAAGCAGAAGAAGGAGAAGGAGAAGGTGAAGTCAGGAGGGTGAAGCAGAAGAAGCAGAAGAAGGAGAAGGAGAAGGTGAAGTCTGGAGGGTGAAGCAGAAGAAGCAGAAGAAGGAGAAGGAGAAGGTGAAGTCTGGAGGGCGTAGCAGAAGAAGCAGAAGAAGGAGAAGGAGATGGTGAAGTCTGGAGGGTGAAGCAGAAGAAGCAGAAGAAGGAGAAGGAGAAGGTGTAGACTGGAGGGTGAATCAGGAGAAGTAGAAGAAGGAGAAGGAGAAGGTGAAGTCTGGAGGGTGAATCAAAAGAAGCAGAAGAAGGGGAAGGAGAAGGTGAAGTCTGGAGGGTGAATCAGAAAAATCAGAAGAAGGAGAAGGAGAAGGTGAAGTCTGGAGGGTGACTCAGAAGAAGTAGAAGAAGGAGAAGGAGAAGGTGAAGTCTGGAGGGTGACTCAGAAGAAGTAGAAGAAGGAGAAGGAGAAGGTGAAGTCTGGAGGGTGAATCAGAAGAAGCAGAAGAAGGAGAAGGAGAAGGTGAAGTCTGGAGGGTGAATCAGAAGAAGCAGAATAAGGAGAAGGAGAAGTTGAAGTCTGGAGGGTGAATCAGAAGAAGCAGAAGAAGGAGAAGGAGAAGGTGAAGTCTGGAGCGTGAATCAGAAGAAGTAGAAGAAGGAGAAGGAGAAGGTGATGTCTGGAAAGTGAAGCAGAAGAAGTAGAAGAAGGAGAAGGAGAAGGTGAAGTCAGGAGGATGAATTAGAAGAAGTAGAAGAAGGAGAAGGAGAAGGTGAAGTCTGGAGGGTGAATCAGAAGAAGCAGAAGAAAGAGAAGGAGAAGGTGAAGTCTGGAGGGTGAAGCAGAAGAAGCAGAAGAAGGAGAAGGTGAAGACTGGAGGGTGAATCAGAAGAAGTAGAAGAAGGAGAAGGAGAAGGTGAAGTCTGGAGGGGGAATCAGAAGAAGTAGAAGAAGGAGAAGGAGAAGGTGAAGTCTGGAGGGTGAATCAGAAGAAGCAGAAGAAGGAGAAGGAGAAGGTGAAGTCTGGAGGGTGAATCAGAAGAAGCAGAAGAAGGAGAAGGAGAAGATGAAGTCTGGATGGTGAATCAGAAGAAGTAGAAGAAGGAGAAGGAGAAGGTGAAGTCTGGAGGGTGAATCAGAAGAAGCAGAAGAAGGAGAAGGAGAAGGTGAAGTCTGGAGGGTGAATCAGAAGAAGCAGAAGAAGGAGAAGGAGAAGGTGAAGCCTGGAGGGTGAATCAGAAGAAGCAGAATAAGGAGAAGGAGAAGGTGAAGTCTGGAGGGTGAATCAGAAGAAGCAGAAGAAGGAGAAGAAGAAGGTGAAGTCTGGAGCGTGAATCAGAAGAAGTAGAAGAAGGAGAAGGAGAAGGTGATGTCTGGAGGGTGAAGCAGAAGAAGTAGAAGAAGGAGAAGGAGAAGGTGAAGTCAGGAGGGTGAATCAGAAGAAGTAGAAGAAGGAGAAGGAGAAGGTGAAGTCAGGAGGGTGAATCAGAAGAAGCAGAAGAAGGAGAAGGAGAAGGTGAAGTCTGGAGTGTGAATCAGAAGAAGCAGAAGAAAGAGAAGGAGAAGGTGAAGTCTGGAGGGTGAAGCAGAAGAAGCAGAAGAAGGAGAAGGTGAAGGCTGGAGGGTGAATCAGAAGAAGTAGAAGAAGGAGAAGGAGAAGGTGAAGTCTGGAGGGTGAATCAGAAGAAGTAGAAGAAGGAGAAGGAGAAGGTGAAGTCTGGAGGGTGAATCAGAAGAAGCAGAAGAAGGAGAAGGAGAAGGTGAAGTCTGGAGGGTGAATCAGAAGAATCAGAAGAAGGAGAAGGAGAAGGTGAAGTCTGGAGGGTGACTCAGAAGAAGTAGAAGAAGGAGAAGGAGAAGGTGAAGTCTGGAGGGTGAATCAGAAGAAGCAGAAGAAGGAGAAGGAGAAGGTGAAGTCTGGAGGGTGAATCAGAAGAAGCAGAAGAAGGAGAAGGAGAAGGTGAAGTCTGGAGGGTGAATCAGAAGAAGCAGAATAAGGAGAAGGAGAAGGTGAAGTCTGGAGGGTGAATCAGAAGAAGCAGAAGAAGGAGAAGGAGAAGGTGAAGTCTGGAGGGTGAATCAGAAGAAGTAGAAGAAGGAGAAGGATAAGGTGAAGTCTGGAGGGTGAAGCAGAAGAAGTAGAAGAAGGAGAAGGAGAAGGTGAAGTCAGGAGGGTGAATCAGAAGAAGTAGAAGAAGGAGAAGGAGAAGGTGAAGTCAGGAGGGTGAAGCAGAAGAAGCAGAAGAAGGAGAAGGAGAAGGTGAAGTCTGGAGGGCGCAGCAGAAGAAGCAGAAGAAGGAGAAGGAGAAGGTGAAGTCTGGAGGGTGAATCAGAAGAAGTAGAAGAAGGAGAAGGAGAAGGTGAAGTCAGGAGGGTGAAGCAGAAGAAGCAGAAGAAGGAGAAGGAGAAGGTGAAGTCTGGAGGGTGAAGCAGAAGAAGCAGAAGAAGGAGAAGGAGAAGGTGAAGTCTGGAGGGCGTAGCAGAAGAAGAAGAAGAAGGAGAAGGAGAAGGTGAAGTCTGGAGGGTGAAGCAGAAGAAGCAGAAGAAGGAGAAGGAGAAGGTGAAGTCTGGAGGGTGAATCAGGAGAAGTAGAAGAAGGAGAAGGAGAAGGTGAAGTCTGGAGGGTGAATCAAAAGAAGCAGAAGAAGGGGAAGGAGAAGGTGAAGTCTGGAGGGTGAATCAGAAAAATCAGAAGAAGGAGAAGGAGAAGGTGAAGTCTGGAGGGTGAATCAGAAGAAGTAGAAGAAGGAGAAGGAGAAGGTGAAGTCAGTAGGGTGAATCAGAAGATGCAGAAGAAGGAGAAGGAGAAGGTGAAGTCTGGAGGGTGAATCAGAAGAAGCAGAAGAAAGAGAAGGAGAAGGTGAAGTCTGGAGGGTGAAGCAGAAGAAGCAGAAGAAGGAGAAGGAGAAGGTGAAGTCTGGAGGGCGTAGCAGAAGAAGAAGAAGAAGGAGAAGGAGAAGGTGAAGTCTGGAGGGTGAAGCAGAAGAAGCAGAAGAAGGAGAAGGAGAAGGTGAAGTCTGGAGGGTGAATCAGAAGAAGCAGAATAAGGAGAAGGAGAAGGTGAAGTCTGGAGGGTGAATCAGAAGAAGCAGAAGAAGGAGAAGGAGAAGGTGAAGTCTGGAGGGTGAATCAGAAGAAGCTGAAGAAGGAGAAGGAGAAGATGAAGTCTGGAGGGTGATGCAGAAGAAGCAGAAGAAGGAGAAGGAGAAGGTGAAGTCAGGAGGGTGAATCAGAAGAAGTAGAAGAAGGAGAAGGAGAAGGTGAAGTCTGGAGGGTGAATCAGAAGAAGTAGAAGAAGGAGAAGGAGAAGGTGAAGTCTGGAGGGTGAATCAGAAGAAGTAGAAGAAGGAGAAGGAGAAGGTGAAGTCTGGAGGGTGAATCAGAAGAAGCAGAAGAAGGAGAAGGAGAAGGTGAAGTCTGGAGGGTGAATCAGAAGAAGCAGAAGAAGGAGAAGGAGAAGATGAAGTCTGGAGGGTAAATCAGAAGAAGTAGAAGAAGGAGAAGGAGAAGGTGAAGTCTGGAGGGTGAATCAGAAGAAGCAGAAGAAGGAGAAGGAGAAGGTGAAGTCTGGAGGGTGAATCAGAAGAAGCAGAAGAAGGAGAAGGAGAAGGTGAAGCCTGGAGGGTGAATCAGAAGAAGCAGAATAAGGAGAAGGAGAAGGTGAAGTCTGGAGGGTGAATCAGAAGAAGCAGAAGAAGGAGAAGGAGAAGGTGAAGTCTGGAGCGTGAATCAGAAGAAGTAGAAGAAGGAGAAGGAGAAGGTGATGTCTGGAGGGTGAAGCAGAAGAAGTAGAAGAAGGAGAAGGAGAAGGTGAAGTCAGGAGGGTGAATCAGAAGAAGTAGAAGAAGGAGAAGGAGAAGGTGAAGTCAGGAGGGTGAATCAGAAGAAGCAGAAGAAGGAGAAGGAGAAGGTGAAGTCTGGAGTGTGAATCAGAAGAAGCAGAAGAAAGAGAAGGAGAAGGTGAAGTCTGGAGGGTGAAGCAGAAGAAGCAGAAGAAGGAGAAGGAGAAGGTGAAGGCTGGAGGGTGAATCAGAAGAAGTAGAAGAAGGAGAAGGAGAAGGTGAAGTCTGGAGGGTGAATCAGAAGAAGCAGAAGAAGGAGAAGGAGAAGGTGAAGTCTGGAGGGTGAATCAGAAGAATCAGAAGAAGGAGAAGGAGAAGGTGAAGTCTGGAGGGTGACTCAGAAGAAGTAGAAGAAGGAGAAGGAGAAGGTGAAGTCTGGAGGGTGAATCAGAAGAAGCAGAAGAAGGAGAAGGAGAAGGTGAAGTCTGGAGGGTGAATCAGAAGAAGCAGAAGAAGGAGAAGGAGAAGGTGAAGTCTGGAGGGTGAATCAGAAGAAGCAGAATAAGGAGAAGGAGAAGGTGAAGTCTGGAGGGTGAATCAGAAGAAGCAGAAGAAGGAGAAGGAGAAGGTGAAGTCTGGAGGGTGAATCAGAAGAAGTAGAAGAAGGAGAAGGATAAGGTGAAGTCAGGAGGGTGAATCAGAAGAAGTAGAAGAAGGAGAAGGAGAAGGTGAAGTCAGGAGGGTGAAGCAGAAGAAGCAGAAGAAGGAGAAGGAGAAGGTGAAGTCTGGAGGGCGCAGCAGAAGAAGCAGAAGAAGGAGAAGGAGAAGGTGAAGTCTGGAGGGTGAAGCAGAAGAAGCAGAAGAAGGAGAAGGAGAAGTTGAAGTCTGGAGGGTGAATCAGAAGAAGCAGAAGAAGGAGAAGGAGAAGGTGAAGTCAGGAGGGTGAAGCAGAAGAAGTAGAAGAAGGAGAAGGAGAAGGTGAAGTCTGGAGGGTGAATCAGAAGAAGTAGAAGAAGGAGAAGGAGAAGGTGAAGTCTGGAGGGTGAATCAGAAGAAGCAGAAGAAGGAGAAGGAGAAGATGAAGTCTGGAGGGTGAATCAGAAGAAGCAGAATAAGGAGAAGGAGAAGGTGAAGTCTGGAGGGTGAATCAGAAGAAGCAGAAGAAGGAGAAGGAGAAGGTGAAGTCTGGAGCGTGAATCAGAAGAAGTAGAAGAAGGAGAAGGAGAAGGTGATGTCTGGAGGGTGAAGCAGAAGAAGTAGAAGAAGGAGAAGGAGAAGGTGAAGTCAGGAGGGTGAATCAGAAGAAGTAGAAGAAGGAGAAGGAGAAGGTGAAGTCAGGAGGGTGAATCAGAAGAAGCAGAAGAAGGAGAAGGAGAAGGTGAAGTCTGGAGTGTGAATCAGAAGAAGCAGAAGAAAGAGAAGGAGAAGGTGAAGTCTGGAGGGTGAAGCAGAAGAAGCAGAAGAAGGAGAAGGAGAAGGTGAAGGCTGGAGGGTGAATCAGAAGAAGTAGAAGAAGGAGAAGGAGAAGGTGAAGTCTGGAGGGTGAATCAGAAGAAGCAGAAGAAGGAGAAGGAGAAGGTGAAGTCTGGAGGGTGAATCAGAAGAATCAGAAGAAGGAGAAGGAGAAGGTGAAGTCTGGAGGGTGACTCAGAAGAAGTAGAAGAAGGAGAAGGAGAAGGTGAAGTCTGGAGGGTGAATCAGAAGAAGCAGAAGAAGGAGAAGGAGAAGGTGAAGTCTGGAGGGTGAATCAGAAGAAGCAGAAGAAGGAGAAGGAGAAGGTGAAGTCTGGAGGGTGAATCAGAAGAAGCAGAATAAGGAGAAGGAGAAGGTGAAGTCTGGAGGGTGAATCAGAAGAAGCAGAAGAAGGAGAAGGAGAAGGTGAAGTCTGGAGGGTGAATCAGAAGAAGTAGAAGAAGGAGAAGGATAAGGTGAAGTCAGGAGGGTGAATCAGAAGAAGTAGAAGAAGGAGAAGGAGAAGGTGAAGTCAGGAGGGTGAAGCAGAAGAAGCAGAAGAAGGAGAAGGAGAAGGTGAAGTCTGGAGGGCGCAGCAGAAGAAGCAGAAGAAGGAGAAGGAGAAGGTGAAGTCTGGAGGGTGAAGCAGAGGAAGCAGAAGAAGGAGAAGGAGAAGGTGAAGTCTGGAGGGTGAATCAGAAGAAGCAGAAGAAGGAGAAGGAGAAGGTGAAGTCAGGAGGGTGAAGCAGAAGAAGCAGAAGAAGGAGAAGGAGAAGGTGAAGTCTGGAGGGTGAAGCAGAAGAAGCAGAAGAAGGAGAAGGAGAAGGTGAAGTCTGGAGGGCGTAGCAGAAGAAGCAGAAGAAGGAGAAGGAGATGGTGAAGTCTGGAGGGTGAAGCAGAAGAAGCAGAAGAAGGAGAAGGAGAAGGTGAAGACTGGAGGGTGAATCAGAAGAAGTAGAAGAAGGAGAAGGAGAAGGTGAAGTCTGGAGGGTGAATCAGGAGAAGTAGAAGAAGGAGAAGGAGAAGGTGAAGTCTGGAGGGTGAATCAAAAGAAGCAGAAGAAGGGGAAGGAGAAGGTGAAGTCTGGAGGGTGAATCAGAAAAATCAGAAGAAGGAGAAGGAGAAGGTGAAGTCTGGAGGGTGACTCAGAAGAAGTAGAAGAAGGAGAAGGAGAAGGTGAAGTCTGGAGGGTGAATCAGAAGAAGCAGAATAAGGAGAAGGAGAAGGTGAAGTCTGGAGGGTGAATCAGAAGAAGCAGAATAAGGAGAAGGAGAAGTTGAAGTCTGGAGGGTGAATCAGAAGAAGCAGAAGAAGGAGAAGGAGAAGGTGAAGTCTGGAGCGTGAATCAGAAGAAGTAGAAGAAGGAGAAGGAGAAGGTGATGTCTGGAAAGTGAAGCAGAAGAAGTAGAAGAAGGAGAAGGAGAAGGTGAAGTCAGGAGGATGAATTAGAAGAAGTAGAAGAAGGAGAAGGAGAAGGTGAAGTCTGGAGGGTGAATTAGAAGAAGCAGAAGAAAGAGAAGGAGAAGGTGAAGTCTGGAGGGTGAAGCAGAAGAAGCAGAAGAAGGAGAAGGAGAAGGTGAAGACTGGAGGGTGAATCAGAAGAAGTAGAAGAAGGAGAAGGAGAAGGTGAAGTCTGGAGGGGGAATCAGAAGAAGTAGAAGAAGGAGAAGGAGAAGGTGAAGTCTGGAGGGTGAATCAGAAGAAGCAGAAGAAGGAGAAGGAGAAGGTGAAGTCTGGAGGGTGAATCAGAAGAAGCAGAAGAAGGAGAAGGAGAAGATGAAGTCTGGAGGGTGAATCAGAAGAAGTAGAAGAAGGAGAAGGAGAAGGTGAAGTCTGGAGGGTGAATCAGAAGAAGCAGAAGAAGGAGAAGGAGAAGGTGAAGTCTGGAGGGTGAATCAGAAGAAGCAGAAGAAGGAGAAGGAGAAGGTGAAGCCTGGAGGGTGAATCAGAAGAAGCAGAATAAGGAGAAGGAGATGTCTGGAGGGTGAATCAGAAGAAGCAGAAGAAGGAGAAGGAGAAGGTGAAGTCTGGAGCGTGAATCAGAAGAAGTAGAAGAAGGAGAAGGAGAAGGTGATGTCTGGAGGGTGAAGCAGAAGAAGTAGAAGAAGGAGAAGGAGAAGGTGAAGTCAGGAGGGTGAATCAGAAGAAGTAGAAGAAGGAGAAGGAGAAGGTGAAGTCAGGAGGGTGAATCAGAAGAAGCAGAAGAAGGAGAAGGAGAAGGTGAAGTCTGGAGTGTGAATCAGAAGAAGCAGAAGAAAGAGAAGGAGAAGGTGAAGTCTGGAGGGTGAAGCAGAAGAAGCAGAAGAAGGAGAAGGAGAAGGTGAAGGCTGGAGGGTGAATCAGAAGAAGTAGAAGAAGGAGAAGGAGAAGGTGAAGTCTGGAGGGTGAATCAGAAGAAGTAGAAGAAGGAGAAGGAGAAGGTGAAGTCTGGAGGGTGAATCAGAAGAAGCAGAAGAAGAAGAAGGAGAAGGTGAAGTCTGGAGGGTGAATCAGAAGAATCAGAAGAAGGAGAAGGAGAAGGTGAAGTCTGGAGGGTGACTCAGAAGAAGTAGAAGAAGGAGAAGGGGAAGGTGAAGTCTGGAGGGTGAATCAGAAGAAGCAGAAGAAGGAGAAGGAGAAGGTGAAGTCAGGAGGGTGAATCAGAAGAAGTAGAAGAAGGAGAAGGATAAGGTGAAGTCTGGAGGGTGAAGCAGAAGAAGTAGAAGAAGGAGAAGGAGAAGGTGAAGTCAGGAGGGTGAATCAGAAGAAGTAGAAGAAGGAGAAGGAGATGGTGAAGTCAGGAGGGTGAAGCAGAAGAAGCAGAAGAAGGAGAAGGAGAAGGTGAAGTCTGGAGGGCGCAGCAGAAGAAGCAGAAGAAGGAGAAGGAGAAGGTGAAGTCTGGAGGGTGAATCAGAAGAAGTAGAAGAAGGAGAAGGAGAAGGTGAAGTCAGGAGGGTGAAGCAGAAGAAGCACAAGAAGGAGAAGGAGAAGGTGAAGTCTGGAGGGTGAAGCAGAAGAAGCAGAAGAAGGAGAAGGAGAAGGTGAAGTCTGGAGGGCGTAGCAGAAGAAGCAGAAGAAGGAGAAGGAGAAGGTGAAGTCTGGAGGGTGAAGCAGAAGAAGCAGAAGAAGGAGAAGGAGAAGGTGAAGACTGGAGGGTGAATCAGAAGAAGCAGAAGAAGGAGAAGGAGAAGGTGAAGTCTGGAGGGTGAATCAGGAGAAGTAGAAGAAGGAGAAGGAGAAGGTGAAGTCTGGAGGGTGAATCAAAAGAAGCAGAAGAAGGGGAAGGAGAAGGTGAAGTCTGGAGGGTGAATCAGAAAAATCAGAAGAAGGAGAAGGAGAAGGTGAAGTCTGGAGGGTGACTCAGAAGAAGTAGAAGAAGGAGAAGGAGAAGGTGAAGTCTGGAGGGTGAATCAGAAGAAGCAGAAGAAGGAGAAGGAGAAGCTGAAGTCTGGAGGGTGAATCAGAAGAAGCAGAATAAGGAGAAGGAGAAGTTGAAGTCTGGAGGGTGAATCAGAAGAAGCAGAAGAAGGAGAAGGAGAAGGTGAAGTCTGGAGCGTGAATCAGAAGAAGTAGAAGAAGGAGAAGGAGAAGGTGATGTCTGGAAAGTGAAGCAGAAGAAGTAGAAGAAGGAGAAGGAGAAGGTGAAGTCAGGAGGATGAATTAGAAGAAGTAGAAGAAGGAGAAGGAGAAGGTGAAGTCAGGAGGGTGAATCAGAAGAAGCAGAAGAAGGAGAAGGAGAAGGTGAAGTCTGGAGGGTGAATCAGAAGAAGCAGAAGAAAGAGAAGGAGAAGGTGAAGTCTGGAGGGTGAAGCAGAAGAAGCAGAAGAAGGAGAAGGAGAAGGTGAAGACTGGAGGGTGAATCAGAAGAAGTAGAAGAAGGAGAAGGAGAAGGTGAAGTCTGGAGGGGGAATCAGAAGAAGTAGAAGAAGGAGAAGGAGAAGGTGAAGTCTGGAGGGTGAATCAGAAGAAGCAGAAGAAGGAGAAGGAGAAGGTGAAGTCTGGAGGATGAATCAGAAGAAGCAGGAGAAGGAGAAGGAGAAGGTGAAGTCAGGAGGGTGAATCAGAAGAAGTAGAAGAAGGAGAAGGATAAGGTGAAGTCTGGAGGGTGAAGCAGAAGAAGTAGAAGAAGGAGAAGGAGAAGGTGAAGTCAGGAGGGTGAATCAGAAGAAGTAGAAGAAGGAGAAGGAGAAGGTGAAGTCAGGAGGGTGAAGCAGAAGAAGCAGAAGAAGGAGAAGGAGAAGGTGAAGTCTGGAGGGCGCAGCAGAAGAAGCAGAAGAAGGAGAAGGAGAAGGTGAAGTCTGGAGGGTGAATCAGAAGAAGTAGAAGAAGGAGAAGGAGAAGGTGAAGTCAGGAGGGTGAAGCAGAAGAAGCACAAGAAGGAGAAGGAGAAGGTGAAGTCTGGAGGGTGAAGCAGAAGAAGCAGAAGAAGGAGAAGGAGAAGGTGAAGTCTGGAGGGCGTAGCAGAAGAAGCAGAAGAAGGAGAAGGAGAAGGTGAAGTCTGGAGGGTGAAGCAGAAGAAGCAGAAGAAGGAGAAGGAGAAGGTGAAGACTGGAGGGTGAATCTGAAGAAGCAGAAGAAGGAGAAGGAGAAGGTGAAGTCTGGAGGGTGAATCAGGAGAAGTAGAAGAAGGAGAAGGAGAAGGTGAAGTCTGGAGGGTGAATCAAAAGAAGCAGAAGAAGGGGAAGGAGAAGGTGAAGTCTGGAGGGTGAATCAGAAAAATCAGAAGAAGGAGAAGGAGAAGGTGAAGTCTGGAGGGTGACTCAGAAGAAGTAGAAGAAGGAGAAGGAGAAGGTGAAGTCTGGAGGGTGAATCAGAAGAAGCAGAAGAAGGAGAAGGAGAAGCTGAAGTCTGGAGGGTGAATCAGAAGAAGCAGAAAAAGGAGAAGGAGAAGTTGAAGTCTGGAGGGTGAATCAGAAGAAGCAGAAGAAGGAGAAGGAGAAGGTGAAGTCTGGAGCGTGAATCAGAAGAAGTAGAAGAAGGAGAAGGAGAAGGTGATGTCTGGAAAGTGAAGCAGAAGAAGTAGAAGAAGGAGAAGGAGAAGGTGAAGTCAGGAGGATGAATTAGAAGAAGTAGAAGAAGGAGAAGGAGAAGGTGAAGTCAGGAGGGTGAATCAGAAGAAGCAGAAGAAGGAGAAGGAGAAGGTGAAGTCTGGAGGGTGAATCAGAAGAAGCAGAAGAAAGAGAAGGAGAAGGTGAAGTCTGGAGGGTGAAGCAGAAGAAGCAGAAGAAGGAGAAGGAGAAGGTGAAGACTGGAGGGTGAATCAGAAGAAGTAGAAGAAGGAGAAGGAGAAGGTGAAGTCTGGAGGGGGAATCAGAAGAAGTAGAAGAAGGAGAAGGAGAAGGTGAAGTCTGGAGGGTGAATCAGAAGAAGCAGAAGAAGGAGAAGGAGAAGGTGAAGTCTGGAGGATGAATCAGAAGAAGTAGAAGAAGGAGAAGGAGAAGGTGAAGTCTGGAGGGTGAATCAGAAGAAGCAGAAGAAGGAGAAGGAGAAGGTGAAGTCTGGAGGGTGAATCAGAAGAATCAGAAGAAGGAGAAGGAGAAGGTGAAGTCTGGAGGGTGACTCAGAAGAAGTAGAAGAAGGAGAAGGAGAAGGTGAAGTCTGGAGGGTGAATCAGAAGAAGCAGAAGAAGGAGAAGGAGAAGGTGAAGTCTGGAGGGTGAATCAGAAGAAGCAGAAGAAGGAGAAGGAGAAGGTGAAGTCTGGAGGGTGAATCAGAAGAAGCAGAATAAGGAGAAGGAGAAGGTGAAGTCTGGAGGGTGAATCAGAAGAAGCAGAAGAAGGAGAAGGAGAAGGTGAAGTCTGGAGGGTGAATCAGAAGAAGTAGAAGAAGGAGAAGGATAAGGTGAAGTCTGGAGGGTGAAGCAGAAGAAGTAGAAGAAGGAGAAGGAGAAGGTGAAGTCAGGAGGGTGAATCAGAAGAAGTAGAAGAAGGAGAAGGAGAAGGTGAAGTGAGGAGGGTGAAGCAGAAGAAGCAGAAGAAGGAGAAGGAGAAGGTGAAGTCTGGAGGGCGCAGCAGAAGAAGCAGAAGAAGGAGAAGGAGAAGGTGAAGTCTGGAGGGTGAAGCAGAAGAAGCAGAAGAAGGAGAAGGAGAAGGTGAAGTCTGGAGGGTGAATCAGAAGAAGTAGAAGAAGGAGAAGGAGAAGGTGAAGTCAGGAGGGTGAAGCAGAAGAAGCAGAAGAAGGAGAAGGAGAAGGTGAAGTCTGGAGGGTGAAGCAGAAGAAGCAGAAGAAGGAGAAGGAGATGGTGAAGTCTGGAGGGCGTAGCAGAAGAAGCAGAAGAAGGAGAAGGAGAAGGTGAAGTCTGGAGGGTGAAGCAGAAGAAGCAGAAGAAGGAGAAGGAGAAGGTGAAGACTGGAGGGTGAATCAGAAGAAGGAGAAGAAGGAGAAGGAGAAGGTGAAGTCTGGAGGGTGAATCAGGAGAAGTAGAAGAAGGAGAAGGAGAAGGTGAAGTCTGGAGGGTGAATCAAAAGAAGCAGAAGAAGTGGAAGGAGAAGGTGAAGTCTGGAGGGTGAATCAGAAAAATCAGAAGAAGGAGAAGGAGAAGGTGAAGTCTGGAGGGTGACTCAGAAGAAGTAGAAGAAGGAGAAGGAGAAGGTGAAGTCTGGAGGGTGAATCAGAAGAAGCAGAAGAAGGAGAAGGAGAAGGTGAAGTCTGGAGGGTGAATCAGAAGAAGCAGAATAAGGAGAAGGAGAAGTTGAAGTCTGGAGGGTGAATCAGAAGAAGCAGAAGAAGGAGAAGGAGAAGGTGAAGTCTGGAGCGTGAATCAGAAGAAGTAGAAGAAGGAGAAGGAGAAGGTGATGTCTGGAAAGTGAAGCAGAAGAAGTAGAAGAAGGAGAAGGAGAAGGTGAAGTCAGGAGGATGAATTAGAAGAAGTAGAAGAAGGAGAAGGAGAAGATGAAGTCAGGAGGGTGAATCAGAAGAAGCAGAAGAAGGAGAAGGAGAAGGTGAAGTCTGGAGGGTGAATCAGAAGAAGCAGAAGAAAGAGAAGGAGAAGGTGAAGTCTGGAGGGTGAAGCAGAAGAAGCAGAAGAAGGAGAAGGAGAAGGTGAAGACTGGAGGGGGAATCAGAAGAAGTAGAAGAAGGAGAAGGAGAAGGTGAAGTCTGGAGGGTGAATCAGAAGAATCAGAAGAAGGAGAAGGAGAAGGTGAAGTCTGGAGGGAGAATCAGAAGAAGCAGAAGAAGGAGAAGGAGAAGGTGAAGTCTGGAGGGTGAATCAGAAGAATCAGAAGAAGGAGAAGGAGAAGGTGAAGTCTGGAGGGTGACTCAGAAGAAGCAGAAGAAGGAGAAGGAGAAGGTGAAGTCTGGAGGGTGAATCAGAAGAAGTAGAAGAAGGAGAAGGAGAAGGTGAAGTCTGGAGGGTGACTCAGAAGAAGTAGAAGAAGGAGAAGGAGAAGGTGAAGTCTGGAGGGTGAATCAGAAGAAGCAGAAGAAGGAGAAGGAGAAGCTGAAGTCTGGAGGGTGAATCAGAAGAATCAGAAGAAGGAGAAGGAGAAGGTGAAGTCTGGAGGGTGAATCAGAAGAAGCAGAATAAGGAGAAGGAGAAGGTGAAGTCTGGAGGGTGAATCAGAAGAAGCAGAAGAAGGAGAAGGAGAAGGTGAAGTCTGGAGGGTGAATCAGAAGAAGTAGAAGAAGGAGAAGGAGAAGGTGAAGTCTGGAGGGTGAAGCAGAAGAAGTAGAATAAGGAGAAGGAGAAGGTGAAGTCTGGAGGGTGAATCAGAAGAAGTCGAAGAAGGAGAAGGAGAAGGTGAAGTCTGGAGGGTGAATCAGAAGAAGCAGAAGAAGGAGAAGGAGATGGTGAAGTCTGGAGGGTGAATCAGAAGAATCAGAAGAAGGAGAAGGAGAAGGTGAAGTCAGGAGGGTGAATCAGAAGAAGTAGAAGAAGGAGAAGGAGAAGGTGAAGTCTGGAGGGTGAATCAGAAGAAGTAGAAGAAGGAGAAGGAGAAGGTGAAGTCTGGAGGGTGAATCAGAAGAATCAGAAGAAGGAGAAGGTGAAGTCTGGAGGGTGACTCAGAAGAAGTAGAAGAAGGAGAAGGAGAAGGTGAAGTCTGGAGGGTGAATCAGAAGAAGCAGAAGAAGGAGAAGGAGAAGGTGAAGTCTGGAGGGTGAATCAGAAGAAGCATAAGAAGGAGAAGGAGAAGGTGAAGTCTGGAGGGTGAATCAGAAGAAGTCGAAGAAGGAGAAGGAGAAGGTGAAGTCTGGAGGGTGAATCAGAAGAAGCAGAAGAAGGAGAAGGAGATGGTGAAGTCTGGAGGGTGAATCAGAAGAATCAGAAGAAGGAGAAGGAGAAGGTGAAGTCAGGAGGGTGAATCAGAAGAAGTAGAAGAAGGAGAAGGAGAAGGTGAAGTCTGGAGGGTGAATCAGAAGAAGTAGAAGAAGGAGAAGGAGAAGGTGAAGTCTGGAGGGTGAATCAGAAGAATCAGAAGAAGGAGAAGGTGAAGTCTGGAGGGTGACTCAGAAGAAGTAGAAGAAGGAGAAGGAGAAGGTGAAGTCTGGAGGGTGAATCAGAAGAAGCAGAAGAAGGAGAAGGAGAAGGTGAAGTCTGGAGGGTGAATCAGAAGAAGCAGAAGAAGGAGAAGGAGAAGGTGAAGTCTGGAGGATGAATCAGAAGAAGTAGAAGAAGGAGAAGGAGAAGGTGAAGTCTGGAGGGTGAATCAGAAGAAGCAGAAGAAGGAGAAGGAGAAGGTGAAGTCTGGAGGGTGAATCAGAAGAATCAGAAGAAGGAGAAGGAGAAGGTGAAGTCTGGAGGGTGACTCAGAAGAAGCAGAAGAAGGAGAAGGAGAAGGTGAAGTCTGGAGGGTGAATCAGAAGAAGTAGAAGAAGGAGAAGGAGAAGGTGAAGTCTGGAGGGTGACTCAGAAGAAGTAGAAGAAGGAGAAGGAGAAGGTGAAGTCTGGAGGGTGAATCAGAAGAAGCAGAAGAAGGAGAAGGAGAAGCTGAAGTCTGGAGGGTGAATCAGAAGAATCAGAAGAAGGAGAAGGAGAAGGTGAAGTCTGGAGGGTGAATCAGAAGAAGCAGAATAAGGAGAAGGAGAAGGTGAAGTCTGGAGGGTGAATCAGAAGAAGCAGAAGAAGGAGAAGGAGAAGGTGAAGTCTGGAGGGTGAATCAGAAGAAGTAGAAGAAGGAGAAGGAGAAGGTGAAGTCTGGAGGGTGAAGCAGAAGAAGTAGAATAAGGAGAAGGAGAAGGTGAAGTCTGGAGGGTGAATCAGAAGAAGTCGAAGAAGGAGAAGGAGAAGGTGAAGTCTGGAGGGTGAATCAGAAGAAGCAGAAGAAGGAGAAGGAGATGGTGAAGTCTGGAGGGTGAATCAGAAGAATCAGAAGAAGGAGAAGGAGAAGGTGAAGTCAGGAGGGTGAATCAGAAGAAGTAGAAGAAGGAGAAGGAGAAGGTGAAGTCTGGAGGGTGAATCAGAAGAAGTAGAAGAAGGAGAAGGAGAAGGTGAAGTCTGGAGGGTGAATCAGAAGAATCAGAAGAAGGAGAAGGTGAAGTCTGGAGGGTGACTCAGAAGAAGTAGAAGAAGGAGAAGGAGAAGGTGAAGTCTGGAGGGTGAATCAGAAGAAGCAGAAGAAGGAGAAGGAGAAGGTGAAGTCTGGAGGGTGAATCAGAAGAAGCATAAGAAGGAGAAGGAGAAGGTGAAGTCTGGAGGGTGAATCAGAAGAAGTCGAAGAAGGAGAAGGAGAAGGTGAAGTCTGGAGGGTGAATCAGAAGAAGCAGAAGAAGGAGAAGGAGATGGTGAAGTCTGGAGGGTGAATCAGAAGAATCAGAAGAAGGAGAAGGAGAAGGTGAAGTCAGGAGGGTGAATCAGAAGAAGTAGAAGAAGGAGAAGGAGAAGGTGAAGTCTGGAGGGTGAATCAGAAGAAGTAGAAGAAGGAGAAGGAGAAGGTGAAGTCTGGAGGGTGAATCAGAAGAATCAGAAGAAGGAGAAGGTGAAGTCTGGAGGGTGACTCAGAAGAAGTAGAAGAAGGAGAAGGAGAAGGTGAAGTCTGGAGGGTGAATCAGAAGAAGCAGAAGAAGGAGAAGGAGAAGGTGAAGTCTGGAGGGTGAATCAGAAGAAGCAGAAGAAGGAGAAGGAGAAGGTGAAGTCTGGAGGATGAATCAGAAGAAGTAGAAGAAGGAGAAGGAGAAGGTGAAGTCTGGAGGGTGAATCAGAAGAAGCAGAAGAAGGAGAAGGAGAAGGTGAAGTCTGGAGGGTGAATCAGAAGAATCAGAAGAAGGAGAAGGAGAAGGTGAAGTCTGGAGGGTGACTCAGAAGAAGCAGAAGAAGGAGAAGGAGAAGGTGAAGTCTGGAGGGTGAATCAGAAGAAGCAGAAGAAGGAGAAGGAGAAGGTGAAGTCTGGAGGGTGAATCAGAAGAAGCAGAAGAAGGAGAAGGAGAAGGTGAAGTCTGGAGGGTGAATCAGAAGAAGCAGAATAAGGAGAAGGAGAAGGTGAAGTCTGGAGGGTGAATCAGAAGAAGCAGAAGAAGGAGAAGGAGAAGGTGAAGTCTGGAGGGTGAATCAGAAGAAGTAGAAGAAGGAGAAGGATAAGGTGAAGTCTGGAGGGTGAAGCAGAAGAAGTAGAAGAAGGAGAAGGAGAAGGTGAAGTCAGGAGGGTGAATCAGAAGAAGTAGAAGAAGGAGAAGGAGAAGGTGAAGTCAGGAGGGTGAAGCAGAAGAAGCAGAAGAAGGAGAAGGAGAAGGTGAAGTCTGGAGGGCGCAGCAGAAGAAGCAGAAGAAGGAGAAGGAGAAGGTGAAGTCTGGAGGGTGAAGCAGAAGAAGCAGAAGAAGGAGAAGGAGAAGGTGAAGTCTGGAGGGTGAATCAGAAGAAGTAGAAGAAGGAGAAGGAGAAGGTGAAGTCAGGAGGGTGAAGCAGAAGAAGCAGAAGAAGGAGAAGGAGAAGGTGAAGTCTGGAGGGTGAAGCAGAAGAAGCAGAAGAAGGAGAAGGAGATGGTGAAGTCTGGAGGGCGTAGCAGAAGAAGCAGAAGAAGGAGAAGGAGAAGGTGAAGTCTGGAGGGTGAAGCAGAAGAAGCAGAAGAAGGAGAAGGAGAAGGTGAAGACTGGAGGGTGAATCAGAAGAAGTAGAAGAAGGAGAAGGAGAAGGTGAAGTCTGGAGGGTGAATCAGGAGAAGTAGAAGAAGGAGAAGGAGAAGGTGAAGTCTGGAGGGTGAATCAAAAGAAGCAGAAGAAGTGGAAGGAGAAGGTGAAGTCTGGAGGGTGAATCAGAAAAATCAGAAGAAGGAGAAGGAGAAGGTGAAGTCTGGAGGGTGACTCAGAAGAAGTAGAAGAAGGAGAAGGAGAAGGTGAAGTCTGGAGGGTGAATCAGAAGAAGCAGAAGAAGGAGAAGGAGAAGGTGAAGTCTGGAGGGTGAATCAGAAGAAGCAGAATAAGGAGAAGGAGAAGTTGAAGTCTGGAGGGTGAATCAGAAGAAGCAGAAGAAGGAGAAGGAGAAGGTGAAGTCTGGAGCGTGAATCAGAAGAAGTAGAAGAAGGAGAAGGAGAAGGTGATGTCTGGAAAGTGAAGCAGAAGAAGTAGAAGAAGGAGAAGGAGAAGGTGAAGTCAGGAGGATGAATTAGAAGAAGTAGAAGAAGGAGAAGGAGAAGATGAAGTCAGGAGGGTGAATCAGAAGAAGCAGAAGAAGGAGAAGGAGAAGGTGAAGTCTGGAGGGTGAATCAGAAGAAGCAGAAGAAAGAGAAGGAGAAGGTGAAGTCTGGAGGGTGAAGCAGAAGAAGCAGAAGAAGGAGAAGGAGAAGGTGAAGACTGGAGGGGGAATCAGAAGAAGTAGAAGAAGGAGAAGGAGAAGGTGAAGTCTGGAGGGTGAATCAGAAGAAGCAGAAGAAGGAGAAGGAGAAGGTGAAGTCTGGAGGGTGAATCAGAAGAATCAGAAGAAGGAGAAGGAGAAGGTGAAGTCTGGAGGGTGACTCAGAAGAAGTAGAAGAAGGAGAAGGAGAAGGTGAAGTCTGGAGGGTGAATCAGAAGAAGCAGAAGAAGGAGAAGGAGAAGCTGAAGTCTGGAGGGTGAATCAGAAGAATCAGAAGAAGGAGAAGGAGAAGGTGAAGTCTGGAGGGTGAATCAGAAGAAGCAGAATAAGGAGAAGGAGAAGGTGAAGTCTGGAGGGTGAATCAGAAGAAGCAGAAGAAGGAGAAGGAGAAGGTGAAGTCTGGAGGGTGAATCAGAAGAAGTAGAAGAAGGAGAAGGAGAAGGTGAAGTCTGGAGGGTGAAGCAGAAGAAGTAGAATAAGGAGAAGGAGAAGGTGAAGTCTGGAGGGTGAATCAGAAGAAGTCGAAGAAGGAGAAGGAGAAGGTGAAGTCTGGAGGGTGAATCAGAAGAAGCAGAAGAAGGAGAAGGAGATGGTGAAGTCTGGAGGGTGAATCAGAAGAATCAGAAGAAGGAGAAGGAGAAGGTGAAGTCAGGAGGGTGAATCAGAAGAAGTAGAAGAAGGAGAAGGAGAAGGTGAAGTCTGGAGGGTGAATCAGAAGAAGTAGAAGAAGGAGAAGGAGAAGGTGAAGTCTGGAGGGTGAATCAGAAGAATCAGAAGAAGGAGAAGGTGAAGTCTGGAGGGTGACTCAGAAGAAGTAGAAGAAGGAGAAGGAGAAGGTGAAGTCTGGAGGGTGAATCAGAAGAAGCAGAAGAAGGAGAAGGAGAAGGTGAAGTCTGGAGGGTGAATCAGAAGAAGCATAAGAAGGAGAAGGAGAAGGTGAAGTCTGGAGGGTGAATCAGAAGAAGTCGAAGAAGGAGAAGGAGAAGGTGAAGTCTGGAGGGTGAATCAGAAGAAGCAGAAGAAGGAGAAGGAGATGGTGAAGTCTGGAGGGTGAATCAGAAGAATCAGAAGAAGGAGAAGGAGAAGGTGAAGTCAGGAGGGTGAATCAGAAGAAGTAGAAGAAGGAGAAGGAGAAGGTGAAGTCTGGAGGGTGAATCAGAAGAAGTAGAAGAAGGAGAAGGAGAAGGTGAAGTCTGGAGGGTGAATCAGAAGAATCAGAAGAAGGAGAAGGTGAAGTCTGGAGGGTGACTCAGAAGAAGTAGAAGAAGGAGAAGGAGAAGGTGAAGTCTGGAGGGTGAATCAGAAGAAGCAGAAGAAGGAGAAGGAGAAGGTGAAGTCTGGAGGGTGAATCAGAAGAAGCAGAAGAAGGAGAAGGAGAAGGTGAAGTCTGGAGGATGAATCAGAAGAAGTAGAAGAAGGAGAAGGAGAAGGTGAAGTCTGGAGGGTGAATCAGAAGAAGCAGAAGAAGGAGAAGGAGAAGGTGAAGTCTGGAGGGTGAATCAGAAGAATCAGAAGAAGGAGAAGGAGAAGGTGAAGTCTGGAGGGTGACTCAGAAGAAGTAGAAGAAGGAGAAGGAGAAGGTGAAGTCTGGAGGGTGAATCAGAAGAAGCAGAAGAAGGAGAAGGAGAAGGTGAAGTCTGGAGGGTGAATCAGAAGAAGCAGAAGAAGGAAAAGGAGAAGGTGAAGTCTGGAGGGTGAATCAGAAGAAGCAGAATAAGGAGAAGGAGAAGGTGAAGTCTGGAGGGTGAATCAGAAGAAGCAGAAGAAGGAGAAGGAGAAGGTGAAGTCTGGAGGGTGAATCAGAAGAAGTAGAAGAAGGAGAAGGATAAGGTGAAGTCTGGAGGGTGAAGCAGAAGAAGTAGAAGAAGGAGAAGGAGAAGGTGAAGTCAGGAGGGTGAATCAGAAGAAGTAGAAGAAGGAGAAGGAGAAGGTGAAGTCAGGAGGGTGAAGCAGAAGAAGCAGAAGAAGGAGAAGGAGAAGGTGAAGTCTGGAGGGCGCAGCAGAAGAAGCAGAAGAAGGAGAAGGAGAAGGTGAAGTCTGGAGGGTGAAGCAGAAGAAGCAGAAGAAGGAGAAGGAGAAGGTGAAGTCTGGAGGGTGAATCAGAAGAAGTAGAAGAAGGAGAAGGAGAAGGTGAAGTCAGGAGGGTGAAGCAGAAGAAGCAGAAGAAGGAGAAGGAGAAGGTGAAGTCTGGAGGGTGAAGCAGAAGAAGCAGAAGAAGGAGAAGGAGATGGTGAAGTCTGGAGGGCGTAGCAGAAGAAGCAGAAGAAGGAGAAGGAGAAGGTGAAGTCTGGAGGGTGAAGCAGAAGAAGCAGAAGAAGGAGAAGGAGAAGGTGAAGACTGGAGGGTGAATCAGAAGAAGTAGAAGAAGGAGAAGGAGAAGGTGAAGTCTGGAGGGTGAATCAGGAGAAGTAGAAGAAGGAGAAGGAGAAGGTGAAGTCTGGAGGGTGAATCAAAAGAAGCAGAAGAAGTGGAAGGAGAAGGTGAAGTCTGGAGGGTGAATCAGAAAAATCAGAAGAAGGAGAAGGAGAAGGTGAAGTCTGGAGGGTGACTCAGAAGAAGTAGAAGAAGGAGAAGGAGAAGGTGAAGTCTGGAGGGTGAATCAGAAGAAGCAGAAGAAGGAGAAGGAGAAGGTGAAGTCTGGAGGGTGAATCAGAAGACGTAGAAGAAGGAGAAGGAGAAGGTGAAGTCTGGAGGGTGAATCAGAAGAAGTAGAAGAAGGAGAAGGTGATGGTGAAGTCAGGAGGGTGAATCAGAAGAAGTAGAAGAAGGAGAAGGAGAAGGTGAAGTCTGGAGGGTGAATCAGAAGAAGCAGAAGAAGGAGAAGGAGAAGGTGAAGTCAGGAGGGTGAATCAGATCAGAAGAAGTAGAAGAAGGAGAAGGTGAAGTCTGGAGTGTGAATCAGAAGAAGTAGAAGAAGGAGAAGGAGAAGCTGAAGTCTGGAGGGTGAATCAGAGGAAGCAGAAGAAGGAGAAGGAGAAGGTGAAATCAGGAGCGTGAAGCTGAAGAAGTAGAAGAAGGAGATGGTGAAGTCAGGAGGGTGAATCAGAAGAAGCAGAAGAAGGAGAAGGAGAAGGTGAAGTCTGGAGGGTGAATCAGAAGAAGCAGAAGAAGGAGAAGGAAAAGGTGAAGTCTGGAGGGTGAAGCAGAAGAAGTAGAAGAAGGAGAAGGAGAAGGTGAAGTCTGGAGGGTGAATCAGAAGAAGTAGAAGAAGGAGAAGGTGATGGTGAAGTCTGGAGGTTGAATCAGAAGAAGCAGAAGAAGGAGAAGGAGATGGTGAAGTCTGGAGGGTGAATCAGAAGAAGCAGAAGAAGGAGAAGGAGAGGGTGAAGTCTGGAGGGTGAATCAGAAGAAGCAGAAGAAGGAGAAGGAGATGGTGAAGTCTGGAGGGTGAATCAGAAGAAGTAGAAGAAGGAGAAGGTGATGGTGAAGTCTGGAGGTTGAATCAGAAGAAGCAGAAGAAGGAGAAGGAGATGGTGAAGTCTGGAGGGTGAATCAGAAGAAGCAGAAGAAGGAGAAGGAGAGGGTGAAGTCTGGAGGGTGAATCAGAAGAAGCAGAAGAAGGAGAAGGAGATGGTGAAGTCTGGAGGGTGAATCAGAAGAAGCAGAAGAAGGAGAAGGAGATGGTGAAGTCTGGAGGGTGAATCAGAAGAAGCAGAAGAAGGAGAAGGAGAGGGTGAAGTCTGGAGGGTGAATCAGAAGAAGTAGAAGAAGGAGAAGGAGAAGGTGAAGTCTGGAGGGTGAATCAGAAGAAGTAGAAGAAGGAGAAGGTGATGGTGAAGTCTGGAGGTTGAATCAGAAGAAGCAGAAGAAGGAGAAGGAGAAGGTGAAGTCTGGAGGGTGAATCAGAAGAAGCAGAAGAAGGAGAAGGAGAGGGTGAAGTCTGGAGGGTGAATCAGAAGAAGCAGAAGAAGGAGAAGGAGATGGTGAAGTCTGGAGGGTGAATCAGAAGACGTAGAAGAAGGAGAAGGAGAAGGTGAAGTCTGGAGTGTGAATCAGAAGAAGGAGAAGGAGAAGGTGAAGTCAGGAGGGTGAATCAGAAGAAGTAGAAGAAGGAGAAGGAGAAGGTGAAGTCAGGAGGGTGAATCAGAATAAGCAGAAGAAGGAAAAGGAGAAGGTGAAGTCTGGAGGGTGAATCCGAAGAAGGAGAAGAAGGAGAAGGAGAAGGTGAAGTCTGGAAGGTGAATCAGAAGAAGTAGAAGAAGGAGAAGGCGAAGGTGAAGTCAGGAGGGTGAAGCAGAAGAAGCAGAAGAAGCAGAAGGAGAAGGTGAAGTCAGGAGGGTGAATCAGAAGAAGCAGAAGAAGGAGAAGGAGAAGGTGAAGTCTGGAGGGTGAATCAGAAGAAGCAGAAGAAGGAGAAGGAGAAGGTGAAGTCTGGAGGGTGAATCAGAAGAAGCAGAAGAAGGAGAAGGAGAAGGTGAAGTCTGGAGTGTGAATCAGAAGAAGGAGAAGGAGAAGGTGAAGTCTGGAGGGTGAATCAGAAGAAGCAGAAGAAGCAGAAGGAATGGGTGAAGTCAGGAGGGTGAATCAGAAGAAGTAGAAGAAGGAGAAGGAGAAGGTGAAGTCAGGAGGGTGAATCAGAATAAGCAGAAGAAGGAAAAGGAGAAGGTGAAGTCTGGAGGGTGAATCAGAAGAAGGAGAAGAAGGAGAAGGAGAAGGTGAAGTCTGGAGGGTGAATCAGAAGAAGTAGAAGAAGGAGAAGGCGAAGGTGAAGTCAGGAGGGTGAAGCAGAAGAAGGAGAAGAAGTAGAAGGAGAAGGTGAAGTCAGGAGTGTGAATCAGAAGAAGCAGAAGAAGGAGAAGGAGAAGGTGAAGTCTGGAGGGTGAATCAGAAGAAGCAGAAGAAGGAGAAGGAGAGGGTGAAGTCTGGAGGGTGAATCAGAAGAAGCAGAAGAAGGAGAAGGAGATGGTGAAGTCTGGAGGGTGAATCAGAAGACGTAGAAGAAGGAGAAGGAGAAGGTGAAGTCTGGAGGGTGAATCAGAAGAAGTAGAAGAAGGAGAAGGCGATGGTGAAGTCTGGAGGTTGAATCAGAAGAAGCAGAAGAAGGAGAAGGAGATGGTGAAGTCTGGAGGGTGAATCAGAAGAAGCAGAAGAAGGAGAAGGAGAGGGTGAAGTCTGGAGGGTGAATCAGAAGAAGCAGAAGAAGGAGAAGGAGAAGGTGAAGTCTGGAGGGTGAATCAGAAGAAGCAGAAGAAGGAGAAGGAGAAGGTGAAATCTGGAGTGTGAATCAGAAGAAGGAGAAGGAGAAGGTGAAGTCTGGAGGGTGAATCAGAAGAAGCAGAAGAAGCAGAAGGAATGGGTGAAGTCAGGAGGGTGAATCAGAAGAAGTAGAAGAAGGAGAAGGAGAAGGTGAAGTCAGGAGGGTGAATCAGAATAAGCAGAAGAAGGAAAAGGAGAAGGTGAAGTCTGGAGGGTGAATCCGAAGAAGGAGAAGAAGGAGAAGGAGAAGGTGAAGTCTGGAGGGTGAATCAGAAGAAGTAGAAGAAGGAGAAGGCGAAGGTGAAGTCAGGAGGGTGAAGCAGAAGAAGCAGAAGAAGCAGAAGGAGAAGGTGAAGTCAGGAGGGTGAATCAGAAGAAGCAGAAGAAGGAGAAGGAGAAGGTGAAGTCTGGAGGGTGAATCAGAAGAAGCAGAAGAAGGAGAAGGAGAAGGTGAAGTCTGGAGGGTGAATCAGAAGAAGCAGAAGAAGGAGAAGGAGAAGGTGAAGTCAGGAGGGTGAATCAGAAGAATCAGAAGAAGGACAAGGAGAAGGTGAAGTCTGGCGGGTGAAGCAGAAGAAGTAGAAGAAGGAGAAGGAGAAGGTGAAGTCTGGAGGGTGAATCAGAAGAAGCAGAAGAAGGAGAAGTAGAAGGTGAAGTCTGGAGGGTGAATCAGAATAAGTAGAAGAAGGAGAAGTAGAAGGGGAAGTCAGGAGGGTGAAGCAGAAGAAGCAGAAGAAGAAGAAGGAGAAGGAGAAGGTGAAGTCTGGAGGGTGAATCAGAAGAAGCAGAAGAAGGAGAAGGAGAAGGTGAAGTCTGGAGGGTGAATCAGAAGAAGCAGAAGAAGGAGAAGGATAAGGTGAAGTCTGGAGTGTGAATCAGAAGAAGGAGAAGGAGAAGGTGAAGTCTGGAGGGTGAATCAGAAGAAGCAGAAGAAGGAGAAGGAGAAGGTGAAGTCTGGAGGGTGAATCAGATGAAGTAGAAGAAGGAGAAGGAGAAGGTGAAGTCTGGAGGGTGAATCAGAAGAAGCAGAAGAAGGAGAAGGAGTTGGTGAAGTCTGGAGGGTGAATCAGAAGAAGCAGAAGAAGGAGAAGGAGATGGTGAAGTCTGGAGGGTGAATCAGAAGAAGCAGAAGAAGGAGAAGGTGAAGTCTGGAGGGTGTATCAGAAGAAGCAGAAGAAGGAGAAGGAGAAGGTGAAGTCAGGAGGGTGAATCAGAAGAAGCAGAAGAAGGAGAAGGAGAAGGTGAAGTCTGGAGGGTGAATCGAAAGAAGGGGAAGAAGGAGAAGGAGAAGGTGAAGTCTGGAGGGTGAATCAGAAGAAGTAGAAGAAGGAGAAGGCGAAGGTGAAGTCAGGAGGGTGAAGCAATAGAAGCAGAAGAAGGAGAAGGAGAAGGTGAAGTCTGGAGGGTGAATCAGAAGAAGCAGAAGAAGGAGAAGGAGAAGGTGAAGTCTGGAGGGTGAATCAGAGGAAGCAGAAAAAGGAGAAGGAGAAGGTGAAGTCAGGAGGGTGAAGCAGAAGAAGTAGAAGAAGGAGAAGGAGAAGTTGAACTCAGGAGGGTGAATCAGAAGAAGCAGAAGAAGGAGAAGGCGAAGGTGAAGTCTGGAGGGTGAATCAGAAGAAGGAGAAGGAGAAGGTGAATTCTGGAGGGTGAATCAGAAGAAGTAGAAGAAGGAGAAGGAGAAGGTGAAGTCTGGAGGATGAATCAGAGGAAGCAGAAGAAGGAGAAGGAGAAGGTGAAGTCAGGAGGGTGAAGCTGAAGAAGTAGAAGAAGGAGAAGGTGAAGTCAGGAGGGTGAATCAGAAGAAGCAGAAGAAGGAGAATGAGAAGGTGAAGTCTGGAGGGTGAATCAGAAGAAGTAGAAGAAGGAGAAGGAGAAGGTGAAGTCTGGAGGGTGAATCAGAAGAAGCAGAAGAAGGAGAAGGAAAAGGTGAAGTCTGGAGGGTGAAGCAGAAGAAGTAGAAGAAGGAGAAGGAGAAGATGAAGTCTGGAGGGTGAATCAGAGGACACAGAAGAAGGAGAAGGAGAAGGTGAAGTCAGGAGTGTGAAGCAGTAGAAGTAGAAGAAGGAGAAGGAGAAGGTAAAGTAAGGAGGGTGAATCAGAAGAAGTAGAAGAAGGAGAAGGAGAAGGTGAAGTCTGGAGGGTGAATCAGAAGAAGCAGAAGAAGGAGAAGGAGAAGGTGAAGTCAGGAGGGTGAATCAGATCAGAAGAAGTAGAAGAAGGAGAAGGTGAAGTCTGGAGTGTGAATCAGAAGATGTAGAAGAAGGAGAAGGAGAAGCTGAAGTCTGGAGGGTGAATCAGAGGAAGCAGAAGAAGGAGAAGGAGAAGGTGAAGTCAGGAGGGTAAAGCTGAAGAAGTAGAAGAAGGAGAAGGTGAAGTCAGGAGGATGAATCAGAAGAAGCAGAAGAAGGAGAAGGAGAAGGTGAAGTCTGGAGGGTGAATCAGAAGAAGCAGAAGAAGGAGAAGGAAAAGGTGAAGTCTGGAGGGTGAAGCAGAAGAAGTAGAAGAAGGAGAAGGAGAAGGTGAAGTCTGGAGGGTGAATCAGAAGAAGTAGAAGAAGGAGAAGGTGATGGTGAAGTCTGGAGGTTGAATCAGAAGAAGCAGAAGAAGGAGAAGGAGATGGTGAAGTCTGGAGGGTGAATCAGAAGAAGCAGAAGAAGGAGAAGGAGAGGGTGAAGTCTGGAGGGTGAATCAGAAGAAGCAGAAGAAGGAGAAGGAGATGGTGAAGTCTGGAGGGTGAATCAGAAGAAGTAGAAGAAGGAGAAGGTGATGGTGAAGTCTGGAGGTTGAATCAGAAGAAGCAGAAGAAGGAGAAGGAGATGGTGAAGTCTGGAGGGTGAATCAAAAGAAGCAGAAGAAGGAGAAGGAGAGGGTGAAGTCTGGAGGGTGAATCAGAAGAAGCAGAAGAAGGAGAAGGAGATGGTGAAGTCTGGAGGGTGAATCAGAAGAAGCAGAAGAAGGAGAAGGAGATGGTGAAGTCTGGAGGGTGAATCAGAAGAAGCAGAAGAAGGAGAAGGAGAGGGTGAAGTCTGGAGGGTGAATCAGAAGAAGTAGAAGAAGGAGAAGGAGAAGGTGAAGTCTGGAGGGTGAATCAGAAGAAGTAGAAGAAGGAGAAGGTGATGGTGAAGTCTGGAGGTTGAATCAGAAGAAGCAGAAGAAGGAGAAGGAGATGGTGAAGTCTGGAGGGTGAATCAGAGGAAGCAGAAGAAGGAGAAGGAGAAGCTGAAGACTGGAGGGTGAATCTAAAGAAGGGGAAGAAGGAGAAGGAGAAGGTGAAGTCTGGAGGGTGAATCAGAAGAAGTAGAAGAAGGAGAAGGCGAAGGTGAAGTGAGGAGGGTGAAGCAATAGAAGCAGAAGAAGGAGAAGGAGAAGGTGAAGTCTGGAGGGTGAATCAGAAGAAGCAGAAGAAGGAGAAGGAGAAGGTGAAGTCTGGAGGGTGAATCAGAGGAAGCAGAAAAAGGAGAAGGAGTAGGTGAAGTCAGGAGGGTGAAGCAGAAGAAGTAGAAGAAGGAGAAGGAGAAGTTGAACTCAGGAGAGTGAATCTGAAGAAGTAGAAGAAGGAGAAGGCGAAGGTGAAGTCTGGAGGGTAAATCAGAAGAAGGAGAAGGAGAAGATGAATTCTGGAGGGTGAATCAGAAGAAGTAGAAGAAGGAGAAGGAGAAGGTGAAGTCTGGAGGATGAATCAGAGGAGGCAGAAGAAGGAGAAGGAGAAGGTGAAGTCAGGAGGGTGAAGCTGAAGAAGTAGAAGAAGGAGAAGGTGAAGTCAGGAGGGTGAATCAGAGGAAGCAGAAGAAGGAGAAGGAGAAGGTGAAGTTTGGAGGGTGAATCAGAAGACGTAGAAGAAGGAGAAGGAGAAGGTGAAGTCTGGAGGGTGAATCAGAAGAAGTAGAAGAAGGAGAAGGTGATGGTGAAGTCAGGAGGGTGAATCAGAAGAAGTAGAAGAAGGAGAAGGAGAAGGTGAAGTCTGGAGGGTGAATCAGAAGAAGCAGAAGAAGGAGAAGGAGAAGGTGAAGTCAGGAGGGTGAATCAGATCAGAAGAAGTAGAAGAAGGAGAAGGTGAAGTCTGGAGTGTGAATCAGAAGAAGTAGAAGAAGGAGAAGGAGAAGCTGAAGTCTGGAGGGTGAATCAGAGGAAGCAGAAGAAGGAGAAGGAGAAGGTGAAATCAGGAGCGTGAAGCTGAAGAAGTAGAAGAAGGAGAAGGTGAAGTCAGGAGGGTGAATCAGAAGAAGCAGAAGAAGGAGAAGGAGAAGGTGAAGTCTGGAGGGTGAATCAGAAGAAGCAGAAGAAGGAGAAGGAAAAGGTGAAGTCTGGAGGGTGAAGCAGAAGAAGTAGAAGAAGGAGAAGGAGAAGGTGAAGTCTGGAGGGTGAATCAGAAGAAGTAGAAGAAGGAGAAGGTGATGGTGAAGTCTGGAGGTTGAATCAGAAGAAGCAGAAGAAGGAGAAGGAGATGGTGAAGTCTGGAGGGTGAATCAGAAGAAGCAGAAGAAGGAGAAGGAGAGGGTGAAGTCTGGAGGGTGAATCAGAAGAAGCAGAAGAAGGAGAAGGAGATGGTGAAGTCTGGAGGGTGAATCAGAAGAAGTAGAAGAAGGAGAAGGTGATGGTGAAGTCTGGAGGTTGAATCAGAAGAAGCAGAAGAAGGAGAAGGAGATGGTGAAGTCTGGAGGGTGAATCAGAAGAAGCAGAAGAAGGAGAAGGAGAGGGTGAAGTCTGGAGGGTGAATCAGAAGAAGCAGAAGAAGGAGAAGGAGATGGTGAAGTCTGGAGGGTGAATCAGAAGAAGCAGAAGAAGGAGAAGGAGATGGTGAAGTCTGGAGGGTGAATCAGAAGAAGCAGAAGAAGGAGAAGGAGAGGGTGAAGTCTGGAGGGTGAATCAGAAGAAGTAGAAGAAGGAGAAGGAGAAGGTGAAGTCTGGAGGGTGAATCAGAAGAAGTAGAAGAAGGAGAAGGTGATGGTGAAGTCTGGAGGTTGAATCAGAAGAAGCAGAAGAAGGAGAAGGAGATGGTGAAGTCTGGAGGGTGAATCAGAAGAAGCAGAAGAAGGAGAAGGAGAGGGTGAAGTCTGGAGGGTGAATCAGAAGAAGCAGAAGAAGGAGAAGGAGATGGTGAAGTCTGGAGGGTGAATCAGAAGACGTAGAAGAAGGAGAAGGAGAAGGTGAAGTCTGGAGGGTGGATCAGAAGAAGTAGAAGAAGGAGAAGGTGATGGTGAAGTCTGGAGGTTGAATCAGAAGAAGCAGAAGAAGGAGAAGGAGATGGTGAAGTCTGGAGGGTGAATCAGAAGAAGCAGAAGAAGGAGAAGGAGAGGGTGAAGTCTGGAGGGTGAATCAGAAGAAGCAGAAGAAGGAGAAGGAGAAGGTGAAGTCTGGAGGGTGAATCAGAAGAAGCAGAAGAAGGAGAAGGAGAAGGTGAAGTCTGGAGTGTGAATCAGAAGAAGGAGAAGGAGAAGGTGAAGTCAGGAGGGTGAATCAGAAGAAGTAGAAGAAGGAGAAGGAGAAGGTGAAGTCAGGAGGGTGAATCAGAATAAGCAGAAGAAGGAAAAGGAGAAGGTGAAGTCTGGAGGGTGAATCCGAAGAAGGAGAAGAAGGAGAAGGAGAAGGTGAAGTCTGGAGGGTGAATCAGAAGAAGTAGAAGAAGGAGAAGGCGAAGGTGAAGTCAGGAGGGTGAAGCAGAAGAAGCAGAAGAAGCAGAAGGAGAAGGTGAAGTCAGGAGGGTGAATCAGAAGAAGCAGAAGAAGGAGAAGGAGAAGGTGAAGTCTGGAGGGTGAATCAGAAGAAGCAGAAGAAGGAGAAGGAGAAGGTGAAGTCTGGAGGGTGAATCAGAAGAAGCAGAAGAAGGAGAAGGAGAAGGTGAAGTCTGGAGTGTGAATCAGAAGAAGGAGAAGGAGAAGGTGAAGTCTGGAGGGTGAATCAGAAGAAGCAGAAGAAGCAGAAGGAATGGGTGAAGTCAGGAGGGTGAATCAGAAGAAGTAGAAGAAGGAGAAGGAGAAGGTGAAGTCAGGAGGGTGAATCAGAATAAGCAGAAGAAGGAAAAGGAGAAGGTGAAGTCTGGAGGGTGAATCAGAAGAAGGAGAAGAAGGAGAAGGAGAAGGTGAAGTCTGGAGGGTGAATCAGAAGAAGTAGAAGAAGGAGAAGGCGAAGGTGAAGTCAGGAGGGTGAAGCAGAAGAAGCAGAAGAAGTAGAAGGAGAAGGTGAAGTCAGGAGTGTGAATCAGAAGAAGCAGAAGAAGGAGAAGGAGAAGGTGAAGTCTGGAGGGTGAATCAGAAGAAGCAGAAGAAGGAGAAGGAGAGGGTGAAGTCTGGAGGGTGAATCAGAAGAAGCAGAAGAAGGAGAAGGAGATGGTGAAGTCTGGAGGGTGAATCAGAAGACGTAGAAGAAGGAGAAGGAGAAGGTGAAGTCTGGAGGGTGAATCAGAAGAAGTAGAAGAAGGAGAAGGCGATGGTGAAGTCTGGAGGTTGAATCAGAAGAAGCAGAAGAAGGAGAAGGAGATGGTGAAGTCTGGAGGGTGAATCAGAAGAAGCAGAAGAAGGAGAAGGAGAGGGTGAAGTCTGGAGGGTGAATCAGAAGAAGCAGAAGAAGGAGAAGGAGAAGGTGGAGTCTGGAGGGTGAATCAGAAGAAGCAGAAGAAGGAGAAGGAGAAGGTGAAATCTGGAGTGTGAATCAGAAGAAGGAGAAGGAGAAGGTGAAGTCTGGAGGGTGAATCAGAAGAAGCAGAAGAAGCAGAAGGAATGGGTGAAGTCAGGAGGGTGAATCAGAAGAAGTAGAAGAAGGAGAAGGAGAAGGTGAAGTCAGGAGGGTGAATCAGAATAAGCAGAAGAAGGAAAAGGAGAAGGTGAAGTCTGGAGGGTGAATCCGAAGAAGGAGAAGAAGGAGAAGGAGAAGGTGAAGTCTGGAGGGTGAATCAGAAGAAGTAGAAGAAGGAGAAGGCGAAGGTGAAGTCAGGAGGGTGAAGCAGAAGAAGCAGAAGAAGCAGAAGGAGAAGGTGAAGTCAGGAGGGTGAATCAGAAGAAGCAGAAGAAGGAGAAGGAGAAGGTGAAGTCTGGAGGGTGAATCAGAAGAAGCAGAAGAAGGAGAAGGAGAAGGTGAAGTCTGGAGGGTGAATCAGAAGAAGCAGAAGAAGGAGAAGGAGAAGGTGAAGTCAGGAGGGTGAATCAGAAGAATCAGAAGAAGGACAAGGAGAAGGTGAAGTCTGGCGGGTGAAGCAGAAGAAGTAGAAGAAGGAGAAGGAGAAGGTGAAGTCTGGAGGGTGAATCAGAAGAAGCAGAAGAAGGAGAAGTAGAAGGTGAAGTCTGGAGGGTGAATCAGAATAAGTAGAAGAAGGAGAAGTAGAAGGTGAAGTCAGGAGGGTGAAGCAGAAGAAGCAGAAGAAGAAGAAGGAGAAGGAGAAGGTGAAGTCTGGAGGGTGAATCAGAAGAAGCAGAAGAAGGAGAAGGAGAAGGTGAAGTCTGGAGGGTGAATCAGAAGAAGCAGAAGAAGGAGAAGGATAAGGTGAAGTCTGGAGTGTGAATCAGAAGAAGGAGAAGGAGAAGGTGAAGTCTGGAGGGTGAATCAGAAGAAGCAGAAGAAGGAGAAGGAGAAGGTGAAGTCTGGAGGGTGAATCAGATGAAGTAGAAGAAGGAGAAGGAGAAGGTGAAGTCTGGAGGGTGAATCAGAAGAAGCAGAAGAAGGAGAAGGAGTTGGTGAAGTCTGGAGGGTGAATCAGAAGAAGCAGAAGAAGGAGAAGGAGATGGTGAAGTCTGGAGGGTGAATCAGAAGAAGCAGAAGAAGGAGAAGGTGAAGTCTGGAGGGTGTATCAGAAGAAGCAGAAGAAGGAGAAGGAGAAGGTGAAGTCAGGAGGGTGAATCAGAAGAAGCAGAAGAAGGAGAAGGAGAAGGTGAAGTCTGGAGGGTGAATCGAAAGAAGGGGAAGAAGGAGAAGGAGAAGGTGAAGTCTGGAGGGTGTATCAGAAGAAGCAGAAGAAGGAGAAGGAGAAGGTGAAGTCAGGAGGGTGAATCAGAAGAAGTAGAAGAAGGAGAAGGAGAAGATGAAGTCAGGAGGGTGAATCAGAGGAAGCAGAAGAAGGAGAAGGAGAAGGTGAAGTCTGGGGGGTGAATCTAAAGAAGGGGAAGAAGGAGAAGGAGAAGGTGAAGTCTGGAGGGTGAATCAGAAGAAGTAGAAGAAGGAGAAGGCGAAGGTGAAGTCAGGAGGGTGAAGCAATAGAAGCAGAAGAAGGAGAAGGAGAAGGTGAAGTCTGGAGGGTGAATCAGAAGAAACAGAAGAAGGAGAAGGAGAAGGTGAAGTCTGGAGGGTGAATCAGAAGAAGTAGAAGAAGGAGAAGGAGAAGGTGAAGTCTGGAGGGTGAATCAGAAGAGGCAGAAGAAGGAGAAGGAGAAGGTGAAGTCAGGAGGGTGAAGCTGAAGAAGTAGAAGAAGGAGAAGGTGAAGTCAGGAGGGTGAATCAGAAGAAGCAGAACAAGGAGAAGGAGAAGGTGAAGTCTGGAGGGTGAATCAGAAGAAGCAGAAGAAGGAGAAGGAAAAGGTGAAGTCTGGAGGGTGAAGCAGAAGAAGTAGAAGAAGGAGAAGGAGAAGGTGAAGTCTGGAGGGTGAATCAGAAGAAGTAGAAGAAGGAGAAGGTGATGGTGAAGTCTGGAGGTTGAATCAGAAGAAGCAGAAGAAGGAGAAGGAGATGGTGAAGTCTGGAGGGTGAATCAGAAGAAGCAGAAGAAGGAGAAGGGGAGGGTGAAGTCTGGAGGGTGAATCAGAAGAAGCAGAAGAAGGAGAAGGAGATGGTGAAGTCTGGAGGGTGAATCAGAAGAAGCAGAAGAAGGAGAAGGAGAAGGTGAAGTCTGGAGGGTGAATCAGAAGAAGCAGAAGAAGGAGAAGGGGAGGGTGAAGTCTGGAGGGTGAATCAGAAGAAGCAGAAGAAGGAGAAGGAGATGGTGAAGTCTGGAGGGTGAATCAGAAGAAGCAGAAGAAGGAGAAGGAGAAGGTGAAGTCTGGAGGGTGAATCAGAAGAAGCAGAAGAAGGAGAAGGAGAAGGTGAAGTCTGGAGGGTGAATCAGAAGAAGCAGAAGAAGGAGAAGGAGAAGGTGAAGTCTGGAGGGTGAATCAGAAGAAGCAGAAGAAGCAGAAGGAATGGGTGAAGTCAGGAGGGTGAATCAGAAGAAGTAGAAGAAGGAGAAGGAGAAGGTGAAGTCAGGAGGGTGAAGCTGAAGAAGTAGAAGAAGGAGGAGGTGAAGTCAGGAGGGTGAATCAGAGGAAGCAGAAGAAGGAGAAGGAGAAGGTGAAGTCTGGAGGGTGAATCAGAAGACGTAGAAGAAGGAGAAGGAGAAGGTGAAGTCTGGAGGGTGAATCAGAAGAAGTAGAAGAAGGAGAAGGTGATGGTGAAGTCTGGAGGTTGAATCAGAAGAAGCAGAAGAAGGAGAAGGAGATGGTGAAGTCTGGAGGGTGAATCAGAAGAAGCAGAAGAAGGAGAAGGAGAGGGTGTAGTCTGGAGGGTGAATTAGAAGAAGCAGAAGAAGGAGAAGGAGAAGGTGAAGTCTGGAGGGTGAATCAGAAGAAGCAGAAGAAGGAGAAGGAGAAGGTGAAGTCTGGAGTGTGAATCAGAAGAAGGAGAAGGAGAAGGTGAAGTCTGGAGGGTGAATCAGAAGAAGCAGAAGAAGCAGAAGGAATGGGTGAAGTCAGGAGGGTGAATCAGAAGAAGTAGAAGAAGGAGAAGGAGAAGGTGAAGTCAGGAGGGTGAATCAGAATAAGCAGAAGAAGGAAAAGGAGAAGGTGAAGTCTGGAGGGTGAATCAGAAGAAGGAGAAGAAGGAGAAGGAGAAGGTGAAGTCTGGAGGGTGAATCAGAAGAAGTAGAAGAAGGAGAAGGCGAAGGTGAAGTCAGGAGGGTGAAGCAGAAGAAGCAGAAGAAGTAGAAGGAGAAGGTGAAGTCAGGAGGGTGAATCAGAAGAAGCAGAAGAAGGAGAAGGAGAAGGTGAAGTCTGGAGGGTGAATCAGAAGAAGCAGAAGAAGGAGAAGGAGAAGGTGAAGTCTGGAGGGTGAATCAGAAGAAGCAGAAGAAGGAGAAGGAGAAGGTGAAGTCAGGAGGGTGAATCAGAAGAATCAGAAGAAGGACAAGGAGAAGGTGAAGTCTGGCGGGTGAAGCAGAAGAAGTAGAAGAAGGAGAAGGAGAAGGTGAAGTCTGGAGGGTGAATCAGAAGAAGCAGAAGAAGGAGAAGGAGAAGGTGAAGTCTGGAGGGTGAATCAGAATAAGTAGAAGAAGGAGAAGTAGAAGGTGAAGTCAGGAGGGTGAAGCAGAAGAAGCAGAAGAAGAAGAAGGAGAAGGAGAAGGTGAAGTCTGGAGGGTGAATCAGAAGAAGCAGAAGAAGGAGAAGGAGAAGGTGAAGTCTGGAGGGTGAATCAGAAGAAGCAGAAGAAGGAGAAGGATAAGGTGAAGTCTGGAGTGTGAATCAGAAGAAGGAGAAGGAGAAGGTGAAGTCTGGAGGGTGAATCAGAAGAAGCAGAAGAAGGAGAAGGAGAAGGTGAAGTCTGGAGGGTGAATCAGAAGAAGCAGAAGAAGGAGAAGGAGAAGGTGAAGTCTGGAGGGTGAATCAGAAGAAGCAGAAGAAGGAGAAGGAGTTGGTGAAGTCTGGAGGGTGAATCAGAAGAAGCAGAAGAAGGAGAAGGAGATGGTGAAGTCTGGAGGGTGAATCAGAAGAAGCAGAAGAAGGAGAAGGTGAAGTCTGGAGGGTGTATCAGAAGAAGCAGAAGAAGGAGAAGGAGAAGGTGAAGTCAGGAGGGTGAATCAGAAGAAGTAGAAGAAGGAGAAGGCGAAGGTGAAGTCAGGAGGGAGAAGCAATAGAAGCAGAAGAAGGAGAAGGAGAAGGTGAAGTCTGGAGGGTGAATCAGAAGAAGCAGAAGAAGGAGAAGGAGAAGGTGAAGTCTGGAGGGTGAATCAGAAGAAGTAGAAGAAGGAGAAGGAGAAGGTGAAGTCTGGAGGGTGAATCAGAAGAGGCAGAAGAAGGAAAAGGAGAAGGTGAAGTCTGGAGCGTGAATCAGAAGAAGCAGAAGAAGGAGAAGGAGAAGGTGAAGTCAGGAGGGTGAATCAGAAGAAGCAGAAGAAGGAGAAGGAGAAGGTGAAGCCTGGAGGGTGAAGCAGAAGAAGTAGAAGAAGGAGAAGGAGAAGGTGAAGTCTGGAGGGTGAATCAGAAGAAGCAGAAGAAGGAGAAGGAGAAGGTGAAGTCTGGAGGGTGAATCAGAAGAAGCAGAAGAAGGAGAAGGAGAAGGTGCAGTCAGCAGGGTGAATCAGAAGAAGCAGAAGAAGGAGAAGGAGAAGGTGAAATCTGGAGGGAGAAGCAGAAGAAGTAGAAGAAGGAGAAGGAGAAGGTGAAGTCTGGAGGGTGAATCAGAAGAAGCAGAAGAAGGAGAAGGAGAAGGTGAAGTCTGGAGGGTGAATCAGAAGAAGCAGAAGAAGGAGAAGGAGAAGGTGAAGCCAGGAGGGTGAAGCAGAAGAAGCAGACAAAGAAGAAGGAGAAGGAGAAGGTGAAGTCTGGAGGGTGAATCAGAAGAAGCAGAAGAAGGAGAAGGAGAAGGTGAAGTCTGGAGGGTGAATCAGAAGAAGCAGAAGAAGGAGAAGGAGAAGGTGAAGTCTGGAGTGTGAATCAGAAGAAGGAGAAGGAGAAGGTGAAGTCTGGAGGGTGAATCAGAAGAAGCAGAAGAAGGAGAAGGAGACGGTGAAGTCTGGAGGTGAATCAGAAGAAGTAGAAGAAGGAGAAGGAAAAGGTGAAGTCTGGAGGGTGAATCAGAAGAAGCAGAAGAAGGAGAAGGAGTTGGTGAAGTCTGGAGGGTGAATCAGAAGAAGCAGAAGAAGGAGAAGGAGAAGGTGAAGTCTGGAGGGTGAATCAGAAGAAGGAGAAGGAGAAGGTGAAGTCTGAAGGGTGAATCAGAAGAAGCAGAAGAAGGAGAAGGAGAAGGTGAAGTCTGGAGGGTGAATCAGAGGAAGCAGAAAAAGGAGAAGGAGAAGGTGAAGTCAGGAGGGTGAAGCAGAAGAAGTAGAAGAAGGAGAAGGAGAAGTTGAACTCAGGAGGGTGAATCAGAAGAAGTAGAAGAAGGAGAAGGCGAAGGTGAAGTCTGGAGGGTAAATCAGAAGAAGGAGAAGGAGATGGTGAATTCTGGAGGGTGAATCAGAAGAAGTAGAAGAAGGAGAAGGAGAAGGTGAAGTCTGGAGGATGAATCAGAGGAGGCAGAAGAAGGAGAAGGAGAAGGTGAAGTCAGGAGGGTGAAGCTGAAGAAGTAGAAGAAGGAGAAGGTGAAGTCAGGAGGGTGAATCAGAGGAAGCAGAAGAAGGAGAAGGAGAAGGTGAAGTCTGGAGGGTGAATCAGAAGACGTAGAAGAAGGAGAAGGAGAAGGTGAAGTCTGGAGGGTGAATCAGAAGAAGTAGAAGAAGGAGAAGGTGATGGTGAAGTCTGGAGGTTGAATCAGAAGAAGCAGAAGAAGGAGAAGGAGATGGTGAAGTCTGGAGGGTGAATCAGAAGAAGCAGAAGAAGGAGAAGGAGAGGGTGAAGTCTGGAGGGTGAATCAGAAGAAGCAGAAGAAGGAGAAGGAGAAGGTGAAGTCTGGAGGGTGAATCAGAAGAAGCAGAAGAAGGAGAAGGAGAAGGTGAAGTCTGGAGTGTGAATCAGAAGAAGGAGAAGGAGAAGGTGAAGTCTGGAGGGTGAATCAGAAGAAGCAGAAGAAGCAGAAGGAATGGGTGAAGTCAGGAGGGTGAATCAGAAGAAGTAGAAGAAGGAGAAGGAGAAGGTGAAGTCAGGAGGGTGAATCAGAATAAGCAGAAGAAGGAAAAGGAGAAGGTGAAGTCTGGAGGGTGAATCAGAAGAAGGAGAAGAAGGAGAAGGAGAAGGTGAAGTCTGGAGGGTGAATCAGAAGAAGTAGAAGAAGGAGAAGGCAAAGGTGAAGTCAGGAGGGTGAAGCAGAAGAAGCAGAAGAAGCAGAAGGAGAAGGTGAAGTCAGGAGGGTGAATCAGAAGAAGCAGAAGAAGGAGAAGGAGAAGGTGAAGTCTGGAGGGTGAATCAGAAGAAGCAGAAGAAGGAGAAGGAGAAGGTGAAGTCTGGAGGGTGAATCAGAAGAAGCAGAAGAAGGAGAAGGAGAAGATGAAGTCAGGAGGGTGAATCAGAAGAATCAGAAGAAGGACAAGGAGAAGGTGAAGTCTGGCGGGTGAAGCAGAAGAAGTAGAAGAAGGAGAAGGAGAAGGTGAAGTCTGGAGGGTGAATCAGAAGAAGCAGAAGAAGGAGAAGGAGAAGGTGAAGTCTGGAGGGTGAATCAGAATAAGTAGAAGAAGGAGAAGTAGAAGGTGAAGTCAGGAGTGTGAAGCAGAAGAAGCAGAAGAAGAAGAAGGAGAAGGAGAAGGTGAGGTCTGGAGGGTGAATCAGAAGAAGCAGAAGAAGGAGAAGGAGAAGGTGAAGTCTGGAGGGTTAATCAGAAGAAGCAGAAGAAGGAGAAGGATAAGGTGAAGTCTGGAGTGTGAATCAGAAGAAGGAGAAGGAGAAGGTGAAGTCTGGAGGGTGAATCAGAAGAAGCAGAAGAAGGAGAAGGAGAAGGTGAAGTCTGGAGGGTGAATCAGAAGAAGTAGAAGAAGGAGAAGGAGAAGGTGAAGTCGGGAGGGTGAATCAGAAGAAGCAGAAGAAGGAGAAGGAGTTGGTGAAGTCTGGAGGGTGAATCAGAAGAAGCAGAAGAAGGAGAAGGAGATGGTGAAGTCTGGAGCGTGAATCTGAAGAAGCAGAAGAAGGAGAAGGTGAAGTCTGGAGGGTGTATCAGAAGAAGCAGAAGAAGGAGAAGGAGAAGGTGAAGTCAGGAGGGTGAATCAGAAGAAGTAGAAGAAGGAGAAGGAGAAGCTGAAGTCAGGAGGGTGAATCAGAGGAAGCAGAAGAAGGAGAAGGAGAAGGTGAAGTCTGGAGGGTGAATCTAAAGAAGGGGAAGAAGGAGAAGGAGAAGGTGAAGTCTGGAGGGTGAATCAGAAGAAGTAGAAGAAGGAGAAGGCGAAGGTGAAGTCAGGAGGGTGAAGCAATAGAAGCAGAAGAAGGAGAAGGAGAAGGTGAAGTCTGGAGGGTGAATCAGAAGAAGCAGAAGAAGGAGAAGGAGAAGGTGAAGTCTGGAGGGTGAATCAGAGGAAGCAGAAAAAGGAGAAGGAGAAGGTGAAGTCAGGAGGGTGAAGCAGAAGAAGTAGAAGAAGGAGAAGGAGAAGTTGAACTCAGGAGGGTGAATCAGAAGAAGCAGAAGAAGGAGAAGGCGAAGGTGAAGTCTGGAGGGTGAATCAGAAGAAGGAGAAGGAGAAGGTGAATTCTGGAGGGTGAATCAGAAGAAGTAGAAGAAGGAGAAGGAGAAGGTGAAGTCTGGAGGATGAATCAGAGGAAGCAGAAGAAGGAGAAGGAGAAGGTGAAGTCAGGAGGGTGAAGCTGAAGAAGTAGAAGAAGGAGAAGGTGAAGTCAGGAGGGTGAATCAGAAGAAGCAGAAGAAGGAGAAGGAGAAGGTGAAGTCTGGAGGGTGAATCAGAAGAAGTAGAAGAAGGAGAAGGAGAAGGTGAAGTCTGGAGGGTGAATCAGAAGAAGCAGAAGAAGGAGAAGGAGAAGGTGAAGTCTGGAGTGTGAATCAGAAGAAGGAGAAGGAGAAGGTGAAGTCTGGAGGGTGAATCAGAAGAAGCAGAAGAAGCAGAAGGAATGGGTGAAGTCAGGAGGGTGAATCAGAAGAAGTAGAAGAAGGAGAAGGAGAAGGTGAAGTCAGGAGGGTGAATCAGAATAAGCAGAAGAAGGAAAAGGAGAAGGTGAAGTCTGGAGGGTGAATCAGAAGAAGGAGAAGAAGGAAAAGGAGAAGGTGAAGTCTGGAGGGTGAATCAGAAGAAGTAGAAGAAGGAGAAGGCGAAGGTGAAGTCAGGAGGGTGAAGCAGAAGAAGCAGAAGAAGTAGAAGGAGAAGGTGAAGTCAGGAGTGTGAATCAGAAGAAGCAGAAGAAGGAGAAGGAGAAGGTGAAGTCTGGAGGGTGAATCAGAAGAAGCAGAAGAAGGAGAAGGAGAGGGTGAAGTCTGGAGGGTGAATCAGAAGAAGCAGAAGAAGGAGAAGGAGATGGTGAAGTCTGGAGGGTGAATCAGAAGACGTAGAAGAAGGAGAAGGAGAAGGTGAAGTCTGGAGGGTGAATCAGAAGAAGTAGAAGAAGGAGAAGGTGATGGTGAAGTCTGGAGGTTGAATCAGAAGAAGCAGAAGAAGGAGAAGGAGATGGTGAAGTCTGGAGGGTGAATCAGAAGAAGCAGAAGAAGGAGAAGGAGAGGGTGAAGTCTGGAGGGTGAATCAGAAGAAGCAGAAGAAGGAGAAGGAGAAGGTGAAGTCTGGAGGGTGTATCAGAAGAAGCAGAAGAAGGAGAAGGAGAAGGTGAAATCTGGAGTGTGAATCAGAAGAAGGAGAAGGAGAAGGTGAAGTCTGGAGGGTGAATCAGAAGAAGCAGAAGAAGCAGAAGGAATGGGTGAAGTCAGGAGGGTGAATCAGAAGAAGTAGAAGAAGGAGAAGGAGAAGGTGAAGTCAGGAGGGTGAATCAGAATAAGCAGAAGAAGGAAAAGGAGAAGGTGAAGTCTGGAGGGTGAATCCGAAGAAGGAGAAGAAGGAGAAGGAGAAGGTGAAGTCTGGAGGGTGAATCAGAAGAAGTAGAAGAAGGAGAAGGCGAAGGTGAAGTCAGGAGGGTGAAGCAGAAGAAGCAGAAGAAGCAGAAGGAGAAGGTGAAGTCAGGAGGGTGAATCAGAAGAAGCAGAAGAAGGAGAAGGAGAAGGTGAAGTCTGGAGGGTGAATCAGAAGAAGCAGAAGAAGGAGAAGGAGAAGGTGAAGTCAGGAGGGTGAAGCAGAAGAAGCAGAAGAAGCAGAAGGAGAAGGTGAAGTCTGGAGGGTGAATCAGAAGAAGCAGAAGAAGGAGAAGGAGAAGGTGAAGTCTGGAGGGTGAATCAGAAGAAGCAGAAGAAGGAGAAGGAGAAGGTGAAGTCAGGAGGGTGAATCAGAAGAATCAGAAGAAGGACAAGGAGAAGGTGAAGTCTGGCGGGTGAAGCAGAAGAAGTAGAAGAAGGAGAAGGAGAAGGTGAAGTCTGGAGGGTGAATCAGAAGAAGCAGAAGAAGGAGAAGTAGAAGGTGAAGTCTGGAGGGTGAATCAGAATAAGTAGAAGAAGGAGAAGTAGAAGGTGAAGTCAGGAGGGTGAAGCAGAAGAAGCAGAAGAAGAAGAAGGAGAAGGAGAAGGTGAAGTCTGGAGGGTGAATCAGAAGAAGCAGAAGAAGGAGAAGGAGAAGGTGAAGTCTGGAGTGTGAATCAGAAGAAGGAGAAGGAGAAGGTGAAGTCTGGAGGGTGAATCAGAAGAAGCAGAAGAAGGAGAAGGAGATGGTGAAGTCTGGAGGGTGAATCGGAAGACGTAGAAGAAGGAGAAGGAGAAGGTGAAGTCTGGAGGGTGAATCAGAAGAAGTAGAAGAAGGAGAAGGTGATGGTGAAGTCTGGAGGTTGAATCAGAAGAAGCAGAAGAAGGAGAAGGAGATGGTGAAGTCTGGAGGGTGAATCAGAAGAAGCAGAAGAAGGAGAAGGAGAGGGTGAAGTCTGGAGGGTGAATCAGAAGAAGCAGAAGAAGGAGAAGGAGAAGGTGAAGTCTGGAGGGTGAATCAGAAGAAGCAGAAGAAGGAGAAGGAGAAGGTGAAATCTGGAGTGTGAATCAGAAGAAGGAGAAGGAGAAGGTGAAGTCTGGAGGGTGAATCAGAAGAAGCAGAAGAAGCAGAAGGAATGGGTGAAGTCAGGAGGGTGAATCAGAAGAAGTAGAAGAAGGAGAAGGAGAAGGTGAAGTCAGGAGGGTGAATCAGAATAAGCAGAAGAAGGAAAAGGAGAAGGTGAAGTCTGGAGGGTGAATCCGAAGAAGGAGAAGAAGGAGAAGGAGAAGGTGAAGTCTGGAGGGTGAATCAGAAGAAGTAGAAGAAGGAGAAGGCGAAGGTGAAGTCAGGAGGGTGAAGCAGAAGAAGCAGAAGAAGCAGAAGGAGAAGGTGAAGTCAGGAGGGTGAATCAGAAGAAGCAGAAGAAGGAGAAGGAGAAGGTGAAGTCTGGAGGGTGAATCAGAAGAAGCAGAAGAAGGAGAAGGAGAAGGTGAAGTCAGGAGGGTGAAGCAGAAGAAGCAGAAGAAGCAGAAGGAGAAGGTGAAGTCTGGAGGGTGAATCAGAAGAAGCAGAAGAAGGAGAAGGAGAAGGTGAAGTCTGGAGGGTGAATCAGAAGAAGCAGAAGAAGGAGAAGGAGAAGGTGAAGTCAGGAGGGTGAATCAGAAGAATCAGAAGAAGGACAAGGAGAAGGTGAAGTCTGGCGGGTGAAGGAGAAGAAGTAGAAGAAGGAGAAGGAGAAGGTGAAGTCTGGAGGGTGAATCAGAAGAAGCAGAAGAAGGAGAAGTAGAAGGTGAGGTCTGGAGGGTGAATCAGAATAAGTAGAAGAAGGAGAAGTAGAAGGTGAAGTCAGGAGGGTGAAGCAGAAGAAGCAGAAGAAGAAGAAGGAGAAGGTGAAGTCTGGAGGGTGAATCAGAAGAAGCAGAAGAAGGAGAAGGAGAAGGTGAAGTCTGGAGTGTGAATCAGAAGAAGGAGAAGGAGAAGGTGAAGTCTGGAGGGGGAATCAGAAGAAGCAGAAGAAGGAGAAGGAGAAGGTGAAGTCTGGAGGGTGAATCAGATGAAGTAGAAGAAGGAGAAGGAGAAGGTGAAGTCTGGAGGGTGAATCAGAAGAAGCAGAAGAAGGAGAAGGAGTTGGTGAAGTCTGGAGGGTGAATCAGAAGAAGCAGAAGAAGGAGAAGGAGATGGTGAAGTCTGGAGGGTGAATCAGAAGAAGCAGAAGAAGGAGAAGGTGAAGTCTGGAGGGTGTATCAGGAGAAGCAGAAGAAGGAGAAGGAGAAGGTGAAGTCAGGAGGGTGAATCAGAAGAAGCAGAAGAAGGAGAAGGAGAAGGTGAAGTCTGGAGGGTGAATCGAAAGAAGGGGAAGAAGGAGAAGGAGAAGGTGAAGTCTGGAGGGTGAATCAGAAGAAGTAGAAGAAGGAGAAGGCGAAGGTGAAGTCAGGAGGGTGAAGCAATAGAAGCAGAAGAAGGAGAAGGAGAAGGTGAAGTCTGGAGGGTGAATCAGAAGAAGCAGAAGAAGGAGAAGGAGAAGGTGAAGTCTGGAGGGTGAATCAGAGGAAGCAGAAAAAGGAGAAGGAGAAGGTGAAGTCAGGAGGGTGAAGCAGAAGAAGTAGAAGAAGGAGAAGGAGAAGTTGAACTCAGGAGGGTGAATCAGAAGAAGCAGAAGAAGGAGAAGGCGAAGGTGAAGTCTGGAGGGTGAATCAGAAGAAGGAGAAGGAGAAGGTGAATTCTGGAGGGTGAATCAGAAGAAGTAGAAGAAGGAGAAGGAGAAGGTGAAATCTGGAGGATGAATCAGAGGAAGCAGAAGAAGGAGAAGGAGAAGGTGAAGTCAGGAGGGTGAAGCTGAAGAAGTAGAAGAAGGAGAAGGTGAAGTCAGGAGGGTGAATCAGAAGAAGCAGAAGAAGGAGAAGGAGAAGGTGAAGTCTGGAGGGTGAATCAGAAGAAGTAGAAGAAGGAGAAGGAGAAGGTGAAGTCTGGAGGGTGAATCAGAAGAAGCAGAAGAAAGAGAAGGAAAAGGTGAAGTCTGGAGGGTGAAGCAGAAGAAGTAGAAGAAGGAGAAGGAGAAGATGAAGTCTGGAGGGTGAATCAGAGGACACAGAAGAAGGAGAAGGAGAAGGTGAAGTCAGGAGTGTGAAGCAGTAGAAGTAGAAGAAGGAGAAGGAGAAGGTAAAGTCAGGAGGGTGAATCAGAAGAAGTAGAAGAAGGAGAAGGAGAAGGTGAAGTCTGGAGGGTGAATCAGAAGAAGCAGAAGAAGGAGAAGGAGAAGGTGAAGTCAGGAGGGTGAATCAGAGCAGAAGAAGTAGAAGAAGGAGAAGGTGAAGTCTGGAGTGTGAATCAGAAGAAGTAGAAGAAGGAGAAGGAGAAGCTGAAGTCTGGAGGGTGAATCAGAGGAAGCAGAAGAAGGAGAAGGAGAAGGTGAAGTCAGGAGGGTGAAGCTGAAGAAGTAGAAGAAGGAGAACGTGAAGTCAGGAGGGTGAATCAGAAGAAGCAGAAGAAGGAGAAGGAGAGGGTGAAGTCTGGAGGGTGAATCAGAAGAAGCAGAAGAAGGAGAAGGAGATGGTGAAGTCTGGAGGGTGAATCAGAAGAAGCAGAAGAAGGAGAAGGAGAGGGTGAACTCTGGAGGGAGAATCAGAAGAAGCAGAAGAAGGAGAAGGAGAAGGTGAAGTCTGGAGGGTGAATCAGAAGAAGCAGAAGAAGGAGAAGGAGAAGGTGAAGTCTGGAGTGTGAATCAGAAGAAGGAGAAGGAGAAGGTGAAGTCTGGAGGGTGAATCAGAAGAAGCAGAAGAAGCAGAAGGAATGGGTGAAGTCAGGAGGGTGAATCAGAAGAAGTAGAAGAAGGAGAAGGAGAAGGTGAAGTCAGGAGGGTGAAGCTGAAGAAGTAGAAGAAGGAGGAGGTGAAGTCAGGAGGGTGAATCAGAGGAAGCAGAAGAAGGAGAAGGAGAAGGTGAAGTCTGGAGGGTGAATCAGAAGACGTAGAAGAAGGAGAAGGAGAAGGTGAAGTCTGGAGGGTGAATCAGAAGAAGTAGAAGAAGGAGAAGGTGATGGTGAAGTCTGGAGGTTGAATCAGAAGAAGCAGAAGAAGGAGAAGGAGATGGTGAAGTCTGGAGGGTGAATCAGAAGAAGCAGAAGAAGGAGAAGGAGAGGGTGAAGTCTGGAGGGTGAATCAGAAGAAGCAGAAGAAGGAGAAGGAGAAGGTGAAGTCTGGAGGGTGAATCAGAAGAAGCAGAAGAAGGAGAAGGAGAAGGTGAAGTCTGGAGTGTGAATCAGAAGAAGGAGAAGGAGAAGGTGAAGTCTGGAGGGTGAATCAGAAGAAGCAGAAGAAGCAGAAGGAATGGGTGAAGTCAGGAGGGTGAATCAGAAGAAGTAGAAGAAGGAGAACGAGAAGGTGAAGTCAGGAGGGTGAATCAGAATAGGCAGAAGAAGGAAAAGGAGAAGGTGAAGTCTGGAGGGTGAATCAGAAGAAGGAGAAGAAGGAGAAGGAGAAGGTGAAGTCTGGAGGGTGAATCAGAAGAAGTAGAAGAAGGAGAAGGCGAAGGTGAAGTCAGGAGGGTGAAGCAGAAGAAGCAGAAGAAGTAGAAGGAGAAGGTGAAGTCAGGAGTGTGAATCAGAAGAAGCAGAAGAAGGAGAAGGAGAAGGTGAAGTCTGGAGGGTGAATCAGAAGAAGCAGAAGAAGGAGAAGGAGAAGGTGAAGTCTGGAGGGTGAATCAGAAGAAGCAGAAGAAGGAGAAGGAGAAGGTGAAGTCAGGAGGGTGAATCAGAAGAATCAGAAGAAGGACAAGGAGAAGGTGAAGTCTGGCGGGTGAAGCAGAAGAAGTAGAAGAAGGAGAAGGAGAAGGTGAAGTCTGGAGGGTGAATCAGAAGAAGCAGAAGAAGGAGAAGGAGAACGTGAAGTCTGGAGGGTGAATCAGAATAAGTAGAAGAAGGAGAAGTAGAAGGTGAAGTCAGGAGGGTGAAGCAGAAGAAGCAGAAGAAGAAGAAGGATAAGGAGAAGATGAAGTCTGGAGGGTGAATCAGAAGAAGCAGAAGAAGGAGAAGGAGAAGGTGAAGTCTGGAGGGTGAATCAGAAGAAGCAGAAGAAGGAGAAGGAGAAGGTGAAGTCTGGAGGGTGAATCAGAAGAAGTAGAAGAAGGAGAAGGAGAAGGTGAAGTCTGGAGGGTGAATCAGAAGAAGCAGAAGAAGGAGAAGGAGTTGGTGAAGTCTGGAGGGTGAATCAGAAGAAGCAGAAGAAGGAGAAGGAGATGGTGAAGTCTGGAGGGTGAATCAGAAGAAGCAGAAGAAGGAGAAGGTGAAGTCTGGAGGGTGTATCAGAAGAAGCAGAAGAAGGAGAAGGAGAAGGTGAAGTCAGGAGGGTGAATCAGAAGAAGTAGAAGAAGGAGAAGGAGAAGCTGAAGTCAGGAGGGTGAATCAGAGGAAGCAGAAGAAGGAGAAGGAGAAGGTGAAGTCTGGAGGGTGAATCTAAAGAAGGGGAAGAAGGAGAAGGAGAAGGTGAAGTCTGGAGGGTGAATCAGAAGAAGTAGAAGAAGGAGAAGGCGAAGGTGAAGTCAGGAGGGTGAAGCAATAGAAGCAGAAGAAGGAGAAGGAGAAGGTGAAGTCTGGAGGGTGAATCAGAAGAAGCAGAAGAAGGAGAAGGAGAAGGTGAAGTCTGGAGGGTGAATCAGAAGAAGTAGAAGAAGGAGAAGGAGAAGGTGAAGTCTGGAGGGTGAATCAGAAGAGGCAGAAGAAGGAGAAGGAGAAGGTGAAGTCAGGAGGGTGAAGCTGAAGAAGTAGAAGAAGGAGAAGGTGAAGTCAGGAGGGTGAATCAGAAGAAGCAGAAGAAGGAGAAGGAGAAGGTGAAGTCTGGAGGGTGAATCAGAAGAAGCAGAAGAAGGAGAAGGAAAAGGTGAAGTCTGGAGGGTGAAGCAGAAGAAGTAGAAGAAGGAGAAGGAGAAGGTGAAGTCTGGAGGGTGAATCAGAAGAAGTAGAAGAAGGAGAAGGTGATGGTGAAGTCTGGAGGTTGAATCAGAAGAAGCAGAAGAAGGAGAAGGAGATGGTGAAGTCTGGAGGGTGAATCAGAAGAAGCAGAAGAAGGAGAAGGAGAGGGTGAAGTCTGGAGGGTGAATCAGAAGAAGCAGAAGAAGGAGAAGGAGATGGTGAAGTCTGGAGGGTGAATCAGAAGAAGCAGAAGAAGGAGAAGGAGAGGGTGAACTCTGGAGGGAGAATCAGAAGAAGCAGAAGAAGGAGAAGGAGAAGGTGAAGTCTGGAGGGTGAATCAGAAGAAGCAGAAGAAGGAGAAGGAGAAGGTGAAGTCTGGAGTGTGAATCAGAAGAAGGAGAAGGAGAAGGTGAAGTCTGGAGGGTGAATCAGAAGAAGCAGAAGAAGCAGAAGGAATGGGTGAAGTCAGGAGGGTGAATCAGAAGAAGTAGAAGAAGGAGAAGGAGAAGGTGAAGTCAGGAGGGTGAAGCTGAAGAAGTAGAAGAAGGAGGAGGTGAAGTCAGGAGGGTGTATCAGAGGAAGCAGAAGAAGGAGAAGGAGAAGGTGAAGTCTGGAGGGTGAATCAGAAGACGTAGAAGAAGGAGAAGGAGAAGGTGAAGTCTGGAGGGTGAATCAGAAGAAGTAGAAGAAGGAGAAGGTGATGGTGAAGTCTGGAGGTTGAATCAGAAGAAGCAGAAGAAGGAGAAGGAGATGGTGAAGTCTGGAGGGTGAATCAGAAGAAGCAGAAGAAGGAGAAGGAGAGGGTGAAGTCTGGAGGGTGAATCAGAAGAAGCAGAAGAAGGAGAAGGAGAAGGTGAAGTCTGGAGGGTGAATCAGAAGAAGCAGAAGAAGGAGAAGGAGAAGGTGAAGTCTGGAGTGTGAATCAGAAGAAGGAGAAGGAGAAGGTGAAGTCTGGAGGGTGAATCAGAAGAAGCAGAAGAAGCAGAAGGAATGGGTGAAGTCAGGAGGGTGAATCAGAAGAAGTAGAAGAAGGAGAAGGAGAAGGTGAAGTCAGGAGGGTGAATCAGAATAAGCAGAAGAAGGAGAAGAAGAAGAAGGAGAAGGTGAAGTCTGTAGGGTGAATCAGAAGAAGTAGAAGAAGGAGAAGGCGAAGGTGAAGTCAGGAGGGTGAAGCAGAAGAAGCAGAAGAAGTAGAAGGAGAAGGTGAAGTCAGGAGGGTGAATCAGAAGAAGCAGAAGAAGGAGAAGGAGAAGGTGAAGTCTGGAGGGTGAATCAGAAGAAGCAGAAGAAGGAGAAGGAGAAGGTGAAGTCTGGAGGGTGAATCAGAAGAAGCAGAAGAAGGAGAAGGAGAAGGTGAAGTCAGGAGGGTGAATCAGAAGAATCAGAAGAAGGACAAGGAGAAGGTGAAGTCTGGCGGGTGAAGCAGAAGAAGTAGAAGAAGGAGAAGGAGAAGGTGAAGTCTGGAGGGTGAATCAGAAGAAGCAGAAGAAGGAGAAGGAGAAGGTAAAGTCTGGAGGGTGAATCAGAATAAGTAGAAGAAGGAGAAGTAGAAGGTGAAGTCAGGAGGGTGAAGCAGAAGAAGCAGAAGAAGAAGAAGGAGAAGGAGAAGGTGAAGTCTGGAGGGTGAATCAGAAGAAGCAGAAGAAGGAGAAGGAGAAGGTGAAGTCTGGAGGGTGAAGCAGAAGAAGCAGAAGAAGGAGAAGCATAAGGTGAAGTCTGGAGTGTGAATCAGAAGAAGGAGAAGGAGAAGGTGAAGTCTGGAGGGTGAATCAGAAGAAGCAGAAGAAGGAGAAGGAGAAGGTGAAGTCTGGAGGGTGAATCAGAAGAAGTAGAAGAAGGAGAAGGTGAAGTCTGGAGGGTGAATCAGAAGAAGCAGAAGAAGGAGAAGGAGTTGGTGAAGTCTGGAGGGTGAATCAGAAGAAGCAGAAGAAGGAGAAGGAGATGGTGAAGTCTGGAGGGTGAATCAGAAGAAGCAGAAGAAGGAGAAGGTGAAGTCTGGAGGGTGTATCAGAAGAAGCAGAAGAAGAAGAAGGAGAAGGTGAAGTCAGGAGGGTGAATCAGAAGAAGTAGAAGAAGGAGAAGGAGAAGCTGAAGTCAGGAGGGTGAATCAGAGGAAGCAGAAGAAGGAGAAGGTGAAGTCTGGAGGGTGAATCTAAAGAAGGGGAAGAAGGAGAAGGAGAAGGTGAAGTCTGGAGGGTGAATCAGAAGAAGTAGAAGAAGGAGAAGGCGAAGGTGAAGTCAGGAGGGAGAAGCAATAGAAGCAGAAGAAGGAGAAGGAGAAGGTGAAGTCTGGAGGGTGAATCAGAAGAAGCAGAAGAAGGAGAAGGAGAAGGTGAAGTCTGGAGGGTGAATCAGAAGAAGTAGAAGAAGGAGAAGGAGAAGGTGAAGTCTGGAGGGTGAATCAGAAGAGGCAGAAGAACGAAAAGGAGAAGGTGAAGTCTGGAGCGTGAATCAGAAGAAGCAGAAGAAGGAGAAGGAGAAGGTGAAGTCAGGAGGGTGAATCAGAAGAAGCAGAAGAAGGAGAAGGAGAAGGTGAAGCCTGGAGGGTGAAGCAGAAGAAGTAGAAGAAGGAGAAGGAGAAGGTGAAGTCTGGAGGGTGAATCAGAAGAAGCAGAAGAAGGAGAAGGAGAAGGTGAAGTCTGGAGGGTGAATCAGAAGAAGCAGAAGAAGGAGAAGGAGAAGGTGCAGTCAGCAGGGTGAATCAGAAGAAGCAGAAGAAGGAGAAGGAGAAGGTGAAATCTGGAGGGAGAAGCAGAAGAAGTAGAAGAAGGAGAAGGAGAAGGTGAAGTCTGGAGGGTGAATCAGAAGAAGCAGAAGAAGGAGAAGGAGAAGGTGAAGTCTGGAGGGTGAATCAGAAGAAGCAGAAGAAGGAGAAGGAGAAGGTGAAGCAAGGAGGGTGAAGCAGAAGAAGCAGACAAAGAAGAAGGAGAAGGAGAAGGTGAAGTCTGGAGGGTGAATCAGAAGAAGCAGAAGAAGGAGAAGGAGAAGGTGAAGTCTGGAGGGTGAATCAGAAGAAGCAGAAGAAGGAGAAGGAGAAGGTGAAGTCTGGAGTGTGAATCAGAAGAAGGAGAAGGAGAAGGTGAAGTCTGGAGGGTGAATCAGAAGAAGCAGAAGAAGGAGAAGGAGACGATGAAGTCTGGAGGTGAATCAGAAGAAGTAGAAGAAGGAGAAGGAGAAGGTGAAGTCTGGAGGGTGAATCAGAAGAAGCAGAAGAAGGAGAAGGAGTTGGTGAAGTCTGGAGGGTGAATCAGAAGAAGCAGAAGAAGGAGAAGGAGAAGGTGAAGTCTGGAGGGTGAATCAGAAGAAGGAGAAGGAGAAGGTGAAGTCTGGAGGGTGAATCAGAAGAAGCAGAAGAAGGAGAAGGAGAAGGTGAAGTCTGGAGGGTGAATCAGAGGAAGCAGAAAAAGGAGAAGGAGAAGGTGAAGTCAGGAGGGTGAAGCAGAAGAAGTAGAAGAAGGAGAAGGAGAAGTTGAACTCAGGAGGGTGAATCAGAAGAAGTAGAAGAAGGAGAAGGCGAAGGTGAAGTCTGGAGGGTAAATCAGAAGAAAGAGAAGGAGATGGTGAATTCTGGAGGGTGAATCAGAAGAAGTAGAAGAAGGAGAAGGAGAAGGTGAAGTCTGGAGGATGAATCAGAGGAGGCAGAAGAAGGAGAAGGAGAAGGTGAAGGCAGGAGGGTGAAGCTGAAGAAGTAGAAGAAGGAGAAGGTGAAGTCAGGAGGGTGAATCAGAGGAAGCAGAAGAAGGAGAAGGAGAAGGTGAAGTCTGGAGGGTGAATCAGAAGACGTAGAAGAAGGAGAAGGAGAAGGTGAAGTCTGGAGGGTGAATCAGAAGAAGTAGAAGAAGGAGAAGGTGATGGTGAAGTCTGGAGGTTGAATCAGAAGAAGCAGAAGAAGGAGAAGGAGATGGTGAAGTCTGGAGGGTGAATCAGAAGAAGCAGAAGAAGGAGAAGGAGAGGGTGAAGTCTGGAGGGTGAATCAGAAGAAGCAGAAGAAGGAGAAGGAGAAGGTGAAGTCTGGAGGGTGAATCAGAAGAAGCAGAAGAAGGAGAAGGAGAAGGTGAAGTCTGGAGTGTGAATCAGAAGAAGGAGAAGGAGAAGGTGAAGTCTGGAGGGTGAATCAGAAGAAGTAGAAGAAGGAGAAGGCAAAGGTGAAGTCAGGAGGGTGAAGCAGAAGAAGCAGAAGAAGCAGAAGGAGAAGGTGAAGTCAGGAGGGTGAATCAGAAGAAGCAGAAGAAGGAGAAGGAGAAGGTGAAGTCTGGAGGGTGAATCAGAAGAAGCAGAAGAAGGAGAAGGAGAAGGTGAAGTCTGGAGGGTGAATCAGAAGAAGCAGAAGAAGGAGAAGGAGAAGATGAAGTCAGGAGGGTGAATCAGTAGAATCAGAAGAAGGACAAGGAGAAGGTGAAGTCTGGCGGGTGAAGCAGAAGAAGTAGAAGAAGGAGAAGGAGAAGGTGAAGTCTGGAGGGTGAATCAGAAGAAGCAGAAGAAGGAGAAGGAGAAGGTGAAGTCTGGAGGGTGAATCAGAATAAGTAGAAGAAGGAGAAGTAGAAGGTGAAGTCAGGAGTGTGAAGCAGAAGAAGCAGAAGAAGAAGAAGGAGAAGGAGAAGGTGAAGTCTGGAGGGTGAATCAGAAGAAGCAGAAGAAGGAGAAGGAGAAGGTGAAGTCTGGAGGGTTAATCAGAAGAAGCAGAAGAAGGAGAAGGATAAGGTGAAGTCTGGAGTGTGAATCAGAAGAAGGAGAAGGAGAAGGTGAAGTCTGGAGGGTGAATCAGAAGAAGTAGAAGAAGGAGAAGGAGAAGCTGAAGTCAGGAGGGTGAATCAGAGGAAGCAGAAGAAGGAGAAGGAGAAGGTGAAGTCTGGAGGGTGAATCTAAAGAAGGGGAAGAAGGAGAAGGAGAAGGTGAAGTCTGGAGGGTGAATCAGAAGAAGTAGAAGAAGGAGAAGGTGAAGTCAGGAGGGTGAATCAGAAGAAGTAGAAGAAGGAGAAGGAGAAGCTGAAGTCAGGAGGGTGAATCAGAGGAAGCAGAAGAAGGAGAAGGAGAAGGTGAAGTCTGGAGGGTGAATCTAAAGAAGGGGAAGAAGGAGAAGGAGAAGGTGAAGTCTGGAGGGTGAATCAGAAGAAGTAGAAGAAGGAGAAGGCGAAGGTGAAGTCAGGAGGGTGAAGCAATAGAAGCAGAAGAAGGAGAAGGAGAAGGTGAAGTCTGGAGGGTGAATCAGAAGAAGCAGAAGAAGGAGAAGGAGAAGGTGAAGTCTGGAGGGTGAATCAGAAGAAGTAGAAGAAGGAGAAGGAGAAGGTGAAGTCTGGAGGGTGAATCAGAAGAGGCAGAAGAAGGAGAAGGAGAAGGTGAAGTCAGGAGGGTGAAGCTGAAGAAGTAGAAGAAGGAGAAGGTGAAGTCAGGAGGGTGAATCAGAAGAAGCAGAAGAAGGAGAAGGAGAAGGTGAAGTCTGGAGGGTGAATCAGAAGAAGCAGAAGAAGGAGAAGGAAAAGGTGAAGTCTGGAGGGTGAAGCAGAAGAAGTAGAAGAAGGAGAAGGAGAAGGTGAAGTCTGGAGGGTGAATCAGAAGAAGTAGAAGAAGGAGAAGGTGATGGTGAAGTCTGGAGGTTGAATCAGAAGAAGCAGAAGAAGGAGAAGGAGATGGTGAAGTCTGGAGGGTGAATCAGAAGAAGCAGAAGAAGGAGAAGGAGAGGGTGAAGTCTGGAGGGTGAATCAGAAGAAGCAGAAGAAGGAGAAGGAGATGGTGAAGTCTGGAGGGTGAATCAGAAGAAGCAGAAGAAGGAGAAGGAGAGGGTGAACTCTGGAGGGAGAATCAGAAGAAGCAGAAGAAGGAGAAGGAGAAGGTGAAGTCTGGAGGGTGAATCAGAAGAAGCAGAAGAAGGAGAAGGAGAAGGTGAAGTCTGGAGTGTGAATCAGAAGAAGGAGAAGGAGAAGGTGAAGTCTGGAGGGTGAATCAGAAGAAGCAGAAGAAGCAGAAGGAATGGGTGAAGTCAGGAGGGTGAATCAGAAGAAGTAGAAGAAGGAGAAGGAGAAGGTGAAGTCAGGAGGGTGAAGCTGAAGAAGTAGAAGAAGGAGGAGGTGAAGTCAGGAGGGTGTATCAGAGGAAGCAGAAGAAGGAGAAGGAGAAGGTGAAGTCTGGAGGGTGAATCAGAAGACGTAGAAGAAGGAGAAGGAGAAGGTGAAGTCTGGAGGGTGAATCAGAAGAAGTAGAAGAAGGAGAAGGTGATGGTGAAGTCTGGAGGTTGAATCAGAAGAAGCAGAAGAAGGAGAAGGAGATGGTGAAGTCTGGAGGGTGAATCAGAAGAAGCAGAAGAAGGAGAAGGAGAGGGTGAAGTCTGGAGGGTGAATCAGAAGAAGCAGAAGAAGGAGAAGGAGAAGGTGAAGTCTGGAGGGTGAATCAGAAGAAGCAGAAGAAGGAGAAGGAGAAGGTGAAGTCTGGAGTGTGAATCAGAAGAAGGAGAAGGAGAAGGTGAAGTCTGGAGGGTGAATCAGAAGAAGCAGAAGAAGCAGAAGGAATGGGTGAAGTCAGGAGGGTGAATCAGAAGAAGTAGAAGAAGGAGAAGGAGAAGGTGAAGTCAGGAGGGTGAATCAGAATAAGCAGAAGAAGGAGAAGAAGAAGAAGGAGAAGGTGAAGTCTGTAGGGTGAATCAGAAGAAGTAGAAGAAGGAGAAGGCGAAGGTGAAGTCAGGAGGGTGAAGCAGAAGAAGCAGAAGAAGTAGAAGGAGAAGGTGAAGTCAGGAGGGTGAATCAGAAGAAGCAGAAGAAGGAGAAGGAGAAGGTGAAGTCTGGAGGGTGAATCAGAAGAAGCAGAAGAAGGAGAAGGAGAAGGTGAAGTCTGGAGGGTGAATCAGAAGAAGCAGAAGAAGGAGAAGGAGAAGGTGAAGTCAGGAGGGTGAATCAGAAGAATCAGAAGAAGGACAAGGAGAAGGTGAAGTCTGGCGGGTGAAGCAGAAGAAGTAGAAGAAGGAGAAGGAGAAGGTGAAGTCTGGAGGGTGAATCAGAAGAAGCAGAAGAAGGAGAAGGAGAAGGTAAAGTCTGGAGGGTGAATCAGAATAAGTAGAAGAAGGAGAAGTAGAAGGTGAAGTCAGGAGGGTGAAGCAGAAGAAGCAGAAGAAGAAGAAGGAGAAGGAGAAGGTGAAGTCTGGAGGGTGAATCAGAAGAAGCAGAAGAAGGAGAAGGAGAAGGTGAAGTCTGGAGGGTGAAGCAGAAGAAGCAGAAGAAGGAGAAGCATAAGGTGAAGTCTGGAGTGTGAATCAGAAGAAGGAGAAGGAGAAGGTGAAGTCTGGAGGGTGAATCAGAAGAAGCAGAAGAAGGAGAAGGAGAAGGTGAAGTCTGGAGGGTGAATCAGAAGAAGTAGAAGAAGGAGAAGGTGAAGTCTGGAGGGTGAATCAGAAGAAGCAGAAGAAGGAGAAGGAGTTGGTGAAGTCTGGAGGGTGAATCAGAAGAAGCAGAAGAAGGAGAAGGTGAAGTCTGGAGGGTGTATCAGAAGAAGCAGAAGAAGAAGAAGGAGAAGGTGAAGTCAGGAGGGTGAATCAGAAGAAGTAGAAGAAGGAGAAGGAGAAGCTGAAGTCAGGAGGGTGAATCAGAGGAAGCAGAAGAAGGAGAAGGTGAAGTCTGGAGGGTGAATCTAAAGAAGGGGAAGAAGGAGAAGGAGAAGGTGAAGTCTGGAGGGTGAATCAGAAGAAGTAGAAGAAGGAGAAGGCGAAGGTGAAGTCAGGAGGGAGAAGCAATAGAAGCAGAAGAAGGAGAAGGAGAAGGTGAAGTCTGGAGGGTGAATCAGAAGAAGCAGAAGAAGGAGAAGGAGAAGGTGAAGTCTGGAGGGTGAATCAGAAGAAGTAGAAGAAGGAGAAGGAGAAGGTGAAGTCTGGAGGGTGAATCAGAAGAGGCAGAAGAACGAAAAGGAGAAGGTGAAGTCTGGAGCGTGAATCAGAAGAAGCAGAAGAAGGAGAAGGAGAAGGTGAAGTCAGGAGGGTGAATCAGAAGAAGCAGAAGAAGGAGAAGGAGAAGGTGAAGCCTGGAGGGTGAAGCAGAAGAAGTAGAAGAAGGAGAAGGAGAAGGTGAAGTCTGGAGGGTGAATCAGAAGAAGCAGAAGAAGGAGAAGGAGAAGGTGAAGTCTGGAGGGTGAATCAGAAGAAGCAGAAGAAGGAGAAGGAGAAGGTGCAGTCAGCAGGGTGAATCAGAAGAAGCAGAAGAAGGAGAAGGAGAAGGTGAAATCTGGAGGGAGAAGCAGAAGAAGTAGAAGAAGGAGAAGGAGAAGGTGAAGTCTGGAGGGTGAATCAGAAGAAGCAGAAGAAGGAGAAGGAGAAGGTGAAGTCTGGAGGGTGAATCAGAAGAAGCAGAAGAAGGAGAAGGAGAAGGTGAAGCAAGGAGGGTGAAGCAGAAGAAGCAGACAAAGAAGAAGGAGAAGGAGAAGGTGAAGTCTGGAGGGTGAATCAGAAGAAGCAGAAGAAGGAGAAGGAGAAGGTGAAGTCTGGAGGGTGAATCAGAAGAAGCAGAAGAAGGAGAAGGAGAAGGTGAAGTCTGGAGTGTGAATCAGAAGAAGGAGAAGGAGAAGGTGAAGTCTGGAGGGTGAATCAGAAGAAGCAGAAGAAGGAGAAGGAGACGATGAAGTCTGGAGGTGAATCAGAAGAAGTAGAAGAAGGAGAAGGAGAAGGTGAAGTCTGGAGGGTGAATCAGAAGAAGCAGAAGAAGGAGAAGGAGTTGGTGAAGTCTGGAGGGTGAATCAGAAGAAGCAGAAGAAGGAGAAGGAGAAGGTGAAGTCTGGAGGGTGAATCAGAAGAAGGAGAAGGAGAAGGTGAAGTCTGGAGGGTGAATCAGAAGAAGCAGAAGAAGGAGAAGGAGAAGGTGAAGTCTGGAGGGTGAATCAGAGGAAGCAGAAAAAGGAGAAGGAGAAGGTGAAGTCAGGAGGGTGAAGCAGAAGAAGTAGAAGAAGGAGAAGGAGAAGTTGAACTCAGGAGGGTGAATCAGAAGAAGTAGAAGAAGGAGAAGGCGAAGGTGAAGTCTGGAGGGTAAATCAGAAGAAAGAGAAGGAGATGGTGAATTCTGGAGGGTGACTCAGAAGAAGTAGAAGAAGGAGAAGGAGAAGGTGAAGTCTGGAGGATGAATCAGAGGAGGCAGAAGAAGGAGAAGGAGAAGGTGAAGGCAGGAGGGTGAAGCTGAAGAAGTAGAAGAAGGAGAAGGTGAAGTCAGGAGGGTGAATCAGAGGAAGCAGAAGAAGGAGAAGGAGAAGGTGAAGTCTGGAGGGTGAATCAGAAGACGTAGAAGAAGGAGAAGGAGAAGGTGAAGTCTGGAGGGTGAATCAGAAGAAGTAGAAGAAGGAGAAGGTGATGGTGAAGTCTGGAGGTTGAATCAGAAGAAGCAGAAGAAGGAGAAGGAGATGGTGAAGTCTGGAGGGTGAATCAGAAGAAGCAGAAGAAGGAGAAGGAGAGGGTGAAGTCTGGAGGGTGAATCAGAAGAAGCAGAAGAAGGAGAAGGAGAAGGTGAAGTCTGGAGGGTGAATCAGAAGAAGCAGAAGAAGGAGAAGGAGAAGGTGAAGTCTGGAGTGTGAATCAGAAGAAGGAGAAGGAGAAGGTGAAGTCTGGAGGGTGAATCAGAAGAAGTAGAAGAAGGAGAAGGCAAAGGTGAAGTCAGGAGGGTGAAGCAGAAGAAGCAGAAGAAGCAGAAGGAGAAGGTGAAGTCAGGAGGGTGAATCAGAAGAAGCAGAAGAAGGAGAAGGAGAAGGTGAAGTCTGGAGGGTGAATCAGAAGAAGCAGAAGAAGGAGAAGGAGAAGGTGAAGTCTGGAGGGTGAATCAGAAGAAGCAGAAGAAGGAGAAGGAGAAGATGAAGTCAGGAGGGTGAATCAGTAGAATCAGAAGAAGGACAAGGAGAAGGTGAAGTCTGGCGGGTGAAGCAGAAGAAGTAGAAGAAGGAGAAGGAGAAGGTGAAGTCTGGAGGGTGAATCAGAAGAAGCAGAAGAAGGAGAAGGAGAAGGTGAAGTCTGGAGGGTGAATCAGAATAAGTAGAAGAAGGAGAAGTAGAAGGTGAAGTCAGGAGTGTGAAGCAGAAGAAGCAGAAGAAGAAGAAGGAGAAGGAGAAGGTGAAGTCTGGAGGGTGAATCAGAAGAAGCAGAAGAAGGAGAAGGAGAAGGTGAAGTCTGGAGGGTTAATCAGAAGAAGCAGAAGAAGGAGAAGGATAAGGTGAAGTCTGGAGTGTGAATCAGAAGAAGGAGAAGGAGAAGGTGAAGTCTGGAGGGTGAATCAGAAGAAGCAGAAGAAGGAGAAGGAGAAGGTGAAGTCTGGAGGGTGAATCAGAAGAAGTAGAAGAAGGAGAAGGAGAAGGTGAAGTCTGGAGGGTGAATCAGAAGAAGCAGAAGAAGGAGAAGGAGTTGGTGAAGTCTGGAGGGTGAATCAGAAGAAGCAGAAGAAGGAGAAGGAGATGGTGAAGTCTGGAGGGTGAATCAGAAGAAGCAGAAGAAGGAGAAGGTGAAGTCTGGAGGGTGTATCAGAAGAAGCAGAAGAAGGAGAAGGAGAAGGTGAAGTCAGGAGGGTGAATCAGAAGAAGTAGAAGAAGGAGAAGGAGAAGCTGAAGTCAGGAGGGTGAATCAGAGGAAGCAGAAGAAGGAGAAGGAGAAGGTGAAGTCAGGAGGGTGAAGCAATAGAAGCAGAAGAAGGAGAAGGAGAAGGTGAAGTCTGGAGGGTGAATCAGAAGAAGCAGAAGAAGGAGAAGGAGAAGGTGAAGTCTGGAGGGTGAATCAGAGGAAGCAGAAAAAGGAGAAGGAGAAGGTGAAGTCAGGAGGGTGAAGCAGAAGAAGTAGAAGAAGGAGAAGGAGAAGTTGAACTCAGGAGGGTGAATCAGAAGAAGCAGAAGAAGGAGAAGGCGAAGGTGAAGTCTGGAGGGTGAATCAGAAGAAGGAGAAGGAGAAGGTGAATTCTGGAGGGTGAATCAGAAGAAGTGGAAGAAGGAGAAGGAGAAGGTGAAGTCTGGAGGATGAATCAGAGGAAGCAGAAGAAGGAGAAGGAGAAGGTGAAGTCAGGAGGGTGAAGCTGAAGAAGTAGAAGAAGGAGAAGGTGAAGTCAGGAGGGTGAATCAGAAGAAGCAGAAGAAGGAGAAGGAGAAGGTGAAGTCTGGAGGGTGAATCAGAAGAAGTAGAAGAAGGAGAAGGAGAAGGTGAAGTCTGGAGGGTGAATCAGAAGAAGCAGAAGAAGGAGAAGGAAAAGGCGAAGTCTGGAGGGTGAAGCAGAAGAAGTAGAAGAAGGAGAAGGAGAAGATGAAGTCTGGAGGGTGAATCAGAGGACACAGAAGAAGGAGAAGGAGAAGGTGAAGTCAGGAGTGTGAAGCAGAAGAAGTAGAAGAAGGAGAAGGAGAAGGTAAAGTCAGGAGGGTGAATCAGAAGAAGTAGAAGAAGGAGAAGGAGAACGTGAAGTCAGGAGGGTGAATCAGATCAGAAGAAGTAGAAGAAGGGGAAGGTGAAGTCTGGAGTGTGAATCAGAAGAAGTAGAAGAAGGAGAAGGAGAAGCTGAAGTCTGGAGGGTGAATCAGAGGAAGCAGAAGAAGGAGAAGGAGAAGGTGAAGTCAGGAGGGTGAAGCTGAAGAAGTAGAAGAAGGAGAAGGTGAAGTCAGGAGGGTGAATCAGAAGAAGCAGAAGAAGGAGAAGGAGAAGGTGAAGTCTGGAGGGTGAATCAGAAGAAGTAGAAGAAGGAGAAGGAGAAGGTGAAGTCTGGAGGGTGAATCAGAAGAAGCAGAAGAAGGAGAAGGAAAAGGTGAAGTCTGGAGGGTGAAGCAGAAGAAGTAGAAGAAGGAGAAGATGAAGTCTGGAGGGTGAATCAGTGGACACAGAAGAAGGAGAAGGAGAAGGTGAAGTCAGGATTGTGAAGCAGAAGAAGTAGAAGAAGGAGAAGGAGAAAGTAAAGTCAGGAGGGTGAATCAGAAGAAGTAGAAGAAGGAGAAGGAGAAGGTGAAGTCTGGAGGGTGAATCAGAAGAAGCAGAAGAAGGAGAAGGAGAAGGTGAAGTCAGGAGGGTGAATCAGATCAGAAGAAGTAGAAGAAGGAGAAGGTGAAGTCTGGAGTGTGAATCAGAAGAAGTAGAAGAAGGAGAAGGAGAAGCTGAAGTCTGGAGGGTGAATCAAAAGCAGCAGAAGAAGGAGAAGGAGAAGGTGAAGTCTGGAGGGTGAATCAGAAGAACTAGAAGAAGGAGAAGGAGAAGGTGAAGTCTGGAGGGTGAATCAGAATAAGTAGAAGAAGGAGAAGGAGAAGGTGAAGTCAGGAGGGTGAAGCAGAAGAAGTAGAAGAAGGAGAAGGAGAAGGTGAAGTCAGGAGGGTGAATCAGAAGAAGTAGAAGAAGGAGAAGTAGAAGGTGAAGTCTGGAGGGTGAATCAGAAGAAGCAGAAGAAGGAGAAGGAGAAGGTGAAGTCTGGAGGGTGAATCAGAAGAAGCAGAAGAAGGAGAAGAAAGAGATGGAGAAGGTGAAGTCTGGAGTGTGAATCAGAAGAAGGAGAAGGAGAAGGTGAAGTCTGGAGGGTGAATCAGAAGAAGCAGAAGAAGCAGAAGGAATGGGTGAAGTCAGGAGGGTGAATCAGAAGAAGTAGAAGAAGGAGAAGGAGAAGATGAAGTCAGGAGGGTGAATCAGAATAAGCAGAAGAAGGAAAAGGAGAAGGTGAAGTCTGGAGGGTGAATCAGAAGAAGGAAAATAAGGAGAAGGCGAAGGTGAAGTCAGGAGGGTGAAGCAGAAGAAGCAGAAGAAGCAGAAGGAGAAGGTGAAGTCAGGAGGGTGAATCAGAAGAAGCAGAAGAAGGAGAAGGAGAAGGTGAAGTCTGGAGGGTGAATCAAAAGAAGCAGAAGAAGGAGAAGGAGAAGATGAAGTCAGGAGGGTGAATCAGAATAAGCAGAAGAAGGAAAAGGAGAAGGTGAAGTCTGGAGGGTGAATCAGAAGAAGGAGAAGAAGGAGAAGGAGAAGGTGAAGTCAGGAGGGTGAATCAGAAGAAGTAGAATAAGGAGAAGGCGAAGGTGAAGTCAGGAGGGTGAAGCAGAAGAAGCAGAAGGAGCAGGTGAAGTCAGGAGGGTGAATCAGAAGAATCAGAAGAAGGACAAGGAGAAGGTGAAGTCTGGCGGGTGAAGCAGAAGAAGTAGAAGAAGGAGAAGGAGAAGGTGAAGTCTGGAGGGTAAATCAGAAGAAGCAGAAGAAGGAGAAGGAAAAGGTGAAGTCTGGATGGTGAAGCAGAAGAAGGAGAAGAAGGAGAAGGAGAAGATGAAGTCTGGAGGGTGAATCAGAGGACACAGAAGAAGGAGAAGGAGAAGGTGAAGTCAGGAGTGTGAAGCAGAAGAAGTAGAAGAAGGAGAAGGAGAAGGTAAAGTCAGGAGGGTGAATCAGAAGAAGTAGAAGAAGGAGAAGGAGAAGGTGAAGTCTGGAGGGTGAATCAGAAGAAGCAGAAAAAGGAAAAGGAGAAGGTGAAGTCAGGAGGGTGAATCAGATCAGAAGAAGTAGATGAAGGAGAAGGTGAAGTCTGGAGTGTGAATCAGAAGAAGTAGAAGAAGGAGAAGGAGAAGCTGAAGTCTGGAGGGTGAATCAGAAGCAGCAGAAGAAGGAGAAGGAGAAGGTGAAGTCTGGAGGGTGAATCAGAAGAACTAGAAGAAGGAGAAGGAGAAGGTGAAGTCTGGAGGGTGAATCAGAATAAGTAGAAGAAGGAGAAGGAGAAGGTGAAGTCAGGAGGGTGAAGCAGAAGAAGTAGAAGAAGGAGAAGGAGAAGGTGAAGTCAGGAGGGTGAATCAGAAGAAGCAGAAGAAGGAGAATTAGAAGGTGAAGTCTGGAGGGTGAGTCAGAAGAAGCAGAAGAAGGAGAAGAAAGAGATGGAGAAGGTGAAGTCTGGAGTGTGAATCAGAAGAAGGAGAAGGAGAAGGTGAAGTCTGGAGGGTGAATCAGAAGAAGCAGAAGAAGCAGAAGGAATGGGTGAAGTCAGGAGGGTGAATCAGAAGAAGTAGAAGAAGGAGAAGGAGAAGGTGAAGTCAGGAGGGTGAATCAGAATAAGCAGAAGAAGGAAAAGGAGAAGGTGAAGTCTGGAGGGTGAATCAGAAGAAGGAGAAGAAGGAGAAGGAGAAGGTGAAGTCTGGAGGGTGAATCAGAAGACGTAGAATAAGGAGAAGGCGAAGGTGAAGTCAGGAGGGTGAAACAGAAGAAGCAGAAGAAGCAGAAGGAGAAGGTGAAGTCAGGAGGGTGAATCAGAAGAAGCAGAAGAAGGAGAAGGAGAAGGTGAAGTCTGGAGGGTGAATCAGAAGAAGCAGAAGAAGGAGAAGGAGAAGGTGAAGTCTGGAGGGTGAATCAGAAGAAGCAGAAGAAGGTGAAGGAGCAGGTGAAGTCAGGAGGGTGAATCAGAAGAATCAGAAGAAGGACAAGGAGAAGGTGAAGTCTGGCGGGTGAAGCAGAAGAAGTAGAAGAAGGAGAAGGAGAAGGTGCAGTCTGGAGGGTGAATCAGAAGAAGCAGAAGAAGGAGAAGGAGAAGGTGAAGTCTGGAGGGTGAATCAGAATAAGTAGAAGAAGGAGAAGTAGAAGGTGAAGTCAGGAGGGTGAATCAGAAGAAGCAGAAGAAGGAGAAGGTGAAGGTGAAGTCTGGAGGGTGAATCAGAATAAGTAGAAGAAGGAGAAGGAGAAGGTGAAGTCAGGAGGGTGAAGCAGAAGAAGTAGAAGAAGGAGAAGGAGAAGGTGAAGTCAGGAGGGTGAATCAGAAGAAGTAGAAGAAGGAGAAGTAGAAGGTGAAGTCTGGAGGGTGAATCAGAAGAAGCAGAAGAAGGAGAAGGAGAAGGTGAAGTCTGGAGGGTGAATCAGAAGAAGCAGAAGAAGGAGAAGAAAGAGATGGAGAAGGTGAAGTCTGGAGTGTGAATCAGAAGAAGGAGAAGGAGAAGGTGAAGTCTGGAGGGTGAATCAGAAGAAGCAGAAGAAGCAGAAGGAATGGGTGAAGTCAGGAGGGTGAATCAGAAGAAGTAGAAGAAGGAGAAGGAGAAGATGAAGTCAGGAGGGTGAATCAGAATAAGCAGAAGAAGGAAAAGGAGAAGGTGAAGTCTGGAGGGTGAATCAGAAGAAGGAAAATAAGGAGAAGGCGAAGGTGAAGTCAGGAGGGTGAAGCAGAAGAAGCAGAAGAAGCAGAAGGAGAAGGTGAAGTCAGGAGGGTGAATCAGAAGAAGCAGAAGAAGGAGAAGGAGAAGGTGAAGTCTGGAGGGTGAATCAAAAGAAGCAGAAGAAGGAGAAGGAGAAGATGAAGTCAGGAGGGTGAATCAGAATAAGCAGAAGAAGGAAAAGGAGAAGGTGAAGTCTGGAGGGTGAATCAGAAGAAGGAGAAGAAGGAGAAGGAGAAGGTGAAGTCAGGAGGGTGAATCAGAAGAAGTAGAATAAGGAGAAGGCGAAGGTGAAGTCAGGAGGGTGAAGCAGAAGAAGCAGAAGGAGCAGGTGAAGTCAGGAGGGTGAATCAGAAGAATCAGAAGAAGGACAAGGAGAAGGTGAAGTCTGGCGGGTGAAGCAGAAGAAGTAGAAGAAGGAGAAGGAGAAGGTGAAGTCTGGAGGGTAAATCAGAAGAAGCAGAAGAAGGAGAAGGAAAAGGTGAAGTCTGGATGGTGAAGCAGAAGAAGGAGAAGAAGGAGAAGGAGAAGATGAAGTCTGGAGGGTGAATCAGAGGACACAGAAGAAGGAGAAGGAGAAGGTGAAGTCAGGAGTGTGAAGCAGAAGAAGTAGAAGAAGGAGAAGGAGAAGGTAAAGTCAGGAGGGTGAATCAGAAGAAGTAGAAGAAGGAGAAGGAGAAGGTGAAGTCTGGAGGGTGAATCAGAAGAAGCAGAAAAAGGAAAAGGAGAAGGTGAAGTCAGGAGGGTGAATCAGATCAGAAGAAGTAGATGAAGGAGAAGGTGAAGTCTGGAGTGTGAATCAGAAGAAGTAGAAGAAGGAGAAGGAGAAGCTGAAGTCTGGAGGGTGAATCAGAAGCAGCAGAAGAAGGAGAAGGAGAAGGTGAAGTCTGGAGGGTGAATCAGAAGAACTAGAAGAAGGAGAAGGAGAAGGTGAAGTCTGGAGGGTGAATCAGAATAAGTAGAAGAAGGAGAAGGAGAAGGTGAAGTCAGGAGGGTGAAGCAGAAGAAGTAGAAGAAGGAGAAGGAGAAGGTGAAGTCAGGAGGGTGAATCAGAAGAAGCAGAAGAAGGAGAATTAGAAGGTGAAGTCTGGAGGGTGAGTCAGAAGAAGCAGAAGAAGGAGAAGAAAGAGATGGAGAAGGTGAAGTCTGGAGTGTGAATCAGAAGAAGGAGAAGGAGAAGGTGAAGTCTGGAGGGTGAATCAGAAGAAGCAGAAGAAGCAGAAGGAATGGGTGAAGTCTGGAGGGTGAATCAGAAGAAGGAGAAGAAGGAGAAGGAGAAGGTGAAGTCTGGAGGGTGAATCAGAAGACGTAGAATAAGGAGAAGGCGAAGGTGAAGTCAGGAGGGTGAAACAGAAGAAGCAGAAGAAGCAGAAGGAGAAGGTGAAGTCAGGAGGGTGAATCAGAAGAAGCAGAAGAAGGAGAAGGAGAAGGTGAAGTCTGGAGGGTGAATCAGAAGAAGCAGAAGAAGGAGAAGGAGAAGGTGAAGTCTGGAGGGTGAATCAGAAGAAGCAGAAGAAGGTGAAGGAGCAGGTGAAGTCAGGAGGGTGAATCAGAAGAATCAGAAGAAGGACAAGGAGAAGGTGAAGTCTGGCGGGTGAAGCAGAAGAAGTAGAAGAAGGAGAAGGAGAAGGTGCAGTCTGGAGGGTGAATCAGAAGAAGCAGAAGAAGGAGAAGGAGAAGGTGAAGTCTGGAGGGTGAATCAGAATAAGTAGAAGAAGGAGAAGTAGAAGGTGAAGTCAGGAGGGTGAATCAGAAGAAGCAGAAGAAGGAGAAGGTGAGGTCTGGAGGGTGTATCAGAAGAAGCAGAAGAAGGAGAAGGAGAAGGTGAAGTCAGGAGGGTGAATCAGAAGAAGTAGAAGAAGGAGAAGGAGAAGCTGAAGTCAGGAGGGTGAATCAGAGGAAGCAGAAGAAGGAGAAGGAGAAGGTGAAGTCTGGAGGGTGAATCTAAAGAAGGGGAAGAAGGAGAAGGAGAAGGTGAAGTCTGGAGGGTGAATCAGAAGAAGTAGAAGAAGGAGAAGGCGAAGGTGAAGTCAGGAGGGTGAAGCAATAGAAGCAGAAGAAGGAGAAGGAGAAGGTGAAGTCTGGAGGTGAATCAGAAGAAGCAGAAGAAGGAGAAGGAGAAGGTGAAGTCTGGAGGGTGAATCAGAGGAAGCAGAAAAAGGAGAAGGAGAAGGTGAAGTCAGGAGGGTGAAGCAGAAGAAGTAGAAGAAGGAGAAGGAGAAGTTGAACTCAGGAGGGTGAATCAGAAGAAGCAGAAGAAGGAGAAGGCGAAGGTGAAGTCTGGAGGGTGAATCAGAAGAAGGAGAAGGAGAAGGTGAATTCTGGAGGGTGAATCAGAAGAAGTAGAAGAAGGAGAAGGAGAAGGTGAAGTCTGGAGGATGAATCAGAGGAAGCAGAAGAAGGAGAAGGAGAAGGTGAAGTCAGGAGGGTGAAGCTGAAGAAGTAGAAGAAGGAGAAGGTGAAGTCAGCAGGGTGAATCAGAAGAAGCAGAAGAAGGAGAAGGAGAAGGTGAAGTCTGGAGGGTGAATCAGAAGAAGTAGAAGAAGGAGAAGGAGAAGGTGAAGTCTGGAGGGTGAATCAGAAGAAGCAGAAGAAGGAGAAGGAAAAGGTGAAGTCTGGAGGGTGAAGCAGAAGAAGTAGAAGAAGGAGAAGGAGAAGATGAAGTCTGGAGGGTGAATCAGAGGACACAGAAGAAGGAGAAGGAGAAGGTGAAGTCAGGAGTGTGAAGCAGAAGAAGTAGAAGAAGGCGAAGGAGAAGGTAAAGTCAGGAGGGTGAATCAGAAGAAGTAGAAGAAGGAGAAGGAGAAGGTGAAGTCTGGAGGGTGAATCAGAAGAAGCAGAAGAAGGAGAAGGAGAAGGTGAAGTCAGGAGGGTGAATCAGATCAGAAGAAGTAGAAGAAGGAGAAGGTGAAGTCTGGAGTGTGAATCAGAAGAAGAAGAAGAAGGAGAAGGAGAAGCTGAAGTCTGGAGGGTGAATCAGAAGCAGCAGAAGAAGGAGAAGGAGAAGGTGAAGTCTGGAGGGTGAATCAGAAGAACTAGAAGAAGGAGAAGGTGAAGTCTGGAGGGTGAATCAGAATAAGTAGAAGAAGGAGAAGGAGAAGGTGAAGTCAGGAGGGTGAAGCAGAAGAAGTAGAAGAAGGAGAAGGAGAAGGTGAAGTCAGGAGGGTGAATCAGAAGAAGTAGAAGAAGGAGAAGGAGAAGGTGAAGTCTGGAGGGTGAATCAGAAGAAGCAGAAGAAGGAGAAGGAGAAGGTGAAGTCTGGAGGGTGAATCAGAAGAAGCAGAAGAAGGAGAATTAGAAGGTGAAGTCTGGAGGGTGAATCAGAAGAAGCAGAAGAAGGAGAAGAAAGAGATGGAGAAGGTGAAGTCTGGAGTGTGAATCAGAAGAAGGAGAAGGAGAAGGTGAAGTCTGGAGGGTGAATCAGAAGAAGCAGAAGAAGCAGAAGGAATGGGTGAAGTCAGGAGGGTGAATCAGAAGAAGTAGAAGAAGGAGAAGGAGAAGGTGAAGTCAGGAGGGTGAATCAGAATAAGCAGAAGAAGGAAAAGGAGAAGGTGAAGTCTGGAGGGTGAATCAGAAGAAGGAGAAGAAGGAGAAGGAGAAGGTGAAGTCTGGAGGGTGAATCAGAAGACGTAGAATAAGGAGAAGGCGAAGGTGAAGTCAGGAGGGTGAAGCAGAAGAAGCAGAAGAAGCAGAAGGAGAAGGTGAAGTCAGGAGGGTGAATCAGAAGAAGCAGAAGAAGGAGAAGGAGAAGGTGAAGTCTGGAGGGTGAATCAGAAGAAGCAGAAGAAGGAGAAGGAGAAGGTGAAGTCTGGAGGGTGAATCAGAAGAAGCAGAAGAAGGTGAAGGAGCAGGTGAAGTCAGGAGGGTGAATCAGAAGAATCAGAAGAAGGACAAGGAGAAGGTGAAGTCTGGCGGGTGAAGCAGAAGAAGTAGAAGAAGGAGAAGGAGAAGGTGAAGTCTGGAGGGTGAATCAGAAGAAGCAGAAGAAGGAGAAGGAGAAGGTGAAGTCTGGAGGGTGAATCAGAATAAGTAGGAGAAGGAGAAGTAGAAGGTGAAGTCAGGAGGGTGAATCAGAAGAAGCAGAAGAAGGAGAAGGTGAAGTCTGGAGGGTGTATCAGAAGAAGCAGAAGAAGGAGAAGGAGAAGGTGAAGTCAGGAGGGTGAATCAGAAGAAGTAGAAGAAGGAGAAGGAGAAGCTGAAGTCAGGAGGGTGAATCAGAGGAAGCAGAAGAAGGAGAAGGAGAAGGTGAAGTCTGGAGGGTGAATCTAAAGAAGGGGAAGAAGGAGAAGGAGAAGGTGAAGTCTGGAGGGTGAATCAGAAGAAGTAGAAGAAGGAGAAGGCGAAGGTGAAGTCAGGAGGGTGAAGCAATAGAAGCAGAAGAAGGAGAAGGAGAAGGTGAAGTCTGGAGGGTGAATCAGAAGAAGCAGAAGAAGGAGAAGGAGAAGGTGAAGTCTGGAGGGTGAATCAGAGGAAGCAGAAAAAGGAGAAGGAGAAGGTGAAGTCAGGAGGGTGAAGCAGAAGAAGTAGAAGAAGGAGAAGGAGAAGTTGAACTCAGGAGGGTGAATCAGAAGAAGCAGAAGAAGGAGAAGGCGAAGGTGAAGTCTGGAGGGTGAATCAGAAGAAGGAGAAGGAGAAGGTGAATTCTGGAGGGTGAATCAGAAGATGTAGAAGAAGGAGAAGGAGAAGGTGAAGTCTGGAGGATGAATCAGAGGAAGCAGAAGAAGGAGAAGGAGAAGGTGAAGTCAGGAGGGTGAAGCTGAAGAAGTAGAAGAAGGAGAAGGTGAAGTCAGGAGGGTGAATCAGAAGAAGCAGAAGAAGGAGAAGGAGAAGGTGAAGTCTGGAGGGTGAATCAGAAGAAGTAGAAGAAGGAGAAGGAGAAGGTGAAGTCTGGAGGGTGAATCAGAAGAAGCAGAAGAAGGAGGAGGAAAAGGTGAAGTCTGGAGGGTGAAGCAGAAGAAGTAGAAGAAGGAGAAGGAGAAGATGAAGTCTGGAGGGTGAATCAGAGGACACAGAAGAAGGAGAAGGAGAAGGTGAAGTCAGGAGTGTGAAGCAGAAGAAGTAGAAGAAGGAGAAGGAGAAGGTAAAGTCAGGAGGGTGAATCAGAAGAAGTAGAAGAAGGAGAAGGAGAAGGTGAAGTCTGGAGGGTGAATCAGAAGAAGCAGAAGAAGGAGAAGGAGAAGGTGAAGTCAGGAGGGTGAATCAGATCAGAAGAAGTAGAAGAAGGAGAAGGTGAAGTCTGGAGTGTGAATCAGAAGAAGAAGAAGAAGGAGAAGGAGAAGCTGAAGTCTGGAGGGTGAATCAGAAGCAGCAGAAGAAGGAGAAGGAGAAGGTGAAGTCTGGAGGGTGAATCAGAAGAACTAGAAGAAGGAGAAGGTGAAGTCTGGAGGGTGAATCAGAATAAGTAGAAGAAGGAGAAGGAGAAGGTGAAGTCAGGAGGGTGAAGCAGAAGAAGTAGAAGAAGGAGAAGGAGAAGGTGAAGTCAGGAGGGTGTATCAGAAGAAGTAGAAGAAGGAGAAGGAGAAGGTGAAGTCTGGAGGGTGAATCAGAAGAAGCAGAAGAAGGAGAAGGAGAAGGTGAAGTCTGGAGGGTGAATCAGAAGAAGCAGAAGAAGGAGAAGAAAGAGATGGAGAAGGTGAAGTCTGGAGTGTGAATCAGAAGAAGGAGAAGGAGAAGGTGAAGTCTGGAGGGTGAATCAGAAGAAGCAGAAGAAGCAGAAGGAATGGGTGAAGTCAGGAGGGTGAATCAGAAGAAGTAGAAGAAGGAGAAGGAGAAGGTGAAGTCAGGAGGGTGAATCAGAATAAGCAGAAGAAGGAAAAGGAGAAGGTGAAGTCTGGAGGGTGAATCAGAAGAAGGAGAAGAAGGAGAAGGAGAAGGTGAAGTCTGGAGGATGAATCAGAAGAAGTAGAAGAAGGAGAAGGCGAGGGTGAAGTCAGGAGGGTGAAGCAGAAGAAGCAGAAGAAGCAGAAGGAGAAGGTGAAGTCGGGAGGGTGAATCAGAAGAAGCAGAAGAAGGAGAAGGAGAAGGTGAAGTCTGGAGGGTGAATCAGAAGAAGCAGAAGAAGGAGAAGGAGAAGGTGAAGTGTGGAGGGTGAATCAGAAGAAGCAGAAGAAGGAGAAGGAGAAGGTGAAGTCAGGAGGGTGAATCAGAAGAATCAGAAGAAGGACAAGGAGAAGGTGAAGTCTGGCGGGTGAAGCAGAAGAAGTAGAAGAAGGAGAAGGAGAAGGTGAAGTCTGGAGGGTGAATCAGAAGAAGCAGAAGAAGGAGAAGGAGAAGGTGAAGTCTGGAGGGTGAATCAGAAGAAGCAGAAGAAGGAGAAGGAGAAGGTGAAGTCTGGAGGGTGAATCAGAAGAAGCAGAAGAAGGAGAAGGAGAAGGTGAAGTCTGGAGTGTGAATCAGAAGAAGGAGAAGGAGAAGGTGAAGTCTGGAGGGTGAATCAGAAGAAGCAGAAGAAGGAGAAGGAGAAGGTGAAGTCTGGAGGGTGAATCAGAAGAAGTAGAAGAAGGAGAAGGAGAAGGTGAAGTCTGGAGGGTGAATCAGAAGAAGCAGAAGAAGGAGAAGGAGTTGGTGAAGTCTGGAGGGTGAATCAGAAGAAGCAGAAGAAGGAGAAGGAGATGGTGAAGTCTGGAGGGTGAGTCAGAAGAAGCAGAAGAAGGAGAAGGTGAAGTCTGGAGGGTGTATCAGAAGAAGCAGAAGAAGGTGAAGTCAGGAGGGTGAATCAGAAGAAGTAGAAGAAGGAGAAGGAGAAGCTGAAGTCAGGAGGGTGAATCAGAGGAAGCAGAAGAAGGAGAAGGAGAAGGTGAAGTCTGGAGGGTGAATCTAAAGAAGGGGAAGAAGGAGAAGGAGAAGGTGAAGTCTGGAGGGTGAATCAGAAGAAGTAGAAGAAGGAGAAGGCGAAGGTGAAGTCAGGAGGGTGAAGCAATAGAAGCAGAAGAAGGAGAAGGAGAAGGTGAAGTCTGGAGGGTGAATCAGAAGAAGCAGAAGGAGAAGGAGAAGGTGAAGTCTGGAGGGTGAATCAGAGGAAGCAGAAAAAGGAGAAGGAGAAGGTGAAGTCAGGAGGGTGAAGCAGAAGAAGTACAAGAAGGAGAAGGAGAAGTTGAACTCAGGAGGGTGAATCAGAAGAAGCAGAAGAAGGAGAAGGCGAAGGTGAAGTCTGGAGGGTGAATCAGAAGAAGGAGAAGGAGAAGGTGAATTCTGGAGGGTGAATCAGAAGAAGTAGAAGAAGGAGAAGGAGAAGGTGAAGTCTGGAGGATGAATCAGAGGAAGCAGAAGAAGGAGAAGGAGAAGGTGAAGTCAGGAGGGTGAAGCTGAAGAAGTAGAAGAAGGAGAAGGTGAAGTCAGGAGGGTGAATCAGAAGAAGCAGAAGAAGGAGAAGGAGAAGGTGAAGTCTGGAGGGTGAATCAGAAGAAGTAGAAGAAGGAGAAGGAGAA